>NC_064921.1:136773223-137973223 GCF_023897955.1 Schistocerca gregaria
TACTCCAGGTCGGTTGCAGATGAAATCGGTAAAGGTACTGCACGGCAGGTTAGTGAATGACAGTGTCAGGGGGTCTTTCAGTCTCTAATTTTATCCTAAGACTGCGAGAATGCTCTGTGACTCCCATCAGCGTAGAGATGGGTCGTAAATTAAGCACTATACTCGAGGTGTTAGAAATGTGTAGGGTGCTGATGGGTATACTTAGATCATGTAGGTGTTCGAGAATTGATAATTAATTAATGTACTGCACAGTCATCTATCTACATTCGCAATGATGCTCGCAAAGTGGAGAAGGAGTTGTTCATCTATGATACTGAAATTGGGGAACATGCTGTTGTATGATTGGTCAATGTTAAAATTACTATAAAGCTGCTAAAATTGTTCACACTGTCAACTGTGGTGGTTATTATTTCAGTACATAGACGTTGTCTTTTCCATCCCATCTGTCTACTGGTGGACTGTTGGTTACCACGTAATGATTAACTGTTTGATTTGGAGAAAGAGTTTTGTGGACGGTTAACAACGTTTGGTGGTGGCTAGCACCGGAACAGTAATCACGTACATAACTGCAATATGAGGAATCAGTCGAAACGAAACACAGAGCCATCACCTATTCCCTCACTGTGACAGATGACTTTAAATGTAGAGCTCCCCAATTATCTTCGGACTGTAGTTTTGAAACTGTCCACAACGCCGCAAAACTCTTCCAGTTTCCTTATGCTGTAACTGACTTGTATTTAAAATCATCCAGTGCGTGAGTGTGTGGTATGTTATGATCGAAACAGTAACAACGTGATCTTATACAATGCGAAGTCTAGTTTTCTGTGAGAAGCCATGGTTCAGAACGAGTTAATGGCAGTTTAGAAACTGGCACAGACTTTGAAGCCGTGGTGGAAAAAACAAAAGTATGGCAGTGTACAAAACGTGTTAAAGCAGAAAAAAACAATGTTTCAGACAAAGAGACAGGGTCACAGTGAGCGTCTCTTGCAACTTACAATATTCTCCATGGGATACGATCCCCCACTACAGTACAGGTGATGAAACTTTCTGCTGGTCTGTGCAGTTGATCAATACCTGTATATTTAATAGGGTCATCACATGTGCCCGATGCCGTCACGCATGCGGTATTTGTTTTCGATATATGGGAGGAGAGAGATGCGGTAAAAATCTTATCGAGTTCCCTATCAGATGAAATTAATGGAGCTTTTATAGTTTGTAATTTATCTCTGTTGGATGGTACAGAATAATAGACATAGCAGGTTGGGGTGATAGATGTGAATGGGCCCTGAGAGACGCAGAAATGTAGTACTTGTATATAGTTTGGGGACGCACCACAGTGCAGTAGCAAAAATCCTCTTCCTTCCCCCAGTTCTAATCTCCATCAAATGGTCAAAACACAGTCCTCTCGCAGTAACACAGCTTAGTCTGTTTCTACTTGGCTTGGAGAAGGCGGTAGATATAGTTTTCTCTGACTTCTACTCCGTTCCGACTTAAATTGGAACGATCACATGCGTAAGGCTGTAGAAATGGCAGCAGTTGTAAGATGCGTGGGGACTACCTATAACGAGGTTGGAATTTTACTCTAGCAGGTAGGTTAAAGAAAGGTCGCTCATTTCGAGATATGAGAGTGCCAGAAATATGATTCACTAGTTTCTGTAATCATTAAAAGACTTCTTGATAGCATACAATGCAGGTATGTGCTTGAATGGGGAGACTTGATTCCAAATCCCAGACAGCATTTCTAACGGATAGCGTAGCATTAAAGATTTGCAAAAGCTAGTGCACATTTCTTGCGACCCCAATCAGCACACCATCTACTGTTTGGGATCATTATCAATCAACCATCGCCTATAGCGCAGTCGATATATCACTGAACCTCTGACATGGCCTCGAGACAGAATGCATTGCAAATACTGGAGAAATATCTAGGGGCGGCGGCCTGAGGAAGCTGCAAATACCTGTTTCATACCACGTTCCTTAGCCGACACACTTTGTAAATTGGATAATTTTATTACGACGTTGCACCATTGGTGACGTGTAAGCGCGCTGTTGGTCTGATACTACATACTCCAGCGATCACCATCTATATTCAGTGTAACAGTATTTGTAGGAACAAAAAACCATCTCATCCAGAGGTAATGTCGTACCTCGATTTATAAAACCAGTATAGCTTTTAATATGGATACTTGTGTGCACCTGTAGAACCAAGACCACTTGTGATGCTAATAAGGTTGCGTTTTTTAACATCTGAAAGTTCGTATGACGATTACGCCTCTCTTTATAAGACACAATCGTACCACTCGCATGAAAAACTTATGAGACATGCCCATCAATCGTTGATTTTCGGTCAGTATTATTTCGTATCGCCAGCAGTTAGTTATTGACGACATATTATACTTAGTAGTAGGTTCGCCATGAGCATCAGGTTTATAAATTGTGTGTTTGTGTTCCGACATGTGCAAAGGAGATGACTATGTCCAGCTGTAAGGAAGGTATGGATCTGCCGTGGAGTACTGTGACAGCAAAGGGAAGAGTATGTCAGGTCATAAGAATGTTACAGATATTTCTATTTCCAGAGCAGCCAGCAGGGTATATTTACGATACTGCGCTCATTGTTGAATATCATTGAATTGAAACTGCAATCATAACATTTAATTGTAAGTATAGCAATCAAATACATATGTGACCGATTTCATAGGACGATTCTGTCCATGTGTGGCCTGTAGTGGGAATGATTCACGTTTCACACTAACGGCAGGGGCCGTCTATATGGAGAGGGCTGTTGCAATGCAGGAATGTAGTTGACTTAACCGTGTAGTTCTCGAGACGGACGAATAGCGAACTAATACTTAGTATGTGTTGGACAGCTTTCGTAATCAAGTGGAAATTTGAGAAGATTCAAAATGGACATGTGTTTGGGCTGGCCCATTATTTCCTCCCATGTAAATTGTTCAATTGACTGCTTCTTCGCATTTCACATCTTTATTTAGCTGAGAGAAGATCGATCGTGGTGTGTGCATCTAGCAGGTGGAAGACACGTTAACTGGTTCTCTAGATTTGAGAAACACCTTATTTGACTTTGTAAATTATAGGGGCGATTTGGAATCTGTTACATCACTGACATCGGTATTCACGAGTGGAGATATCAGTGTCCTCTATTTTCTTTTTCGATTTTCTACTTAAATGTCTTCACAGATGTGGTAAGTTTCTCAGTCGAACATAAAAAACTATACCGATTTTGCGCATAAAACTAAATGAAACTGGACATTGTCTATTTTCATAGAAAGAGGACGTTTATTATCGTCATGAATGTTTTTTTCCCTTTGTTAATAGTTTCTTAATTATAGGAGTCGAGTTGATGTTAAATAATCCCTCACATAACGGCGGGTGAGTTCTCTTCGATACTATGGCTGTCATCTGGTCCCTGCTGGAGCGTCCTACATGTGTTAAAGTAATTTCCGTGCCAGAACGATAGGCATTGGGGACGTGTCTAGTCTATGAGAGCGGCGCCTCCTAGCTATTAGGGGTGGCTGCCCCACTATACTTTAGACAACCAAGAAGCATTTGGAAAAAGCCACCCTTTTATCTCCTAGTTAAATACCTGCTTTTGTGTTGGCGAAGTATGATTGTATCAAGGTGGGCGGCGGCCAGCATGAGACACAAGGCTGTCGGCAGAGTAACTCCATCCCGTAGATTGATTTTCGGTAGTCTGTGATGGTACATCGATGAGAACGCACGTTCACCTGGGGTCATTTAAAACGACAATTTTCCCCAGTACATGTGATGCATTATGACCCATTCAATACGAGTGTTGCTTTTTTTCGCTACAGTGTCGAAGTGTAATTATAACTGTGACGCATTTCTTCCATCAGCTGTGATAGCGTGTATTGAGTTCGGTTAGCTGGGTTGTAGTGTGATTTAGCAGGCGTGTGTAGTGCGAAAGATGCTATATGCTTGCAGGTAATACACTTCTTTTAAACTCCTCTCTGTCCAACACCAGCATCTAGTCAGATGAATTTATTTCCCATAAAAAAGAATAAAGATTATACCTTACACCAGCTTTTTTTGCCCTAGCTTGTAGGTGTAGGATAGAGTTAGAATGATTCTGTTGCTGGTTTCGAGTGGTATTGCAAGATTTTTTTCCCAGCAGGATAACACCAATTGTATGGTATTGTCAGGTTTTGTGGAGTATTGCCATACTTGTGAAGCACTATGCATATAGTTGTGTAATTAGGACCGATTTTCGTGATTAATTACATAATTAGGGTTGATATTTGCGTCAGTTTCCCGAGCAAAATAAATAAAGTACACTAAGCTAACCTTTGTCTCCCGCATCTGGACAGGTTCCATGTGTTAGGGGTTGCACTTAGATTTTCCATCCAGTAGAATCAGGCTTCGAGTCGCTGATAATTTGTGCTTTTTACGTGCACTGAGTGTCTGTGCAATGAATTATTTTCGGGTGGTTAAGTGTTGTGAGCGTGTTTGCATGCATTATTTCGGTGCTCTACGAGTAGTTTGCACATCTGTATGCTGTGTACTAGATTATTTCGGTAATTTACGAGTTGCCTGCGTCTCTGTGCATCAGTGTATGGAATTATTTATGAGTAGTTTCCAGGTCTGCAAACTGTGTATTGTGACCCCAAGCACATCGGGGTGAGTGTTTTGTATCAGCGTAATAAATAAACTAGGTGAAATCCATCGCTAAATAAATTGTTTCAAAAATAAATAAAGTACTCTCGTTCCTCTCTCCAGGAGCCCAGAACAGGCTGTTTCCTTTTCCCACCAGTTTTCCCCTCCAGACCACCAGGGGGGTGAGGATGCTGGGGCAGCTGAGAAAAACATATGACATCATCATAATGCTGTGCTCCTTTGGACTGAACTGTATGATCAAGTGACCTTTCACGGCGCCCTCTAGCTGTGAACTCGCGAACTAGGTCAGTTGTTTAGTCTGCTGGATCAAAGGCAGTTGTCTCTTGAGTGTGGTGGTAGCTTACGCATAGGTTTTAGAAATGACTGGCAATTTCAGCAGAGACAGATGTTTCCACGCACTGTGTAATGCATGTGTATTTGCAGGACCGTATTCATCCTCTTCATATGTTCACGCATTAATGTTTGCTTCCATTCTTCATGCAGTGAACTATGGATGCACTCCTCAGATGAATGAGTGCATGTAGTACAGCTATTAAAACTCCCCCTATCTTGCACCAACATCATGCTAGTTGAACACCAACAGTTGAAAAAGCACTGATATCGCAGCCTCTTGTGGTGGTAACGCCGAACTAAGCCACTACTACTGTAGGTATGTAATAAATTTAAACAAATTCAACAAAATTAAACAAATTTATACAAATTGAAACAAATTATATAGTAATTTAATGACATCATGAGCAGCCTCTAGTGGGGCAACACCATACTAACTCCCCTCAGCTGCAAGCGGAAGCTCTTAGAGCAAAGTTCCCTCCAAAATTTGAATTCCTGTCCATTTTCCAAGAGGATAACGCACCATCATGCTAAAAGTCAGAAAGGGGACCTGTATAAGCACGTGATTCAATTTCCCGCCAAAATTCAAACTTGCCTCGAGGGGTGTGTGGCAGGGGGGTTGTAGCACTTTCCCGCCAAAATTTGCACTTCCCACCAGGGAGGAATGGCAGCAGGGTGTGACACTTTCCTGCCAAAATTCAAACTTTCCGCCACGGGGGCGTGGCACTTTCCCACCAAATGCCGCCATCTTGGATAATGGCACTTACGTCATTAGTACACTTCATGGCCACCACCTTGGATGAAGTCACTCGCGTCATCAGCTGACGTGACGTACCGCGTCATCAGCTGAAGTCACAGCAGCCATTTTGGATGACGTCAGTGGGGTGATGAGCGCGTAGCTATACTACTCGCATCCCATCACAGAAAGTGAATTTTGCAGGATTGGCCTCTACCTAAAGCAGGACAGGTGGCAGTCAGTGGTAGATCTGACGAGAGAGTACACTGCTTGAAACATGCTTCGCACCACGGACACAGACCTGTTGGTGGGCAGTTTATGCTATGAGGAACATTCACTTGCGGTTACATGGGACATGTGGTAGTAACCGCAGGTACCATGACAGCTGGACACCACGTAAATCTTCCTGCGGTCCCCTTGCTTCCCCTGGTTATTGATGCCTTCCACGACGGCCAAGACATCTTCTAGGATTTGTCACAAGGTCAGAATCACGCCACAGTGGTCTGAGAAACGTAACTGTAAACTTACTTTGATGTCTTGACTACCAAATTCGCTTGATCTGAACCCGATGGAACTCACCTAGGCCATTGTCAGGTGCCAGTTCTGCTGCAGTAAGATATCTGTTCTTCATAAATTTTTGGGTAAAGCGTGACTTGTGCGTAGACACCAAGGACTTGTCGAATTCATATCAGGTAGAATCGCTGCTGTACTGCACTCCGAAGATGGACAAACAAGAACTGTCACAGACTACACCATCGAGGCGAGCTGTATTAAACGAATCTCCTGACCGAAAACTCAACAACGACAAATACCATCATCAGAAGACCATTATACTATACGATGCTTAGAATTAGGGATTTTTTTCTGTTAGGGTATCTCTTAGCTCTATAAATTCGTCTTTTGCCAAATATTATTGCCATTTTATTCATCATCGTGAAAGGAAAATCACCCATCCACACTCCCACACGCCCCGTCACCCTCACCCCCCCCCCCCCCCCCCCCCTCGACCCATCCACCCACACAGGGCACCGCAGATAAATCCAGCAAAATAAATATATCAATGTGCGGTTTTAAGTTATAACACACAATATGGCGAATTTCCTGATGTTCGTACTTAGCGTTTATAGTCGCAGAGTTACAGTACCGACTTTGTTTCTCCTAATGGAACAGAATTCGTTATTTCTGGGGTAACTATGATGTAAACAGGCACTGTATCCGTGAAACCCTGGTCCGATGTAACACAGAGCCTGATGACCCTAATCAGACCGGTTAAAAAAATGTATATATATAAATAAATAAATGTACTTTTCTCTATGGCATTTGAGCTGCTACTTAATAGAACTTCATCGACATAAAATATGTAGGATCTGATCAAGTAGTATTAAGATAATAACGATGCAAACGGTTGTGCTACCATAAAGAGAAGAGGTCCCACAGACGTCTGTCCTACTATCAGGGTGTATACGTGGACGAGGAAACAAAATTCCAGGATTTTTCCCGGACTTCCCGGTTAAAAATTCACAGATGAAACTACACTTTTTCCGTGTTAATTAACAGTAAACTTTTCCTCAGCACTGTAAGACTAATGAATATTTTAATGGTTGTGGTTTTATACACCGGCGTCGCTGATGTGCAGCAACATGTACACTCCATATTTTCGTATTACGAAAGTATAAATTCGAATTCCACCAAACACCGCATGTTACTTTCCGAAGGATTGAAATAGAGATTGTGACTCGCCTTTGTAAGCCAGTCGTAGCTCATGTCAAGCGATTTCGCCAGCCGATGACAGCGGATATTCAAGAGCATAGGACACGTGATGTAGTCAGCCAAGTGCAACATCACTGTTAAGTAGCGCGAACACACAAATATGAAAATGCAATTGATATACATAGTGTTGCTATAACAAAGGAAAAGCCTTCACATATAGCATTGGTCTCTAAGATTAATAAGCTGCAAGAGAAGCTAAGCTTTCAAACATAATGTTGATCTTTCCTGCGTGTGTTACACTTTAAGATACATCACACAAATGCGCCAATAAAATTTTTAAAGGAGACATAAATGTCTGATCTTCTGGACTCGAAAATATTCTAAATCGTCGTCCTCAACGATTTGATTTTTGAATGAGTCAAACACTCTGTTATTTAAATTCATCGGACATTCGCGCACAGAGTTAATCTTGTGTAAAAATAAATTTACTTTACTTGAAAGTAACGCTTTTCAAACAACTATTCGGAATATTTTCCCGCGACCTGTTAGAAATAGATTCGTCTCAGCAGTTGCGCCAGATGACAGGCGTCGCCGAGCTTGCGCAGTTACGATGACGCAGGAAGCCCGTACATTATGTCATAAAAGAAACAAGACATTAGAGGATGCTCCAAGAGCATGGGAATTTTGTGAACCATACTAAAATGCATAATTCGGCTTAAAGTGCACATTCGTAAGTCCAGATACAGATGTAAATTTTCTTGGAGTACCAGTACCGTGTTACCTCATGTTTGGTTCTTTATTATGGCATAATAACCATACGTGCTAGAAGATGAAAACGTGAACTTGTAGTTCAGCGAACTGTTGAAACTAGCCAATAGTGTGGAATTAAACACTTCGTTTCAAATAAATTGACTGCTTCAGCAGAAAAGATTAATAAAAATCCAATTTCTTTAACACACCGACAAAAATAACTTCATTGTTCTGCAATGCGATTAACGCTTGACTGTGAGAAAGGTGGAAACAAAATAAAATCTAAAACTAATAACATATTTTAGCATCCCGTAATTATGTGAATGTATTTTAATTCACTTGATAGCTCCCGGCCACAGAAATCCGTTTTGTTTTCATTTGACGCGAGAGCAATAAACGAAGAGGAAACAGCAAAATCACTTGACGTAAACACGGGTCACGTGGAGACTACCACCTCCCCATTACAACTCAGACTGATCTGTGCATCAGGTCCAGATTTTCTTCAGTCCATAAGTCTTTTTTCTCTAATCTTGGCAGAGCTTTACATGGCGTACCTTCCTTTCTGGGAAAGAATCTATTACCTCATCAAAGTTCGTCAACGTTTTGGTACATGAAAGTACACCGATGCAAACGGTTGTGCTGCCATAAAGAGAAGAGGTCCCACAGACGTCTGTCCTATTATACCAAACGTAAGCAAGAGCATGACTCGGGTACGGTTCGTGTGTTTATTATCACGGCTGTCATAGCAAGTACTCGAAATGTTAACCCTGCATTGCTACATCCTAAAATGTGATTCTAGGGAGACAATACTACAAGTTGAATTTTTTGGAGTTAATAGCAATACAGCCCGTGTTATAAGGCATTTTATGTCACCGGAAATCGTCGGTGTCTGGCAACAGACCTTTTGTTTCCATTTTCACCTGAGATAAAAGTACAGAAATGGTAAGTTTTGTGAGTGTGGAGACCATTTTGATTTTTGTGAACGACCGTCCTAGGCTCTCTGAATGTTCTCTTAAGAGGTTCTATGGTTACATGTGCTTAATAGGAGTTACATCCGTCATTTTGGTACCACATTGTTTGCCTTATGTGCAGTCGAATCTCCTCCAATAACTTTGGCACTAGCATACCTTAGGAACTCGAGATACTGAACTGCATTTAGATTCCCATCAATGAAACAGTTACCAATGAAGCGAGTTTTGAGAAATACGCACCAAACGTTGATACACCGATAGCAATGTTATTACCCACTTCTTTGAATGAGCTTGGATTTCCAAAAGACGATTAGTGCATGTTGCGAAGATTAACTTGCCCGTGGTTTATAAAGGATGTTTCCTCCTTAAGCAAATTTTAGCATAGATATGCCACATCACTTGGCACTTTTCGTAGATAGCTTTCGGAGAACAGCAGCCAATTCTACAAGTCACTGCCATAGGGCTATAGATGGAACGAAATGTGAAGAGGATGAAATGCTATGGAATATAATGTTCGCAAATAAATCGTCTGCTTGATCTCTCTCGTACTCTAGTGATGCCTCTTAGTGAATTTTCATTTTGTGTTACTGCAGCTGAAATGTTACTTTTATTTCTTTCATCAGTTGTTCTTATTTTTCCTTGGCGTATTTTATTATCCACAATGTGAACTGTTTTATAATGTTTCCAAAGAAATATCGTGAGTGCTTGGTACTATCTGGATGCTCTACAGCGTGCAACCACACCGGCGCTCCAATAGTTTGACGACATTCGCCATAATCCAAACGTAATTTTTCGACTGTCGTATACATTGTGAATGTCTCAATAGCTTTACGAGCAAGTTATCTGAGCGCTACAAGAGCACAGGTCAACACAAGAACCATACGTGCGTTACGTGATTGCTTAAATTTGGTATAACAAGCTAGACGTTTGTGGAATCTCTTCTCCTGAATGCGGGACACCGGTTTACGGCGCTGTTGTCTTCATACTATTTGAACAAGTCCCGTTCATGTTATGTCGCTGTTTTTTTCTCTTAGAAGCTTCTTTCAAATATCACAGAAGAAAGTACATAGTTATCCTAGAAAAAATATACAGAGACGGTGTCGTAAATCGGCAACTAAAAACGATAAAAATTACTTGTGATCATCAGGTAATTCGCCATAATGTCCACTAAGTCTTGGCGAAAACCGAACTCCGAAGTACTTACCCGTTCTGGCTTAGTATGGGGTGTCCTGTCTTAGCTGTCTCACACTGTATAAACACTGAAGCGAAAAGGAAACTCGTATAGGCATGAGTATTCAAATACAGAGATATGTAAACAGGCACAATAAGACGCAAAGGTCGGCAACGAATATATAAGACAACACGTGTCTGGCGCAGTTGTTGGATCGGTTACTGCTGCTACAATAACATGTTATCAAGACTGAAGTGAGTTTGAACTTGGTGTCACAGTCGATTCAAGAGCGATGGGGCACATCATCTCCGAGGTCGCGATGATGGGATTTTCCCGTACGGCCATTTCACGAGTGTACTGAATATCAGGAATCCGGTAAAACATCAACTCTCCGACGTCGCTGCGGGTCAAAAAGGATCGTGCGACAACGGAACCAAGGGCGACTGAACAGAATCGTTCAGCGAGACAGAAATGCAACCCTTCCGCAAATTTCTGAAGATTTCAATGCTGGGCCATCAACAAGTGTCAGCGTGCGAACCATTCAACGAGACACCATCGATCCGGGCTTTGGGAGCCGAAGGCCCACTCGCGTAGCCTCGATGACCACGATACGAAGCTTTATGCCTGGGCCCGTCAACACCGACTTTGGACAGTTGATGCCGGACGAGTCTCGTTTCGAATTGTATCGAGCGTATGGACGGTACGAATCTGGAGACAACCTCATGAATCCGTGGAACATTCATGACAGCTGGTGGAGGTTCTACAGTGGTGTGGGGGATGTGCAGCTGGATTGATATGAGACCCCTGATACGGAATTCCAACAGAATGGCTCCAGCAACACTCTTCTGAGTTCAAACACTTCCGCTGGCCACCAAACTCCCCAAACATGACCATTACTGAGCATATGTGGGATGCCTTGCAACGTGATGTTCAGAAGAGTTCACACCCTCGTACTCTTACGGATTTATGGACAGCCCTGCAGGACTCGTGGTGTCATCCCCTTCCGCACTACTTCACGCATTAGTCAAGTTCAGGCCCCATCGTGTTATGGCACTTCTGCATGCTCGCGGGGGACCTACACGATATTAGGCAGGTGTACCAATTTCGCTGACCGCGGTGGCCGATCGGTTCTAGGCGCTTCAGTCCGGAACCGAGCGACTGCTATGTCGCAGGTTTGAATCCTGCCTCGGGCATGGATGTGTGTGGTGTTCATGGTTAGTTAGGTTTAAGTAGTTCTAAGTGCTAGGGTACTGTTGATCTCAGATGTTAAGTCCCATAGTGCTCATAGCCATTTTTTTTTGCACCAGTTTCTTTGGCTCTGCAGTGTAGACACAGTGTGAACCACAGGACGAACTCTCAGACCTTGTTCAGGGATACCTTCTGAGTATTTTGGTATATGGGACTCACTGTCTCATTTGGTTTCTGGCTCCAAAAAATGTTCAAATGTGTGTGAAATCTTATGAGACTTAACTGCTAAGGTCATCAGTCCCTAAGCTTACACACTACTTAACATAAATTACCCTAAGGACAAACACACACACCTATGCCCGAGGGAGGACTCGAACCTCTTTCGGGGCCAGCCGCACAGACCATGACTGCAGCGCCCTAGAGCGCTCGGCTAATCCCGCGCTTTTTGGCTCCAAGTAGCTTTGTACTTCTATTGCACTCAAAATAGTGAACAACAGTACAAATGTCGACGGTATTCGCTGCGCTTCTTATTTCCATTCGCTCACGGTACCTGCTGTTGCCAAAAGTAATACGCACCTTTCACTCGATGTTAGGAACCACGCTGAAGTGGACGCAGTGGTCGCACTGGTCCTATTCTAGGGTCAGATCCGTCAGCAGATGTGACACAAATGGGCTTCCTCACCTGGGGTAGGTGAAGGGCCTCATTTACGAGACTCCGGTCGTTACTCGCACGGACCAGGATTATGGCAGCCCCGAAGTCGTACGCCAAATTCCTGGGCTTCTTGAGCGTTAAGATTGTCGATGGTGTGTCGTTGTGCACTCTGCCGGTACCGTGGTAGTCGAAATTTTGAACAGGATCTGTAAGGGTGCAGTTCTGCATTTGTTACATGATGTAGTGTTCACTGAGAGAACAGACTGAACACACTGTGCTAAATGTATGCGTGTTTCGTCAGAGGGTTATTGAATTACTCTGTGTTGTGTGTTGCAACTTTGGTTATCGTATACTAGACTTCTATACTTTTGTGAAGGTATTTTCACAGAGACAAGGGTGACTGCGGTAACAAATCGAATAAATCATATTTAAATTATTATCCTGGAAGAAGACTGTGTTTCCCTGAAACGAAAATACTCAGAAGTTATCGCGGAACAACCTTTGAAAGTTTTTCGGTGGAGTTCTAGTTCACCCAGTGCAAAAAAAAAAAAAAAAAAAAAAAAAAAAAAAAAAAAAAAAAAAAAAAAAAAAAAAAAAAGTGGGGGGGGGGGGGCGTTCGTATTAAACACACTTCTCTTATATCGTAATGCCACAGTCAGGCTAATTTTTCACATAATTATTCGCTTAGCTGTAAATGTTTATATTTTGTGTAATACTGCCTTTTTTATTTTGTAGTGAAGGCCGACGTATGTCCCGTTTGTATCCCTATGTAACATGTCTGTAGCTGGTCAAATGAACTTTCCCAGGGACCTGTAATAATAGTAATAATGATAATAACAATAAGACATATATCGCATCCCACAATGTAACAGACCGTGCCGTGAAAAGTGACCACGTTTACGTGGAGAACGTCGAAACGTGTGCTACATCACCTCTCTCTCTCTCTTGTATTTCCTAGTCACCGCAAGGTAAATAAAATCTCTTACAAAGTCGATTTGCAGAATTGCAAATGAGGTGCAGAGTATCGCAGTAAACACTGTTGTTGTCATAAGTTAAAAAGCAAGACTGGCAAAATCTCTTGTCAATGCAGACAAGAATGGGCTTGGAGATGTGCTGTTATAGCGTCCCTGAAATACCTCTAATATTTGTTGTTGTTGTTGTCGCTGTTATGGCGCTCTCATTTGAATACGACGAACGGAAATATCAAGGGTGCAGCATGAATTACGCGCTCAACGGAACCTGTATATGGAGTGCGTGCCGTAAAATCAATGGGAAGCTATTGTGAGGTAGATGCTGGGTCAACGTAGCGTACAAACACAAACACAAACACACACACACACACAAACACACACACACACACACACACACACACACACATTCATACAGTTCACAATAGACTAGACCTCAGGGCGGCACAGCGCTCTCAAAAAGACTCAAAATCTTGATCTGGGCTATATCATTCTGTTATTAGCACAATGGTATCAAGAACATGTGATACAATGATGTATTTAGACGGAAAGCAGATAGAATCCCTGCTGTCTTAGGGAACTTTTCTAACTAGCATCTCGGACGCCAGAGTTAAATTCGCGCATACGATAGGCAGACCCACATCGTTCTTGAGAAGAAAAGCGTAAGAAATATAGACTTAGCGACATATACAGCTATACTTCGCAAACCAACTTATGATGTGTGTCGGAGGGTACTTTGTGCACCATTGTCACATTCGCCCTTTCTATTCCAGTCGTGAATTGTAAAACTGTACGTGACGTCGACTGTCTCAAACTTAAGATGAACTGGCTGATTCTTCTAGCAACGAGAGCTTTCAGAACTTTCACAGTAAACGTCTCTACCTTCCTAAGCGAACCTGTGAGGAAAGCGATTTTTTCCTTTAGAAGCTCTCAGTTTCCTCAAACACACCAATTTGATAAGGGTGTCAGATAGTCGATCAATACCCATCAATACCCAAGTATCGGTCGACATACAACTACCTCTGTCGTGAGTGGATTATACTTTCTGGGGATTCTTCTAATGAACGTCACTCTGTACCCATCTGTCGGATATTTAATGAATGTGGCTGCTTCCAGTGACTGTTTTCTAATCGTATAATCGCACTATCACGGAGCATCTTGCCTATTCATGAGTAATAATTATATTTGTTTATATTGAGGGTCAACTGCCAAACCCTGCATCGTCTGTAGTACTTTTTGGATTTCGCTACAATATCTACCCGTCACATACAACATGCTAAAATTATTGCCAACCACATTTAATTTTAAAAAGACAGAGGTAAAGCTTGTTTACAAAGCGAAGGTAGTAGAACAGACCACCTCAAAGTCGTCAACGAAGCCATGGAAGAGCAATGACTATGAATTACAATTTTCACAAGGCGAATATAATTTCTGGAAGATTATGACTCAATGTCAATAAAATCTAGAGTGACAAGCCTTGATAAGTAATTCACTGATTGATTACACGCTGTTATACTGAATAAAATCTACATCAAAGTTATTTTACTCTATAACGACAGTATGAAATTCATGACGGAAAGCCAAATCGTTCAAGGATATTCCGAATCACTGAAACTTCTAAGATGCGCTGAAAAGTAAAGCCTCCGAATTTCTTTATGCTGAATACCTTAAAGCTTTTTAATTCAAAGAAACGTTATTAACATTCTACGTATTTATTCTTCATCTCTATGTATTTATAGCCTTCTATCACTAGAGGGCTCAGGACTGTAGCGTGTAGCATGCCAGAACGCACGGGTCATCAGCAAGAATCTAAAACCTTTAATTGACTGTGATCGATCATCCTCCATACGATCTCAACTTGGTCCCATCAGAGTTTCATTTGTTTTCAAAACTTAAAGAACAACTTGCAGGACTGTATTTTGATAGTGATGAAGCGTTCCAAGCAGAAGCGAGGTTGTGGCTCCATCAAGAAAGTCGGAAATGCTACAGTGCCGGCAGCAAAAAACTGGGGACAAATGTGTTCGTCGCCAGGGTGACTATGTTGAGAAATAAATGTAGGCATGAAGAATTAAGATGTAGAATGTTAACAACGTTTGACTGCTTTAATAAAGCTTTACGAGTTTTCACACCAAAAATTCTGAGTTGTTAGTTGTCAGCACGTCCTCGAATTAACAACCGTGCTACAAGAATTATTATGATTCTTAACCTGGGAAGATGAATAATGCATACACTATATGATGAGAAGTATTTGCACCCCTGTGTAACGAGGAATTGACCATCAGATCTGACGAGAGACGGGCCCGCCTGTACAAAACGAGGCGGGAAGTGTTATGTTGTCATTAGAGAATCAGTAGTAAAACAATGTGGGCCACTCTGGAAACTTCAGTGACTTCTGAAGTCGACCAGTCACCTGAGTAACAGATTCATCAGTAGCATTTCAACCCTTTTAAGGCTGCCCAAACCGACTGTTGTTTATGTGATTGTTGAGTGTAAACGCGGAGGCTTAACCACAGAGAAACTAAGTCTAGTTGGACCTCATGTACTGACTGACAGGTATAAGTACACTAAGTATCTTCTGGTACGAAATGCTTTGTTGCGACATCTCACAACTCCGTCCAAGGCATCATGACCTGTTGCTAAATTTCCCCCTCACGTAGCCCACTCTGACAGCATGAAACTTTCCCTGTGTATAAAATGGCGAAAAATTAAAAAAAAAAATTGTTGGGTAATTCAAAAAAATGGGGAGTGATCAAAAATAGCCATCTTGACTAGTGAGTTTTCACTCTTCTTCTATGAAGTCACAATGGAAGTAAGGTTGTAATACTAAGTATTAATTAGCAGGAAATCAAAGATGGTGAACTGTCCTGCTGGAATTCAAGATGCCTGACCTAGGATACTGGCCCAGCATGCGTTTTTTTTTTTTTTTTTTTTTTTGCCAGATTTCTCATTTTCCTCTTGCCCTCATGCCAGTCTGGCCCTGAATGGACTGCTATTCAAAGACAGAAAAAGATGTTTTTCTCACCTGCAGGTACAAGCTTGTCTATTAAACAAAAGAGGTTTTTTCGTGCCAGTGTGAGCCTGTTGGCTATCTAAACACCCTACAGGTAGTGACCAGTTTGGACTTGCCTCCTGACCTACTTCCAAATATATTAAATTTGAATCCAGTTTAACTAAATTCAATACAAATTCAATTGAATTTCAGTTCAATTGAATTAAAATTCAATTAAATTCGGTTCAGTTCAAAATCAGGAAGCCACTTCCCCTAAATTTAAAAATGTTGCTATCCCAACTGACCAAAGTTTAAGCAATTGCCCTCCTGATGTTAAAACTTAAACAGTTCCTCAGTACTGTTAAAGTTCAAACAATTTTCCCTCATCTAACTGACGTCACAGATGAAACAACTGTCACACAAAATTTGAATGAGGCTTGTTTTAGGCTTAACACCACTTGTACTTTGCCAACAGTGATATGGCAGGATAATCAGAAAATTCATTTATCCTAAATTTAAGCGTGTGAAGAACTGACTTACCCTAAATTCAAATGACGGATAACCCTTTAATTGTCAGAGCTAGGACTTTTATCCTAACTTTAACACTATATAGCTCACTAGTGCAGTCCGTACGGTTGCCAAACGCTAGTCACTGTCCTATGTCGTAGGATAGGAATAAGAAAGAAATGCATTTGTGTCCTTATTTACAAAAATAGCACACCGGGAAGGGGCCGTGTTTTCCATGCTACACAGTGCTGGGCTGGACATCCATGGTCCCCATGTCCATGGGCAGTTCCTTTCCACTCCTACAAAGTCCCACCGCCACAGTTCCTCTAGCCGTATCATCCGTGCAGGGTGAGACAGTGCTACATCGTCTCACACTCCACCGACCACCACTATTACCATCAAACTGCTAAAATACTCCGATGCTTGACCACTGCAGAGCACACGAATCATCGCTACAGGGTGGTTACTTTTATCTGCGAGTCGGCGTTACAAATTAGGAATGGGGCATTTGTTTGTCTTCCGTGTTATGACATGACGAAACTACAATTGTTCAGTCATAGCTGTGGCTTCTTTCATCGGTCTGGAACTAAGACATACGATATATTAGTTCACTTTATTATAAGAACAATAAAAAGATATACATAACTTTATACATTCCATTGCCACACGAAAAAGCCGAATACTAACGACTCTCTTTGAACAGTAAAAAAATCACTTGCTACATACAGTTACAGACTATTCGCTTGTTGTACACGTCCAAAATTTACAAACGTACGGTTCCATCTGAGACTTGACCAGAACGTATGTTCTTAACTGGGTGACGTTGACTGTTTCTCTGGAAACAGGATTCCCTGCTCAGCTCTATATCGACTTCCATGCGGTGCTGAGAAAGAGATCGTGTTATTAGGTGTGTTTTTCATTCTCTGCTGCGGATTGTAGTGACATCACTAATGTCTGTGGTAACGATGTGCATTGTAGACTTTGTCGTGGCAGCACGACCTTTGGATGATGCCACAAGCTGACCAATGTTCTCTACATGTAATGCACCCCAGTCACAGCTGCCTACATTATTTCGCACTTGGGAACTATCCCACGTCTACTGTGCAGTCTCCTAAACCTCCTCAGCCGTCACGGTTGCAGCCTGTCCTCCATGTCCCCACCTCCTCCTGTGTTAACACAGTACATGTCTGCACTGAGACAGGAGTCATCGTCACCGCACTCACTGCACTTAGCGCGTTGGTGAATATTACGTGATATTCCGTGTTTTTATCGTATGGAGATATTCTGGAACTATATCGAACACTGACTAGAAGCAAAACGCAGAATATACTGACTTTCCAAAATAGGATCCCACTTGAGCAGCTGCTTACACAGATGTACTCCTAAGTACTTAATCACACGTCACCCTGGAGCTCGACCATGGATTACCGTATCGTCGAACACTCAGACCGAGCACTGAATCCAATACCATTGCGCACACTGCTCCAGGCAGCACTCTTGTTATAAGCTGTAACAATGTCCCTCAAGGAAACATGTAAATACTTTTCAGTGCCAACTTTTCTCTCTTTTAAGAAGGAGCTGTTTGCTAAGAACTTTACAACGTATTCAATAATTAGTTATATGTTTCGTATTTTACGCATATGGTGACAGTACGAAACTGCATCAGACAAGGTATCGACATTCATTCAACAACACGTGAAGATGAGTCAGTTCTATAACAGTTTGCTCTTGAGATGTCAGACGTTTACAAAAAACTCCCGTACATCACGGTTGTAGATCTGACATCCATGGCATTCCAGGGCATTCAGATCAGACTACTTCAGAAGAAGCCTTTGCTGCCAAATTATTCACATGTGCCATTCCAACACAGTAAACCACTTAGATAAGGCGGGCTGTTTCTGGTCTACCTCCCTCACCTGACTATCCTTCAGGTTCTAAACAGCATCTGTATGTCTCATGACATCGCCCTGCAAGTATTAACCCTCATCATTCTAACTTCGCAACTAAAGAAGGCGATCGAAGACAGTGATCTACGACATCAGCGATAATGTGAGAATCCAAGATAGCGATCAAATGTAGTGATTCTGTATGGCAGTCCATACCATTATCAACGAAGGCAGAACCAAAGATGGCTGACCTGGGCATATAGTTGCAGTCAAAATAGTTACTCAAACTTTTGTGGTGGTGTAGTCTTCTAAGCCGGCCGCTGTGGCCGAGCGATTCTAGGCGCTTCAGTCCGGAACCACGCAGCTGCTACTGTCGCAGATTCGAATCCTGCCTCGAGCATAGATGTATGTGATGTGCTTAGGTTAGTAAGGTTTAAGTAGTTCTAAGTCTAGGGGACTGAAGACCTCATATGTTAAGTCCAATAGGGCTTAGAGCCATTTGAGCAGTCTTCAATCAATCCTCCCTCCCCCCACCCCCCCCACCCCCCCCACCCGTCAAATCACTCGGAGTTCGTGTTCAGGCTTACAAGTTGATCAAGCGTGCCCTCCTTTTGTGCTCTGTACGCTGAAATGAAACGTTGATCATCACGAAGTGTCATCAGAGATTAACCACCTCCAGACATGGTTTTCTTTATCCCTTTGCATAACAGCTTCTAGATGCAGACGATGCAGTCGCTGATACATTTGAGCAACAGCAGAAATTAAGCTAGCACATAGACACGCTCCGTGGTGAAACGTCCAACACACTGGAGTTGTTTCCAGACAATGAGGTCCACAGGATCCATCGTCGACACCACTAAGTTGTCATGCAGACAAGATCTATGATGCAGGGCCATATACATAGGAGCAAGACATGGTATTGTTTCCAGACTGAGCCTGAACGTCAGTTGACTGCCAATGAATCAAAGCATAAAACTGTCAATTTAGCACCTGATACGCACATCAAAGTTATGGTAGAAAGAGATTGTGAGGTGGGACACGAAGCTACACTTATGTGATGTAGAGTGGGATCAACAGTGCAACAAGCTAAAATACATCGAAGACTGCATGACGCCAATCAATTCCATTGAGACATTAATATCTTCAGCATCTACAGCTCATCCATCATCGACATGTCTGGGGGGTAATACGGCGAAGTTAAAGTCTCAAGACCCATCACAATGCACGTGTGTAAGGGGCGCAAGTGGCACTAACTTGCATAGCGTGCATGGCTTGCTTGGTGCAATATGGTTTGCACTGGTGGGGCTGTATATGGCAACGGTATGTTAAATGCTCCTCTATGAGCGTGTCAAGTATG
Organism: Schistocerca gregaria; assembly: GCF_023897955.1. Classification (NCBI taxonomy): domain Eukaryota; kingdom Metazoa; phylum Arthropoda; class Insecta; order Orthoptera; family Acrididae; genus Schistocerca; species Schistocerca gregaria. Next base: position 136,793,089 of record NC_064921.1, read on the forward strand.
TACTCGAACATAAAGTTTCTGATGAAGAGGAATTAAATGTGTGTATAGGTTTGTGTGTGTGTACTATCCATATGTCTACCAGAAATTCAGTACAAGCAGAGTTTACGGATGTCATTCCTATGTCTATTGCCGCTCCAATTAGTTTGCCTGAAATACATGTAGAATTTACAGCATATAAAAACAGTTATGTGGGAAATATGGCAGGGTGATGTAGGGTTAATGTCAAGGAAAGAGAATGACAATATTTTTTGAACAATAGTGTTTATTCTTCGCAGTTCGCAATGTTCATATTGTATATTAACAATTTATAAAAGTTGTATCAAGATACGTACAATAATACGTAATATGTTTTAAGTGTTGTGATATGTTTTATCCCATTGTACACATATCCTCATGAGACATAACAGTTCAGAATTTGGAGGGAGAGTCTTAGAAGTTCATACATTTGCAGTGTCGGGGACTTGTTTAGTTGTTTCTACGAGTAAGGTCCGATCGGTTGCAAAATGGAAACCACTGTGAAAATCAAAAATGTTTTATTTGCAACATTTAGCTACACCTTCCAAATACTTCTCTACATAGTCGCCGCCGCGAGTTAGGCATCTGTCGTAGCGTTGTACCAACATTCCAGTAGCCGCTTCATAGAAGCAAGCCACCTGTGCTTCCTGCCAATTAACTGCGCTGGTCAGCGGCTCGTTGTCTGCGCCAGACTGTTGTCTTCATAGCTAGCAGTTCATGTTAGCAGAGATAACACTCTGGGAGAGCCAATTACAGACTCTGTTGTAGGTTATCAAACACTTCCCATTGAAAACGATGCAAGAATATCTTCATATCGCCTTCAGAGTGCGGCCAAGAATTGTCATGAAGAACGAAACGTATGACAGTTATATTATGTGGGCTGCATGACATCAGGCGAAATCTCTCACCAGGCCCTCGTACTTGGCGGGAGACACTATTGTTCTAGGCATCTTTACGTGCTCCTGTGAGCTCAGAACTGAAACAAGCGACGTGACGCGATCGACAGGTATACTAGAGACACTGCCCACGTATTTGTGCAAAGCTTCGTCGAATTTTCACTGTGGTTTCAATTTCGCACCCCATCGGACCTTACCTTCCTAATAGCCATCATAAAATGAAGAGCCTTAGCACATTTATAAATGTTATCGAGATCTGACAACATTTGTGCAGCTTCTTTCAGTCAGTACTTGATTATAAATAACTGCAGCATACGCAAAAAGTCATATAGGTTAGAGCTAATATTGTCCGCATAGGCATTAATATACCACATGAACAGCAAGGGTCCCAACACACTTACCTGAGGCGCACCCGAAGCTGTTTCTACATCTGTTGCAGGTTCTCCATCCGAAATAACTTGCTGCGTCCTCACTACCAAAAAATTCTCCCTCCAGTCACAAGTTCGATATCCAATACGATCCCAATTTTGATAATAAGTGTATGTGTGGTTCTGAGTCAAATACTTTTCGGAAGCTGAGAAATACTGTATCTGCCTGACTCCCTTGATCCATAGCTTTCAGTACCCTATGTGATAAAAGCGTGCGTTTGACATGATAAATGTTCGTTCTGTTGGAGGTACCTCATTATGTTTGAGTGCAGGATGTTTTCTAAGATTTTATAATGAGTGGGTGTCAAGGATACTGGACGGTAGTTTTGTGAGTCACTTCCACTTCCCTTCTTGTAGGCGGGTATGAGCTGTGCTTTCTTTCAACTACTGACTGCTAGGCATGGTATCTTGTTCGAGGGATCTACTGTAGATTATCATACTCCTGTCCTGAGCTTAAAGTTTCAAGTTGCTCATTGAGATTTCATTATCTAGTTTACTGAACGTACGAATCAGTCTGCTTGTTTGTTTTTCTGTAGGAATCATTGCTACTACAGCTGCTTCATGTCCATTGGTATCAGTTGCCATGTGAATTTCCTCAAAGAGGTCAGATCTGTTTGTCGCGACTGGACCTGATACATTCTCATCATAAGTAGGGTTCCGAAATATCTGTTCTAAGCAGTTTCCAGAAAAGATATTTAGCAATGTCTCGCACTATTTCTTATCATGCCCACTACTGATTGTGTATGACTAAAGTCTCTTCCACTGATTACAGTACGATGGAGGAACTTACGTACTAGGGAACTGACGGTCTCTTGCTATATCATGAGGTGATTCTAGTGGTCGATAGAAGGATCTAATTGTAACTTTATGTTCACCTCAGATACTGAGCTATGACAAACAATCTTGCATGGAGCTTAAATTTTTATATCGGTAGATATGAGTTCCATCTCAATTGCAGCAAATACACTACCTCCATTTCCTAGTAGACTATTCTTTCAATACAAGTTTAAATTTTTCCCAAAACACTCACTGCTGGCAAGGTCAGGCTTTAAGCAGGTTGCTGTACTTTGTGCTAATGCTTCTGTAGTTGGCCACTGTAATACTTTTGCCTTTGGGGCATTTCTTTGTATCATACACTGATAATTCCGCGTCCCTTACGGTTATCATATTATATACTCGACGGAGAGTCGCCTGATTTCAAAGAAAGAAAAAAAACTTTGTGTACACCCCACGTACCGTCATCTACCTGGGTAGCAACCTGTGATGGGTAGTGCACACCTGACCCGCATAGTGGGATACTACAGTTCTCAATCATACAGCGCAAGTGTTGCAAGTCACAACCTAGTTTGTCACTGAACCTTCGCAGTCTCTGGTTCAAGCCTTCCATTCGAATCAGAACAAGGGGGCCATTAATTGTTCTGCGATCAATGTTGCAGAGAGTGAGCTTTGTCGAAACTCTGGGAGCAAAGCTCGTATAAAAAATGGTTCAAATGGCTCTGAGCACTATGGGACTTAATTTCTGAGGTCTCCTAGAACTACTTAAACCTAAGTAACCTAAGAACATCACACACATCCATGCCCGAGGCAGGATTCGAACCTGTGACCGTAGCGGAAGGCTGGTATTACCACCTTTTTTGGCACTGCGTTCCTTCCCTTCCCTTGCAGTCATTTCCCCATTATCCACTGTGCATTTGAACTGCTGGTGATTTATAGACGCTCTCCTTTTGTGTTTGACTTCCCTTGACATGGGATAGCACTATTCGCAACAGCTGATGAGACGTCCACTAGCTGACTTCGTTTCGGTGGAAGACAGCACCTAGAATTTGTTAGTTAAGGGGATAGAAGTAAGAATCTGCATCCTCCCAAGTCTCTGTCTGCCCTATATAGGATGCGTAGACCCACCATTAACACGGCACTCAAAGTGAAGTGGACGAGTAGTGGCAGATCCTGTAGTTTCTACAGGTGAGACAGTATGCACAGGAGAGTGTAGTATCTCATGCAGCTTTGGTATCTCTGGTACATGACTCTCTGTAGCCCTCCAAACACACCCAATCGCAAGAGGTTCCAATCGCTTGTCGGTAGTCAGGGCGATTTCCACTACCTGCTTCAGCTAACTCCTCCCATACCCAAGAACAGAATACTCAGAGGAGGTACACTGTGCCAGATGCATTATTTTAGAGAACAATTATCAAAGAACTTTAAAGTAAGCTTGCTGATTATCTTTTAATTTGTGCGTAAGTAGCCTTTTAGAATTGAAGCGACTGACAATCAACAGAAAAGCTTGCCACGAAATATACTGTTTCTTGGAAATATTTGTGAGATTATGGTTACTAACAACTTCGACAATGGCGTTCATTTATGACAAATGCAAGACAATGTACACTACTGTTAAAAGAGAAAACTAATGTGACACGGTAACTTAGTTACTAAGAGTAACTGTAAATCGTTAAATCATAAACGATTTACTACGAAAAATTTTCTGCACAGCACTTGAAACTTACGAAACATTTCGAAAACATATGTTTTTAAGCTTTGCAAAAATCTCAGAAATATGCCTATTTTCAACACATAATGTAATTAAGGAAAATTTAGAACAAGGATATTGTGGTCAACAGATTCTAAAAAGCTACAGCTAAGTTTACAATTGACACAGAACGAGTTTTGCGTGGCTTCGCAATGTTTGAATAAAAGCACAGATACTGATAACAACTGTTGTTACATTACAAAAACGTCTTTCATGACTCTCAGTATAAGAAAATATGCAATACACCACAATATACACACGTGTTTTGATACAATCAACGAGAAAATTTCGTTTCAAATATACGCCAGGTTTTGGATCCAAATCTTTGAAGCGAATTTTTCAAGCAAGTGTTTTCCCACGGACATAACAGGAATATCGGTTTTCGGATTGTATACTTCAATATAAGTAACTATACCTGCGAACGGTACTGATTTTTCCCATAGCTTGTTTCGTGTCGCCTTTCACTGCATCATTCCAAAAAGGCACCCTACCACATAAAATATGGAGCACAACAGTGCACCTCTTCCGCTTGAGGTGTCTAACATATTAGGGTTGGTCTGCTTATTGAGCTTAAAAATGTGCTAATGCAAAAGGATATGGACACGTCTTACAGCACTGAATACTGCGTATAGTAGAGTAAAAGTTCGGGGACGATTATTGTTTGAATGAGCATCAGAAAGCATCCTGTCATAAAGCAGCAACTGTGAGGCAGTGGGTTTCTCTTCCTCGTGATGGCTGGGTGTTGTGTGATGTCCTTAGGTTAGTTAGGTTTAAGTAGTTCTAAGTTCTAGGGGACTGATGACCATAGATCTTAAGTCGCATAGTGCTCAGAGCCATTTTGAATTTTGAGGCAGTGGTTTGTGAACACTAACATTTATGAAATGGGTTGGCCTGTCCCGCATCCCGATCTGAAACGAACGGATCACATTTGGGATGAGGCAGAGTGTCGTCTGCGCTCCAGATACCAGCATCCAAAATCGCTTTCTAGTCTGGTTTCCGCTGTTGAGGAAGGATGGCCTGACATTCCTCCACACACATTCAGACACCTCGACAAAAGTGTCCCTAGCAGAGATAAAGATGTCACAAAGGCGAAGGGTGGATATACTTCTGATTAATATCAACCAAACGGTGTCTGGTTTCAGTTTGACCATGTAGTGTACTGCAGGCAGCTATGAGTACGAACTACAACTGTCCCTGGGACTAATAGATATCCAGAAAGATATTGACTCATTTTCAGCAAAGTCTAAAGTGACAACCCTTGAGATGAAAGGCACTGATTCTACAATTGCTGCTGAACTTAAGAATATGTACGTCTGTAATTAGACTTTATAATGGTAGTGAAAAATTGAGGACTCAAAACTAAATGATACTAGGAGATTCCAAATTCCTTCACGAAGTTTTAAGATCCTCAAATAGGGTAGATAATAATGACTACATATTACTAGAACACATATGACCTACGTTCGTTATTTCGGTCAGCCGATGTTCAGTATAGCTGAGACATGCCAAGTATTGCAGAAGTAACTGTCGCGACCTACTAAAAACAAAATATAATACGTAAAAATTAAATTGCCGAATGTACTTTCGACACAATTAGTTGAATATGATAAGACACAGAATAAAGTTCACACGATTCACATACCGATGAAGCAAGGGGACTTCCGTCCATTATGTAGCATTTGTGATAATTTTTCAGAACTACGCTTTCGCGGAGATGGAACGTGTTGGCATTTCAGCGGAACTCAGGAAACTTCAGGCAGTTTCTTGCATTCACATTCGCTGGCTTCTCCAAATCAGTCAGATTGTCACATTGCACCCTGACGTAGACTTCAGGCAAAGCTTCAAATCAATCCTTCATATCAGCCGTCATGTTCGCTTTCACATTCGTTGGCTTCGTCACACAACCAGAATGTCTCATTCGAACTTAACCTAGACCTCGTCAGAATAAAGGCTAACAGGCCTGAAACTTGTAAAGGCAAAATAAGTTATTGCAAAAAAAAAAAAAAAATGACAGGGCATAGTTTTTTTCAATCTTTCAAGATATATTGAACCCAATTCTGTGTAACACTTGTTGTAGATTACAGCTTGTTGCGCTACACTGCTAGACAGGAAAAGAAATCTTCGCGTGCTTGCATGCGAGCCGCGAAAAGCCGCTTATTCCAGCAAGAGCAGAAATAACAGTCAGCGCGAGTTTTGCAGCCTTCCTTCAGCTGTCGGCACATAACCCATGCTTTCCAACGCCAATGTCGAGCGTAACAAGTTCTACGTGCTGCAGAACGCTCATAAACGATGCGACTTGTGCATGCCGTACTCAGTGCCTCAACATGGCATACGCACCGAGTCAGATGGCGCAGTGGTTAGCACAATGGACTAGCGTGCGGGAGGAAGGCTTTTCAAATTCGCCTCTGTCCATCCTGATTTAGGTTTTCCATGATTTCTCTAAATCGCTACAGGGAGATGCCGGGATAGTTCCTTAGAAATGTGGCACTTCCACTCCCTTTTCCCCATCCTCCTCTAATCCGAGCTTGTGCTCCGTCTCTAATTACCTGGTTGTCGATGGGACGTTAAACGCTAATCTCCTCCTCCCTCACCTCTGTGGCATATACAACACCAACGCGCTCCGTTGGCAGTTATCGGCTGTACCTGGACTGATAATCACACTGTTTACGAAATGGACGGGCGTAAAATTACTACGTTAGCTCTATTAAAACACAAGTTTCCTACTTTGTTCACGTACTAATCATGTTGTTCTGTCTCTAGTATACATAAATACATATTTCAGTGTCCACGAACATGTTATACGTATTGAAAGGAAAGTACACTATCCAGTCAATAAGATTGGCTAGTAAAAATTCCTTTACAAATTTAAAACAGTTATATGCCTAAGATAAAAAAATGTTTCATCATTTCCTGCTTTTTAGTGAAACTCTAAGGTCATTCTTACTTGAGCATTGTTCCTATTGAGTTGCAGAATCTATACAACTTATGAAATACGAAAGTTAGAAAAAGAAACTGCGATGTATCTTACTGTAAGTAGTGCAAGCTTTCGTGTAGATCAAGCCAATCAAACGAACTCACCCCTCAGAAGGAGCACACTCATATTTACATGATATCGACTATTGTAGAATATACTTGTATTGAACTAATAACGAAGTATCAGAACCTATTAGAAAACGCGAAGGCCAATAAAAAGCATTTAGGACTCTGGGAGATGCGAACCAGCAACAAAACACTACTACCTTACAATTATGCAACATTGCCGATTATACTATTCTATACAAGGTGGTCCATTGATAGTGACCGGGCCAAATATGTCACGAAATAAGCATCAAACGAAAAAACTACAAAGAACGAAACTCATCTAGATTGAAGGTGGAAACCAGATGGTGCTATGGTTGGCCCCCTCGATGGCGCTGCCATAGGTCAAACGGGTATCAGCTGCGTTTTTTAAAAATAGGAACCCCAATTTTTATTACATATTCGTGTAGTACGTAAAGAAATACGATGTTTTAGTTGGACCACTTTTATCACTTTGTGATATATGGCGCTGTAATAGTCACAAACGAGTAAGTAAGTAAGTACATGGTATCACGTAACATTCCGCCACGGCGTACGGTATTTGCTTCTTGATACATTACCCGTGATAAAATGGACCGTTTACCAATTGCGGAAAAGGTCGATATCGTGTTGATGTATGGCTATTGTGTTCAAAATGCCCAACGAGCATGTGCTATGTTTGCTGCTCGGTATCCTGGACGACATCATCCAAGTGTCCGGACCGTTTGCCAGATAATTACGTTATTTAAGGAAACCGGAAGTGTTCAGCCACATGTGAAACGTCAACCACGACCTGCATCAAATGATGATGCCCAAGTAGGTGTTTTAGCGGCCGTCGCGGCTAATCTGCACATCAGTAGCAGACAAACTGCGTGAGAATCAGGAATCTCAAAAACCTCAGTGTTCAGAATGCTACATCAACATCGATTGCGCCCATACCATATTTCTATGCACCAGGAATTGCATGGCGACGACTTTGAACGTCGTGTACAGTTCTGTCATTGGGCACAAGAGAAATTACGGGACGATGACAGATTTTTTACGCGCGTTCTATTTAGCGACGAAGCGACATTAACCAACAGCCGTTACGTAAAGCGGCATAATATGCACTATTGGCAACAGAAAATCCACGATGGCTGCGACAAGTGGAACATCAGTGACCTTGGCGGGCTAATGTACGATGCGGCATTATGGGAGGAAGATAATTGCCCCCATTTTACCGATGGCAACCTAAATCGTGCAATGTATGCTGATTTCCTATGTAACGTTCCACCATTGTTACTACAAGACGTTTCAGTGCATTACAGAATGACGATCTACTTCCAACGTGATGGATGTCCGGCACATAGCACGCGTACGGTTGAAGCGGTATTGAATGGCAAATTTCATGTCAGGTGGATTGGCCCACTTGTTCACATGATCCGACGTCCCCGGATTTCTTTCTGTGGGGAAAGTTGAAGGATATTTGCTATAGTGATCCACCGACCACGCCTGACCACATGAGTCAGCTCATTGTCAATGCATGTGCGAACATTACGGACGGCGAACTACTCGCTGTTGAGAGGAATGTCGTTGCATGTATTGCCAAATGCGTTGACGGACATCATATTGAGCATTTATTGGATCAATGTGGTATTTACAGGTAATCACGCTGTAACAGCATGCGTTCTCAGAAATGAGAAGTTCACAAAAGTACATGTATCACATTGGAACAACCGAAATAAAATGTTAAACGCACCTACGTTCTGTATTTTAATTTTAAAAAACCTACCTGTTACCAACTGTTCGTCTAAAATGTGATCAATATGTTTGTGACTATTACAGCGCCATCTATCACAAAGCGAAAAAAGTGGTCCAACTAAAAAATTCATATTTCTTTACGTTCTACTCGAGTATGTAATAAGAAATGGGGGTTCCTATTTTTAAAAAATTACAAAAGCACGCCAACGATAGAACCATCTGGTTTCCCCCTTCAAGCTAGACAAGTTTTGTTCTTTGTAGTTTTCTCTTTTGACGCTTATTTCGTGAGATATTTGGCCCGGTCACGATCAATGGACCACTATATATATAAGTGTTCATAAGTATCCGCACACCTGGCTGAAAATGACTTACAAGTTAGTCGCGACCACCATCGGTAATGCAGGAATTCAGTACCGTGTTGGCTCACTGCAAGTACTATGACAGTTAGGCGGGAGGCGAGAAAACGTGGATTTCATGGTCGAGCGACTGCTCATAATCCACACATCACGCCGGTAAATGCCAAACGACGCCTCGCTTGGTGTAGGGAGCGTATACATTGGACGACTGAAGAGTAGGAAGCAAGAAGGCGCTTAAACCATCAATGTAGGCTTGTGCTGTGATAGTGCCACGCAAAACGACAAGGGGTGGAAGCCCCTTCCATGAAAAGCCCAACCACACCATAACACTACCGCCTCCGAATTTTACTGTTGCCACTGTACACGCTGGCAGATGACGTTCACCCGGAATTCACCATACCCACACCCCGCCATCAGATCGCCGCATTGTGTACTGTGATTTATCATTCCACACAACGTTTTTCCACTCTTCAGTCGTCCAATGTATACGCTCCCTACACCAAGCAAGGCGTCGTTTGGCATTTACCGGCGTGATGTGTGGATTATGAGCAGTCGCTCGACCATGAAATCCACGTTTTCTCAGCTCCCGCCTAACTGTCATAGTACTTGCAGTGGATCCTGATGCACTTTGGAATTCCCGTGTGATGGTCTGGAGAGATGTCTGCCTATTGCACATTACCACCCTCTTCGACTGTTAGGAGTCTCTGTCAGTCAACAAAGAGGTCGGCCTGTACGTTTTTGTGCTGTACGTGTCCCTTCACGTTTCATATTCACTACCACACTGGAAACAGAGGACCTAGGGATGTTTAGGAGTGTGGAAATCTTGTATACAGACGTATGACACAAGTGACACCCAATCACCTGATCACTTTCGAAGTCCATGAGTTCCGCGGAGCTCCCCATTCTGCTTTCTCAAGATGTCTAATGACTACTGAGGTCGCTGATATGGAGTACCTGGTAGTAGGTGGCAGCGCAGTGCACCTAATATGAAAATCGTATGTTTTTGGGTGCGCCCGGATAATATATATATCTTCCTGGCTCCAAAGGGGAGAAGTGCGGGTAACGTGGGCAAGGGGCGCAAACCTCGGCCTGGCAACTGGCCACCAGAAACCAAGGAAACTTTAGGGAACGTTGAGTAGAGGTACAATGGACGTCAATGGTTTATTTGTTTTCCTTTTCGTTCCTTTTTTCTTTGTATTTTTATTTATCTATTTATTTCTGTCATATCAGGAAATGGGCGTCACGCGAGGAGGAGAGCGTAGCGAGACGTCAGTATAATTGAGGCCATCAATCTATACTTATTCCGAGAAGATCTTTCCGATGACCAGTGAACATATCGGTTCTTCGTGTAGAAGGGGCGGGGATCAAATGTCCGTGACAGGAAGACCCCAATTTTAGGGAGATGTAAGGAGGACACTGCAAAAGAAATTGGAGAACAATTGTGCGTAATTTGGATTGCGGACAACTGTACAAATGCGTTCATTAGGTAACTGCCAAAAGTCAAGGATACTTTTCTCGCCATCAGCAAACGAGTAGTGTTCTGTGTGTTCAAAAATCCAGTTCCCAGAGTTCGTCTTCGCTTGCGGGAAGAATCCCGCGTCCGGGGAGAGGAGAAGTTGATTAGGTATCTGGTGAGGAGTCGTACAGGTAATTAGAGACATCATGTGTCATACCAAGCACCGGACACCTCTTGCCTATCTGCACACTAGATACTGCTCTTCTGAGTCCAAAACGTCACAGGCGGCACGCAACGGTATGTCTGCGAGGTGAATCCCTTGGAGGCGTGACCGGCATAGTTACTTCTCATTTACAGTAAGGTACCACGCAGACTGGACGACAGTGTCAAGAGAAGGAGCGCACAGATTGCCAAACGGCACGCCTGTCGACGTGGGGATGCTTCCACTCAGCCATATTCGGTGACCTGTGCTGCTGAAGAAAGCCTTAGACGGCCTTCGTGGATGTCAAAGGCACTGGCAGTGTCGCAGTACAGACGTAGCTCAGCTCGAGAAAAAAGTGGCGGAAGTAAAAGAAGGGCTTCGGGAAGTCCGGAAGTGGGATAGGTGCTGAGAGAGAGTGCAGCGCAAGAGCATCCAGCAATAAGCTGATAAGGCACGTAGGACAAAGGTGCCACAACGCCATGTGAGAACCAATGAAAAGGGCTACCGCTCTGTCAGGCATATGATACAGATCCATACCGCCCCTGCACCGTGGGAGAGTGAGGGTGTCGTACCTTATCTTGAACAGCAAGACGTGGAAATCAATGAACCCAATGTCCCCAGCATGCGGCGGACCATGGATGGCGGAACAGGAAGTGTCTATGCATCGTGGGGGATAAGTGACGCCAAATACGCATTTACATATTGTGTCCGTTGCAGAAGTTCGAGTGTCCGTTAACGACAATATAAGAGCCCAGCTCGTAGTTGGGAAAGTAGGCCCCGGCAGCTGAGAAGAATCGTGCACCGCAGAGCACTTGTGAAATCGAGTCCTAAGCATCGGATAGTAACAGCTATACGCCAAGTAACAGTATTGTTCACGCACCTATAGCCACGGCACTCGATTTGCGGACGTTAATGCAACTACCAGAAGCTTCGCTGTAGGTGGTAACCCATGCCAGTGACTCCCTAACATCAGCACCGCTACCAAGAACGATGACGGGATCGTCTGCATAAGCAGTGTAGCTAAATGGATGGTCACCGAGTCCCAGGGAGGCATTGACAGAGGCCGCAGATCAACGATTTCTTGGCGAAAGCATACAACAGTACAAAAAGCGGGCAGCCTTGACGCACTAATCGTATTTTGATGGGAGGAGTGAAGCGGCCATTGTAGATTGCATAGCTCCACGAAGAAGATACATTACGACGTCAACGGTAGTATCAAGGTATCCTTTACTGCGGAGCATCCCTTCCAAGTAGTTGTCATTCACGTGATCGAACGCCTGGCTGAAGTGAAGAGCTGCCAAAAGTCGAGGCTTGTAGATGGGAATGAGAAACCCATCGAGGAAACCGTCTGGAATCGGCACGAAAGGTGACGTAAGGTCCTGACAGATTTCCGTCCACACTGGTGACAGAAGGGGACGAAATGGCCGATAAAACTCCAGTGGGAGGCCGTGAGGGAGGGCGACCAGTTCATTGAACCTCTTGGTTTGTTACAGGATTCTCGATCATGTTCTCAGTTCGAGTATAGTGAATTTCCTTGAGACAGAGAAGTTGCTGTCCATGCATCAGGGCGACTTTTAGAAAGCATCGCTCCTGCGAAACGCAACTCGCCCTTTTTTCACATGATATCTTGCGAACCATGGATGAAGGGTATCAGACGGATGCCATATTCCTTGACGTCCGGAAAGCGTTTGGCTCGGTGCCCCACTGGAGACTCCTAACTAAGGTACGAGCATATGGGATTGGTTCCCAAGTATGTGAGTGGCTCGAAGGCTTCTTAAGTAATAGAACCCAATACGTTGTCCTCGATGGTGAGTGTTCATCGGAGGTGAGGGTATCATCTGTAGTGCCCCAGGGAAGTGTGGTAGGTCGCTGTTGTTTTCTATCTACATAAATAATCTTTTGGATAGGGTGGATAGCAATGTGCGGCTGTTTGCTGATGATGCTGTGCTTCACGGGAAGGTGTCGACGTTGAGTGACTGTAGGTGGATACAAGATGACTTGGAAAGGATTTGTGATTCGTGTAAAGAATGGCAGCTAACTCTAAATATTGATAAATGTAAATTAATGCAGATGAATAGGAAAAAGAATTCTGCAATGTTTGAATACTCCATTAGTAGTGTAGCGCTTGACACAGTGACGTCGATTAAATATTTGGGCGTAACATTGCAGAGAGATATGAAGTGGGATAAGCATGTAATAGCGGTTGTGGGGAAGGCGGATAGTCGTCTTCGGTTCATTGGTAGAATTTTGGGAAGACGTTGTTCATAGTACTGCGTAATATAATGTGCATGGAGGGGAGGCCCTACGTACCGTTGGGTACCGGAACGCCGCCCATCATCGGTCGTAAGAACACTAATCGGAGTTCTCCGACGGTGGCGTCGTTCCGCTGTGACACGATACATAGGTGGACGCTCCTGCACTAACCATTAGTGTGTGCGCGCCCTGACCATAGCTACTTCATGGTGACGGCGAGAGAGGGATACGAGCTGCGCCTTAACGTGATTCACCATCTCCTGGCGCTCTGGCGAATAAGGCATCATAGTACATTCCTAGAGGATGGTGAAATAGAATTCCTAAATTCGTTGCCGCCATGGCGCAATCTCCCTTCCGTAACCAATCAAGGCATTGCGGAGGGCAGGCTTTGTACAGAGCGCCTAGCAAGACAGGGCAGACCGAGCGGCATTTCAGCGTCGACAACAAGATATCTACATGGTCTCTATGAGCTACTGGCAGTCGGGTGAAGTAAGTTGGATCGTGTTCTGTTTTCTTGGTCCACAGCCGCACTACACCCTTTAGCGACACAGATTGATGGCGCATGGTCAGTGAACGCAACGGGCCAGGCTTCAGCAGTCTTCACCCCACTGACTATATCGCGGGAGATGTAAACACGTTCAAAGTGGCTCGAAGAATGGCTAATGAAATTCATAAACCCCGCAAGATCGCCATGAACATGCTCTCGAGAACCCACAAAGTTGAGGTGCTGGAGAATTGTCGCTAGCCCCCTGAACAGAGGGTGTGCCGTGGTAGTTAGTCTTTGGTTGACTTAAGACAAGTGAAATCGCCTCCTATGATCAATGCATCCTACCGACCCAAGAAAGGAGGCGTCACTGTCTCGGAAAGGGTGGAACCTTCATGGCGGCAACCTGAACGAGATGGGGGGATAGACACTTACGATTCTGATGCCACTAAATCTGAGAGCCACACATCTGGCACCAGGGAGATAGCCAACTGCATCAGCGAGGATACCGTGACGTAAGACGATCGCCAGTCTACTACCAGCAGGGGAAGCGTGAAAAGCGTGTGCTGCGAAACCATGGGGAGTACAGAAAGTTCCAATGTGCACCACCTCATGGAGAGCAACGTCAACGTCTGGAGCATTCTGCATCTCGTTTGCGGCGTACGCGAATGGTCGTGTCATTGAGCGTGGCTATGCGACAAGTCTGGAAACCTGGCATCGCTAATTACTCCGACCATGCGAGTTTTACGACCATACTCTGCATCTCACCATATCCTGAAAGCTTCATTCGTAGCTATATTAATGTTGTTGTTGTGGTCCTCAGTCCAGAGACAGATCCAAATGCTACTCTATCCTGTGCAAGCTTCTTCATCTCCCAGTACCTACTGCAACCTACATCCTTCTGAATATGTTTAGTGTATTCATCTCTTGGTCTCTCTTTACGATTTTTATCCTCCACGCTGCCCTCCAATACTAAATTTGTGATCCCTTGATGCTTCAGAATATGCCCTACCAACCGATCCGTTCTTCTAGTCAAGGTGTGCCACAATGACTCTTAAATCTATACTCGATGTTAACAAATTTCTCTTCTTCAGAAACGCTATATTAATAGCTGTCATTTAATTATAACAAACTGTCCTAGGAAAAATGCGTTTTTGATGGATCCTCAGTGTGCTATTGCCTTGAAACGATAAACTTTCATAATATGAAAGTTACAAAATTCTTTAAGCACGAAAATGTCGTTTGCCGTCATTTTGTAAAAAAAAAATACAATTAATGACGGATTTTCGACAGAGATCGCAATTTACTGGGACTTAGAAACGGCGTATATACACATGGGCTTCAACTGCAAGCCAATATGGTGTCCGGGACTCTGTACAGAAGAGAGGTGGCGCAGATGTGATGTATGTGGCGATCTTCCATCTCACTGGTCTAATATAAAACGCGCGTTCAGAATAGCGGAAATTCTAGATATTGATTTGCTTTTTTGTCATGAGTCCCCAACCTACTTATTCCGCGCTACAACGTCAGAAATTCGACAGGCTCAGCGCTCAACGTTCAGATGCACAGTCCTTGTGCCGTCGGCCTTATGTTAACTAAAAACTGTGGCGAGAACGTAGACAGCTGGCCACAATGTAAGAGCAAACTGCAAACTTTCCGTGTCATGAAAACGGCGGGACCCTGTATGACGGGGTGACCTCTAGGAAACAGATTTTATTTCTTTTTATTGAAGTAAGGCATACATTCTTAATAGACCTCATTTTTCAGAGTGGGATGAAAACAGGAAAAAAATTACTATTTATAAAAGAACAATCTATAACGAAATCTTTTCCGGTGCCTGTGCACACTGTGCGAGTATATCGTTGCTTGAAAGTCTTACGATATTAACTACGATTTTCTGTTACAAAGATTGCTTTTTTGTGCTATGTTTCTTTTTCTGTGACGTTGTGCTATCAATTACAAAAGTTACGGAAACAGTCAATCCACGCATTTTTGTGTGTTGCTAATTATAAATTATCTAACTTTGGTATAACTCACTTGAGAGCCTAGAAACGAGCAAACACTCCTAGGAATCGTCTTTTGAAATCTGGATAATTTAACTAATTAATAAGGTGTAGCGTTAGACATGCATGCCGTCTAATTACTTAACAACAGTGTGCAACAAGAAAGTGTTATAGCGTAAATAATATCGAGAATCGCAACACGTAAATTAATTCTGTCGGATAATGGAAAATACATTTCCACTGCACGCAGGTGGCAAGTGAAATCTGTTTACTGGTTCAGAATTCTAAATGGGGTCCCCGCCTCTCCTGGGCAGTTTTATTCCGATAAAGCTTTTCCCTGGCAACGGCCGTACGTTGCTGAAAGGCTGTGCGGATTTGGTTTGAATTCCACTGCTTGCGGTGGCGTTGCTTTCCTCCCTCTATGATACACATAAAAGTAAACACTGCAACAGCATCCACATACCTCCAGGTAAGTCTAATTCGCTATGACGTACCAGGGGAAGCTGAAATTTAGTTTCTGTTATTATGGCAAAGGTATGGAACTACGGTGTGGCGCAAGAAATGTGTTACCAATTGTTTCTTTCACAATTTACGACGCACATTGGATATACCGCTGGGATCTCTACAGCAGTACCAGAGCTTGGAAAAACAAATGAGTTACGAAATGACGTGTAATTCACGATACTGCCGCTAGGAGACTGGTAAGCAGCAATGACTGATAATGGAAGACTGACGACACAGCAACGATCGGCAATTGTGTTACTTTTTCATGAAACGAAAAGCATTGTTGTGACTCAGAGACGTTTTCGACAACAGTTTAACACACGATGGGTCCCTTTCAAGAAGACCATCCACAGATTGTACGATAAATTTGTATAGGAAAGAACAGTATTGGAAGCGAAGCGACCTTGACCTAAGCCTGTTTGTTCGACGGAGAATATTGAAGCGGTACGAGTTGCTGTACAGAGAAGTCCCGGGAAATTGTGTAGAAAGGCAGCAGTGCAACTGGGAATATCCAGAAGCTCCGTTCAACGTATTCTTTAAAGTGACCTCCATATGTACCCATACAAGATGACCTGTGCACAGAAGCTCACTGAAGAACACAAGCAGCAGACACTACTGTTTGCTCATTGGGAGGAGGATGGGGAAGAAACTCTCAACAACGTTTGGTTTTCAGTAGAGACTCATTTTCATTTAGACGGTGTGGTTAAAAAACAAAATGTACGCTTTTGGGCCACTGAAAATCCACAAATGCTTCATGAACGACAACATTATTTTCCGAGGATCACGGCGTGGGCAGCAATTTCCAATCACGGACTTATTGGACACTTTTTCTTTGAAGAAACTGTGAACAGCGAGCGTTATTTGAGCATACTTCGCAATAGCTTCATTCCACTGCTTCTTTCTACTGCCTTGCCCTTCGACACGCAGTGGTTCATGCAAGATGGAGCAAGGCCACATACTGCAAACATTGTATTGGAGTTTTTACACGAGCATTTCGACTTGCGGATCATTTCACTCAGGTTTCCAGGTCGCTTCAATGACGGGAAAAATTGGTCCCCCAATAGTCCAGACCTCAATCCAGTGACTTTTTTCTTTGGGGGTACCTAAAGGAAAAAATTTTCGCGAAACGTCCACGTGATTTAATGGAGCTCAGAAGACTTATTCTTCAAGCTTGCAGTGAAATCACGGAAGACATGTGCCGTAGGGTAATCACTAACTTCAGTGTTCGTTTGAAGGAAGTTAGGATACGAAATGGGGCACATATTGAGCATGTGTTGAGTTAGAACAAATCCACATGGATGGCTCTTCATTGTAGTATATGTTCGTTTCAGATTGTATTACCAATAAAGTTTATATTCAAAAACCAAATGGTAACACATTTCGTGCGCCACCCTGTATCAGCATCATTAATGGAATATTTTACAGGTCTTTTTAAATAATCCTGTTGTGTGAGGGGTTTCGTTCAAACAATTGAATTATTACACCCTACCGTTATAAAAGTTCTTCGACTTGAGCAGTATATCAACAATAGAGCAAGTTGTACATTATGTGACATAGGATAACCAAGACAGGAGTTCACACTCTATTATTATGTATTATCGACTCACCAAAACTGTTTACTGAAACAAGGACCACTGGGAAGAATTTACTGCCGAACGTAACAGAGAATACTACACTGCCAACTCCCATTAATAACCATTTTCTGTAGCACAGACTGCTGCGAGATATGCAGGAAGACCAAATCCAGTAACGTGGCCACCTGCACAAGGTTTCTTGGTTGAAGATCCATGTCGGGAACACTTCCATCGAGATGACCCCACTGATTTTTCATTGCTTTTAAATCCGTGTAGTTTGGTGGCCAGAGTAGTACGGTGAACTCTTCGAACCATTCACGTATGCTGCGAGCTGTGTCACGTTGCAGTGTCCTACATGTAGGGCTGGATATGCTTCCCAAGGATAGATGGGTACAGGTGTTCACTCATTGTGCCTTCCAGCATGGCGACATCATCCAGGGAATGCCCCGAAGACATTCCCTAGCTCCCTCATCTGGCCTGCACTCTTCCGACGATTGTCGCAGAGTGTTTGCTTTAGGACTTTCGTGTCCGATGGAGAGTAAAATGTGATTTACCTCAATAGGCCACCTATTGCCACTCAGTGGACGTACGTTTGCTGTACTGCGTGAAGATAATAACTGCATATGTGACTCTATATCCAATAGTGTTTAGTTAGTACTGTGTATGAAATGTGTGTTTCATTGGCATCGCTATATGTGTATGTTTTGTCTGTGGTACGGTTATCATGTTTGATGAAATATAAAGTAAAAGTGCCACACTCGTTGAGGTGTCAGGTCAGAGTGGTGTTCTGAATACAATTTCGACACACAGCACCTCAATAGGCTGTGGAGTGGAAGGGGTAGACTGGCAATAGAACAGTGCATCACCATTGACTAGACACTCATTTATTGAACACATGAGTCAGATATTACTCAAACGGAACAATCAGTACAAATTACAAAATAATATTCTTTTCCTTTAAGTCACTCAAACATTTAAACAGGCAAATAGCAATCATTTAACTGAAAGCGTTTTAAGAAAGCAACACTAGAAAATTTGAATGATGAGTTAAAATCGTATTTAAATAGGCTCTGACCGACCACATATTTTAAAACGAAATACTTCCTTTAAGGAACCAGCAACCAAAATTAATTACATAATCCTCAACAACCATATTACATGAAAGAAATTTAAGATTAAACAGTAATATATAACATCAGAGAGCTGCAGTTCCAAGTTTTAAGCAGCACGTTCCAGATGGACTGCACTACAACAGTGCAATACAAGTCCCTCAGAGGATCTCCCCACATAGGATGTTATTGCCACAATCGACAAAATAGCAACATCATTCCATGTACAGACCTAAAAGAAACTAAAAGCTCTCCTAAGTCTGGTACAGTTAATTACCTTTCAACATAACATACATCACAAGTCTAGTCCTAGGATGGCACCGACACCCCGCAATTTAGCACGCAAAAAACTACAACGTTGCACTCATTATGTATCCTTACAAAATTCAAGAACTGAGAGCCGGCTCCCCAATAGCGGAACATTTAACCACGCGCAGCGTGTTGGTTTGCGGGATGCTGATCTCGCCTTTAACCTCAACACCAGTTCAAATACTAGTCAGCCTCCAATCTTGAACCACCATACACATTCCTTCAGTTACTGCATAGAAAGCCAATGTGATAGGCAAACAGACAAGCATATGATAAAAGCTTAAGCAATTTCCTTACTAGACAATCCTTATGAATAGTAGCCATAATTTTTTTTTCAAATGTGAGCACACCCACAATCAAAAGACAACCAACGCCAATCATAAGGACAGTAGCACATAAGCAAGTAGCAATGGTAACTTCTGCTTAGATTGGCTGCAAATCAGCGCGTGATTTAACACACCAGAGAACAGTCTTTAGAATATAGCCATCAATACAATAGCAAATTACTCACACGTGTACTCCCCCACGATTTCGATTCGCAAAGCCGGAGACAAAACGTGGAGAACGTATCACTTAGACCAACATAATGGTGCTCCCTCAGTTACCCCAAATAACTGACTCCCTTAGTTGCACAGCAAAGAACCAGACTGTTGTGTACATAGTTCCGCGTAGTCAGCGTCTACACAACTTTCCCAATACAGCGCGCCCCGCTAAGCACAACAGTGCAGGCGCAGCGCTCGTCTGTCTCCGCACTACGAGATGGCGCTGTCTTAGAGATGGACCAAATTCTGCTTCTTCCGATCAGCGTATTAATATGTAACACAGCCAATGAGATTGCTGCTAACATAGAACCTTTTCTCCTCGCAGATCTCACTCGCGTAGTGATATCTGAACGCTCGAGGTATTATAACGAGTGTACAGACCTCCGATTAGTCATTCTGCCTTAGTCTGCATTAGTCTGAAGTCAAGTTTCAGTCTTCGCGTAATAAGATTATCATATTCCTGTACATAGCCATGAAGATAAATATATAGACACTTTGTCAAGTATCAGACAGATGTGAGAATCAGATTAACGTACCAAGACCAAAGGAACTTCAGATTGTCAATTGTAAATAGCATCCTGAACCAAGTTAAATTATTTATATGCTTGTTATTATTTTAATAAATGTGTGTGAAAATTAATCAAGTTCTGTTTAAAGTTGGTCACCATCAATCTGCTACTCTAAGCGTGCAAGTGGCATTTCTATCGTCTGACCTAACGACAGAAGATAAACACGCCACGATAAGAGCACGAGACATATTGCTGACGCTCGCCTACTTCGCTAGAGCGACAAGTCAAATAATCTGATGGTGTGTGTTCCGAAGGTCTTACAGTACGCACTCCACACAGACCTAATGAAACCACAACAGTTTTCGCCTCTAAATTGTCACAGTACAGGTGAGACTCAATCACAAATATAATTTTACATCACCAGATCCTGTATAGTCAATACAAGCGACTGATTTTAACCCGTTTATAACGGCAGGCAGCAACTTCGTACGGAAAAGAGCGTAGACACAAGCTCTTACTAATTCTCTTCTCCGAAAGCAGCCACCAAAACTCTCGGGAACCACTGGGACATCCAATTCAAAAATCTTTACTCCTTCACACAAATTACAGGACGCCAGCTTCCCGCTGCTTGCTACCGCGCCTTCCGTTCAGAGCCAACTTGTATATTTCCACGCGATACGTCCGGTCCCACACTCGTTGCGTCACCCTCCCCCCCCCCCCCCCCCTTCCTCGCGTAGGCCTCAGAGGGCGCTCCTTTCCGCCCTGACCGTGGCAGGAAAGATAAACCACCATAGTGGCACAATCGATATGAGCCGCCACGGCTCACTCGTGAATCGGGATCCAAACATATCAAGAAAGAATGCCATACAAGGAAGCAGAAGGGGACTGACTATTTGTTATGGCAATTTCGCTACGAGGAACCGTTCACTCGTGACGTCGAGCACTCTGATTGGAGGAAATCAGCTACAACCCGTGAAGTGTCAGCTGTAAATGAATTTTAATTGGATTATAGAACTGCTCCCCGGTGTGACGCAGCACGCCCAATGCAGTGGCCTGAGGCAGCCCACAGCCGCAGGCTGGCAGAGGCCTGCGGGCTGTGAGCGCAGCGTGGCGGGCAGGTCTGCGTACCAACCACCTCCGTGAAGTGGATTTGTCGACACGCAGCCCACTACTTGTTTCCTGATGGTGAGAAAAGTATTCTTGACTTTTGGCAGTTGTTTAATGAACGCCATTGTGCAGTCAGGTCGGTGAGGTCCTGTGACAGGATCATAACAGGTGGCCCGTGCGCACTGCAGGTTTCTCAACACGTGTAGCAAGTGGCGCAGCCGATGTCCTCAGATTCCTGCGACTCCATGCGATGCTCTGCTGCATTCCAATGGAGTTCTCACCAACATAAAAACACGAAAAATTGTGGCAAAGTTTCGAACAGTTCCAGTGCACACTCACAACGTGTTTGCATCATTTTGCATCCTGGCTGCCTGTATGGTACTGGGCAGGTGAAACACTCGTTGCACACAGTCTCGGCATCTTCTGCAGCAATGTCTGGCAAAGTGTACTGTGCAAAAGCCTTGATGTAGCACTTCAATGCACACTTACTGCTGGCTCACTGCAGTTAATTACTAGTGAGTTGGGAGGCACAGCAGCTACCCACTAACTGTCAGTTAATTCAAACTCACAGTAATTTACACGTACATTGAAAGAATATTGTTCTTCACTAACTCTCCTGCTCTTGTAACATTTCTTGATCAGGGAAAATTTTTATGATTTCAGCATGGTGAAAATTCTCAAGTGCATCATGTTGTTGATCTGCGCATCGATGAAGATGGTATGACAAGTATTACACCGCGCTGAAGCACAATACCCTGCAGCTGAAAAAACCAGTGCAAGATCCGAATTGCGCAATGTCTCCATTGAAGTTCGCCAGGTTGCACCACACGCCCTCTGAATGACGTTGTAGCGAATTTTTATTTTGGCTGATATGTTTTCCAGATTTTTTTTATAAGGCAGAGCGCTACTGAGTGTAATGACAAAATACCTTCGGTACTTGTTGTCACGGAGAACATTGCCATCGAACTGACCACTGAGATCAGTTTTAGCTTGTTTGTTGGTAAGGTTTAAAGGCACGTGCATTGCTGTTACTGGTGCTGGGGTTCAGTCTCCATTTTTGAAATATGAATCAAGGGTCGCTAAATCCTCTGATACTCTTTTCTCTAACTGAGCAACCTCTTGTGATTGACAGGGCAGAGCAATATCGCCTGCATAGCAGAATTTCCTTGAAGGAGTTTTTGGAAGAAGAATATAAGGGCTGAAAAGGAGAGGTACGAGAACTGGGCCTTGTGGCAGGCCATTATTTAGTTTCTTTACTGAACCTATATTTTCACCCAAGCAAACCTGAATGTATCGATTAATTATCATTTTATTAACAATAAATGCTATGTTCAGCATTTAACTATTTTCAGTAATTTTTAAATCTAAATCTTCTCGTCCCTTCAGACTGTCTCATATGACGCTGTAAAGTCGATAAAGGGCATAGTGGTTTTTATTAGCTCCTAGAAACCGGTCTCAATGAAAGTTGTCAGAGATAGTACCTGGTCGTTGCAGCTTCAGTGAGGCCTAAATCCCCTTTGTTTTACTGGAATGTGTTGTAAAACACACCTACTAATTCTGCTGTAAATAAGTCTCTCCAAGGTCTTACATATGCGTCTCGGCAACCGGACCTTTGTTGGACTTCCTGGCTAGAAGCATGTAGACTAAGTTAGACAACCAAACGCTAGGAAATGGCCCTTCTCAAGACCTAATCGTTGAGTCATAACACAAACTATTGATAACTGTTTCAAAGCAGCCTAGCATTTCGGTCCACCCATTTTCTCTTTTCCATGGTGAGAGCGGAACTGTCGTCCCAACGAATGTAGTATTCTACTGGGTTTGACTGATGGCCAATAAAGAGCTTTCAGTTTGTACCGAATACCCTCTCTCTTCATATAATCTTTCCAAAGACCTGAGCGAAAATGAGAACAATTGTCTGACAAAATGCTCTCTAGTTTGATTGTATTTGCTAAGTATTCGTCTTTCAACTTCTTGATCGTAATTTCGCTGTTAGCTTTTCTCAACACTGGAACCCGACCTGGCTCACTCATAACCCAGTTCTTAATTCTTTCATTTGTCACTATTTTCAATTATTGCCTAGACTGCTGAATTTCTATGACTTTATCAAATACGGTCATTAACAGTCACACTTTAATTTACTTTTTGTGAGGAAACGTTAAAAGAGAAAGTCCAGCTTCACTAGAACCCCAGACAGATCAGTTCTAACCCAGCACTGCAGCTATGATAACTTGTACTGCTGCTTCTTTATTTCTTGACTGTGTTTGATCAACAATCTGAAAACTCTCTTTTGTCACAATTTCTTCACTTTGTGGTTCTCCAGCAGTGAAGGGGAGGAAGATCAGCTTGAAACATGTCTGAACGTGTACACAAGAGTCGCAACATCCAGTGCTTTGTTCTATGAAATATTGTGTTAGTGAGCTCTAACTGTGTAAATTGCATTTGCTGTGGCAAAAGTCTAAAAACAGAAGTTGTAATGTCTCTTGCAGCGATCTCTTCGCGATATTTTCAGAACTTTTTTATAAATTATATAACTCAGTACATATCTCGAAATATATTATCTTATCTTGCCGATTCGTAAACTTTAATATACGATGATTATCAATGCAAAGTAGCTTCAAGCCCTATTATTCCTTGGAGCGTGCATTTACTCCATAGAATAGCTTCTCTGCTATCTATGTTTTCTCTCATGAAAAGAATGATTCAGATCTTGACGATTAGCCATGAAAGAACGAAGATGTATGTGTATGTATTGTTGAGCTAGTCGCCATCTTGATGATATTCTGTATGAGAAGGAATTTAACACGTGAATTGAACTAAAGTAAGTGTGTTCGCGTATTATTTAACTGATTATTATTGACAGTGTCTGCTTACTACGCTGTGTTGCACGGGATCAGTGGGGAACGTCTGATTTACACTGGACGAACCTGCCGTTTTGTACGCTCGAGATATCCAGTTCATTACTTTTAATAAATGGGCCAAAATGGTCTTACCAGCAGATCTCCGGTCTTCCCCATGTGATCACTGAAAGTTAATAATTATTACAAATGTTTTTAGGTCATCGACTGACAATTTTCGTCGCATCGAGACTTCGAAATTGCTTCACTGCCTTATGGAATTTAAGTTAAGCTCAATTTGATCAGGATAGAATAGTATTAAACTGTGTGAATGTGATAAGCATGCTCTGTGAATGAAAATTCCCTTAATATACGCATGTTTTTTTACTATCCTGATCAGTGAAGCTAAATCAGGCTGGTGTGATAGAGGTTTTTAAATTTCAGATCCCACAAAAAATATTAAAAAGTGAACACTGTAAATGCTTTAAATGAGATTTTGGATCATGAAACTTAGGGCGAGCCGCTAGATTTCCCATCTGGCGAACAATTACCACAGCTTGTAATTTCAGATCCTTCATCTGAAGATGATATTGCACGTGATGATTACTGAATAATGCTGAAGAAAGTCTGTATGTATATCTTTGTGCTGCATATACATTCTTCAACTGCAACAATTGTTTGTATTTTGATGCTTTCTTGAATTTTTGCAGGTGTAATGTTACATTCATAATGGTATGTTATTTGTTCTAATATTACCACGATTTATTGAATGTACAATATGTAGTATGCTAATAATGATTGGTATTTAACCTCTGAATTTTATAGGAACGGCTTCCACACAGGTAAGGTCAAATTGTGGCCGTGTGTGTGGTCAAGGTCTCCGAGGAAAAAGAAATAACCAAGGTTGTGGACTGTTTTAGTTTACCTCAGTTAGAGATTCATTCATTCATTCATTCATTTCGAATATGCCATCTTTGGACCACATTATTTCAACTGTCTTGTTTTACGTGTTCTGTTGTTTTCCCAGTGCTCCCGCGTTCGTTCTCGGTGTTGCTCCTTCCTCCCCTGGGTCCAAGCCTTTCCTATTTTTGGTTTTGGCTTTTCTTGGAAACCCTGCCACGCTATAAGTTTCTCCTTGAGTTTCTTCAGTTAGAGATATTGTAATTCCAGATAGAACAACCTGATTCAAATGTCTCTGAGGTCATCAGTCCCCTAGAACTTAGAACTACTTAAACCTAACTAACCTAAGGACACCACACACATCCATGCTCTAGGCAGGATTCGAACCTGCGACCGTAGCGGTCACGCGGTTCCAGACTGAAGCGCCTAGAACCGCTCTGTCACAGTTCCGGCGAATGACCTGGAAAGTGGGAGTCATAGTTTTGATCGGCGGAGGAAGTTTCTGGTGGGGCTGCTTTATTCCAGAATACCCAGAACGATAGACGAGGGAAGTTTATCACTCCGGTAGTTGTTTCTGGGTACAGAAGACTTCCATGCTTTGGGTGCTAGATTCTGGAGGGCTTTGACCTTTACTCTGTGGTGCTAAATCCAACAGGAGTGCGCCTGCAGCGCGAGATTTTCATGGACGCAGACCTATCCGTTAGAGCTCTGAAGGTTTACCTTCATTTGCGAGCGTTACTTTGCCCCATGCTAAATACATTTTCGAAAAATAGTTAGGACATGAAGCGAGGAAATTTAATGAGGGATTTTATGGAGATATGTGAGCGACTGTAGTATCACGATGATGTTCCTCTGTTAACTTTTCAATTTCCTATTGAACTTATCCATGTGGACCATTTCCCACGCATTTCTTGGCAAAGTAGCTCACACAGTTCCCAGTTCGAAACAAATCAACTCTGAATGCTTAACTAATATCACCATACGAGGATGATTAGTGCAGTAGTTTCTGCCACACCGAGGAAGGAAGTTTGGAACAAAATCCATAGAGATAACTATTTTTATTTCTGTTTTTCCAGTTCCATGTAGCCCACTCAACCTTGCTTAAAGTGTAATGAGGGTATTTGCCATTGTGCTTATCAATATTTTTTTGGCGTCTTTTTATCTGGTTTCATATATAGATACCTATTCCGGTTTTCTTGTTTTCTTACACGTGAGACCAAATTGGTCAACCTGTACGTTATGTATCTTTTCCTAACTTAGACAATCCCTCCCCCTTTTCTTGTTTACATGATAGTGAAACACTGGCAGCAATGTTTCAATTGCGCAGGCTCTTTTACGTTATTCATTCCGAAGCATTTTCTTTACGTTACGCATTTGAACTCATGGGGAACACACCGATTTCCGATAAGTCCAGATGTGATAATACATGAAACTGGCTACATTAAGTCAAGGCTTCACGATCGGATTCTTGCAACTTCCGTGTAACTATTGTCTAGGAACCAGACTGTCATTTCTGTACTTCTCACTGTGTATATCTTTCAGTTACCTTCTCTACACTACTGTAGCAGTTCTTTCTAAGTACGGTCGAAGTTTCATCAAGCTCTGTTGCTTGACGGCATCACATCATGTGAAAGGTACTTTTGTCCTTAAATTTTGCACACTAGTGTACTTGCGGTCCTCGTGAGATCATCCAGTATGTGCAGAGCATTCATGCGACGAAGTAAGCTGTGATTGTAAAGTACCCAAACTAAAATCTGTTTCTGTACTTAACACAAAAAGGGATGAGATTTTTTTCAGTTTATTTACTTTGAGGGAAGTACAGATTACGGACACTGATTTAAGTAAATTCGAAATTGGGATTGTTCAAAAATGGATTTTACCAGGCTGAAAAACTACGGAGGAGACAGAAAGCTGAACGTTCGCGCGTCCTTGAGGAGAGAGGTATTCTCGGGAATCTAAGTCAGCTATCGTAGCATTTGGAACTACACATCCGTATGCCAGTATAAATTTTGTAATTTAGTTTCGCTAAGAAGCAGAATAGTTTAGAAAATGATTACGATCTTGTGTAAATAACCTTTTCAGAAGTTTTAAGCATTTTACACAAATTTATGACCTCCTTCCGATGAAATTAAAAATTCCGCGTGTCGTCTATGCATTCGTAGTCCCGGACATCAGATTAATGAATGTTGGCAAACTGTGTAGTACTGTTCGAGCATACCAAGACTGACAATCATCGTTGAACTTCCTAAACGTTTATTGACTGTTGAGCAGGTAGCGTGTTCAGTGAGGGTGTTGCCTATTATTGTGGGAATGTCCTATGAGTGCGAACGTGCTTGTCCAAGCTATGAGCAAATATTTGAGTTTACACCAAGCGTTGTATGCGAGGCTGGAGTTGCTAGCAGGAAGTGCGTCTTTCAAACAGGATTATAGCGCAGGCATTTTAAACCAGAACTTGTTTCATTCAGTGGCTTCAACTGGACTTACGATGAAGAACCTTTCTTGCAGCAAGAAACAGATTAGGCACCAAAATTGTTGGCAAGAGGTGGTGGTGGTGGTGGTTAGTGTTTAACGTCCCGTCGACAACGAGGTCATTAGAGACGGAGCGCAAGGTCGGGTTAGGGAAGGATAGGGAAGTAAATCGGCCGTGCCCTTTCAAAGGAACCATCCTGGCATTTGCCTGAAACGATTTAGGGAAATCACGGAAAACCTAAACCAGGATGGCTGGAGACGGGATTGAACCGTCGTCCTCCCGAATGCGAGTCCAGTGTGCTAACCACTGCGCCACCTCTCTCGGTGTTGGCAAGACTAATGTATAGAAGAATGGAAAAGAGAATTGAAGATCTATTAGGAAACGATAAGTTTGGCTTTATGAAAGAAAAACATCAAACATGCTGTTCTGACATTGGGCCTGATACTTTCAGTAATATTTAGGAAAAATCAAGACACATTCATAGGATTTGCCGATGTAGAAAAAGCATTCTACAATGTGCACTGGTGCAAAACGATCGAAATTCTTAGACGAATAGATATATGGAAAAACATACCATATAATATGAATAAAGAATCAGGGGTGTGGGGATAATTTGAATGGAAGGTCTAGAACAAAGCTTTCGCTTTTACAGTTAAGTCTTTTCATAGAAGACACAAATAAAATAAACTTTCAGGAGTGGGATTAAAATTCAGGATGAAAGGATATCAATGATACGACTCGCTGTTGACGTTGCTGTCCTGAGTATAAGTGCAGAAGTAGTACAAGACGTGCTGACTCGAATGAACAGTCTAATGAACACGCGATAAGGATGCAGAGAAAACCGATTGGTGGGTTGGTTGATTTGGCGGAAGGGTCTAAACAATGAGGTCATCGGCCCCATCGGATTAAGGACGGATGGGAAAGGAAGTCGGCCATGCTCTTTCAAAGGAAACATCCTGGTATTTGCGTGAAGCGATTTAGGGAAATCACGGAAAACCTAAACCAGGATAGTCGGACGCGGATTTGAACCGTCGTCCTCCCGAATGCGTGTCCAACGTGCTAACCACTGCGTCACCTCGCTCCAGTCAATCGAAGAAACACAAAATTAATGAGGAGTAATAGAAATGAGATCAGCAATAAACTTACCTTCAAAAGATGGGTCCGCTTGTAGAAAAATTTCAGAAATTCTGATACCTTGGAAGTAAAAAGAACACAGCGTGTACAAGGTAAGCAGAACATAAGAGGGTTTATTATATTTTTTAATTAATTTATCTCTTTAAGAAATTTGTTTAACGAAATTCTTTGCTTCTTATTTTATTTTTTGTATTTTTAGTTATGAATTCCTGTGATTTTATTTACGTTTTAACTCCAGTCTTTTAAAAGCTAATGAACGTAAGTCTTTGGTTTTAAATACCGCAGGAGGGCTAGATATATGTCCCGCAGCATCGATCTCCCTGATACTCCTCGTCGGAACTGCTCCACCTGAAATTTCTAAAATGTGTATTTCGCTGCGAAGATCGTTCGGCACAACTAGGTGCTATGTTGTATGATGCTTATATACTGATGTGTCCAACTTTTTTACCAATGAAAAGTTTATTGCTCCTGAGATATTCTCTCGAAGAATATTGACCGTGAAAAGATGTAGGCTCGCACCGTCAATCCACACTGCACCTCCAATCGATCTACGTCTCGTGATATCTGAAGAATGTTTGTAAAATCTTTTAGAAGTTGATAAATACACACCTTGAATGCGTATTATTTTCTTGAATTTGTTTATTGTGCCATCGACTAACTAAACATTCACAATGAAGCTTAACAATGTTGCACAATAATTGCAAAATCTCTCCAACATATAACACTTCCGATCTCTGTAATCGCTTCACACAGAGTCCTTTAATATACATCTTTGGTTACTAATTCCAGAGAGATGCATCGGTAACACGGAATGTCTAATTCTCGCAGGCAGTTTGTACTACTCTCGGGATTAATAATACGCCGCACCCGAGTCTTGCGTATTTCACAGTGTAATAGAGTTAGTGTACGCAATGTTGGGTAGTATTAGTCTATCAACAAGTAAGGGGTAGTGAAATTTATCAGTCTGTACGTCGGGAATGCAGCTTTGTGTGGCAGTGATTGTGACTGTGAGAAAACCGGAAAAGAATAATACACAAGCGTCGGAGACGTGGGGCTATTGGCTCTGAGCGCTATGGGACTCAACTGCTGTAGTCATCAGTCCCCTAGAACTTAGAACTACTTAAACCTAACTAACCTAAGGACATCACACACATCCATGCCCGAGACAGGATTCGAACCTACGACCGTAGCAAGTCGCACGGTTCCGGACTGCGCGCCTAGAACCGCGAGACCACCGCGGCCGGCCGAGGCTATTGGAGGTTACTGAAAATTAAGTGAAATGGTGAGAAATGAGGACGTTTCCCGCAGAATCGGCTACGAAAGAAATATGTTGAAAACACTAACAAGAAGAAGCGGCAGGATGATAAATATATCAGTCAATAACTTTGGCACTACGGAGAGCAGTAGAGGGTAATAATTTTAGGGTAAGTCAGAGATCGTAATGTCGCTTCATCAGACCACTCAGAAGACTTACGTACAGTCGATAACATTTTTGCTAGATCCCTCGCCTTATCGTTAAATGGAATGGCAGAGCTTTACTTTCCTTAAGCAATGCATAATATGCAAGGAGATGAGATGCTTCGAATGTATTGAGTACAAGTGTGAAGTCGCAAAACTATCCGAACATTGACAGACTACTTCAGATAATGTGGGAGACTATATCGCTTATTATTAATTTATTTATTATGTTTAACCTCTTTGTTTAATAAACTAACGGCAAACCGCTATTTAGTATGCATTATACCATTACAAATGAATTACAACATATCTCAAAATCGATACGAAAAAATTCTTTTTTAAAACTGCAGAGTATCCCAAATTATCATGAATTAGCAGCATAATACACATTTTCGACTTTGAAACAATCTGTGCCTACGTTCAGTCCACAGTCATACTGAAGCAACGGTACAGGACTGACATAGAAGTTAGGAGAAGCAACAGGAGGGATATATACACAAAAAATCCAGTTAACAAATCATTGAGTTCCACAATTAAGTCATCACAATTGAGAGTAGAGAAAGAAAGCATAGCAAGTGTGCAGTTTTGCAAGTTTTTCATCTCTAGATCTGCAGGGCAGGAATCAAGATGATGACAAAAGTTATGGAGGAGAAGTTGTCTTAAGCTTTATTAACTGACTGTCGAGCTGCTCTTCTGTAGAATGGGTAAAAATCTTCTCTACACCACGGTTAGAACCGAAAACCAACACACTCTTCCGCTTGAAGGACCGATACTTTACAGCAAACCTAACCCACAACCATAGCAGAATCGTCCTCATGTCATCCTACAGATAGCTAAGCCGAACAATTTGCTACATATATATTGAAGGTAGCTGCATTTACTTTTGAAACAAGCTTCCTGGATTCAAAGTTGACTACCTCTATGTCATCCTTTAACTGAGAATCAATACGAATGCTTAATCGAAACGACACAAAATATCAAGTTAATTTATCAGGATAGTTCTGAACCACTCCAGGAAGTAAATCGACGGTCACATAGTTGCCAAACATATTCTACTACGCACATCGAGAAAGGTTTTGCGTCACCCCGGTTCCCAGAACTCATGAAGATAAACGTTGACTGTGGATATTGTATCACAGACACAGTCTCTTTGACTGTTCAGAGATGTCACTAACCCCGTCCAAAGATGTAAACAACCATGCATAAGCAGTGCCTATTGAAAGAAAGGGGTCCGACAGCCGAACACTTCCAGTCATTCCACCAGGATGGAGGTACATGACGTGTTGGCTGTAGTTCAACCATGCCTAGCCGGTCAATACCGCGGTTAGATTGCGTCCGCTTTATTACTTTGTGCCAGGAAGGGATCACAACAAGGGAAGTGTCCAGGCGTCTCGGAGTGAACTAAAGCGACGTTGTTCGGACATGCAGGAGACACAGAGAGACAGGAACTGTCCATGACGTGCCTCGCTGAAGCCGCGCAAGGACTACTGCTGCAGTGGATGATCGCTATCTACGGATTATGGCTCGGAGGACCCCTGACAGCAATGCCACCATGTTGAATAATGCTTTCCGTGCAGCCACAGAACGTCGTGTTACGACTCGAACTGTGCGCAATAGGCTGCATGATGAGCAACTTCACTCCCGACATCCATGCCAAGGTCCTTCTTTGCAACTACGACACCATGCAGCGCGATACTGTTGGGCCCAAGAACATGCCGAATGGACCGCTCAGGAATGGCATCACGTTCTCTTCACCGATGAGTGTCGCATATGACTTCAACCAGACAATCGCCGGAGACGTGTTTGGAGGCAACCCGGTCAGGCTGAACGCCTTAGATACACTGTCCAGCGAGTGCAGCAATGTGGAGGATTCCCGCTGTTTTGGGGTAGCATTATGTGGGGCCGACGTACGCCGCTGGTGGTTATGGAAGACCCCGTAACGGCTGTACGATATGTGAATTTCATCCTCCGACCGATAGTGCAACTATATCGGCAGCATTTTGGTGAGGCACTCGTCTTCACGGACGACTACTGCCCCCCCCCCCCTCGTGCAAATCTTGTGAATGACTTCCTTAAGGATAACGACATCGCTCGACTAGTGTGGCCAGCATGTTTTTCCGACATGAACCCTATCGAACGTGCCTGGGATGGATTGAAAAGGGCTCTTTATGGACGACGTGACACACCAACCAGTCTGAGGCATCTAGCATGCATGAATGCAAGAGGACCAGTATTGGGTATAAGAGGTACCGGTGTGTTCAGCTATCTGGACCACCACCTCTGAAGTTCTCGCTGTATGGTGGTACAAAATGCAATGTGTGGTTTTCATGAGCAATAAAAAGGGCGGAAATGATGTCTATGTTGATCTCTATTCCCATTTTCTCTACAGGTTCCGGAATTCTAAGAACCGAGGTGATACAAAACTTTTTTTGATGTGTGTGTGTGTGTGTGTGTGTGTGTGTGTGTGTGTGTGTGTGTTGCCAAATCTCCATTAGAATAGCAATAGAAAGAATATGTTTGCTTAGTCTTTGTGTTTCTTGTGATGGCTACCACAAGGAAATGTTACGCTTCATCTATGTGCCGACACTGGCTGCCACTGCACTGACTGGGGGCAGAAATACATACTGTAAGCCAATGAGTTTTATCCGTATGCACCGGCTGCAACTCGAAGGACATAAGGAAAGAACTGTGGAAATTATGTTTGTTTTTCTGCCATAAGCAAACTGTAAACCAAAAAGTTCATTTTTTGGAAATGATTCGCTTCTTTTTAGCACCCCGAGACGCCATTAACATTACAAGTAAATATCGTTTGTGTTAGTATTGTGTAATGGAATACAATCTTTCTTATGAGTACTTACGCTGGCACACATAATAATACAAATGAAAAGACAACATTACACTGATTACAAAATTGAACATCCACAAACAAATTATATAACCTTCCGACTCACAAATAGTTTCAAATCAGAGAAGCAGACTAGACAATAAAATATTTCATAGCGTCAGAAAAATAGCACTCAAAAGCTACGAAGAAAACAAAATACGTAAACAATTGCAGTGCAAGTTCGATCTAGTTTCTGATTACATGAAAGGCGAAGAGATCATGGTGAGAATTTGCAACAAGGAACCGAAAGTGACGACAGTAATGTAACTAGTACATAATTCTTAAGCAAAATTCTCGTTTGTACTACGAAAACCAAAGGGATGAAAAGTATCGTCTACACAAAATGTGTAGTGATGCTTTGATGATGAAATCGAAAAGTGCCTGGTGAACGAGCTTCCCAGTTTTTTGACGGCTGAAGAGAGAGACGAATAAAAGCAACAAGAAGAGTTTACCGTAGGTGAGTCTGGGATGGGATTTCTGTGTAGTACCTCGCATTTGGCGCATTTTGGTCGTTGTTTATTTCCCTGTTGTTTCACATTAATAACCCCTCTATGCTGTCACAAGATTGATATGAAAATTATCGAAATGTAATTGTTAAAACAAACTATTTTGCTAAAAATTAGGCGCTTGATTCTGAGTCCGACTCAGTAGACAACGATATCTCTAGTTTCATTTAATGTTGGAGACGATTGGAAAGGCTTAGTAACGCTTTTTAAGATAGATCATG
The DNA here is from genome assembly GCF_023897955.1 of Schistocerca gregaria. NCBI lineage: Eukaryota > Metazoa > Arthropoda > Insecta > Orthoptera > Acrididae > Schistocerca > Schistocerca gregaria. The sequence continues at coordinate 136,826,564 of NC_064921.1, forward strand.
AGCTCATATACTTGTCTCCTGATACAATTGCTCTTTGGCTCTTGCTTTGCGTAAAAGTAGTGCGTGACATAAATAGGGCAAAACCAGAAGGAGAAACTGATGTGGTGACTAGATACGTCCCTGTTTACATCACAGTGGAGTAGCTTGAAAAAGTTGAATTTAAATTAAATGAGGTTGAAGAGGTAACTTACACATTTCGAGAGAAAACTGAAATCATTTCTTCCACAAGCATTCCTGTTTGGAATTATCCCCTGCATAATTAACATCCGCCAAATAAATGCAACTGAAAACTTCTTCGACTCGTTTTGGTAACTCAGGGTTGCAGTGGGGAGTGGCTGCCATCTGATGGTGTATTCATCACAATCTCGGTGCGATACAATCACCAATTAGCAGCTCACAATTACATCTAAAAGATCAACAGTGATATAGTTTAAGAAGAGAGTGAAAAAGAGAAGAAAAAGTTCGAGTCACAGGACATGAAATTTGTCTGTTTCCAAGGAATAAGTACAATTTAATGTTACTTTAAAAAGTCAAATAATATCAAAGCAGTCCTAATGGACCTACGATGCGGTGATTAATTTCAATGGGATATTAGCTTATCAGGCTGGAGCCTGCACTTCATTACTGATCTACTGTTGTGTTTTGTTAACTGCATCGTCACTACCTATGAATTACGTTTTTATCGCGATGAGAACTTGGGACTTTATGATTTTTAACGGCATTTCGTTATGTATCTACACATACTGCTACATTTTCACATTTTTCGTGGCAGTCCTGTAACGCTATTTCACTATGAGTGTGGACTGAACGTACACACAACCCTTTTCAAAGCCGAAATTGCGTATTTTCCTGGTAATCCGTGATAATTTGATATACATTGTTGTAAGAAACAGCACTTTAATTTATTTTAGTACTGTGTATACTAAATAACGTTTCTTCATTAGTTTAATCAATTCCACAGATAAGCATAAGAGATAAATTAATCAGCAGTAATATAGTGTCCCACAATATCTAAAACAGGGTGATAATGCTGTGATAGTTGTCAGACTTCGTGGCTTCAGATAATATGTTGGTAGCACTTCGTCTCCTTCCAGCACAATACGTTGTGTTGACAGACAGCAAAGATGCGGAGTTCAGGATAACGATATGGCGAGAGGTCTGTCACCGAACGTACATATGTGGAATTTTACGCAGAAGAACATTTCCAAAGGATATGTGGTGTGCTGTCGCCTTCCGGCCTTACAGGCCAATTGATTAATATTATGTGAAGAAATATTAGTTTCCGGCCCTAGGACCGTTATCACAAAATACTCATCTCATGCTTCTCTTCAGTCTGAATAACTAGACCTAGAATATTACGTTCACCTGCTTTATACAGGTGGTAATCCGTCTTACACTAATTACATAACGAATATCGTAAGCTCGTCGTTATCCAGTACAAGCGAATATTTTTTGCACAAAATTAATGGCTCAGAATTATCAGCATGCAGAGTAGTGCTTGCATGCGTTTGAAGGTCATTCCACTGGCAAACTAAGTAGTTTATTTAAGTTTTGGATTGAATTGCGTCGTATACACTACAAATAGGCAATAGGCAGTATGAAGAAACTACTCTTATTGTATTTATTCTGTGGGATTTGCGTTCCTGTTCCATAATTTGTTCCGCACATACTGTGTGTCTCTCATCGTATCTAATCATCAACCAGAATACCTTTCAATTATAGTGATGTGTAAATGATGCCTTATTGTAACAGTATCGTGCTTCTACGATAAGTATGAACAATTAATGATTTTTCATTTACTCATAGCGATTTTTCACGTTTGTTTTAGCATGAAGTAAAGATACCATGCCTCATTTCACTATATTCTTGTAATACCTTCTTTATGTAACTGCAGATGATTTGTGACACATTTAAAAGTCATGGACACTTATGATTACGAATTACACAGTTTTAGGATAGTTAATTAATAGCGTTTCAGTACATTTTATATTTCTCTTTGTCGGAATTACCTACTATCTTACAGGCTCTCTCTGTAAATAAATTCCGAGCCAGCGCCAACACTGAAACATTCAATAGCACCACATTTCCTTAAATGAAAAATAGAGAAAACTGTAGAAATGTCTTTACAAAAACCAAGAATAAACTTATATGTAATACCATACTGGAACGCTTGTGGAAAACTTTATTGAATAAAGTTGTAGGAGGGTTATTAATACACAAATATGTGATTTTAGTAACACTGATATACATGGCACTCCCGAAACTGTCATGGAGCAAATCTGACGTGCATTCTTTTCAATAATACAGGACGCTCCAATGTAGCATTTAACGTCATTAAACTTTTTGCTGGATATATCCAAGCTCAGATACGTACTACTCAAAACAGAGCTCATTCCTGACCACATCTTATCCCGTTATACTGTTCATAGGATTGAATGTCTTTCATTACTGGTTGCGAATAACATCATGGAGGCAAAACATTAACACAATGAAATGATAAGATGCACTGGTGAAATTTATGAAATCATCCTTTATTTCGTCAGTTATCAAGTTTCCAGCTACACTGTTGAAACATAAATTAAGCCGAAGTTGAGCAACGGAAAAGTTCTTCGCTTCTCCTTCGGCGTTTCACCCTAGCAGTTGCCGTTTACTACCTACACTGGCTGCTTCTGCTGCTGTCATCCTGTCCTCGATATCTGCCTTCCGTTGCTTCCTCTATGTACTTTTCCCATCTTAGAGTTGGCCTTCCTCTTCTTGCTCTTCTTAAGGGCGGCTCTCAATTTAAAATATTAGATGGCCAAATATGGCTAGGCATTCTTTGTATATGTACGTACGGCTGAAGCGCTCTATTCTCAGTCTTTTTTTATGGAGCGCATTATCTCCATTCCATTCCGTACGTCTTTATTTCGTGTCCTGCCTTGCCCAGCTACCCACAGACGTCTTCTCATATAGTCCATTTCCACCGTTCTATTTCACTCCCTAATTTTCCTTATCTGAGGCGACATGTCAGCTCCATATAGAGCTATGTTCTCCAACAGACTGTATTTTTCTTATCGTAGTTCCTGCCGAATATTAAGTCCACATTATCCCACTGAAAGATTTAGTAGCTCTTTTTCCCACTTGTTTTCTGAAACGGTTTTCTTGTCACATAGGCCGGATTTATACCTTATTGTTGGCAAATACTTTTAGCTGCTGCCGGATTTTGTTTTCTCTACCTCTGGAGAAAGTTTTATTCCTTGTTGAGGCGGTATCCCTGTCGACCTAGCGGCCGGACGATCACTTTGCCGCCAAGCCGTTCCGCCCAGCAACGGTGGCAGCCGCGTCTGCGGCGATCTGCAGGTGGAGCATCCTCTCCACTGGTAGCGCCTTCATCTGGAGCGGAGTGCACCACATCGACCGTCGAGGTAACAGTCTCAACACTCACCTGCACAGAAGACGAACTCCCACACTGAAATGCTTACAGCGTCACTGTTCCTGAAAATGAAATTGCATGCATGTGCAACGTTGAACTGGGTCTGCCAAAAGGGACTGGTAGATCAACACTGACTGGACGTTAACATACTATCAAGGTTCTACTTGAGATAAGCGGGAAGTATTGCTGTAAGAGCTGAAAGAATGAATTTACATTAAAATATGAAACTCTCTTATTATTACGCCCAGTTGATTAGACAGTAATACGGCCTAGGGCGCTGCAGTCCTGGACTGTGCGGCTGATTCCGACGGAGGTTCGAGTCCTCCCTCGGGCATGGGTGTGTATGTATGTCCTTAGGATAATTAAGCTTAAGTAGTGTGTAAGATTAGGGACAGATGGCCTTAGCAGTTAAGTCCCCACATTCGAACAGTCAGTAATACGGTCTACAGATGTTTACAACTCTCCTGTAATAGAAGGCGAGATTTTCTATTTGGGCAGTAAATTAACTCACCATTCCTCAATCAGAGTAAATATAAATCCTAATCGGCAAGAGAAACTAAAGCGTTTCATAAAGAGAAAAACAGTGATACGGAGAGATGGGTGTTAGCATGGGGAGTGAGTGGAAAGGTGACAGGTTAGTCAGTTAAGTTTCGAGCCCCAAACACATGTCGATGTCGGACTCCTGTCATTGCAATCGAGACTAATTTGAAGACAGAGCACAATCGGCCAGGAAATTCCCATCTATTATCTAGCCATAAAGCCAAAATTTCGGCTTTATGATTAAGACGACAAAGCAGGGAAATACATGACGACCATCTCGTAACCACCTTCTTGCAATAGATACAAATGAGTGTGATGGAATAGGCTCGTGATAAAAAAGCGACTTTCGTAAAGATATCATCCACACAACTCCGAAAATAGGAAGGGCAGATGAATGCGATAACTACTGCACAGTCAGCCTACCAGCTCATACATCCTAACTGCTGGCAATAATAATAATGTACTGAAGAATGGAAACTAAAACTGAGGATTCATTACGTCACCATCGGTGTGGCTTTATTATTAAGGCTAAGGGACCGGCGAGGCAATTCTGGGGTTGCGCTTTACAATCGAAGCTAGGCTCGTGGGACTTAGAAAAAGCGTTCGGCACGGTAAAATGGTGCAAGATGTTCGAAATTATGAGAAAAATGGGAGGACGCTACAGGGAAAGACGGGAAGTATGCCATTGGGCTGTAAGACTGTGAACGATGTTCTCAGATTAAAAAGGGCGTAAAGCCTTTCGCCGCTACTTTTCGATCCACACAAAGAACGAGCTATCATGGAAAATAAAGGAAATTTAAAGGGTTGGTTTAAAGTTCATAATGAAAGTGTATCAATGATAATATTCGCTTTGAAATTGCTATCGTCAGTGAAATTGATGAAGTGTTGCTGGATCTGTTGAATGGAGTGAATGGAGCCATTTTTAAACTTATGTTAAAAGGAGCTATCAGCCCTCTTTTCTCGTGTCCCAAGCGAGAGGCACTCCCAATAAACACGAGATAGAAGGACGAATGATTATACACAGTGCACAGTCTTAAAACTGGAATTTGACTGCCGTGACTATTGAAGTACACTCCTGGAAATGGAAAAAAGAACACATTGACACCGGTGTGTCAGACCCACCATACTTGCTCCGGACACTGCGAGAGGGCTGTACAAGCAATGATCACACGCACGGCATAGCGGACTCACCAGGAACCGCGGTGTTGGCCGTCGAATGGCGCTAGCTGTGCAGCATTTGTGCACCGCCGCCGTCAGTGTCAGCCAGTTTGCCGTGGCATACGGAGCTCCATCGCAGTCTTTAACACTGGTAGCATGCCGCGACAGCGTGGACGTGAACCGTATGTGCAGTTGACGGACTTTGAGCGAGGGCGTATAGTGGGCATGCGGGAGGCCTGGTGGAGGTACCGCCGAATTGCTCAACACGTGGGGCGTGCGGTCTCTACAGTACATCGATGTTGTCGCCAGTGGTCGGCGGAAGGTGCACGTGCCCGTCGACCTGGGACCGGAACGCAGCAACGCACGGATGCACGCCAAGACCATAGGATCCTACGCAATGCCGTAGGGGACCGCACCGCCACTTCCCAGCAAATTAGGGACACTGTTGCTCCTGGGGTATCGGCGAGGACCATTCGCAACCGTCTCCATGAAGCTGGGCTACGGTCCCGCACACCGTTAGGCCGTCTTCCGCTCACGCCCCAACATCGTGCAGCCCGCCTCCAGTGGTGTCGCGACAGGCGTGAATGGAGGGACGAATGGAGACGTGTCGTCTTCAGCGATGAGAGTCGCTTCTGCCTTGGTGCCAATGATGGTCGTATGCGTGTTTGGCGCCGTGCAGGTGAGCGCCACAATCAGGACTGCATACGACCGAGGCACACAGGGCCAACACCGGGCATCATTGTGTGGGGAGCGATCTCCTACACTGGCCGTACACCTCTGGTGATCGTCGAGGGGACACTGAATAGTGCACGGTACATCCAAACCCTCATTCAACCCATCGTTCTACCATTCCTAGACCGGCAAGGGAACTTGCTGTTCCAACAGGACAATGCACGTCCGCATGTATCCCGTGCCACCCAACGTGCTCTAGAAGGTGTAAGTCAACTACCCTGGCCAGCAAGATCTCCGGATCTGTCCCCCATTGAGCATGTTATGGGCCTGGATGAAGCGTCGTCTCACGCGGTCTGCACGTCCAGCACGAACGCTGGTCCAACTGAGGCGCCAGGTGGAAAGGGCATGGCAAGCCGTTCTACAGGACTACATCCAGCGTCTCTACGATCGTCTCCATGGGAGAATGGCAGCCTGCATTGCTGTGAAAGGTGGATATACACTGTACTAGTGCCGACATTGTGCATGCTCTGTTGCCTGTGTCTATGTGCCTGTGGTTCTGTCAGTGTGATCATGTGATGTATCTGATCCCAGGAATGTGTCAATAAAGTTTCCCCTTGTTGGGACAATGAATTCACGGTGTTCTTATTTCAATTTCCAGGAGTGTAGTTTGATCCTCGTTGACGGACCACCCTCACCCTTGGTAATGATAATGTTCTCTCACCTTTCCAATGATGCGGCTCTCCTGCTGGGTGTCCTGTAGCCGAAGACGCTCCTGAAGACTGAGGCCCGCAGCACCAGCTGACGTCAGACTCTCCTGGGGCTCGCCTGTCCTCCGAGGAACATGTCCCTCCTGACGTGGACCCAGGAGGAAATACAGTCGCACCACGTTGCACTCCTGTGGTAGTTTCGATTTCGTCGTCAAGTTTTCAACCATTGTTTTTATTTCATTTATTATCGAATATTTGACCATAATCTAAGACATTTACGTTACGCAATAAAAGCTACTCTGAGTTTATCCGTATGTAACCAGAAACGATTAAATAATCACGATCTGCTCCATAAAATTCCTAGGTTGTATCTGAACTACGATGGAGGATGTTCATGACTATCAAAGAACTGTATGCACTGTCACTGAAATTGTTGTAATGAGCGAAGTGTTTCAAGCGAGCTCTTGTAGTTTTACTTTGATCATTCCGAACATTATGACCACTGACCTACTATCGACATAAACCCGTGCAGGCTTTCCCCCACTTTCCCCCACTTCACATACGATCAGAATCTCTGTGGATTTTCTGCCAGGTTTCGAGACAAAGATTCGTTGTGGAAACTGTTATAAGAATTTCGCATTGAAGTCCGCGCTGACTTTCGAGCTTCTGTAAGAGATAGCCAATCTTGGGGATTTTGCGTCTGTTTAAATTTGGCATGTTTGTTTCGTTGTTTGTGCAATCGTGTTCTAAACCGTTTTGTGTACCATGGTGGATCAGCTCCGTCGTTTGTTAATTTATTTGGCGTAAATCTCTCAATTGCTGCCGATACTATTTCGTTCAATTTAAGCCGCATCTGGTCTACACTTATACTATTAGTTTGGAATGATTGGAGATTGTCTCCCAGGAAGGTGTCAAGTGAATTTTTATCTGCTTTTTTTGTAAAGGAATATTTTTCGCTTATTTTTCGAGGATTTGGGGATTACAACATTCAGTCTCGCTACGACAACACTGTGTTCACTAATCCCTGAATGGGTTTTGACGCTCGTTATTAACTCATTCGCGTGGGCTCATGAACTAACTGCTATAAATAATTTCCAGAGAATGCGTTTAGCACAATTTTGGCTGATATTTTATGCGTACCTACGGAACTGAACATTTATTTTCGCCAGCATACTGAGGGTAAATTAAAGTCACAACCAACTATAATCGTATGAGTCGGGTACGAGTTTGAAATGAAATTCAAGTTTTCTTTGAACCTTTCAGCAACTGTATCATCTGAATTGAGAGGTCGGTAAAAGGATCCAATTATTATTTTATTGCGGTTGTCTACAATGACCTCTGCCCATACTAACTCACAGGAAGTATCAACTTCAATTTCGCGACAAGTTAAACTACTTCTGACAGCAACAAATACGCCGCCGCCAACCGTGTTTAGCATATCCTTTCGGAACACCGTTAGTTTCTTCGCAAAAATTTCTGGCGAGCTTATATCCGGCTTTAGCCAGCTTTCAGTGCCTGTAACGATTTGTGCATCAGTACTTTCTATTAGCTGTTGGAGCTCTGGTACTTTCCTAACTCAGCTACTACAATTTACAACTGTTATACCAATGCCCATCTGCTCCTCCCCTCTCTCTCTTTCCATATCCTCCTCTTCCCTTTATCTGTCCATTTCCCCTCCCTCTCACTGTGCCAATCCCTTCCTCCCTCATACTTACGTCGATGTCCTCCCCTACCGTTTTCGTCTATCTCTTCTTCCCAGCTTCTCTCTCCACATTATCACCACAACCCAAATAGGAAGTCTTTCCATCTCCAAATTACACTTAAGTACAACAGCACTCCGAAAGATTTTGTTCCAAGTGTTCTGCCAATGAACGCAGTCTTCTGTTTGCCTCCCCACAACATTTTCTGCGTTTTCTCTCCCGTTTAAATTGTTCGTAATTGTATTTACTAGGTATTTAGCTGATCTTTCGGTCTTTAGATTAGACTTATTTATCGTGTAACCGAAGCTCAGCGGGTTCCTTTAAGCACTCATGTGGATGACCTCACACTTTTCATGATTTAGATTCGATATAGCTTTTCTAAATCTGCTTGCAAATTCTTTTGATCTTCTGATGAGTTTGGTGGACGAAAAACGTTAGCACCATCTCTAATCTTAGAGGGCTTCTCAGATTGTCTCCTAAATCGTTTATATAGGTAATGAACAGCACAGGGCCTATAACACTACCTTGGCGAACACCAGAAATCACTCTTGTTTAACTTGATGACTTTTCGTCAGTTACTATGAACTGTGAACTCTCTGACAGGAATTTACGAATCCATTAACACAACTGAGATGACATTCTATGTACACGCCATCTAACTAAAAGCGGGCTTGTGAGGCACAGCATCAAAAGCCTTCTGGAAACCTAGAAATGCATCATCACTTTGAAATCCGTTGTCAATAGCACTCAACACTTTGTGTGCCAAGAGCTAGTTGTTTTTCAGAAGAACGACGTTTTCTGAACCCATGTTGCCTCTGTGTCAATAGACAGTTCTTTTCAAGGTAATTCATGATGTTCAAACACAATATATGTTCCAAATTCCAGCTGGATGTTGACTTCAATGATATGGCCCTGTAATTTAGTGGATTACAACTACTACCTTTCTTGAGTATTGGTGCGACCTGTTCAACTTTTCAGTCTTTGGGTACGGATCTTTCGTTGAGCGAGCTGTTGAATATGATTGTTAAGTATGGAGCTATTGCATCCAGTATACTCTGAAACAAACCTAATTGCTGTACAGACTGGACGAGAAGACTTGGTTTTGTTAAGTGATTTAAGTTGCTTCACTATTCCAAGAATATTTACTTCTACGTTACTCATGTTGGCAGCTGTTTTTGTTTCTAATTCTGGAATATTTACTTTGTCTTCTTTGGTGAAGGAATTTCGAAACGCTGTTCTTATCCCCACAGTATTTATTTTTAGATAGTGATATTGGTACCACGTGTGGTAGGGAATATATCCAGGCGTTTAGGAGGTGCTTTCAAGCCAAGTTTTTGCCAAATTACACACGTGTCACCTATAATCACATCAAAAAAAGTTTTCCATCACCTCGGTTCCGAGAGTTCCGGAACCTGTACAGAAATTTGGAATAGAGATCAGCATAAACATCATTTACGCTCTTTTAACTGCTCATGAAAACCGCACATTGCATGCTGTATCACCAGATTGCTGTACGTACCAGCACCTCTAATATCCAGTAGCACGTTCTCTTGCAATGATGCATGCCTGTATTCGTCGTGTCATACTATCCACAAAATCATCAAGGCACTGTTGGTCTAAGTTGTTCCATTCCTCAACGGTGATTTGGTGTAGATCCCTCACAGTGTTTGGTGGGACACGCCGTCCATAAGCACCACTTTTCAATCTATCCCGGGCATGTTCGACAGGATTCATGTCTGGAGAACATGCTGGCCACTCTAGTCGAGTGATGTCATTATCCTGAAGGAAGTCATTCACAAGATGTGCACGATGGGGGCGTAAATTGTCGTTCATGCCTAGACAATACGCTGTTAATATGGTTGCACTATCGGTCGGAGGATGGCATTCACGTATCGTACAGCCGTTACGGCGCCTTCCATGAGCATTCAGCCTAATTAGGTTGCCTCCAAACACGTCTCACGATTGTCTGGTTGAAGGCATATGCGACACTCATCGATGAAGAGAACGTGATGCAAGTCCTGAGCAATCCATTCGGCAAGTTGTTGGGCCCAAATGTAGCGCGCTGGATGGTGTAGTCGTTGTAAGGATGAACCTCGCCATCGACATCAGGAGTGAAGTTGTGCACCATGCAGCCTATTGCGCACAGTTTGGGTCGTTACACGACGTCGTGTGGCTTCACGAAAAGCATTAGTCAACCTGGTGGCGTTGCTGTCAGGGTTCCTCCGAGCCATAATCCGTAGGTAGTGGTCATCCACTGCAGTCGTAGCCCTTGGGCGGCATGATCGAGGCACGTCATTGCTACTTCCTGTCTCTCTGTATTTCCTCAATATCCGAAGAACATCGATATGGTTCACTCCGAGACGCCTGGACACTTCCCTTGTTGAGAGCTCTTCCTGCACAAAGAAACAATGTGGACGCGATCGAACCGCGTTCAATGATATAATTTGCAGGTACCTTCAATAGTATATTTATATACTATTTGATAAATGTGTTACTAATTAAGTTAGTAGTAAAGGCATCATGCGTCGTGCGTGATGCGCCAGCTTTTACCAGGCATGTCAGTGTTTATGACGACATATTTTCTGAACTGAGTCACACAGTGATACATTTATGTTGGTACATTCAGCAGTGTATGTGGATAGCGTATGCGAAACATGTTGCGAGTAAAGTAAGCAGCAGAGAATTAATACATTTGAACGTCATACATGATGCCTCATTCTGTACGCATCTCAGTTTGGAATTATGTATGAAATGTGTTGCAATCACTAAGTGTTTTCATTCTCAAGTACGAGGTGAATGAAGTCTGCGAATTCGCGAGTGGTAAGCACACTACTTTTTCACCTCCAACCCTATCCTTTTCATAGGAAAGTTGAGCTTACCCCCACAACCATTCTTTCCAGGCAGTAAGTGATATGTGTACGAAGTCTGTTTGAAATGGATACAGCGGTTTAGCAGGAGATGTGTTTATATTTGTTTACTGCAGACAGTTTAAGAATGAAAAATCAAACGAGTTTCACCTCATTATTCTCATACATTACATAAAGAGATTTTGGTTCCAGTATCCGTTTCGAAGTGCTGCACGAAAGCTATATGTGACATTAATCACTGTAGGTCGTAGAAGATTATAGCTATGCTATTTTCTGCAGGATGTAGGAACTCTTCACGCTCAGTGATACAATAAGGATCAGGAACAGTCGACACCTTTGGTGGTTCTTCATTATCTGTATCTAATTTCCGGTTATCCAGCAACTTCATAGCTGCACGTTGCTGCGGATTTCTTATGTTAAGAAGTAGAAAAACCAGCGAGTGGCATGCTAAAGTTGTTGGGACATAAGCATTTTTTTAAGTTGGAGCTGGGCTCAAAAAAGGTGTGGACGACTATTGTCACTTCATTGTTTAGTTCGATTATGTGCGTGATGTGCAACCCAGTTTCCGTTACTGTTTTCAAGTGCTTTGACGATATGGTTAAAGTTCCAACATAGAGAAGAGTTTTAAAACGAGTGCCAATTTTTTTAACTAGTAACCAAAGTTGCTTAAATTTCATTTCTTCCTGAAGCTTCCAAACTCAGCATTCTTCTTCTTTTTTCCTTTTTTTTTTTGGCCTTACTCCTCAAGGACAATTTGTGGTAAGTTCCTATGTGACCAAACTGCTGAAGTCATCGGTCCCTATGCTTACACACTACTTAATCTAACTTAAACTAACTTAAGGGAGAGCCGCGCGAACCGAGGCAAGACTCTCTAGACCACAGTGCTACCCCGAGCGGCAGGCCTTACCCGTGTCTTTTAGATGTCGCCATATTAACCCGAATAGGCAATGTTACAAGGAGGGTGGCTTGGAGGCCCTTCCTATAGCCACCCATCCATCTGGAATGTCATCTGTGTATCCCATTTGTCTGCATTTACTGTTATCTCATATGAAAGTGTGAAATTGTTTTCTACATGTAGAGACGAGGGTACAGCCCAGTATTCACGTAGCTGAATGAGGAAAAAACTTCCAGGTGGCACAAACTATTTCAGCGGAATAATGAATAGTAGTAATGCTTTATACAGTAAGCGATCCACCTTCGGCGTCCACCATCATCTATGCTGAATTCCCTAAATTAGTGAACCCAACGTTGACTAACAGTCCCTATCACTGTTAATCCAGAGAACAAGTTACGGCAGTGCCACAACGATGGCCTCTGTACTTTTTTCAGGGTATTCTGTTAAAAATTATGCTGACAGTAAAACTAGAGTAAGTTTGTTACAGCCTTAATTATGTTCTAGTTTTAGTATCTATGCTGAAAGTATTACCAAAAGAAGGATAGAAGAACAATGTGTGGATTGATTGACGATAAAATAATTATGCAGGGTAAATCACCTGCAACTGGCACTTCATATATTGCGGAAATCGAAGGTGCTATTGGCGTGCGTTTTTCACAGAATGGATTGGTAGTCAGAGGCTCGTATTGGCAGCCAATAAACAGTGTAATAATACTTAAAAAGTGTATTTTTTGTGCAAACCTACACTTTTTACATGGAACAATGCCTATTGTACTTAGCAAACTAAAAATACGTGTTATACTAACGCTTTTACGTAACTGTTTGAAGAGGTTGATAAATAATTGCGGATATGGTTGACGTCTATTGGGATATCTTGTCACACACATCGTACAAGAACGAACCGCAATCTTCTTACACTCTCCACACCATGAACATATCAGCGTCCTTTGCATTGGTACCATCTACTGCATGGACTGCCACACACTGACTAGTAAGTCGCAGTGCACGCAACGAACACACAAGCACAATATAAGCTAACAGAACAACATCATGCCTAGAAACTACGCAGGTTGACTTACACAAACAAGCGTCGACGTGCAAACTTTCACAATACTGTACGTTATAAACGACTCTCACTAGAATCCTGCAACAAGCACAACTGAAATTCTAATTTAGCGCACTTCTAGTTTGTCAATGTCAGTAAGCATTGTTCCATTCAAAAAGAGTATTTTGCACAGAAAATACACTTTCTAAGTTTTATTACAGTCTGTTTATTGCATAACAATACCACCCTTCAGAACCAATCCATTCTGTGGAAACCGCACATCAGCTGCACTTTCCATTTCTACAGTATTTGCGATGGAAGTTTTAGATGGATCGTTGACCCTGTATAGTTAGTAAAATATCAGAGATAGGGAAGGTATCTCGACGGCTCTTCTGCTCCAAGGAAAATCTGAGTATCTGATGAAATTATTTGTTAACCTTACAGAACTTGTTCGATACAAAATTTCTCGAAATGCGTCAAGTAAATGATAAAACGTATGGAAGCATACACGTTTTGCAGATAATTATAAAATACAGTATTATTTTAACCATGAACTGATGTTTTGTTTGAGTGAACTATTATGTAGAGTACCAAGCTTTAGGGAAACCAATTGTTGCTACTATATGCGAACTGGGAAACATTTTACTGCTTTAGAAGTTTCTGCCATTTTTATAACAGGTATTCGGGTCACATGCGCTTCGGAATTCTCTGTCCATGCAGTCTTACCTGCTGACTGGCCACACCCTTCGTACTTTCAAGTAATAACTCATTATTTGTTCAGGAAGCTACTCTCTCTGTTCGTAGTTCTACTTTGCATCAGGCCTGCATCGAAAAATTTTGGTTCTGAATCTGTCTGAAAGCCTGTTGCTAATGTTAGTTTACTAATATGACAGAATTCGACGGATACCTCCTAACATCGTGTCGGACGTCCTTTTTGCTGGCGTAGGGCAGCAACTCGAGGTGGCATGGACTCGACAAGTCGTTGGAAGCCCCTGCGGAAAGTTTCTATAGCCGTCCATAACTGCGAAAGTGCTGCCGGTGCACGGTGCTAAGCACGAACTGACTTCCTGATTATGCTCCGTAAGTTCGATGGGATTTATGTCCAACAGTTTGGGTGGGAAAGTCGATCACCCGAATCGTCAAGAATGTTCTTCAAACCAGACTCGAACAAGTATGGCCCGGTTACACAGCGCATTGTCATCCATAAGTCCGTCGTCGCTTGGCAACATGAAGTCCATGAATGGCTGGAAATGGTCTTCAAGCAGCGCAGCTGAGCGTAACCGTTTCCAGTCAATGATCCATGTAAAAACAGCCCACGCTGTTATGGATCCATCACCATCTACCACAGTGCCTTGTTGACAGCAAACTTGTCATGAGCTCTTACCAACTAAAATCGGTACTCATCAGATGAGGCCAGGGTTTTCCAGTTGTCTAGTATCCAAACGGTATGGTCACGAGCCCAAGAGAAGCACTGCAGGTGATGTCGGCGCTGCAGGTGATGTCGTTCTGAACAGCAAAGGCGCTTGTGTCGGTCGTCTGCTGCCGTAGCTCATTAACGCCAAATTTCGCCGCGCTGTCTTAAAGTTTACGTTCGTCGTACGTTCCATATTGATTTATGCGGTAATTTCACGCAGTGTTGCTTGCCTGTCAGCATTGACAAATCAACGCAAACGCCACAGCCCTCGGTGGCTAAGTGAGGGCAGTCGGCCATTGCGTTGTTGGTGGTGAGTGTAATGCCTGAAATTTGATATTTTCGGCAGACTAGACGCTGTGGATCAGGGGATACTGACTTCCCTAACGATTTCGGAATGGTGCTTTCCACGCATCTTGCTCCAACTGTCATTACTCTATCAAAGTCTGTTAATCCCCATCGTGCGGCTATAATCACGGCGTAAACCTTTTCACACGAATCTCCTGAGCGCAAATGGCAGCTCCGCCAATGCACTACGCTTTTATACTTTGCGTTCTCGAAACTACCGCCGTCTGTACATGTGTATGTCAGTATTCCATGACTTTCGTCAGCTCAGTACGTTGCTAACACTGGGTAAACATTCATCAACAAATGTAGCACATACGCACGCCTAGTCTAAAGTGACAATAGGCCGGAGATTTTGGGTGAACAAATAAACAAGAAAATCTTTTTGGCGGTAAATTACGGCTGGTAGAAAGTATTTCTACACACATATAATGAATGCGAGGAATTAAAACTTTACAAAGTTTCTGATTTGATGGTTTCATTTACATTGTATTGTGTTTGAAGCAACTCGGCTCACATCGGTAGTGCAACGTGCTCTTGTTTCGATTGCTTTAACGTGTCCTTCCATTATAAATATGGTTTTCTCGGCGTGATGGATTAACCGTGTATTTCTGGCTGTATATCCGAGATGTTGTTTGTATTTTATGCATAAAATCTAGTTAACTCGGGTGAACACCGAGAAGTACACCACTAATACATGTGTCTACTCGTCACGACTTCTGTCAAAGAATACGTGATTCACAGTTGAAACTACGAAATCTTTCACAAACAGGAAAAGCAATCGGGTTTCTAGGATTCGGTTGAATTTACGGGCACTTGTATCTGGTGTTAATGTTCACCTCATGTCCACTAATGCCTACACCCCAATTGTAATCTAGGAAAAATGAGAGCAGGAAGAGAGGAAGTCAGGAAGCACAGTAAATGATTATGCAGCATTTCTCAAGCACTTAAACGTTAGTTCCTACACTGAAAAGAGTTCTGCCACTTCGACAAAATTAGGCTGTGAAAAAACGTTGCACTAGATCCGTATTGTCACACGACATCAGCACAACAGATGACGAGATTGCGTTCTCTGCACACGTAAAGGAAACTTGTTCGATGAAATACCTGCGAAAATGGCAGACCCTGTCATGATGCAATCGTCAACAATGAAAAGGCTGGCAGTATTTCTGGCGGCATGACTCTATAGCACTGAATTTTGCGCAGTTCAACATTCACTCATTCATTAAGTAACGCACGTCTACAAATCAAGCGACAGATTCTATTATTGCTAGGCATATTAAAAGTATGTATGCCACATCTGAACTAATATCTTTGCTTTTTGACGACAACGGAGACTAAGTATCTTCTTGGAAATAAGAACAGAGGCGAAAACTGAATTTCGTTTCTGCGACGAAATGCTGGAGTGAGGAAGGGTGCAACTGAAGCGTTTAGTTTAGGCAAGAGATGTACTCTGGTAACAGAGTCGCCGGCTGAAGACACAGTTCTGGTTTCGAGTCTGTGCTTTTCGGAGCTTGACTGAGAGCTGTGTCATAGCAAACACATCACTTCAGAATGACAGATTCGTTATTCAAAGAGAATTTCTTGAATAAGATATTCAAATTTATGCTTGTTCCAGTCACATAAAACACAAAACGATTTGTTCAATTAGTCAGAGGACCAGTTACCAGTTACCCAAATTTTACACGTATCACTACAAATGATAAATCACGTAGCACAAAATTTTAAAAAATTAAAAAACTTATATTCCCATAAAACGAGCGATATTCTTCGTAACATGTTTAAGGTATCCTCATATTGTGTTATAACAACACGATAACGGCCAAAATTATTTTACAATAAAAAAGGATATATGAATCAACAGATTGCAAAAAACTTGTTACATTCTGATGTTAAACAGGGAGCGACGTTCATGAAAAACTCAAACTATTTAAAATATTATAAAAAAACTCCATGTTGAAGATATGGAACTGAAATTTTGTTCCATGCTTTCCATGACATTAACACATTTTCCTTGGATTACAATATTTAATCTATTTACGGAATTAAAACATTTTATATTAAAAAAGTAAAATATGTACCTTTTCCTCAGAAACTATTCAAGAGATTTCTACAAAACTTTCTCTGTATAATCTCCTTGATTGTAGTGAGCTTCTATCATGAGTTTTTTTACATATACGAAATAGGAGAGTTTCAACAAAATTTTGATTATAATTCTGTAAGTATAGTATAAAATTAATGCAGAATTCCAACCAATTTGCTCCGTATCTCAGCTTGCACTCATAATTTTAAAAGTTACTGTTGAGGCAACATTTATTCCTTATATAGAATTAAATGTAAAAAATATCATAAATCTAGTCAACATAGATTATGAGAAAAAAGTACATAAACTGTAAAAAACATAATTTCCAGAAGATACAATTGAAAGCCTGATGTAACGCTTCCCCTAATGTCACCCTTCAGTAGGCCCCAGATTTGTACTCAGCGTGCTCTTTCCATTGAAGGCTTCTCTAGTGCTTTCTTGATTTCTGCCTTCTTTCCTTTATGAGGTTTTTAAATGACTTTTCAGCTGCAGAGAGTAGCCGTAAATTTATTTTTCTCAAGATGTCCTGAGTGAAATTTTCTCTCTCAAAGTCCACTCTCTCTAACAACTTCATTCTCCCTACATTCCCACAATTAAATACAAGAACTATATCATATGGGAGGACAACGGCTCAATCCCGCGTCGGGTCATCCTGATTTAGGTTTTCCGTGATTTCCCTAAATCACTCCAGGGCATGGTTCCTTTGAAAGGGCACGGCCGACTTTCTTCCACATCCTTCCCTAATCCGATGAGACGGATGACCTCGCTGTCTGGTCTAGTTCCCCAAAAAACCCAACCCCAATCACATCATATGTTCCAATCCTGACAACTTAAGCAAAAGAAAATATGGCTTTAGGGAATCATTTCTTTATAATTGAATCCAGAGGCTTATTTGGATCCTGAGTTTCACCATGAACACAATTTTTTAGCAGTTTAAGATAGGTCAGAAAGTTTTAAGTGGGCTTGACAACATCCAGCATACAATTTCGAAGCCTCTTCTTATGATTATAACAATTGTTATCATTCTCAGCCTGTAGATTTTTACACCAGCTACTGTGGTACAGATGATGAATGAGACGTTCATCTGTAGACACCTTATGAAAAAGCATGTCTATCATCTTCTTTGTAGGTCGGCTGTACCAGCCACTGTCTTCTCCATCTTCCAAATTTTTGCCCTTCACAAAAGTCACATATGATCTACAAAACCAGGGAGCGTGTATCACAGTCTTATAGATGTATCTGGCGCTAATTTTCCTGAAAGTAATCTACAGAATCGTTGTTCACAGATTGTTTCTTCAAAAGGTAGGCGGTGCAGGAAGGGTGCGTCACACATTAAATCAGTTCCAGGAACTTCGAAGGTGATTTCGTTACTGGAACTTTTGTAACTTATTGTCCATGTGCTTTATAAAAATTGAAAACTCAAATTTTCTTTCAGTTTCATGAACGTCCCCGCTTACAGTGATTACACAGCAGATACCGTGGCTGAAGAGCAATGTTCAGTACAAGCCGTTGTCCTTGACCTGTGACGTAGGAGACATGCGATAATCGTCATAAAGAATATACCGACTGTAACGTCATATCATTGTCCATTTGGTAAACGTGATAAACAGAAACAGTTCTGAGCAGGAAAATCTACCAAATATCGCTTCGAACTACGAATGTTGGAATGAATGAAGTAAGGAAATAATTAGTAGAAAGAAATAAGAATCGAGTATCGTAAAAACACATTCTGCTGCTATGTTATGAGCGTCAGAACATAAAGCATGACTAGAAACTAACGCTTTCTTTAAAAATGGCAACTGTTCGAAAACACACTTTTTAACAGCATTTCCAATTACTGTAGATGAAATGTTGGTCACTAAATTGAATCATAACAGAGAACTATGACTATCTGTGATTACGAAAGCTTTCCCGGCGTAATAATTGATAATGTTCTTTTCGGGTGTGTAGCCGGATCATAACGTCATCTCGACACAATAGTTCAGCGGTCCAACTGGCCGCCATCATCAGGTGAGAGTGCTGGTACACGATCTCGCCGGAACTGACTTCTCAGCGCATGCGGCGACCCGTATATGGGCCGCTGAAGGCCCACAACACGAGAAGGTGCCGTAACTGCCCTCTAGCGCAAGTAAACATACCGCGCCGCCACTGGTGGAAACAGCCGAAATCGAGATGTCGCTATCAAAAATTAAAAATTATTCCTACGATCGAAACGCAGACCGTTGTTTTTTAATGTCTGATAACACCAGGTTCCAAGTCTTGTTTAAAAGGTAACCCTTGTCTCTATTAATATCAGATAAACGAATCTCTATGGATTCTTTTAAAACACAGTCCCAATAGCGAGATGCAGGGGCAACCATTTGTATCTCGTCATACAGCATTCTATGTCTCTCGGTCAGACAGTGCTCCACCACTGCAGATTTATCAGGCTGAAGCAACCGTGTGTGCTGCTGGTGCTCAACACATCGGTCCTGAATGGTCCGGATTGTGTGACCAATATAAGCCTTCCCACAGTGGCAAGGGATCTTGTACAGCCGGCCGGCGTGCCCGAGCGGTTCTAGGCACTTCGGTCGCAGGTTCGAATCCTGCCTCGGGAATGGATGTGTGTAATGTCCTTAGGCTAGTTAGGTTTAAGTAGTTCTAAGTTCTAGGGGACTGATAACCTCAGAAGTCAGTCCCATAGTGCTCAGAGTCATTTGAACCATTTTCTTTATCTTGTACACACCGGGCTTCCTCAACCCCAAGTCATCCTTAACAGAGCCAAGAAGCGCTCTAATCTTGGCTGGCGGACGAAAAATACTTTTGATATGATATCATTTTAGAATTCTTCCTATCTTCCGAGGAAATGCTCCCAGGAAAGCGTAGAAAAGCCTCCGATTTGCAGGTATCTTCTGGTGGTTCACGCGAAGGTCTAAACTGGAAAGCACGACGGATCTGTGTATCTGTTCACAAGACCCCCATACGCTGAAACGATGGATGACAGCTAGAAGCATGAAGGTAACGGTCCGTGTGCGTAGCCATTCGATAAACACTGTGTCCCAGTGTCCCATCATCCTTTATGTACACCAGAACATCCAGAAACGGAAGCTTTTCGTCACTTTCCACCTCAACATCTGGTAATTCTACCAGCGGAAAAAGGCAACGCAACGGTTCTTCTGTCACATGATGACTATCTGGGAAAGATGGATCACTTACTCGAGGACTCAGCATACCGAAGATTGCAGGACGACCCAACGCATAAAACGGAAGACGCTTTCACTTCTGAAGAAGAGTTCTTTACCTGACGACGTTCTCAAAAACTTCGTCCCGGTGCTGCCGTTCCGCCGAGATTATAAGGTCTACCCAAGATTCATAAGCAAGGGCTCAAATGGCTCTGAGCACTATGGGACTTAACATCTTAGGTCATCAGTCCCCTACGACTTAGAACTACTTAAACCTAACTAACCTAAGGACATCGCACAACACCCAGCCATCACGAGGCAGAGAAAATTCCTGACCTCGCGGGAATCGAACCCGGGAACCCGGGCGTGGGAAACGAGAACGCTACCGCACGACCACGAGATGCGGGCCATAAGCAAGGGGTCCCGCTTCGTCTGATCGGGAGTAATTTGGGTGCTCCTACCTACAATCTAGCCAAGTATTTAGCATCTGTTCTTGGACCTCACGTCGGTAAATGTGAACATCACATTTCCAATTCTATGGTGTTTATTCAGAGACTGAAGTCCATGTCTCTTAGTCCCTGGGATTTGCTTGTGAGCTTTGATGTCGTGTCGCCTTTTACCCGGGTTGCTCTGGAAGAATCCTTGCAATTAATTGGTGAGAAACTGGATGAGGAAACAACCAAGCTTTGTCGCCATGTGCTAACGTCGACGTACTTTTTATTCAATGACAAATATTTTGAATACACTGATGTAGTGGCTATGGGTAGCCCATTGTCCCCAACAGCCACCAGTCTTTTTATGGAGGATTTTGAGCACATGGCGCTGAAGACGGCGTCTTTAAAATCAATCTTTTTCTGGAGGTACGTCGAAGATACCTTTATGGTGTAGCCACATGGGAGGGAAGCTCTTGACCGCGTCATAGATCATTTTAATTCCCTGCATCGTAGAATCAAGTTTACCATGGAGGTGGAAAGTGATGGAAAGCTTCTGTTTCTGGATGTTCTGGTGTACAGAAAGGATGATGGGACTCTGGGACACAGTGCTTATCGAAAACATTCTCCTTTGCCAGTTACAATACTCGATTGTAAATAATGCCATCTGATATGTTTTCTATGAAGACGTAATTGATCCACATCGTCCACGTTATCAGAGAAATCAGAAATAAGAAATACAAGAAACTTTTGCAAAGACGAACATATATCTTGAATATGTTAACTGGCGACCAATCAGAAAAATATATTACCTCAGTTTAACCGTACTTCCGTGTTGATACACGTTTGCTCCGACAACTCACAATAAAATTATTAGACTCCATCTGACATAGACCTCGGGGTACGGTAGACTCACCACAAACATCTTTGCCGCTATCAGATTAGTTGGCTTCGACAACTCACAGCCGTATCGTCTCATTCCATGCTAATCTAGGCCTCAGGCTAAATTAATCCAATATCATAAAGCCTCTTCTACTAACTTCAAATCGCTCAAATGGCTCTTAGCATTGTGGTTCTACTAAGTCTCAAGGTAACTATTGTTTCGGAAATCTGAAACTTGTTCCACACTTTCAAGAAAAAACATGTCTCTTTTCACTCCATCTCCTCCTCGACGTGTACTGAATATCTACAAAGTGGCTAATAACACCCTCAAACAACCGCCAGCCCCAGCACACAATACAAGAAACACGCCATAGAATGTCCTCCTTATAGAAAATGACTATAGAAATGAAAACACCAGCAATAGGGAGTTCGCCAATAATAACCAATAGCAGCTGAGTAATGGTAATAGATTGACGTCTAAGAAATCAAAGCTACCTGTGAAACTATTTAAACGAAACGTAACGTTTGAAAACCGAACATGAAAAAGAAAATGAACAAAAAAAATTCCAAAAGAACTGAGAAAGAACACAACCCTTTAAAAAAGATAAACCTAACTCTCTTTCTTTGTCACTTACATATTTCCCTACACGTTCCAGGAAAACTTAAAAACAAACACCAGTCTTATGGTACGATCTTCCTCCAAGCATACTGTGGAACGAATCTGCAGCACAGAACTTAACCTTTCCTCACCCAATAATAATTTAGTACTGCCCTCTCACACTATCCTTCAGTTATATTTGTACATGACCCTGTCTTTTGTCCCTAAATTCAACACAATGATTCATAGGTAACTGTATATACCCAACTTCATCTAAGCCCTTACAACCAGCCTATCCACCTGATATTATAACTGGCTGACCTGCTACGTATGTTTTTATGAACTGAAATGTAATACATGATTTCAAGCTTGGAGAAGAGCTCACAACCACACTGTTGCAGTCCACACTAACCAAGACCTTGGGCTAGGCTACAGATCAATATAAAGCCACAGATTCCTTTTTCGCTGTTAGATAAGGTGGATTTACTAACTCACAACCAAGCTGTAGCATTCCAACCCAACTTATACTTCTGGTAACACTACACATCAGCCTGACACGACACACACGTCTTTAGCTGTCAGGTACGTTAGCTTCGCTAACGCACGGCCAAACTGTTGCATTCCTCCCGCTACCTACAGACCAGTCTTTCGCCACAGACACATTTTTCTCCATCAGATGCGTTAGCGTAGCCAACTCACAGCCAGACTGATGGATTCAAACCTAACCTAGACCTCAAGCCATGCTACACATCAGTACTTGAACAAAGGCATCTTTTTCATTGTCGGATTCATTGATTACGTCAACTCACAACCAAACTACTGCATTCAATGACAACCTAAACCTCGGGCTAAGAAAACCCATTATCATCACATTAAGCTGATTAATTAAGACATGATGTAATTACTGTCATAGAAATTCAAAATTTCTTCCATAATTTCAAAAATAAATGTTTTTTTCACTTCACTTTTCCTCGACATATGCTTAATCACTATCTACAAAGATGCTAACACCAACCTCAAACAACTGCTAACCTCAGCACATAAGGTGAAGGAACTCCAAAAGGAAGTCACCTATTGGCAAAACTAGTATAGAAATTAAAATTATAGTAATAATGTATTCACCAGTGCTTATCAGTGGCAGCAGAGTATTCCTAAGAGGTTGACGCCCAAGAAAATTGAGCGACCTGTGAAACTACTTAAATAAAACACAATACATGAAAACAAACATGAAACTGAAAATTTACAAGACAGAAATAATTATATAAAATAAAAAACTAAAAATTAAAGGCCACCACAATTTCAAAACAGATGTAACTCTCTTTCGTTGTTCATACATTCACTCTGTACTTTCCGGATAAAACTAAAAGCAAATTCTTATTTTATGGTACAATCTTCCTGCAGACATACGCATCTAAATGACTATGCACAGCAGAAATTATCCTTTTCCCCTACCCAATAATACTTACATATAACTCCCCGAGTACCTTTTGCTTGTATTTGTGAATGGCCTTGTTTCTTGCATCTAAATTCAAGACAACGATTCACAGCTAAATGCATACACCCAACTTAATTTAAAACATTGTTAGTCAACCTACTCTCTACCACAAATTGGTGGGCTTCCAGCTCTTACGTTAGTTTGAAAACATTTTAAGTGGGTTTTCATAAAAAATTTACAAAGTATTTGGTAACTGAGTATTATATGCTTTAATTTGCTGTAGCTGTGCTTTATAATTTTGACAATATTATTTCCCTGCCTTATGAATTATCATTTCTGTGAAGGTGGTGGGCGGTAAAAAAATTACTTCTAAGAGAGATACAAATATGAGCGACAAGTAGGAATGGTTGACTACTCATGATCTAATCCCTTGCAACTTGCCCACCCATCTAACATTACAGTTGATTTTTCGGATATATGTGCATTTTTAAACTGACATGTAGTACGGTTTCTGCTAACTGTAAGTACATTAAAATTATGTCTGGAGACGAATTATTTCCGCAAACAAGTGTCCCTGCCCTCCCACACCCATGGCCCAACAACGCCCTCTCTCAGCTGTACTGTCTACTTCACTTTCGTGAGATAGCCTTAACGAAGTTCCTAAATGAACAGACCGCCACACGTAACCTATCGAACACCAATAGGTGCATATATCGCTGGTACGTTTTTTGGCAAATGTTGATAATTTGGTCTTGCAACCACAAACGCTACACGTATATTGATTAGCGATGAGGTTGTACTTTCTGGCAACAATAATAATAATATATTGGTTCCCTCAGTTAGTCACCAAATTTTGCAACTCTGAAGTGAATGTGAGGCGTTTGTTGTTCCCCAGGCCCGTAATTTACCATATCATCTTCAAAGTCAGGATTAGAACTAGGCTCAGGAACTGTCTCCATATTTCGCAGTTCTACTAATAATTGAAAAGCCATTACAAATCCCGCCCCACGCTTACGTCAAAGACACACTTCGTTTCTGATAAACAAAAAATATTACTTTCTTTATTAATCAACGAGATTATAATCGACAGCATGTGAGGCTACACAGAAATTCTATTCAATATGCGCACCGAAACGTGAACTTATTACAGCCATTTCGACTGACTCCAAAGTTAACTGCTCATATCGAACAACCAATTTGACCTAATATCCTAATGGAGGACCTA
This sequence comes from Schistocerca gregaria, assembly GCF_023897955.1. Classification (NCBI taxonomy): domain Eukaryota; kingdom Metazoa; phylum Arthropoda; class Insecta; order Orthoptera; family Acrididae; genus Schistocerca; species Schistocerca gregaria. The sequence goes on from NC_064921.1 coordinate 136,851,131, forward strand.
GTCAAGGGTTTTTGTAAAGAAACTTGGATCACAAGAAGGAATCGGTTTAATCGTATAATGGAGGAGGACCGAACTTCTAAAAAAACAGTTTACGCTTTTGAGTAAAGAACTGATATCTCAGTGTTAGAACAGTGGTGTAGTGCATGATATCACCAGAACAGCATTATGTGGCTATGCGTGTTTGAGAAAAAGATGATGACTGTTACCTTACTTGTTCCTCTACAGAATCCCGTGTGATACTGGCTTTCTGTCTTCTTGCTAGAACCCGAGAAAGTTCTGACAATCTTCGAAAGCAATTATCTCTGTAAGATGTTAGTTAAACAGCATGCAAACACTTAATACAGCGCAAGCAACAACTCAGAACGTATTTACTCGTCGCGATTAAGTATTGCAGTGGTTCCAGGCAACTGCACGTGACGTATCTTGTATTGTTGTATTGTTGAGAGAGTCGTCCGGGGCGGATTATAAAAAGCGACCGTCTCTTTGACGGTTCCATAACTTTTTATTGATGATCTGCAAAAAGCAAGTGAATTGCCATGATCGTGATTCTTCAGAATATTAATAACAGAAAGATGGCAGGGGTAAAATACAGGGAGCGAAAGGCTATTTACAATTTGTATAGAAACCATTTGGCAGTTATAAGAGTCGAGGGGCAATGGTTGGGAAGGGAGTGAGACAGGGTTGTAGCCTATCCCCGATGTTATTCAATCTGTATATTGAGCAAGCAGTAAAGGAAACAAAACAAAAATTCGGAGGAGGTATTAAAATCCATGGAGAAGAAATAAAAACTTTGGGGTTCGCCAATGTCATTGTAATTGTGTCAGAGACAGCAAAGGACCTGGAAGAGCAGCTGAAAGAAATAAACAGTGTCTTAAAGGAGGATATAAGATGAACATCAACAAAAGCAAAACAAGGATAATGGAATGTAGTCGAATTAAATCGTGTGATGCTGAGGGTATAAGATTAGGAAATGGAACGCTTAAAGTAGTAAATGAGTTTTTCTATTTGGGGAGCAAAAGAACTGATGGTGGTCGAAGTAGAGAGGATATAAAATGTAGACTGGCAATGGCAGGGAAAGCGTTTCTGAAGAAGAGAAATTTGTTAACATCGAGTATTGATTTAAGTGTCAGGAAGTGGTCTCTGAAAGTATTTGTATGGAGTGTAATCATGTATGGAAGTGAAACATGGACGATAAATAGTTTGGACAAGAAGAGAATAGAAGCTTTCGAAATGTGGTGCTACAGAAGAGTGCTGAAGATTAGAGGGGTAGATCATATAACTAATGAGGAGGTGTTGAACAGGATTGGGGAGAAGTTTGTGGCACAAGTTGACTAGAAGAAGGGATCGGTTGGTAGGACATGTTCTGAGGCAGCAAGGGATCACCAATTGGGTATTGGAGGGTAGCGCGGAAGGTAAAAATCGTAGAGCAAGACCAAGAGATGAATACACTAAGCAGATTCAGAAGGGTGTAGGCTGCAGTAGGTACTGGGAGATGAAGAATCTTGCACAGGATAGAGAAGCATGGAGAGCTGCATCAATCCAGTCTCCGGACTGAAGACTACAACAACAAAAACAACAACAACAACAACAGGAAAATCACTGACAAGGGAATTTACCGCCTTAAGCACTTCACAAGCTAACGTTAAACGTAAACTGTGCATTAAGTTCTATAAACTCCTTGTTCTATAATAGCACTGAAACGTTCCACTTCTCAAGTTTATTGAAGTGAATGTAACGTTTAGACGGGAGAAGCTACATGTGTCAGGAATGACAGGCAGGTACCCCAAAATTGAGTAATAAGTATAAAACTCGAAAGTTCATACTACGAAGAGATCTCTTTTAAGAGACCCCTCTAAAAGCTACAGCACAACAACAGTGAAATTGCGATCTGTAGCCTTAACTGTAGTTTTAAAAAACAACAACAGTCGCTTGGCCTAGGTATGTTCTATCATGGTCCAAACCATTCTAACGGTCAGCCTGTTTTCTGTCAAACCCATATAACGTACCTCTTTTCAGTACAGTCTTTCGACAATAAAAAATGATTACTACACAGATCACTAATGAGAATACCTCTATACTGTAGTCAGTCCAAATGTAGTTTTCCCACTGCAGTTTAATATATCGAAAACGCATATACCAGGAAAGAAGTTGTTAGAGATGGCCCAGGCTTTGCGGCATGTAAAATCGAATTCGCTATAATAAATAACATTTGAAAAGACAAGTCTGATCCTTAAACTGCATGGCGAAACCTTTTCTACACGACTGGCGCCTGCTCTGTGGCCGTGCGATTCTACGCGGTTCAGCTGGGAACCGCGCTGCTGCTGCCATTGGATGTTCGAATCCTGCCTCGGGCATGCATGTGTTTAATGTCCTTAGGTTAGTTAGGTTTAGCTAGTTCTAAGTCTAGGGGACTGATGACGTCAGATGTTAATTCCCATAGTGCTTAGAGTCATTGAACGATTTTTCCAACACGACTGGCATTAGGTACTCCAATTCAACAACTGTTGTCTCTGTTAACTAAGCAAGAAAGATCCTAAAATTCACAAGTAACTAAGTGTGTGCATGTTTAAACTGGAAATTAAGTGGTGTAAGCTTTTGTGTTGGACATACATTCAGGACCAGAACCTAACAGAGTAATATGTAACCATACGAAAGTGTTGGTGATCGAAATTTTTCACCAGGACCGACACGATTGAAACTGAAATGTCAACACAAAAAGTTTTGTCTTACAAGGATTTGAATCCGGCACGTATCGCTACGAATGGACGTTAAGTGGCGGTTAATTTAACCGTTAGTGTGATGTCCGTAGTTTTGAACTTATTACACAACAAAAAGTTCAGTTCTGACTCTGAGTCGAATATGCACATGTCACCGTTGTCGATGACACGTTAATTATAGGGCTATTTTCACCAAAATCTGGAATAGTGTGGTCAAAAGCCCGTAGTGGATTAGACTGGGATCAATCGTTGCTGTTGAAAACGCATGTAGAGACGTTGAAACTTGTGACTATTTTTTACCAGTAGTTTGGTGAGCGCATCCCACAGCTTGAAATGAGAGGATGAAAATAATTTTGCCAAATCACGATTCTCAACCTAACACGCGCCTTTCATGTGGAAGTTGAGATGTTTGGATTGTTTGGGAAACAACGGTGTGATGGAACTGTATCGTCCCTGAGGGGTTCAAATCACGCGATTAGGAGATCTGAGAAGGAATGTTAGTTTAACACGAATATTTTCAACATCTCAAATTAAAATGCAATAAAAAACAAGTGCTTTGTGACCCTGCATGACGACTCATTCATTGATAAATAAAATTCATGTAAGAAGTATTTCTGGTGGCAGAGTTTACTTGTCTTAACTACCACCTTTGTCATGGCCCAAAATACATCGACTCTCCTTCAGTCGGTAGTGAACGTATATCATGTTCAGTCATAGATTATAAGCCCGGAGAAAACCTTAGTAGTTCATCTGGCTTTAGCAGAGGTGAAGAGCATCCGTTTGTGCTTGTTAAAAATGACTGCTTGGTGTGTGGATCGAACCCACGCCTTAAGCATTCGAAGCTAAAATCACTTGAGTAGACTACTGAACTCCTCGTACGGCTGGCTCACGATTACGATAACTGAAGATGATCACATAACAGTCATCAGCATAACCTGACAACGTTGTGGGATTCTTATGCACGAAGTGCTGTCACCTGCACATTCTTTTCCGGTACTGTAGCTGCACGTGGTCCAGTGGTATGGACCGTGCAGTATAATTAAAAAGGTAATTGCGAAACCAATCTTTCGTTTATTTTTTAACCTACATTTCGTCTCTCTGCTAAAAGTGTCAATCTGGTGGAGCTAAAAAGTGTTTGATGTAGTTCCTATCCAGTTAGTACTAAAAAACTTAAAAAAAAACTGGTCTGCGAAAGAGATCATGGCCATTTATCCGCAACAGAACAATTGCTGCTTGAGAATTTCCTCCGGGGGCAACACACGTGTGCAAGAGGCCACCAGCCACCCTGATGCCGACCGGCCAGCGTCATATGTCCTTCTGTCCCTTATCCCGCTCATGGTAGACCCGGAAGAATGGAAACGTTGGGTGTTCGAAACCCAGAATACTCGGTTGTAGCGTTTAGTCGTTGCACCCAGTCAGACGGAGAGCCTGGTGATCAATTTCAATAATGTGTAAGATCCATAAGACAGACATTTGTGATCCAGAAGGACTGGACGAGCTTTGTTTCTGGTGCGAAAATAGTGCATGAACCACACGTCCCAAGCTCAGATGAGGAGTGGCACCAGTACTTTCCAAGTTCCAAAGGCGAGTTTTGTTATGAGGCGAAGATGGGCCTCTTTTGGTATTGATATCTGACCAGTAATTATGGTTTTCAAGGTAGACACTTAGTATAGGCTAATGTTGTTAATCGAAGGCAGCTTTTTCGGGAGAGTAACTGGTGTTGTTGTGTATTGGTCCAATAAAGGGACTAGGCGAGCCCAGTGAAAGTAAGATAAAACCGTGTTGTTTCTGTGGGAACTGACGTCTCTCTCTCTCTCTCTTTATGACAGGCTACCTTTGTTCGAAATTGCGATGAAATTACAGGATGTCAGTTGCGAGTCTCGTCGAGAGTGGCAGTAAAGCACGTTTCCGGTTCAGTAGTGCGAATTAGGGTCTTACATGGAGGCAGTCCGACTGCTACACAGATGCCGGTGAAATCGGACGGGTGATACGTTTATCCTCGCGTCGACGGTCCAAGCCAGGATGACGAGCCTTGTCCAAATCACTTCGTTAATACTAAGCGAGGGAAGTAGATACGGGTGCACCGATAAATCTCGCAGTAATGGTGTAATTGCATCACGTAGTTTGAAACGTCCCCTTAGAAAAAAATTATACAAGACTGTGCTTAAACTGACACACAATATCTTTAGCGCAACGCAATCTGACTTCCAAAAATCCCTACGAAAGAATGGCCCTGACTAACATTAACCTATACGTTTCACAAATCACTTACCTCACAAAAATCTTCGTTACTCAAGCTACTGCAATACAGCGAGCGCCACTACTGCCAGCTAAATAAAAGATTCAAACTACTGAAGGCACTAACTACTGATAGGCATGTTAGCAAATGAAAGATTTTAATACAGAACAAACAATGTATTTACCTTAATAGTCATAATATATATAGCAGTTCATGACATCCAGTCTTACAAATTTCAAAACTCCGCCATCTCTCTCCCCACGTCCCCCACTGCTGGCGGCTCACCTCCAACTGCCCAACGCTACGCGCTTTTAGCATCCAGCTGCCGCTGCCCGACACTACAATGGCAGACAACAATGCAAACTAGCCACAGACTGCGCACAGCACAGCCAGTGATTTTTCATACAGAGCGCTATGTGGCGTTACCAATAAGAAAACCTAAACAGCCTACTTACATAGCCCCCATGCTCCCCACAAAAAAATTTACAAATTGTTTTGGGCCGTGGCCAATACAGATTTGAAATTTTTTTTCATAATTACAATAACAAAGAAATGAAATGCACACACTTATCGATACAATGTTGGTCAAAAGCTAAAATTCTCTCACAGTCCATAAAGACAGTCCTGATCATTCATCAAAGTAAAATTGCAGAGTTTTTCTCAAAGTATGAGTAGTAAAAGAAAATGCACACGGAAGTAGTGGATTTCCATGCAGTCTTGAAGAAGTAGTGTTGTCCTTTCAACGGAAAGACAGTGCTGACTCTTGACATGCAGACAGGTAATGGGCCACAACAGAGCAAACCCACAGCAGAGTCAATCGAAGTTTTGAAGAATATTGGTAGGTAGGTCATCACAGAGTAGACCCCTTGTAGTCCTGGTAGAGATTACGGTATTGGTGGGCCACCAGAGATGCAGACCCACTGTAGACCTTGTAGAAATAATGGTATTGGTGGGTCATCAAAGGTGTAGACCCACTGTAGTCCTTGTAGAAATAATGGTATTGGTGAGTCATCAAATGTGTAGACCCACTGTAGTCCTTGTAGAGATAGCCACCAGCCATCTGTTTGACTGTGCAGGCGCACAATCACCATTGAAGAGTCTTGTGGATAATATAGCAAGTCCATAACCACCACTTGTGCACTCACAAAAATTGTTTTTGAAATGTCCTTAGAACCAGCAATGCTGTTATCCAGTCCCTTACTGAATTATTAACACACGTGCAAACACTATCAGTCCCTACTTCTCACATACTGTCCATATACTATGACCAACAGAAATGTGTGCAGTGAAATGTAATTTACAAGTTACTTAATTTGATGAACTGGTGTCAATTACAATTTTATAACATAAGAATACAATAACAAAGGTACAAAATACATCTTTAAAGAACATAAAAATACAGATAACATTTGCAGTAGTACAGGCTTTACAAAAGAATCGAAATAGCAAATACATCAGTGTTACAAAAATTCCATACATAAAAGATCAGAATAACTTTTGAAACATCAACTTCACACATGAGCATTAGAACAAAACAGAATAAATAATGTGTAAACATCTTTACTAAGTAAATAACATGTTATTAATGCAAATTATATTTGAGGATAACAGTATTCCTCATCATAGTGAATGTAGCTTAGTATTAGAAGAGAAAAAATTCTATGAACAGTACACAGAGACAGGAAGAAAACAAATACACATGGGTACACAAACACATAGTGGGATAACACAAAGGAAGGACAGGGTTTGAGCGCTATGTGGCGTTACCAATAAGAAAACCTAAACAGCCTACTTACAAGTTTGATGGCATGCTGCATCGCACGGGTACTGCAGTGACGATGGTAGAGGATGGAGATTTGGAAACAGGAAGACCCACAGAAACAATAAATTCAGTTTCAGCTCTAAATGATTAATTCATTTCATTAGTCACGTATCATCTAAAAGCAATTTCGACCCTTTATTAAATTTTTCAGTTTATTCAATGGTGAAGTGAAGAGTGAGATGTCCGGGCTCCATGTTTATTTATCGTTGTGGTTTTCCTCTGTTTTAGTGGCCCCAAATCTTTTTCATGAAATGAGAGCTGATAATATTAAGAGATCTGTTTATATGTGCAGGAGCAATCTGGAAACTGTTGTTTAGTTTTTCCAGTAGTCTCAAATACGAAACGAAATTACGATCAGCGGAGTCCACTGAGTCAGATTCGGCAGGAAATACCGTAGTATTTAATGCAGCAATTCGTTGTGCATGTCGATAAGTCTGATAAGGATTTTCTGATAGCCTAGAGGAGTAGTTAGTCTGAAGAAACGACGAACTAAACAATACACAGAATTCAGCAATTGCACTGACCTACTTTGAAATTACGTCGGATGCTCACTTAGGTTAACCTTTCCTTGTTTGTCTCTGTCTTAACCATTCTGAAAATGGATATCTACATTCATGACTCGCTTTTCGCTTTTATTGACAATGTATCACCAGCATATATTTTGTTATCATGACGAGAAAATCATACTTTTCGTTTCTTTTCTTTTTATAGACTAAATATCAAGGACGATATATTCGAGAATTTACTGTCACTGTATTGTACTCCTCGTAATACTTTCTGATCACAACTATTACCCCTTTCACGTTAGCACTTCCTGCACTACAGTCATTCAACTGTTTCCTTTTTTGTACACCCTTTCGGGTGCGAATTTTCTATGCAAGATTTCATTACACAGTTTGCTTCTTTGATTTGAAATTTTATATTATTTAAGTTTATGAAATTTCTCTGTGATGTTCCCATATTTAGTCAGTACTTGTTGTCTGTTCATTTTTTCAGTGTGTCTTAGAGTAATGTTATTTGAAATACTGCTAACAATGCCTGACGGTGCTAAAGAAAGGTAACTGCAACCGATGAATGAGGTTTAGTTTACAGCAACGTTAAGACACGTAAATCGAATAGTCACGACAACTACTGAAGAGGAGGGCCACCCAAATAATTCCCCCCTCCTCTATATGCATGGTGTTGGGGTTACAGTGAGTTCATCTGGATATCTTTAGAACCAGGCTTTAGACGGAAATCACAGTTACGTAACTTGGAATAAAACTGACTGGCATGTAGATTAGGTATTTCAGCTCCTTCTTAAAACAATGAAAACCAGTGTTACCACGTCTTCAAAGCGAAAGCCTCTCATGTATAAGACAGCTAAAGACTAAGGTAACGCAACGGCTGTGCACATATATTGTTCCTGAACGTTTTGAAGTATTGGTGACATTGCAGAGTACTTTTGGCAACCTCGAGACTGTTAACTTATGTTCTGGAGCGGTTCAGAATTGTCCTACTAAATTCATTTGACAAATTATTGTGACTTCCTTTAAATAATTTGAATGAATATCACTTAACTTGTAACACTGGGCTGTCAAATCTGTGATTTGATTCTAGGAAGATCATTCCACGCAGAACAGCTAATCTCGTATTTTACATTGTGAATTATCTGTGTTATCAATCGCTATGGCAATTAGAGTGTGCGAAAAGCAGGAACGTCTCGCCAAGTGTGTGACATCACTGCTACGTGAGGCAGTAGATACCTTACTTCTTGGCTCGGATCTCTTTAGAGACGAAGACTGTTTCTTGATCGAATATCAATGACGAAATTTTAACGTCTTCATCGTAAGTGTTCCCGCAAACTCGATTATTGTCACTTACATAAAAATTGAAAATTTTAACAATTCCGACATTGCACCCTTGTTAAAACTTCCATATTCTAACTTATGATGACATAGATTTTAGTAAATTTTTACCGTAATAGATGTTCTTGAACTGCCTTATTATTTTAAAGTAGGGACGAAGATGCAGTCTCGCAAAGAGTACTGAAAGGCTTTCATGTGTTTCGCTTCATATTTCATTTTTCTCTGAAAAAAGGTTCACAATCAAAACAAAATTTGAGTATTATTTGTTTTTGACTCGCTAAAGGCACAAAAAACTTTTCATCTCATACAAACTGTCGGCATATGGAGCGCAGAAATTTACCAGATTTTCGTCACTCAGCTTTCAACACAATCATGACTTAAGTATTTCATGTACATTTGGTTACTGAAATTATTATGGAGATGGGAAATCACTTCCGGGGAATTGAACAGAGAAAGTCTCCTGTAAATATTTTACGTAAAAGAAATCGTCTTTTAAACGAGAATAACACTACAGATCGATCGGTTCCATGTACATATACACACGGGTGCGTTCAACTGCAGCCGCAAACGGTCTCTAAAACAGCGCAAAACAACTTATGATATTGGCAGTGTCCTCAAAATTTTTAGAAAATTATCCTTTTACTTATTTCAACGCCACAATGAATCCTTCAAAATAAGCGTTTTCTTTGACGCCAGTGAGCTTACGCAGCTGGACGATGTTTTTTGTCAGAATTCGTGGCTTCCGCAATGCTATTATCTTCTTAAACGTAAACCAATAAATTGCTTCTCATCTTGCAACGTCAAACTATGCATAGTCTGGAGTCAAGTTCACTTAAATTGCAACGTGTGCAATCCTTCTAGATCTAGATGATCTAATTTTCGTTCCTGATTTCCCTTTTCCTTCCGAAATTCGACAATGGCAGGTCTCAAATCGAAAAACCGGTCCGGGCGTTCTCCTTGACTTAAACTACGTACCTACCACTAATATATAAAGTCTGCGTACCCTTCATTTAGTTCCGTCAGAAACTGTTGCAGATGACGGTGTAACATAAAATGCGAGCGACTTCGGAAAATTTAATAATTGTATCACCAATTTCATCACGTGCACCGTGCCTACAAGGCTTCTTGGTGCACAGAATAATGGGTCCCCTGTGAATCGTTTGTCGATTATTGTAAATTTTTTTCTCTTTCATCGTCAGTACAGGGACAAAGCCACTGTGATACCAACCAGGGGCCAAGTTCTAAGGTCCAGGTCAAGGGTTGTAGTCCAGTAAAAATGAAAAAATGGAACATTCTTTGCTTGTTGTTGACTTACATCTACAACATACTTTTTAAAAACTTCATGATGTGTAAGTAGGGTCCAGAACCTGAAAATACCTTTTAGCACACTCTTAGCAATTTCAGAGGCTTTCAGTAATGTATACTACCGACGTGTAATGAAATAAGAAACACATGTTACTTCAACGTACTATTTTAATGGATACTGATGTGGAAATAAGGTCCTGCACCTGAAAACATTGAATACGACATTCAATGGGGAGCGACATCTACTGCAAATTTTTAAAACTTTTACGGAATCTAGTAGAAGATTTCCTTAAAAACGATAAATATTTTTTCAAAATTTTAAAATATAAAGCAACTGACTAAATTACAATATTTTCGAAAGGTGGACATGAAGTACCACACTCCGCCCCCTTGGTATTGAGAGGGTTAATGACCTGACACCATTACTTAATAAGCAATTATAATGATTTATTACAAAGAAAGGATTTTCCCCCACCAGTCCAAACATCAGCTTCACTCGCCACTTGTGTTCCATATGTTATAGTCAGATCATCAGATGTGCTCCACACTCTTTCTCTGCCTATCAGCACATTTCGCATTTGAATATACGTTCTTTAGCCACACAGACCTCCCGAGTCGACTAGAGATGAATTGTGTAAAACGATTCTGTCAGTAACATGTCCAGAAGGAGGCACTATGCTCTAAGGATGGGGGGAACGTTCAAATGCTTCTCCAGCCTATGTACATAGGACGTGGACTTATTATACACATACTCATCTAGCTGATAAGACGTGTAACCACTTACTGACATCACTACGAAGAGATTAAGAGAGGCTCAATGGGCAACCTATTGTATATAAGAAGCCTCAAACTCAACGAATTTAATAAAAGTAATTTTTCGAGAAATGAGGTGTTAATAACGTTCCATCACCCAGACACTTTAAGTTTTTTGTAGCAAGACCGGTACAATAACCAATTTTTACATTAATTGCACTTTATTTAAGCGAGCAACGAAGGTTATACCTACATCTTTGCCGTAACGTCCTTCAGTCGTCTTTAGATTTTCATGTAAATCACTACAGCCTAGTGGTGTTGGACCCTCCTACTGAGAACAACATCCTCCTGCGAAGACATTACATCTAAAGACACGTTTCGGCTGCTTTTGAAAGTCATCTAAGTACTCACTTGTAGCGATGAAGCAGAAACGTTTTTAAAGACGGAAAGTGTAGCAGTTTACAGAAGACAGCATTATCAGCACTGCTAATACATAACACATAAAAATCCCTAGGAACTAGCAAAAATGTTTTTATTGTATATATTGGTGATTACAAGACTGGCCATTAAAATTGGTACACCATGAAGATGACGTGCTACAGACACGAAATTTAACCGACAGGAAGAAGATGCTGTGATATGCAAATGATTAGCTTCTCAGAGCACTCACACAAGGTTCGCGCCGGTGGTGACACCTACAACGTGCTGACAAGAGGAAAGTTTCCAACCGATTTCTCATACACAAACAGCAGTTAACCGGCGTTGCCTGGTAAAACGTTGTTGTGATGCCTCGTGTAAGGAGGAGAAATGCGTACCATCACGTTTCCAACTTTGATAAAGGTCGGATTGTAGTCTATCGCGATTGCAATTTATCGTATCACGACACTGCTGCTCGTGTTGGTCGAGATCCAATGACTGTTAGCAGAATATGGAATCGGTGGGCTCAGGAGGGTAATACGGAACGCCGTGATGGATCCCAACGGCTTCGTATCACTAGCAGTCCAGGTGACAGGCATCTTATTACCTAGCTGTAACGGATCGTGCAGCCACGTCTCGATCCCTGAGTCAACAGATGGGGACGTTTGTAAGACAACAACCATCTGTACGAACAGTTCGACGACGTTTGCAGCAGCATGGACTATCAGCTCGGAGACCGTGGCTGCAGTTATCCTTGACGCCGCATCACAGAAAGGTGCACCTGCGATGGTGTACTCGACGACGAACCTGGGTGCACGAATGGCAAAACATCACTTTTTCGGATGAATCCAGGTTCTGGTTACAGCATCACGATGGTCGCATCCGTGTTTGGCGACATCGCGGTGGACGCACATTGGAAGCGTGTATTCGTCATCGCCATACTAGCATATCACCTGGCGTGATGGTATGGGGTGCCATTGGTTACACGTCTCAGTTACCTCTTGTTTGCATTGACGGCACTTTGAACAGTGGACGTTACATTTCGGATGTGTTACTACCCGTGGCTCTACCCTTCATTCTGTCCCTGCGAAACCATACATTTCAGCAGGATAATGGAAGACCGCATGTCGCAGTTCCTGTACGGGCCCTTTTGGATACAGAATATGTTCGACTGCTACCCTGGCCAGCACATTCTCCAGATCTCTCACCAATTGAGAACGTCTGGTCAATGGTGGCCGAGCAACTGGCTCGTAACAATACGCCAGTCACTACTCTTGATGAACTGTAGTATCGTGTTGAAGGTGCATAGGCAGCTGTACCTGTACGCGCCATCCAAGCTCTGTTTGACTCAATGCCCAGGCGTACCAAGGCCGTTATCACGGCCAAAGTTGGTTGTTCTGGGTACTGATTTCTCAGGATCTATGCACCCAAATTGCGCGAAAATATAATCACATGTTAGTTCTAGTATAATATATTTGTCCAATGGATACCCGTTTATCAACTGCATTTCTTCTTAGTGTAGCAATTTTAATGGCCAGTAGTGTATTTGGGATATTACCTTTAGAATACCAGGAGAATATGTTAAGGGCGAACATATGAAGTTTTATTAAAGTAAGGGCTTTTAGTTTTACTTTTACGAAAGATGCTGACCGGTGACAGCAAACTTCTAAACGGCAGGGAGGATGATGGTCGTCCCTGTCCTCAGGTTAGTGTGCACTGAGAACGAGAATGGCAACATTGCTGGTCAAGGTAGTGCTGTACCTCTTTGCCTTAGAAGGAGTACGGGGAGGGGAGGGGGGGGGGGTGGGGTACTGCAGAACCAGTATCCGGAGGGAGGAGTTCTGTTGATGAACAAGAGAACGTGGCTATTGCTGGTCATCAATGGACGGTGAGTTTACTGTTTGATGCATGGGAATTCTGAAATTATGTAAGGAGATCAGAGAAGGTGTTTATGATTTGTGATGGTAGCCAAGAAGAGGGGAGAATATGGGGATGTTTCGGGTTAGTCCGAGAAACTGCATATGAGCTGTTTCGGGGACAGATGCAGTAAGTGGTGAAGGCTGTGCCACATCTGGCAGAATTACAGAAGAGAGGTTCGATGGACGGGGGAACGATTTTAAAGACTGTGATTGGAACAGCTAATGCTCTTGGTATAATGGTGCTGAACCGGATAACCGAGTTAGTGAAGGAGTTTTTCAAGGACAATAAGTCAGTTGTGAAATGTCATTCAACCCAATAGCGAACTTGGAGAGCAGGATCTTAAACGTCATCCATATGCTCCGGAAACTGACACGTGAAGTGATGGACTACGGGAAGCCGTTAGACTCCACTATGTAACGGGACTGGGAAGGGAAGGGGGGGGGGGGGGTGGTTCATGCAAGCACGAGCAGAAATGCTGGATGCAAGAGTCACCATGATAAGACTACTGCAATCGCTGGTGGACAGCATCTGGGACGTGACAGTGGAGATGACCTGCTTTCAAGGTGCAATTCAGCACGTTTTACATGGCCTGTCGTATCATCACTAGAACAGTATCTGTCAGGGCTGTGAACAGTGCGGACACAACTTTCATCAGAGCTACTAATGACAGCGGACCCTGGTGGGCACAATGGTCTTTCTATTATTATATAGTATCGGTGGAAGTGAGGAAGTGCTAGCGGCTCTTTCGTAGAAAGGCAGATATTTTGTCTCTCTTGACATTAGATTCGAAAACTAGCGCAGTCTTCTGCTTGGATGGCAAACACATTACTGCTAAGCTAACATACATCTGCTGCAGACACCGTTTCTTTGTGATCCCCCGTTTCTGCTAAGACGAAAAATTGGCAATGTAAATGACGAAGTTAGCTCTAGTTTCTCTTGGAACAAGCTTCCTGGACTCAACCACACAAATTTGTTATCTCTATATCGTCGCTTCTGAGAATCGTTCAGCTTATTCAGTTCAAACGATAACAAAATATCGAGTGAGTTTACATGGATAATTCTGAATTACTCCAGGAAGTAAATCGACAGTCAACGAGATGCCAAACGTGTTCTAGAGTGCTATCAGTTCTCCATGGGTTTGTTAAACCTAGCTGTTTCTTGTGCTGGCTAGCACCGAGGAATCTAGGCCTTGGAAGACAAGCCTGCACTAGTTGCCACCACGTTGACTGGAACCAGACGTACGTGATTATTACTCGCATTCCTGTAACTATGATTCGGGTCTAAAGCGTAATTACAAATAAGACGCAGATACACCAACTGCAAGTCGAACATAATAAATGAAGTGCAGGGAAAGTAATTGAACGGCTTTCCTTACAGTAGTTGTAAGTAATTGTGATTTTCCACCTCAAGAAAATTGCAAATAAAAAAAAACTCATTCAAAGGAAACGATTCACTATTTTAGCTTCAATTATAACCAGGGAACGGATTTATTTGTAAAGAACTCTTTTTTGCTTACAGGTAAAAACTTGCGAGAAGACAGAAATTCCCGAAACGGCACACTCTAGTCCTATGGGAAATTCCGTATCACTTAAAATAGCATATTTTTGTAATATTTTATGTAAATAAATACTTTAAATGATTTTGATAAGACATATAATTTGTCACCTTTCCTTTTTATAATTTTTAAATTTAACGAAAAATCTCCTCGATTGTCTTATTACGAGAACAAAAATTGAATGAACTACATTAGTAAACGTATTGCGTAGTGAGTGATATTCACTACATGTGCTGCCTCCTTATCTGAAACGTGAATCCCTAATTTATGATGTGGACGGCTGACAAAATGTACACAACAGTTTTCATTCATCGCCCTGGTCTTGCTTAAAATGGAGCTGTTATCAAGTACCGTACGTTAATTCTGGGATCTTGCCCATTCGTCTCTTATAGGGTGCCTAGGAAGCTGTTTTCTCTGATAGCTAGTCAATCTACAAGCAAATCATACTAATGGGGACTATCAAAGTGATTGAACTGACAATACTTAACTTGGGTATTTACAAGGTGATTCGCAAGCAATTGGCGACCTACAAGTAATCATTGCCCTTCGCTGTATACAATGTCCATACAAGCAATTGTTATGGCTCACAAGTCACGGCTCCACTAGTGCGACTCTTCTAGTCCTCTCTTCTAGTACGCGTCTTCGTCTATGCGGCCGCGGCTAGACGGGGTCTCGCATTTATTCTCTTCGTGTAGATTCCGTTTGTGTCGTGTCAGCAAACTGTTGGCTGACGTCGTCTCACAGCCTTCTCTTCGTAACGTTCTCGGTCATCGTACCGGAGCTTGTCGTTATGCCGGAGCATTAAGTGTAGTGGTTGGTGATAGAATACCAAAAGTAAAAACAAATGTTTGCAAAAATATGTTGCTGAATGTAGTGGTATCTTCATAAGCGATGATAGGATTCTCTTGGGTGAAAAATGTGGGAAAACAGCTTATGGAGACCAGCGCCCTCAAGTCTTGCAGCATTTAGCAGGTAGTAATCATAGAATGGCCTCTTCATGTACAACTTCTAGACAAGTTATTTTAGGTGAACGAGCTTCATGTTCACATTACCAGCTTTAAACATTTCCAAATATTATTCTTATCAATGAAACTCTTTTCTTTCGTGTGGCATTTATTTATACAAACTGAGAAGCCCAGCACTCAGAAACGTTCTTATAGAACACACAAATTTTGAAACACGAGAAGAATCTATATTAAGAGAATTGTATGTTCCTGCTTGTTAAGAACAAATGCTAAGAAAGAACAGAGCAGAACGCGAAAATAAAATAATAAAAGAAAAGAAATTGGGTAAGCCGTAGAAAAGTGGGAAATTTTGTGGAAGGTGTGCCAGAAAATGAACTGTTTCCCAGCGGTGTTTTTTATTAACATGTAAAGAAATATCAGCATCGAATCAGTAACGATGGCCCACTTATTCAATGGATTTCTGCAGTTGCTGTAGCCGACTGGGGTGACATTTGATACTGTTTCACTCTTATTTACGTATTCTGCTCCATATATGAAGGAGGCAGCCAAATTCCTTTCTGTCTGCTTCCCACACATACTATATGTAACTCGTATAATACATGGTTTAACAATAAGTATGTGACCAGATACATACATTGTATCCTAAAGTGGACAGATGGCGAAAAGATGTTCGTGAAAGACCCAACAAGAATTTATTTATTGAGAGCTAAAAATCCAGACTTCGTGGCATTCGCTTCAGAACTAGTCCAGAGGTTCGACAGGCAGTAGACCACTCCACTCGCACCATCTACATAACAGGCTCTGCTAACGGTATACTACGCCTTCCACATGGCTGACAACGGGTCCTACTTCACGTGACTACTCTGAAGGACAGTAACAGGTGCAAACATGTGACTCTTTTCTATCGGTTGTGAATAAACACTTGCCACTATTTAAGTTCCAACCCTCGTAGATATAGTGGAGTTCAATGCACTGAAATTGAAAGAAAATGAGGATTTGTTATCAGGTAAATGCAGGGTAATATCAAAAACATCACAAAATAGTATAAAGTTGTAGGATTCATTAAGAATAAGAAAGTGTCACAGAGGGTGCGCTACCGTGAACGAATTAGTGATAGGTCCGTTCTCACCACACGCGACACAAACCAACTCCAACAACAGTGGTTGAGTTGTACGTGCCAACGTCGCAAGCCCAAAATGAAGAGTCAGAGAAAGTATACAAGAAAACTGAATGGGTAATTCAGTATGTAAAAGAAGATGAAAATTTAATAATCGTGGGGGACTGGAAATTAGTAGTAGTGGAAGTAATAGAAGAAAGATGGCGAGAGAATATGGGCTTGACTGTAAGGATGATGGAGGGGAGAGAATAATTGAATTCCGCAAAGAGTTTCAGGTGGTAATAGCGAATACTCTGTTCAACAATCACAAGACGAGGAGGTATACCTGGAAAATACAGTGAGACATGGATTCGGGCTGGATTACCCTACCGTCAGGGAAGATTCCGAAATCACGTATTGTATTGGAAGACGTAACGGCGTATAGATATAGACTCAGGTAAAAATTCAGTAATGATGAAGAGTAGACTGAAGTTTAAAAGAATCATCTAGAAGAATCAGTGTCGAAGGAAGTGGATACTGAAGTACCATGAAATGAAGTTTGCTAAGAATGTGGATAATACGTATATCAGAGTAGGAATATCAGAGTAGGCACATCACTTGAAAAGAAATGGACACATCTAAAAAGCGAATAACAGATGTTGGGCAGACTAGCATAGGTGCAAGGAACAAAACTGTGAAGAAACAGTGGGTAACAGAAGAAATACTTCAGCTGATCTGCGAAAAAATGAATTACAGAAATGTTCAGGAAAAGACAGGAATATAGCAATATAAATCACTTAGGAATGAAATTGCCAAAGCGAAATGGCTGCAGAGAAGATGCGATGAAATAGGAAAAGAAATAATAGTTGAGAGGAATGACTCGTATGTAGAAAAGTCAAAACAACCTTTGTTGAAGGGTGCTAATATTTAGAGAGCAAAGTGAATTCCACTGTTAAAAGGAGATGAGAGAGAGGATAGACTAAAGGGTACATTGAAGACCTCTGTAAGAGAGAAGACTGGTCTGATGCCGTGTTCGAAGAAGAAATTGGAGTCGATTTGGAACACAGAAGGGTTGTAGAACTAGAGTCAGAATGTAAAAGAGCTCTGGAGGGCCTGGAATCAAATAAGGCCGAAGGGATGAATAACGTTAGATCGGAATTTCTAAAATGCTTCAGATGTACGAGAACCAATAGAGAACAAAAAGACAGAAGACTAAGAAGAAAGTGCTTGGAATAAAAATGGTGTAAGACACCTATAAATCGAAGAAGCACTGATGAAAATAACACAATGATTGAAGAGTAGGACTAAAAATCGGGGTGAAAAGATTCACTGATGAAATTGCTATCCTCAGTGAAAGTGAGGATACTATAGCATGTGCTGCATGGAATGAAGGGTCTAATGAGTATAGAATATGGATTGACAATAAACCGTAGAAGGCAAAATTAGTGAGAAGCAGCAGAAATGAGAATAGAGAGAAACTTAACATCAGAATCGGTGATAAAGAAGTACATGCTAAGGAATTCTACTGCCTCGGATGAAGCAAGGAAGACATAATAAGCAGACTAGAAATAGCAAAAAGAGCACTGCTGGACAAGACAGGTCTCCTGATATCAAACATAGGCCTAAAGTCGAGGAAGAAAATTTTAGAATGTACATTTTGAGCCCAGCATCGTATGGTAGTGAATCTTGGACAGTGGGAAAACAGGAAACAGAGAAGAATCGAAACATTTGAGATGTGACGATACAGAAGAATGTTGAAAATTAGTGGGACTGATAAGGTAAGGAATGAGAAGGCTCTCCACAGAATCACCAAAAAGAGGAGCAAATGGAAAACACTAACACGAAGGAATAACTAACTCACGGAATAACGTATGTGGTACTAGAGGAAACCCTAGAGGCAAAAATTGTAGGGAATAAATCCAACAAGTAATTGAGGGCGCTGGCTGCGAGTGTTATTCTCAGACGAAGACTGTTAACGTTCGAGGGTAATTTGTGACGGTTCACATCAAACGAGTCAGAAGTGTAATGACGCGGAAGCAATTGGACAGGTGCACTTAGTAGTCACGGTCTGTGGGTACGGTTGAAACATAATTATGTATACAGACACTTCTTCCATCCCTGGAGTTACGAATGTCGACGAATTTTGTTTGTTATCGACACTGATACTGGCAAGATATCAGTACCGAGATTGTTTTAATATACATTTAAAGTCGCATAACAAATAACGAAAGAAAAATTTTTCGTTTGATATAATTTAAAAATCAACAATTTTCTAAATTTTTCCTCTATGTGCACTGTGAAACATTGCTTCTTGTCAAATTTCATAATTGTACGTCAACGAGAAGTAGCCTATCGTTTTAATGGGTGAGTTTGCGAGTATCGAAATTTGTAAATAATTGCCCATATTTTTGATTTCATTGACTTCAAAGCTTAACACTTTCACACCGTCAAGGGATCATATATGATCCACATTTCAACATAACACTTCTTCTTGTCCCTGACAAAAGGGCAATTTAACAGACTGGTGGTCAGGGAGACAGTAGGATAACAAATGAAAGGAAAAACGATTTCGTGGGATATAATTAAAAATTAATAATTTCGTTTTTTTCCCTTTACTTTTGATATGAAGCCTTTCTTCTTGCTAAATGTCAGAGGGAAGGGCCCATAGGTTATGATGAATGAGTATCCGAGTACCAAAATATGTTACATAAATGGCCGTGGTATCTCAATCGGTTAAAAGGAACCCTGAAAAAATTAAAATTTTATGGTTTCATTTCATGCCTGTCAAAAAGTGTTTGTGATAAATGTTTTTGTTATTAATGATTGTCCAATATATCCCATATCTAAAATACAGGGTGTTCCATTTATCTGATCACCTCCTGCCCAGGTTATTGCAGGCCGGGCACGGAAGCCACACCTGCCGGTCGATTGGGTACTGCGGGACCGCACTATGACCCCCCTCATGCCCCCCTTTATTTGTGGGTTTCAGCGTGAAGGCCGTACAGACAAAAGCGCCTTGTCGGCCAGTGTTATTAGAGCAGTGAAACGTATCGTGAGTGTAACAGTGATGTTCACGAACGCAACAGTGGCAAAAGCGAATTATTCAGATCCACAACGACTGTTTATTTACGATTCGTTTGTACGTACAGAGTCCACTCGTACTGTTCGGAGATTATTTGAACAAAAGTTTCTAGGTATTCGAGTCCCGATTCGTAATGCAGTTCACATATTAGTGAATAATTTTCGTGAAACGGGAAGTGTTCAAAACAAGAAGCGTAAACGACCTTGTACAGTGTTCACCGAATCTCGTCTTGATGACGCTGCACATCACCTGGAAAATTCCCCTAAAAATCTCTGAGATGTGTATCGCAGCAAACACAAATATCGTGCACTTCTGTACAAAGAGGTGCTAAGCTGCTTGCGCTAAGGCCCTATAAAGTGTCAGTAGTACAAAAACTTCGACCTGGTGAATCAGCACACAGGTTTAAGTTTTGGTCATGGGTTTTAAGACAAGTGCATGACGGTGAAATGGTTCGTTACCTCATTCCGCTTTCAGGTGAGTCTTGGTTCCATTTACACGGGTATGTTAATTCCCAAAAATGTTGACACTGGAACCCAGGTGGACCTGCCGTGCTTCACGAGGGACCCCTTCATGATCAGAAAATAGGGGTGTGGTGCGTAGTTTGTGGTAACAGAATAATAGGCCACCTTTTTATATGACACACTTACAAGTGAAAGCTGTGTGCAAAACATTTTGCCACCGTTTTTTAATGAACTGAGTGAAGGAGAATGACACGTATTTTTTCAATAGGATTCAGCAAGGGCTCATGCGACCAATGTTTCTTTGCACGCAGTTCACGATGTGTTCGATGAAATAGTGATTAGTAACAATACCTGGCCCGCTAGAAGTCCTGATTAAACTGCGTGCGATTTTTAATTGCGGGGTGCACTGAAGGTAAAAGTGTACACAATAAATCCTCACACGATAGAGTAACTCAATGATATATCCGTGAATCAATTAATTCAATATCTCACAGAGAATTATATCGTGCGATTAATAATTTGTTGAGTAGATGTGGTAAATACGTGGAAAATAATGACAGGTAGTTCTAGCGTCTCCTTGCGCGACATGGGTAAGTACAAAATTTATGTCGGCCGCGTTGGCCGTACGGTGCTAGGCGCTGCAGTCCGGAACCGCGGGGCTGCTACGGTCGCAGGTTCGAATCCTGCCTCGGACATGGATGTGTGTGATGTCCTTAGGTGAGTTAGGTTTAAGTAGTTCTAAGTTCTAGGGGACTGATGACGTAAAATAATAAGTCCCATAGTGCTCAGAGCCATTTGAACCATTTTTGAACAAAATTTATTTGCTTATATTGCAATGGAAAAACTGGTAGAAGCCGACCTCGGGGAAGATCAGTTTGGATTCCGTAAAAATACGGGAACACTTGAGGCAATACTGACCCTACGACTTATCTTAGAAGCTAGATTAAGAAAAGGCAAACCTACGTTTCTAGCATTCCTAGACTTAGAGAAAGCTTTTGACAATGTTGACTGGAATACTATCTTTCAAATTCTGAATGTGGCAGGAGTAAAATGGATGGAGTGAAAGGCTATTTACAATTTGAACAGAAACCAGATGACAGTTATAAGAGTAGAGGGACATGAAAGGGAAGCAGTGGTTGGGAAGGGAGTGAGATAAGGTTGTAGCCTCTCCCCGATGTTATTCAAATGGTTCAAATGGCTTTGAGCACTATGGAACTTAACATCTATGGTCATCAGTCCCCTAGAACTTAGAACTACTTAAACCTAATTAACGTAAGAACATCACACAACACGCAGACATCACGAGGCAGAGAAAATCCCTGACCCCGCCCGTATATCGAGAAAGCAGTAAAGGAAACAAAAGAAAAATTCGGAGTAGGTATTAAAATCCATGGAGAAGAAATAAAAACTTTAAGCTTCACCGATGACATTGTAATTCTGTCAGAGACAGCAAAGGACTTGGAAGACCATTTGAACGGATTGGGCAGTGTCTTGAAAGGAGGGTATAAGATGAACATCAACAAAAGCAAAACGAGGATAATGGAATGTAGCCGAATTAAGTCGGGTGATGCTGAGGGAATTAGATTAGGAAATGAGACACTTAAAGTAGTAAAGGAGTTTTGCTATTTGGGGAGCAAAACAACTGATGATGGTCGAAGTAGAGAGGATATAAAATGTAGACTGGCAATGGTAGGGAAAGCGTTTCTGAAGAAGAGAAATTTGTTAACATCGATTATAGATTTAAGCGTCAGGAAGTCGTTTATGAAGATATTTGTATGGGGTGTAGGCACGTATGGAAGTGAAACATGGACGATAAATAGTTTGGACAAGAAGAGAATAGAAGCTTTCGAAATGTGGTGCTACAGAAGAATGCTGAAGATCAGATGGGTGGATCACATAACTAATAAGGAGGTATTGAATAGAATTGGGGAGAGGAGGAGTTTGTGGCACAACTTGACAAGGGATTGGTTGGTAGGACAGGTTCTGAGGCATCAAGGGATCACCAATTTAGTATTGGAGGGCAGCATAGAGGGTAAAAATCGTAGAGGGAGACAAAGAGATGAATACACGAAGCAGATTCAGAGGGATGTAGGCTGCAGTAGGTACTGGAAAGATGAAGAATTTTACACAGGATAGAGTAGGATGGAGAGTTGCATCAAACCAGTCTCAGGACTGAAGACCACAGCAGTAATATTGTAAATATAGTCATGTCGTAGAGCAGCAGTAGACGGGCGATTCTGCATCTGATCGCCGAACAACGGAGCACTCGCTACGCGGCATCTACTGCGCCGTACAGGTGGTCATCAGCTAAATGGAGCACCCTGCAATTTGGAATACATTGAAAATACAGAATAGATGATCCAAAATATCGAAGTACAGACTGTAATTGGGAGGAATAGAATGTAATGAACAGGATGGGATAGAGGTCTACATAACACCGGGAGTTAGCTTAATTAATTAAAAGAAACAGACGCGAGGGGTGGACTGTAGTATTTTACAGGGCAACTCGGAGGTAGCTTATCACATTGCAATAACTAGAGGACACGGATTATTCGGATGTTCGATACTGCGGCCAGTCGCGTAACAACTAAGTGGAACCCTTTGTCGCCAAACCAGCACCACGCCAGCGGCGCCCTCATTACGAGCGGCGGATTCGGCTGTAATGGCAGCAGCGTGGGCGCCCCACAGTGCGTTGCCGGCGGCCCAGTAGCTGCCCGCTGGCACCCAGCGCCACTCCCGGTCTCAGCAACCGCACTGCGCAGCGCTACGTGGCTGTCCCGTCACGAAACATTAGCGGCCGCGGGAACAGCGCCCGTTACGCCACTAGCCTGTGCTTTATATCCGCGGCGCGTCGCGAACTCATTCACAGCGAGCGGATGTCCATGAAAGCCACGGAGGTACTCCGCTGGTTGACGATGTGCAAAACCTGCTGAAACCCGACCGGCACAGCTCTCTGCAGCTGAAAGCATTGACAACATTTCCCGCGAAGTGTCTGGCTCCAGCGCGGCGCGCGCGAGGACTGACACGTGTGTGATATTTAGGTACCTCGACACGGCAGCCCAGATAAATGCTACTGCCGTTCACTTGTCCGTGTGGGACACACATTTAGTAGCTATATTTGCTGTGGCTGGACCTCAAGTCTCAGTAACTACGCTGCGTTACACCATGAATCACAAGTCCGATATTTATCAAAGCTGGCGATGCTTATCAGCTAATAGCTATTAAAACTGGTAGAAGTTGACCTCGGGGAAGATCAGTTTCTATTCCTTAGAAATGTTGGAACACGTGAGGTAATACTGACCCTACAACTTATCTTAGAAAATAGATTAAGGAAAGGCAGACCTACGTTTCTAGCATTTTTAGACTTAGAAAAAGCTTTTGACAATGTTGACTGGAATACTCTCTTTCAAATTCTGAAGGCCGCAGGGGTAAAATTCAGGGACCGAAAGGCTATTTACAATTTGTATAGAAACCAGATGGCATTTAAAAGACTAAAGGGGCATGAAAGGGAAGCAGTTGTTTGGAAGGGAGTGAGACAGGTATGTAGCCTATCCCCAATGTTATTCAATCTGTATATTGAGCAAGTAGTAAAGGAAACAAAAGAAAAATTCTGAGTAGGAATTAAAATCCATGGAGATGAAATAAAACCTTTGAGGTTAAACGATGACATGGTAATTCTGTCAGAGACAGCAAAGGACCTGGCAGAGCAGCTGAACGGAATGGAGAGTGTCTTGAAAGGAGGATACATGGTGAACATCTACAAAAGCAAAATGAGGATAATGGAATATAGTCGAATTAAATCCGATGATGCTGCGGGAATTAGATTCGGAAATGAGACGCTTAAAGTAGAAACTGAGTTTTGCTATTTGGGGAGAAAAATAACTGATGATGGTCGAAGTAGAGAGGATATAAAATGTAGACTGGCCATGGCACGGAAAGCGTTTGCGAAGAAGAGAAATTTGTTAACATGGAATATAGATTTAAGTGTCAGAAAGTCGTTTCTGAAGGTATTTGTATGGAGTAGGCATGTATGGAAGTAAAACGTGGACGATAAATAGTTTAGACAAGTGGAGAATAGCAGCTTTCGAAATGTGGTGATACAGAAGAATGCTGGAGATTAGAGGTGTAGATCACTTAACTAATGAGGAGGTATTGAGTGGAATTGAAAAGAAGAGAAATTTATGGCACAACTTGACTAGAAGAAGGGATCGGTTGGTAGGGCATCAAGGTATCACCAATTTAGTACTGGAGGGAAGCGTGGAGGGTAAAAATCGTAGAGGGAGAGCAACAGATGAATACACTAAGCATATTCAGAAAGATGTAGGTTGCAGTAGGTAGAAGCTTGCACAGGATAGAGTAGCATGGAGATCTGCATCAAACCAGTCTCAGGACTGAAGACCACCACAGCCACAGCTATTAAATGATCAAATTTCCTTTCACGTCAAAAGTGAGATCCTTCATTACATTCAGCATGCCATTAACCCACACGAGCAGTGTTGCTTCGTCCTGTCACGGAAGCATCAGTTTCCTAAGGTCGAGCTGAGGAACTTCTACCACGCCTGAAACTGGTTCTGTGTCACAGCATGGAGACTGCTGGTTCAGGCTTGCAGGAATGTACACTTCTTCCCTTTACGAAATCCCAGAATGATCCCTCAGTTGGTCTGCGTTAGTTGGCCATGTTGAGGGGCAAGTCGCTCCAATAACTTAATAGTTAAATATAACTTACGTAATCGACTAATTGACGCAGTTAGTAAAAGGGTGGCGTAGCACTGAATTCCAGGTACCGGAATTCCTATAATTTACACATAAATAATACTGTGAAAGGAATTTAATAATTACGAAATGAAAAACTTGGCACAAATGAATGCAAATATTTATAACAAATTCTTAGTGTGCACAGACTGATAGATCACATTTTAAGATTTTTTATTGAGCACACAAAAACATGAAACTGAGTCATGAAGCTGAATAATAGTAAGAAGTGGTACAGTTGGCTAAGATGATATAACATGGAAATGGGTTTGAACCAAATCAGCTTCCTAACGTACTAATGCCTAGTGTGTTACACATGAGAACGCCGTCTGACTTCTGTCTGCCATCCAAGTGCCTGTGCTATCCGAAAGATGTCAGCTACTAGAGTGTTGTCTGCTACGAATGTGAATATAGTGCACGTCTCATGTGATTGCTCTGATCAGTCTTCTTCGAAACGCACTACCCACCAGTTTGCTTTTCGCTAGTCAATAGTCTGACTGCTAATTTGTCCCACTAGTGACAGCATAAAAATCACGTTCTGATCGTCTATCCTTTCACTCGCACTATTGAGAGAATTACAAGGATGCCGGCGTACATAAGAGGCTAGTTTCTGAAACTAACAATCCACAGTCTCCTCTTAAGATTGTTTTGAAAGTTGTTGGTGATCAATGACACCCATGTCGTAGCTATCACGACCATGAGATAGAGAAGTTTTCCATCATCTCACCTGCCTTACACCAAATTGCTCTCCAACGCACAAAGCACTCTGCAGGAAGCGCATTGTCAGAAGGGAAACATTGTAAAAAGCCCATTACTCCGAGAGACGAGCTACGTGTGTAGCTTATATGCTAAGTCCACACGCTGTTTCTTGCTTCCCAAATTTCTCGGAAGAAGACTGCAGCATTCGCAAACGTGGCACTAGAAGGATAGTGCAGTTAAGGAGTACCTGTATTCTGTGGTCAAAAGCGCTTCTGTTCTCAGTTAGTTCCCCGCTTTTAACTTGCCTCAAGTGTCCCCTGAGAGCGGCACGGCAGGGAGAGCCGACTACTGCCCGTCGCTGTCTGTTGACACTACATTCATGCACCGATTCCCAATTATCAGAAAGGAAAGAGAATAGTGAAGATGGCTTGACCTATAGAAACACTGTCGTCATCATTCTCATCTGAATTAAAAATAATGAGTCAATTGCATTAATGAAGAAGGCTTGACCTATACAATCACTGTCGTCATCATTGTCGTGTTGTTGTTGTGGTCTTCAGTCCAGAGGCTGGTTTGATGCAACTCTCCATTCCACTCTATCCTGTTCAAGCTTCTTCATCTTCCAGTACCTACTGCAACCTACATCCTTCTGAATATGCTTAGTGTATTCTTCTCTCGGTCTCCCTCTACGATTTTTACCCTCCACGCTGCCCAATACTAAATTGGTGATCCCTTGATGCCTCAGAACATGTGCCACCAACCGATTCCTTCTTCTAGTCAAGTTGTGCCACAAACTCCTCTTCTCCACAATTCTGTTCAATACCTCCTCATTAGTTATGTGATCTACCCATCTAATTTTCATCATTCGTCTGTAGCACCACATTTCGAAAGCTTCTATTCTCTTCTTGTCTAAACTATTTATCGTCCATGTTTCACTTCCATACATGGCTACATTCCATACAAATACTTTCAGAAAAGGCTTCCTGACACTTAAATCTATACTCGATGTTAACAAATTTCTTTTCTTCAGAAACGCCTTCCTTGCCATTTCCAGTCTACTTTTTATATCCTCACTACCTCGACCATCATCAGTTATTTTATTCCACAAATAGCAAAACTCCTTTACTACTTTAAGTGTCTCATTTCCTAATCTAATACCCTCAGCATCACCCGATTTAATTCGATTACATTCCATTATCCTCGTTTTGCTGTTGTTGATGTTCATCTTATACCCTCCTTTCAAGACACTGTCCTTTCTGTGCAACTGCTCTTCCAAGTCCGTTGCTGTCTCTGACAGAATTACAACGTCACATTGTCATTTGAATCAAAAATAATGAGTTAACTGGTGTCAGGTGTGATTTTCATATCAGAAAAATGAAACATGTCAGGCTGGGAATGGCTAACTACCTTTATCACGCCCTGACGATCTTCAAAAATGGGTGTGTTTCTATTACAATAAGAACTGTGTTGTGAGACCAATAGTCAAGTTTTTCACGTATACTGAAATTGCGAGGTGATGGGATGAGAAAACATGGTTACTTTGCCAAACTATAAGACACAGAAATCTTTTAAACACACTTGTGGGAACCACTCAAACTCAGTTATTCCTTTCGCTGCTATTTTTTACTGAAGGCCTTTATTGCATGTTGTTTTGCCTCTTTTCAAAGTGCCAAAATAAACTGTTGACTCCATGTGAGCCAGCCGCTGTGGCCGAGCTGTTCTATCCCCTTCAGTCCGGAATTGCGCTGCTGCTACAGTCGCATGCTCGAATCCTGCCTCGGGCATGGATGTGTGTGTTGTTCTTAGGTTAGGTAGGTTTAAGTAGTTCTAAGTCTATGGAGATGTTAAGTCCCATAGTGCTTAGAGCTATTTGAACCATTTTAACTGCATGTGATTCTTCAGTTTTTCCCGGCGTATATGTTGATCGAACAGTCCACGTGTGTACTGCCGGTTCATAGTGTCCAAAGGGCACAGTGTTTCGGCGATCAGACGTTTCACCATCGTCAGGCGCACTGACGAACTGATCTAAGAGCACGCAATCGACTTATATCCCCTCTCCCAGCGAACTGTTCCCTCTGCGGTCCGCGCCCGCGGCCGCACATCCCTGGTCGAGGACTCGCTAACGTTGGCGTCTGTGGTAGAGCTGATGTAAGTGCTCTGTCCGATCTGCTCGCCAGATCGTTTTCTTTGCTAAGAGTCTTCTTAATTAAACTCAGTGCTGGTGCCCAGGTCTTGCTAAGACTATAGACGCAATCTCGATTGATGAGATTGTCTCTGTTGGGAATTTCTATGGCCTCTCTAACGACGCTGTCCCAGTATTTGGAAGCATGTACCAAAGTTCATGTACGTTCATACTGCGACCGATGACTGGTTGGGACTGTCTGTCCTACACATATTTTTTTCAAATTGCCAAGGAATCTGCTGCACGCTGACCTTCCGCAAACCGAAATCATCTTTGATGCTTTCCAATAGTTTTTGTATTTTATTGAGCGGACAAAAGACAGTTTTTAGTCGACGCTTCTTCAATATGCGTACAATGTTTCCCAATAGTTCGCCAGTGTACGGTATGAAAGCAGTGGATGTCTCGTCCTCCATGACTTCTTCCGTCTCCAGAGGTTGTACTATCGCGATGGGACGGAGAGGGCGCCTGATCTATCATTCTGGGTATCCTTTTCTTCTGAATACACTTCTGAGTAATTCACTATGAAGACTGAAGCAGATGGAAGTTTACCATTCGTGACCTGGATGTGCTTGCAGACAGGTACCACCTCACTTCTCAGAGCAATGGGGCACTAAAAACATTAGTACACAAGGGGCACAACATCTCAGTCGCAGAGAGTTTGTCGCAGGAACTGGAACACCTCAGAGTTGTATTCCGAAAAAACAGGGGTCCAGAATGGTAGATAATGCGCGCTATCAAAATCTGTATTAAATTCGAAACGTTACGGGTTACATCACAGAAAATCGTCTGAGCAAATTCTATTATGGCAGGGGCAAAGCCAGTTTACGTGATTAACCGGAGTTAGTCCTAAATCGCACTGCATCATTTGGGTCAGCTGAGCAGCAGATCGCTCCCCGAAACGAAAATGCTTAATAGCAGTTACGCACCTGACATCGAATTACAGATACCGGTGTTCCCATAATTTACTCATAGTTTCATGAAATGGATCTGCGCATCCCACACCGCACAGCAGCACTCAACTTCGTTACAAGCGTAGCGTAGACAGTCTAGTAGAACTGTTGTATTTTTTCAGCGTTCTACCAATAAATCGTAGTCTTTGCTTTAGCTTCACCCACAACATTATCTATGTGATCTTCCAAATTAAGTTATCCGTATTTGTGATTGTAACAAATTCGGTTGAATTTAAACTCTGAGACTTCTGTAATTTATCGTGTAACAGATATTTCGCGTAGTCCTTTTGGTACTTATGTGGATGACTTATTTAGAGTCAGTTGCCACATGTCGCACATGCAGATACCTTGTATAAATCGTTTTGAAGTTTTTTTGAACAGCTGAGGACTGCATAACGCGGTAAATGACAGCGTCATCTGCAAACAATTTAAGAGTGTTACTCAGATTGTTCCCAAAATCTACTGTGACCTTCCTGACATGAAATTACGAATCCAGTCGCACAGCTGAGACGATGATCCACAGGCACACAAGGTCAGAAGCCTTTTGAAAATATGAAATTAATTTGACGTCTCCTGTCGATACCATTCCTTACTTCATCGACATCTACATATGTATCTACATGATTACCTTGCGTTTCACAATTAAGAGCCTGTCAGACAGTTCATGGAGCCACTTTTAAGTTACTGCTCTACCGTTTCACTCTCAAACACGTAATCTTTCAGTGTGTGCTCTGATCTCTCTTATTTCATTAAGGTCATTATTTCTCCCTATGGAGGCGGACCCAGTAAAATGTTTTCACACACTTAAGACAAAATTAATGATTTATATGTAATGAGAAGGTCTTGCCACAGCGAAAAATGCCTTTGTTTTACCGACTGCCACCGCAATTCCTGTATAATATCCGTGGTACTCTCATGCCTATTTCGCGATTATACAAAACGAGATGAACTTCTTCAACTTTTTCGATGTCCTTCATCAATCCTATCTGATGCAAGATCCCACACTGCACAGCAATACAAGCATAATGTAAGCAGTCTCTTTAATACACATTTTACATTTTCTGAGTGTTTTGCCAAGACATCGCAGACTTGGTTTGCTTTCCCCACAGCAATACCTGTGTGATCCTTTCAATTTAAGTTACTCGTAATTGAATCCTCAAGTCATAAATTGTGTCAGATTTATGGTGTATCTGAAATTTAGCCTATTCATTTTATGCTCATGTAGTGGTCATTTAATTTTTCATGGTTTAAAGTCAATTGACACTTTGTGCACCATACAGTTACCATGTCTAAATGATTTTGCAAATTGGTTTTGATCATCTGATAACATTACATGACGGTAAATGACAGCATCATCTACAAACAGTCTAAGAGGACTGCTCAGATTGTCTCTTAAATCGTTTATTTATATCGGAAACAACAGAGGGCCCACAACACTTCCTTGGGGAATAACTGATGTTACTTCCGTTTTATTTACTGACTTTCCGTCAGCTATTACGAACTGTAACCTTTCCGACAGGAAATCACGAATATGGTCACACAACTGAAAAAACTCTCCACAGGCACGCAATGTAATTAGAATTAGCTTGCAAGGAATGGTGTCAAAAGCATTCTGGAAACCTAAAAATATGGAATCAATTTGAAGTACCCTGTATATAGCACACATTACTTCGTAAGAATAAAGAGCTACTGTAGTTGAATTTCACAAGAACGATATTTTATGAAACCATGTTGGCTATTTGTCAACAGAACATTTTCTTCGAGGTGACTGATGATGTTCGGTCACATTACATGTTCCAAAACTCTACTGCAAATCTACGTTAGAAATATGAGTCCCTAATTCATAGGATTACTGCTATATCCTTGGGTATTTGTGTGACTTGTACAACTTTCCAGTCTCTGAGTACGGATCTTTCTACGAGAGAGTGGCTTCATAAAATATCGTTCCTGTGAAATTCAACTACAGTAGCTCTTTATTCTTACGAAGTAATGTGTGCTATAAACAGGGTATGGAGCTATTGTATCATCTTACTCTGAAAAGAAAGTGACTGGTATAAAAACTTTTCTTAAGTGATGTAATCTACTTCGCTACACCAAGGATACCTGAGTTACTTATGTCGGCAGCTGATCTTTATTCGAATTCTGGAATATTTACTTCGTCTTTTTCTGTGAAGGAAATTCTGAAAATTGTGTTTAGTAATTCTGCTTTAGCGGCACTGTCATCAACAACTCCAGCACGGTTATCGCGCAGTGAAGATGTTGATTGCGTCTTTCCGCTAGTCTACTTTACGTATGACTAGACGCTCTTTGGGTTTTCTGCCAGATGTTGAGACGAGCTTCGATATAGAAACTATTATAAGCGTCTCATACTGAAGTTCGCGCTAAACGTCGAGCTTTTGTAGAACTTTGCCAGTCCTGGGGATTTTGCGTTCTCTTAAATTTGGCGCGCCTGTTTCTTTGCTTGTACTAGAAGGAGTCGAGACTGTTTCTTGGGAAGGTATCAAGTGGATTTTTATCTGATTTTTTTCATTGAATGGATATTTCGTGTATTTTTGGTAGGTTTGGATGTTACGCTATTCAGTCTAGCTGCAACAAGCTTGTGGTCACCAATTCCTGCATCTGTCATGATGCTCCTTATTTGGTCAGAACTATTTGTTGCTAAGAGGTCAAGTACGCACATCAAAAAATGTTTTGCATCACCTCGGTTCCGAGAGTCCCGGGAACTGTACGGAAAATTGGAATAGAGTCAACACAAACATAATTTTTGCCATTTTTATTGCTCATGAAAACCACACATAGCATTGAGACCTTCAGAGGTAAGTGGTCCAGATTGCAGTATACACCAGTACCTCTAATACGCAGTAGCACGTCCTCTTCCATTGATGCATGTCTGTAATCGTCTTAGCATTCTATCCACAACTTCATTAAGGCACTGTTGGGCCACATTCTCCCATTCCGTAACGGCGATTCGGCGTAGACTCCTCAAATTGGTTGGTGGGTCACGTCGTCCATAAACAGCCCTTTTCAATCTGTTCCAAGCATGTTAGATAGGGTTCATGTCTGGAGAACATGTTGGCCGCTCTAGTAGAGCGATGTCGTTCTCCTGAAGGAAGTCATTCACAAGATGTGCACGATGGGGGCGCGAATTGTCGTCCATGAAGACGAATTCCTGCCAATAGGCTTGCCGATATGGCTGCACTATCGTTCGGAGGATGGCATTCATGTATCGTACAGCCGTTAGGGATCCTTCTACATTCCTGGAAATTGAAATAAGAACACCGTGAATTCATTGTCCCAGGAAGGGGAAACTTTATTGACGCATTCCTGGGGTCAGATACATCACATGATCACACTGACAGAACCACAGGCACATAGACACAGGCAACAGAGCATGCACAATGTCGGCACTAGTACAGTGTATATCCACCTTTCGCAGAAATGCAGGCTGCTATTCTCCCATGGAGACGATCGTAGAGATGCTGGATGTAGTCCTGTGGAACGGCTTGCCATGCCATTTCCACCTGGCGCCTCAGTTGGACCAGCGTTCGTGCTGGACGTGCAGACCGCGTGAGACGACGCTTCATCCAGTCCCAAACATGCTCAATGGGGGACAGATCCGGAGATCTTGCTGGCCAGGGTAGTTGACTTACACCTTATAGAGCACGTTGGGTGGCACGGGATACATGCGGATGTGCATTGTCCTGTTGGAACAGCAAGTTCCCTTGCCGGTCTAGGAATGGTAGAACGATGGGTTCGATGACGGTTTGGGTGTACCGTGCACTATTCAGTGTCCCCTCGAAGATCACCAGAGGTGTACGGCCAGTGTAGGAGATCGCTCCCCACACCATGATGCGGGGGGTTGGCCCTGTGTGCCTCGGTCGCATGCAGTCCTGATTGTGGCGCTCACCTGCACGGCGCCAAACACGCATACGACCATCATTGGCACCAAGGTAGAAGCGACTCTCATCGCTGAAGACGACATGTCTCCATTCGTCCCTCCATTGACGCCTGTCGCGACACCACTGGAGGCGGGCTGCACGATGTTGGGGCGTGAGCGGAAGACGGCGTAACGGTGTGCGGGACCGTAGCCCATCTTCATGGAGACGGTTGCGAATGGTCCTCGCCGATACCCCAGGAGCAACAGTGTCCCTAATTTGCTGGGAAGCGGCGGTGCGGTCCCCTACGGCACTGCGTAGGATCCTACGGTCTTGGCGTGCACCCGTGCGTCGCTGCGGTCCGGTCCCAGGTCGACGGGGACGTGCACCTTCCGCCGACCACTGTCGACAACATCGATGTACTGTGGAGACCTCACGCCACACGTGTTGAGCAATTCGGCGGTACGTCCACCCGGCCTCCCGCATGCCCACTATACGCCCTCGCTCAAAGTCCGTCAACTGCACATACGGCTCACGTCCACGCTGTCGCGGCATGCTACCAGTGTTAAAGACTGCGATGGAGCTCCGTATGCCATGGCAAACTAGCTGACACTGACGGCGGCGGTGCACAAATGCTGCGCAGCTAGCGCCATTCGACAGCCAACACCGTGGTTCCTGGTGTGTCCGCTGTGCCGTGCGTGTGATCATTGCTTGTACAGCCCTCTCGCAGTGTCCGGAGCAAGTATGGTGGGTCTGACACACCGGTGTCAATGTGTTCTTTTTTCCATTTCCAGGAGTGTATAACCACCATCGGCGTACGTTGGCCCCACATAATGCCACCCCAAAACAACAGCGAACGTCCACCTTGCTGCACTTGCTGTACAGTGAATCTAAGGCGTTCAGCCTGACCGGGTTGCCTCCAAACACGTCTCCGACGATTGTCTGATTGAAGGCATATGCGACACTCATCGGTGAAGAGAACGTGATGCCAATCTTGCGCAGTCCATTCGGCATGTTGTTGGGCCCTTGTGTACCACGCTGCATGGTGTCGTGGTTGCAAACATGGACCTCGCCATGGAGTGAAGCTGCGCATAATGCAGCCTATTGCGCACAGTTGAGTCGTAATACAAAGTCCTGAGGCTGCACGAAAAGCATTATTCAACATGGTGGCGTTGCTGTCAGGACTCCGCCGAGACATAATCCGTAGGTAGCGCTCATCCACTGCAGTAATAAGCCTTGGGCGGCATAAGCAACGCATGTCATCGACGGTTCCTGTCTGTATGTATCGCCTCCATGTCTGAACAACATTGCATTGGTTCACTCCGAGACGCCTGGAAACGTCCCTGGTTGAGAGGCCTTCCTGGCACAAAGTAATAATGCGGACGCGATCGAACCGCGGTATTGACCCTCGAGGCATGTTTGAACTACAGACAACACGAACGGTGTTCCTGGTGGAATGACTCTAACTAGTCGGCTTTCGGACCCCCTCCGTTTAATAGGCGCTGGTCATGCGTGGTTGTTACGTGTTTGAGCGGGTTTGGTGACATCTTTGAACAGGCAAAGGGGCTGTGTGATTCAATATCCACAGTCAACATCTATCTTCAGGAGTTCTGGGTGATGCAAAATTGTTTTAGATGTGTGTATGATGTCGAAACCATTTAAATTTCTAGTGGGATCTTGAAATGGTTGTTCTAAATAATTTTCGTGATAATAAAGAGCTAATTGTGTTTTACAAGAACAATATTTTCGGAATTCGTGTTGGCTTGTTGTCAATAAATCGCTTTCTTCAAGATAACTCATTATGTTCCAACTCGGTGTATGTTCCAAAATCCTAGTGCAAATCAACGTTAGTGATATCCGTTTGTAATGCAGCGAGCTACTCCTATTTCCCTTCCTGGGTACCGGTGTGACTGTTGCAACTTTCAGTTCCGTATATATGGACCTTTCAACTAGCAATCGGTTGTATATGACTGCTAAATACCTAGGTATTGTGTCAGCATAATCTGAGAGGAACCTGACTGGTATGCGAGCACGACCGGAGGTCTTGCATTTATTAATTTAAGTTGCTTCGCTACATCGAGGACGTTCACTTCTAAGTTACTCATTTTGGCAGTTGTTCTTTGTTAGAATACAAGAACATTTATTTCGTCTTCTTTTGTGGAGATATGTCGGAAAAAATATTTAGTAGATCTGCTGTAGTGGCACTGCCGTCAGTAAAATCATCATTGTTATCGCGCAGTGAAGGTATTGACTGTGTCTTGCCGCTGATGTACTTTTCATATGACGAGAATCTCTTTCGATTTTCTGCCAGATTTCGAGAGAGAGTTTCGTTGTGGAAAGTGTTATAAGTATCTCGCATTTAAGTTCGTACTACATGTCTAGCTTCTGTAAACTTTGAGGGTTTTCCATTCTTATAAATTTGGCATGCTTTTTTCTTTGCTTATGCAACAGTGTTGTAACTTGTTTCGTTTAGCGTGGAGGATCAGTACCATCTCTTACTGACTTATTTTGTATATGTCTCTGTATAGCCGGCGATACTGTATCTTTGAATTTAAACCTCATATGGTGTCCGCTTACATTTTCATATAGGAAGGAGTGGAGACTGTCTCACAGAAAGGCTTCAAGCGAATTTTTATCTCCTTTCTGAAACAGATGTAGTTTGTGTTTATTTTTGGTGGGTTGCATATTACGGTATTCAGTCTCGCAACAAGAACCTTGTCGTCACTAATACCTATATCTGTCAAGTTGCCCCCTACTTGCACAGGATTATTTGTTGTTAAGAGGTGAGATATGTTTTCGTGACCATGAACATTTCGAGTATGCTGCTGAATTAAATGCTCAAAATTATTTTCTGAGAACACATTCAGGACGATTTCTGCTCAACAACTGAATGATTTGAGTCGGGAGGGGTGGGGGCGGCTACTAAAAGGAACTAATTATTAATTTATTCCGGTTGTCAAGTCTACCCATACTAACTCACAGGGTCTATCTACTTCGAATTCACTACAAGGCACAGCATTAAACACTCCACCATCAACTGTATTTAATCTTTTCAGTCTGAACATGGTTAGGTCCTAAGTAAAAATTTCGGCTGAACTTATTTCCGGCTGTAGCCAGCTTTCAGTACCTATAACGATATGACCATCAGTGTTCTCTGTTAGCGCTTGGAGCTCTGGTTCTTTTCCAACACAGCTACAACAGTTAACTACTACAATACCGATTGTTTCTAAGTCTACTTTCTTGTGTTTGTCCTGCACGATTGGAGATTGTTGTAGTTTTCTGAAATCATATAACCTAAAAAACCGACCAGTCGCCTCCACATAGCCTCCGCTACACATGTAGCCGCTTGCTGTGTGTAGTGGTCCAATGACCTACTAAGTGGAATCCAGAAACTTACATTGCTATGGTACATGTCGCGGAATTTGCAGCCTGTAAAGCGCAGAACGGCTGAGCCTCTGATTCAGACCATCCAGTGAGCTCTGTACCAAAGGACCACAGTCGGTTCTGTGCACAATTGTATAAATGGCGAGTTGCTCCTTCAACTCGCAAGCAAGACTGACAGTCTTTAGTACTTGAACTAGCCGCGCGAAACAGATAGGACCTCATTCGATCCAAATCGACACAAATTGTTAGTTCCGACATTAGCCACATATGTAGTCAGCTGTACCGTGTACCATCTCGTGGTCGTGCAGTAGCGTTCTCGCTTCCCGCGCCCGGGTTCACGGGTTCGATACCCTGAGGGGTCAGGGATTTTCTGTGCCTCGTGATGGCCGGGTGTTGTGTGTTGTCCTTAGGTTAGTTAGGTTTAAGTGGTTCTACGTTCTAGGGGACTGATGACCATAGATGTTAAGTCCCATAGTGCTCAGAGCCATTTGAACCATTTTTTGTACCGTGTACTTTTCACGGCATCCAGGAGCACCCTTTCCACATCCGGAAAGAATTTTCCCGGTGTGCACACATATTGCAGACGGGATTCCTGCCCTTTCTTGGCAACCATATGACTAAGGGGCCCCATTAAGCTTATACGTTGGAGCTACCAACTAACACCCCAAACCCACCTTCTGTGAATGCCCAGACATTGCGGGCCGAGAGGTTTCCTCTGGAACAGGGCGAGTGACTTCATCGAGCTCATGGACTTCTTCAGCGGTCAGCCACAAATAGCTCCTGAAACAAGTCCATCAGGCGAACTGTAGCGGCCCTCTGATCCAACCTGCGGAAAGCCTCCGCTTGGAGGGACCCCCACTCGACCACAAGTCAGGGGTAAACTTCAAGCCCGCGGTATTAGCCGAGCGGACTGGGGCGCTGCAGTCATGGACTGTGCAGCTGGGCCCGGCGGAGGTTCCAGTCCTCGTTGGGGCATGGGTGTGTGTGTTTGTCCTTAGGATAATTTAGGTTAAGTAGTGTGTAAGCTTAGGGACTGATGACCTTAGCAGTTAAGTCCCTTAAGATTTCATACACGTTTGCACATTTTTGGTAAACTTCAGTGCAGACAGTACCCGGGACGGCTATAGTAGTGGACCGACCGGAGGATACGGGGGACGTGAATTAACATTAATAACCATTTCAGACTGCTCCATTGCTAGGTATTCTCACCATTACGTGCCTGTGGACGATCAGACTGTTTGTCAGATACAGATGTCACCAAAACTCATTGGCCAAAATAGTTCGTCACCAGCAGAATAAATTCTGAGTGCAGTCTGCCTCTCTCTGTCTATGTCTCAACTCAGTGGGCAATAAAAAGTGAACGCCGTCAGACTGCTTCTAAGTCTGTCGTCCAATTACTAAGTGCTACGAGAAAGATATCAGTCACTAGAGTGTTGTCTGTTACGAGTGTGAACAGAGCACACGTCTCCTGTGCATGATATGCTCAGCGCCTCCTTCGAAAAACATCGCTCAGCAATGAGCAAAAAGTTCTCTTAGCGCTAACCAATACTGTAATCTAGTATGTTGTTGTCCCCCACTAGGGACTGCGTTAAAACCTCCCCCAGACGCATCTTTCCCCGTTCGCATTGTTGAAAGGAAGTGGGCCTAAGTAAGAGCCTCGTCTATTTAACTATCAATCCATTGTACCCTGCCGAAAAAATTGAGAAAGTGTTTAGCTGCCTTTTTCACAAGACTAATGTCGTAGAGTTCATGACTGCAGTATAGAAAAGGCTTACCTCATCCCACCTGCCTCCTGCAAAGATGCTCACCAACGCATAAAGCTGTGTGGAGAACGCGCATTGGTGTAGGGAAAGCATTGTGAAACATCCATTACTGCAGAAAGTGAGTCGCCATAGGCTATGTTTTTAGTCTATGCGCTGCTTCCGCATGCTGATCTACACTTTCCAAATTTATTAGAAGACGATTGGTGCGTCTCCCAAGGCGGCACAATGAGGACAATGCAGTTCCAGACTGCTTGCCTGGGGAAGCAAGGAGCGCTTCTTCCCTCAAGGGAACGGTGACGTGTCAAAATCTGCTCTGAATTTTTTAATACAGGAACACTATCTCAAAATTTTAGTTGCTAAGACACGCAACAAGTTTTAAAATGTTTAAATTGCAAACTTCGTTGCTCGCCAGGGGGCTGGACAAATGTACATCCCTACCATAGCTATAGCAGACCGCACGTGTGCAACATGGCAGGCTGACGACGCGTTAACAAACAAACAACACTTGACAATGCTAATTTCAGTTTCCGCTGATGGTTTCTCTGACACAATGGTTCAGTTACTATTCGCTCGAATTTGCAACTTTTGTAATATCCATAACAATATACAGGTCCATTTATACTATCGCTAAATGTTATCAGTGGAGATAAGGCTGAATTAATTGTATCTGTGTTAGCTCTAGGCTTTCACAGAAATGTGGCATCCAATTAATATTTTCAACTTCGCAGTTATGAAATATGAAGACTGAGCTACGCAATCACAATTACCTGTTTCCTCTGGAGACCTGTCCGTCGGCTTAGCTGGGTAGTTACGTGCTTGCCTCCCATACAGCGGGCCCCAGTTCGATTCCAGGCCGGGTTGGGGATTTTCTCCGCTCGTGGGCTGGGTGTTGTTTTGTCATCGTCAGCACTTCATCCTCATCACCGGCACGCAAGACGCCCATTGTGGCGTCGTCTGAAGTAAGACTTGCTCTCGGCGGCCGAACTTCCCCGGCCAACAATGCCATACGTTCATTTCATTTTTCCTGAAGACTTAGAAGTGTGTTAGTTATAAATTAATTTCTTGGATAGTTTTTCGAATGTTCAAAGTACTTACGGGCATTCAGCCAGGTTGAATTTTCGACAACTGCCGATATTTCGGCGGATGCATACTCCGCCATTTTCAAGGCTTAACTGCAACAACCAGACGAAGTGCAGACAACACGAGAGCTCGGTTCTGCGAGTCTAACAGAAAATATAATACACACCTAAATAAAAGCCACCAAAGATGAACGAAGTCAGAGCTATCGATAGTAAGAAACTATGGACTGGTAGTTGAGGAAACGTTAACTCTGTCCCTATGTTTTTTAACAAGTGAAATAGCAGGATTCCAGGCCGAGTTTAAACAAAAGCCTCCATCCCTATTCACAAGGTTGCTAGCCAATTTAATTTCAACAGACTCCTTAATCACACTATCCCAATAGCCGGACGTGCATGCTAATATCTCGGTATTATTATACCACATGGGGTGACCAGTGTCCAAACAATGTTCGGCAATAGCAGATTTGCTAGGCTGCTGTAGTCGCGTGTGCCGTTTATGTTCAATACACCGGTCCTCCACGGTCCTGATGGTCTGACCAATGTATGCCATGCCACAGCTACAAGGAATGCGATAAACACCTGCCTTACGTAAACCAAGATCATCCTTAACAGACCCCAAAAGCGCTTTAATCTTAGATGGAGGTCGGAAAACACATTTCACATTGTATTTCCGTAAAATACGACCTATCTTGTTTGAAGTGCTTCCTATGTATGGCAAAAAGGCAATAGATTTAGGAGTCAACTGAGAATTATCATCAGTCACCTGGCGCACAGTTGGTTGATATCGCAACGCCCGTTCAATCTGTCTTTCACTATACCCATTGTGGCGGAAGGTAGCCTCAAGATGGGCCAGCTCAGCAGGCAAAGTCTCAACGTCGGAGATGACATGTGCCCTGTGTACCAGGGTACGAAGTACCCCTTCACGTTAGGCCGGATGATGACAACTGTCCGCCTGCAGATACAAGTCAGTGTGAGTACGCTTCCTATAAACTGCATGTCCCAACGATCCATCCACCTTCCTCCTAACCAAAACGTCAAGAAAGGGAAGGCAACCACCCTCTTCCACCTCCATGGTAAAACGAATGTTGGGGTGGATCGAGTTTAGATGTTCTAAAAAGGCATTCAAATTCTCCCTGCCATGCGGCCAAACAACAAAAGTATCGTCAACGTATCTGAAAAAACAGGCAGGTTTCAATGGCGCCGACTCCAATGCACGCTCCTCGAAGTCTTCCATGAACAGATTTGCAATCACAGGAGATAACGGGCTCCCCATCGCAACTCCATCTGTCTGCTCGTAATACTGGTCATTGAATAAGAAATACGTGGACGTCAACACATGTCGAAACAAATTAGTTAGTTCCAATCCAAACTTCACTTCAATTAACCGCAACGAATCAGACAAAGGAACACGAGTAAAGAGCGAGACCACATCAAAACTTACTAACATATCAGAGTCATTCAACTGCATTCCCTCCAAACGCCGTAAGAAGTCAGCTGAGTTCTTAATATGATGTTCACAACGTCCAACTTGTGGGCTTAATATTGAAGCAAGGTGCTTAGCCACACGATATGTTGGAGCACCGACGCTGACCCCACGAAAAGCGTTGAGAGGAAGACCAACAACCTCCTGAAGAAAAGTGGTTTGCCACAGGACACTATCAAGAGTCTTAACACCTAAAGTGCTGTTCCCCCCAGGTTATATGGCCTTCCGAAACTACATAAGGAGGGGGTCCCTCTCCGTCCCATAGTCAGCAATATCGGTGCTCCAACATAGTTTACGCCAGGAGAAGCTCAGGTCTCAGTTTTTCGAATGATGAAGACATTTCATTAGAAATTGTGGCAACATTAGAAGAAACAGGAAATAAATCTAACGATTCTGTGAACTGTGCCTCGAATGATGAGTGTTGTGCTAATTAAATTACAGAAACATATAATACCTTCCTAGCCCAAGAAAACTATACAGTAACAGCTTTTAGAGCCAAAGAAAAGTTTGGTTTAACGAAGGAGGGAGAAGACACTTGAAGTTAAACAGTCTGCAAAGCCAGTTTCGTTTCGTGAATTCTGGACGTAATTGTGAACATGGGAGAAAGCTGTACACAAACTACGAAATGTATACCAAAATGAACCTTGTCAAAGCGTGAAATAAAAGCTGTTGTAAAAATTTAGAATTGCTTGTGAGAGTCAATGCACTATTACCGAGAGAGGTCTATGAAACTCAGTGCTCCGAATGCAAATATTACTGATTTCAATTAATATAATTCAATTAACTTAATATAATAAGATCAACATGATCTTCATGATTCTCATCCTTGGAGAAGCGGCGCTAATAGTTAATATTTCACCATAGCTGCGGCTGTCCGATGTCTGTCGAGTATTTGGCTTCAATCAGATCATTACATCTGGTGGTGCAGCGCCAACTCGCAAATTTGTCCAACACGTCCTCCAACCAGAGAGTTCTCACCACTTTCGCGTAATAATTGGGAAATATTCTATAGTGAAGGAGGAAACCGGTAGAGCCAGACATGAAGAGGAACAAATAGCATTAAGAGTAAATGATACATTGGTCACAGATGTGTATGGTGTTGCAGAACTTTTTAACAAACATTTTATAACTGTTACTGAAAAGGTGGGGTTGTCAGGTTCGGTAGATGCTGCTATGGAATAGCTCAGAACAGACATTTCAAGTAACTTCCATAATATGAATTTCACCTTCACTACCCCAACAGAAATAATGTCCATCATAAAATCTTTAAAATCAAAAACATCTAGTGGGTATG
Source organism: Schistocerca gregaria (assembly GCF_023897955.1). Classification (NCBI taxonomy): domain Eukaryota; kingdom Metazoa; phylum Arthropoda; class Insecta; order Orthoptera; family Acrididae; genus Schistocerca; species Schistocerca gregaria. The sequence goes on from NC_064921.1 coordinate 136,892,771, forward strand.
ATGAAATATCTACAAAGTTAATTAAAGAATGTGATTCTGAGCTATGTAACATATTAAGCTATCTGTGTAACCAGTCGCTTATCAGTAGAAAATTTCCTGAATGGCTGAAATATGCTGAAGGTAAGCTACTGTTTAAGAAGGGAGATAAAGAAATAGCATCAAATTTCCATCCAGTTTCACTGTTGCCAGCATTCTCAAAAATTTTCGAAATAGTAATATACAGTTGGCTTCATAACCATCTTATCTCAAATAACATACTGTCAAAGTCACAGTTGGGATTTCTAAAAGGTTCTGATATTGAGAAGGCTATCTACACTTAAAGTGAAAATGTGCTTAATTCATTAGACAAAAAATTGCAGGCAAATGGTATATTTTGTGATCTGTCAAAGGCATTTGACTGTGTAAATCACAATATCATTTTAAGTAAATTAGAATATTATAGTGTAACAGGGAATGCTGCAAAATGGTTCAAATCTTATATCTCTGACAGGAAACAAAGGGTGTTATTAGGAAAGAGACATGTATCAAGCTATCAAGCATCATCCAACTGGGAACTTATTTCATGTGGGGTCCCACAAGGTTCCATTTTGGGCCCCTTACTTTTTCTTGTGTATATCAATGACCTTTCATCAGTAACATTACCAGATGCCAAGTTCGTTTTGTTTTCCGATGATACAAACATTGCAATAAATAGCAAATCAAGTGTAGTCTTAGAAAGATCAGCCAATAAAATATTTGTGAACATTAATCACTGGTTCCTAGCCAATTCTTTGTCATTAAACTTTGAAAAACCACACTACATGCAGTTCGAACTTGTAAGGGATGTCCCACGAGTATATGTGTAACATATGGGAAGAGCACACCATAGAACTGCTGAAGCGTCTTAACAAATCTCTGTTTGCAATGCGAATTTTGTCAGACATAGGGGATATAAAAATGAAAAAGCTGGCATACTATGCTTACTTTCATTCCATAATGTCATATGGGATTATTTTTTAGGGTAATTTATCAAGCCAAGCTAAAGTTTTCCGGGCACAAAAACCTACAGTAAGAGTTATATGTGGTGTGAACTCAAGAACATCTTGGAGAAGCCTGTTTAGGGAACTAGGGATGCTAACTACTGCTTCCCAATATATTTATTCCTTAATGAAATTTGTCATTAAAAATATATCACTTTTTCAAACCAACAGCTCAGTTCATGGAATCAATACTAGAAATAAGAATAATCTTCACAAGGATTTAAAGTCACTTTGTCTTGCACTAAAAGGTGTGCATTATTCAGAAACTCACATTTTCAATAACTTGCCAGCAGCCATAAAAAGCTTAACAACCAATGAAATTCAGTTTAAAAGCAGCCTAAAGGATTCATTGGTAGCCAATTCCTTCTACTCCGTTGATGAATTTCTCAGTAAAACCAACTTATTTGTATATAAGTACAATATACCTTAAGCACAATTTCAGTGCAGTAATGTGTTCATTGAAAATTTGTGTGTGTGTGTGTGTGTGTGTGTGTGTGTGTGTGTGTGTGTGTGTGTGTGTAAAAGTACAATCTAACTTCCGCACCATTTCAGTGCAGTAATGTGTTCACAGTAAATAAGTATTGTAGTAGTTCTATTACATGTTTATTAGCTTATAAATAAATAAAAAATTCTTTATTTTAAATTCAGATCATTAGTATTTGTAAAATGACTCATTCATATAGTGTTCATTAAAAAATGACGATCATTCCACTTGGGACCTGTGGAATGGTACATTAGCTTATTTGTTTTAGTTGTAAATATTTGTTATGTATTGTTGTTTTTCTGAATGTTCCACATCCTTGAGGACCTCCTCACTGCGGATCAATTGGAATGAAAGTAAATCTAATCTAATCCTAACACATGATTATCATCTGTAAAAGATGTGGACCCAGACACTGGTGAAATGCTGTGGTAATGTTTGATATTCACAATAGCTGCCGTCCCCCGATTTCTTTCTAATATTTGCCTTCAATGAGTTCATTACATCTGGTGGTATAGCATCAATCCCTGTAATTTATCCAATACCTCCCCCAATAGCTCGAAGTGTTCACACCAGATTCGTGCAGTAATTGGTACATCATCTACATGCACGATTATCTTCTGTAAAAGATGTGGACCCAGACACTGGTGAAAGTTTCTCATACATCACGTTTACATGGGGCTCCCAAAACCGTATTTCGTTAACCGATTTCTCAATATCGGTCATGTGAATACTTGAAAATTGGTTCTGGAAATACGCTTCTGCTTGCCGGTTTTCCAGTTCCGCAATCGATTTTCGCTCTCATGTAAACGCAACCGGTTTTGAAACTTGCTTGGGCTGTCAGATTTCGAATTTTTTTTAAAAAAAGAAAATAAATTCAGCTAATATGGATTGAGTTGCGTTTTTTACAGTGAAGGATAAGTAGAAACATTAGACTGAACTGTTTACACTCCGTCTAATTGCAAAGAAATAGCGACTGTACTGACTAAATGATAAACTGTAATATCTGTTTTCCTGGCAGCATATCTAACTGAGCTAGCAAATCCGCTTAAACACGACAGTGAAAACGGTTACCAAAACTCAGTTGTCATCTTACGGAAGGTGTGTTGCGTGTAAATATAGTGACTAATATGATACTGCGTGTGCATCTAGAGCCAAGCGAACTTCTCCGTTAGGATTTTTTGAAACCTACAAGGCACTGCCGTATGGATTACCTCTCCTTATTGGCAGTTTATCTTAGTGCAAACGGTATCACATGAAACTTTACAAATAAAGTTTTATTTTCCTTTATTTTTAATTTACCAGTTTGGCCTGAAAACACTTTTTTATATCGTCTCAGCAAATTCTATAACTCCTCTTTCTCTAGACTCATTAACAATTTGCATCTATGAACTTTCTCTCGCATTTTGTTATCATTTTCACTATCCTCTAACCCTTGGTTAATTTAAATATTATTAGAGTAAATACACCAAATAGCTGCTTATAATAAGTAATCTTTGTTGTGACTTTTCATGCTTTCCCGACGGATCTGTTGCCAATACGCTTCTCGGGTTTGCCGCCGGATCGTATTGTGTAACTGGCACAATCTTTCTTCGTTGCAACTGCTGGACATCATCAGGTGGTGTTAGCTGCTGCTGTCACTGCTGCAAGGAGCGAAAGGAGAAACTTGCAAGTAAATGATCACTACCGGTGCCTATTTGCAAACAATTCCCACATTTGTAAGTGACAAATTGACCAGTGCTCAAGGGGAAGCTGTGTAGAGAAAGTGCTATGCGATATTGTGGCGTCAACCTTACCATCCAATGTGCAAGAAGTGCTTATTTCTGAAGCTCTTGTTCCCCACAGGACCTGGAAGTGTAACACTCGTCTCACATGGAGTAAGATGCTTACTTGATAGATTACTCGATGTCTCCATTGTGTGCTCTGTAGTGTGCTAACTACTGCCCTGCAAGGTGCTGTGCATGTTTTCCGTGATAGTTTCGGTGCGATTTTTCTTGTGAAACTACTGTAATTTCGAAAGTTTGTCTGCCTGAAAATGTACTGTTGTCCCAAGCATATTGCAACAAACGGTGTATTTCTATCGCTGCTCGTTTAGTTTTTATTGCCGTTTCAAATATACCGGTCATTTTTGAAACACCCTGTATGAAGAGCTTATTTCAATAGTGGTACAAGTCCATTACCTCCACTTTTCTGCCTATAATGCTTCTGAAATTAATGATCCAAGCAAACAGAAAGAAAGGTTCATTTCCAGCAAGAAGCCATATGCTTTAATATTTCTGGTATCTCAACTGCAGATTTTTCAGCGCTCATTTAGATTTAGTACTCTGTATTTCAAAATGAACAAAAATGGACTTGTACCACTACTGAAATAAGCCCTTCATATTTTACCTGATAGTACTTTCGTCAAGGTTGTCTGTTTCAGTTACACGAGACAATCTCTTCATTGACTTTTGAGGCGTCACAATGACACGGCTCCCAACTGAACTGGTGGCCTCTTTATGATTTGCGAGGCTCTTCACTGTCGCTGTAGAGATTTTCAATGCTTATACCACCCTGTTAACCACTCTACTCGCTGGTATCAAAGGTCCACCATTTCAAAGTAGACACGCAATCTGTATATAAATTCACCATACTTGAGAGTTCAGCGTGGCTCCTTCTCCAGAAATCCCCTTCTGTGCACTACAGCGAACCATTTTCCACACACGCGACGTGAAACTCACAGAATTTGTGGAATGCACGCTTACATATACAAACCTAAACGAAGCACGTGGAACCACTGAATGAAACCAGGGGTCGCCTACCACAGTGGTAACACAGGAGCGGTCCCACGGTAACCGTAAAGAAAATGTCATGATCTAACTGACCGTCGGGACATACGAACCACATGCGCCAAGACCACTTCAATTGTCACAGATCTTCTCTCGCCATACGGAGTATAGCTGGTCCTGAAGAATGTGGCAAAGAGCCATAATACTTTCAACGGATGTTGGTCACTAAGGTGTTGTAGAAACCACGTCGCGCACTAAGATATTTTGTATCGTTGACGTTATACTGAACTCCTTTTATAAGTGCATTATATACAACTCGAAGAGAATATTTATTTCGCTTATATTTTTTTAACTACAGTCAGAGCATCGTACAGCACGTCAACAGTTTTCATGATGCACAAACTTCTGTAGAATTGTCTTATCCAAAACAGAAATTTTCGTGACAGAAGATAAAATAGTTAAGACTGTTTTAATACCATTGAATGTACCCTCAAAATTACATCACTGTATGATATGTAGTTCACGAGATATGACCTCACAAACATTTACATGAGGGAAAGGACAGCTTTCCTTAAAACGGAGCGCGCGTTATCCAGACGTTTGGCATCAAATAGCTCTTTTGAAAAGTAGACGCCTAAAACTGTTTTATGTATGATACATAAAATCATGTGTGATAGGGCAGGGTGTTAGTGATACTGTAACGAAAGAAGTAGGTGAATATGGACTGGGGTGGGGGTTAGAAATGAAAGAGGCAGCCGCCTAGTAGAATTTTGCACAGAGCACATCTTAATCACAGCTAATATTGGGTTAAGAATCATGAAAGAAGTTGTATACTTGAAAGATGCCTGGAGACACTAGTATGTTTAGATAGATTACATAATGGTAAGACAGAGATTTTGGAACCAGGTTTTAAATTCTAAAAGATGTCCAGAGGCAGATGTGGATTCTGACCACAGTTTATTGGCTGTAAACTGTAGATTAAAACTGAAGAAACTGCAAAAAGGTAGGAATTTCAGAGAATGTGACCTGCATAAACTGAAAGAACCACAGACTTTAGAGGGTTTCAGAGGGAGCATTATGGAATGATTGACAAAAACATGTAATAGAAGAAGGAATGGGTAGCTTTGAGAGATGAAATAGTGAAGGGAGCAGAGGATGAAGTCAGTAGAAAAACGAGGGCTAGCAGAAATCCTTGCGCAACAGAAGATATTGAATTTAACTGAAGAAAGGACAAACATAAAAACGCAGTAAATGAAGCAGACGAAAAGGAATACAAACGTTTCAAAAATGATACCGATAGGAAGTGCAAAATGAATAAGCAGGGATGGCTAGACGGCAATTGTAAGGATGTAGAAGCATAAATCACTTGAGGTAAGACAGATACTGCCTAGAGCAAAATTAAAGAGACCTTTGGAGAAAAGTATGAAAATCAAGAGCTCAGGTGGACAACCAGTCCTAAACAAAGGAGGAAAAGTACAAAGGTAGAAGGAGTATATAGAGGATGTATACAAGACCAATGTGCTTGAGGGCAGTATTATGGAAGTAGAAGAGGACGTAGATGAAGATGAAATGGGAGATATTATACTACGTGAAGAACTTGACATAGGATTTAAAGACCTCAGTTGAAACACAGCCCCGGTAATAGACAACATTCTATTAGAACTACTGATGGCATTGGGTGAGCCAGCCATGACAAAACTCTTCCATTTGTTGAGAAAGATGTATGAGACAGGCGAAATAATCTCGTACTTCAAGAAGAACATAATAACTGCAATTCCAAAGAAAACAAGAGTTGACAGGTGTGAATATTAGCGAACTATCAGTTTAATAAGCCAAGGTTGCAAAATACTAATACGAATTCATTACAGATGAATTGAAAAACTGGTAGAAGCCGATCTCGTTGAAGATCAGTTTGGATTCTGTAGAAATGTTGCAACACACGAAGCAATTCTGGGACCGACGACTTATCTTAGAAGATGGGTTAAGGAAAGGTAAACCTAAGTTTCTAGGATTTCTATACTTAAAGATTTTGACAACGCTGACTGGAATATTCTCTTTCAAATTGTGAAGGTAGCAGGTGACAAATACGGGGATCGAAAGGCTATTTACAATTTGTACAGAAACCAAATGGCAGTTATAAGGGTCGAGAGGCACGAAAGGCGATTGAGAATGGAGTGAGACAGGGTAGTAGCCTATCGCCGATGTTATTCAATCTGTATGTTAAGCGAGCTGTAAAGGAAACAAAAGAAAAATTTGGACTAGAATCAAAATCCACCGAGAAGAAATAACAGCTTTGAGGTTTGGAGACGACATTGTAATTCTGTGAGAGACAGCAAAGGACCTGAAAGAGCAGTTGAATGAAATCGACAGTGTCTTGAAAGGAGGAAACAAGAACATCAACAAAAGCAAAACGAGGATAATGGAATGTAGTCGAATTCAGTCAGGTGATTCTGAGAGAATTATATTAGAAAGTGAAATATTTAAAGTAGTAGATGAGTTTTGCTATCTGCGAAGCAAAAGTAACTGATGATGGTCGAAGTAGGAGGATATAAAGTGTAGACTGGCAATGGCAACGAACGTGCTTCTGATGAAGAGAAATTCTTTACGATCGATTATAGATTTAAGTGTCATGAAGTCTTTTCTGAAAGTATTTGTATGAAGTGAAACATGGACGATAAATAATTTAGACAAGAAGAGAATAGAAACTTTCGAAATGTGGTGCTAGATAAGAATTCTGAAGATTAGATGGGTAGATCACGTAACTAGTGAGGAGGTACTGAATAGAGTTGAGGAGAAGAGAAATTTGTGGCACAACTTGACTAGAAGAAGGGATCGGTTGGTAGGACATATTCTGAGGCATCAAGAGATCAACAATTTAGTATTGGAGGGCAGTGTGGAGGGTACATATAGTAGAGGAAGACAAGATATAAACAAACTATGCAGTTTCAGAAGGATGTAAGTTGCAGTAGTCACTCGGAGATGAAGAGGCTTGCTCAGGATAGAGTAGCGTGGAGAGTTGCATCAATCCAGTCACTGTACTTGTGACCACAACAACAAAAACAACAATGAAAGACAAACGATTCCAGAACAAATGGGTCCACAAAAGAATCGTTTGTGAGATAATTGATAATGTATGATTAGGTGCGGCTACTGACACCAGTGTGCAATATTAACGTAGTTTGTACAAAATAAACTTTTCGATGAAACCACATTTCAAAGGACTCAAATGTGACTCATGCCCTACATTAGCAAGAAATGCAGCACTACTTCGGCAAAATGGATGACGTAGCTACACTCCATACAAATACTTTCAGAAAGGTCTTCCTGTCTCTTAAATGTGTACTCGATGCTAACAAATTTCTCTTCTTCAGACACGCTTTCCTTATCGTAGCCAGTCTACGTTTTATAGTACCTCTGACACTGGTATTTGTTAAGGAAGATAAAAAAAATACCACGTGTTGTCCTCACGTTTGGATGCACTAATGCCACTGTCTTTGCGGTAAGTTAAGAATTCTTTCAGATGCCTCAGAATCACATCGTAAGCTAGGACAAAACTCCACGCTGAAATCAGAGTCGGTTCGTAACCATACATCCGCAGTTACTTTGCAAAGGGCTCCCTTCCGGACCTGTGTTTCCTGGAACCTGGCCTGTGTCAGTGCCCGTCATTAATTACAGTATGCTCCGTATACCTTATAGTCCCGTGGTAGAAGTTAATGACGTTAGCACGTACCGATACAGAATTTAGTAACGACAGTGGATGGCGATCGTGTCGTTATCATTTTTGCATTGTCGGAATTGGAAGAGGAGCTAACCCTCTGAGCACTATGGGACTTAACATCTGAGGTCACCAGTCCCTTAAAACTTAGAACTACTAAAACCTAACTAACCTAATGACATCACACACATCCATGCCCGAGGCAGGATTCGAACCTACCGCTGTAGCAGTAGCGCGGTTCCGGAGTGAAGCGCCTAGAACCGCTCGTCCACTGAAGCTAACGGTTGATCACGACGTACAGTATAATCCACCTATGTATCTTGTGGTAGAATTTTATGGTGATAATAAAACTAGCAGCAGTGACAAAATGATTTATTAATTAGTACAAAAAATGAGATGGAGAACTTCAGAACCTGCCACGTGACAATTTCGGTCATAGTGAGTTATGCCTGTCATACGGTTATCATTGTCAAACCTTACCAACTGCTAAAAGTAATCTTGCATAAATCAGACACTTGCGATAAGATAAGGTTTTGAATATTTGGGTGAGTTTCAAATTCAGCTAAGTGAACAGAACTACTAATTTCTTTCCTATGGGAACGTACAATATGTATGCGCCCTTTATAAAGCTTCACTCCAGGTCACGATACTTTGACTGCCATACTTCTAACGTATTAGAGCATGCGTTAGTCAACATTTTGTGAGCAGTGCTGTTACCGCTGAGTGTGTTGACAGCCAAGATGGAGAACGTGGGAACTTTGACAACCATATCCTAAAGAAATTAAGAAATGGGCTTCTAGCCACCAAAACCTATTGCCAGAGACGTAGGTGGTTAACGCTCGAAAACTGTGGGTGAAGCGTTTTGGTGCGCAATGGGAAAATGATACTCGTCTGCAGTACTACAAACGTGTTACTGGAAACAACAAACTGATTCAAAATGGAATACAGATGTGAATGATGAAATGTGTGAAGAAAGACCTGCAGAAGGGAAGCATAACATTGATGTTGTTTAAAAAAAAGGATCACTACCTTAATGCCCAAACTTGTACAGACACTTACGTCTTGACATAGTAAACTCAGATCACAGACTAAAGCATTATGTTATTAATTACAAAAATTGTACTGGCTCGAAAAATACTATAGCAGATTTAGTAATTTTTCCTTCAAACCTTGAGTTTCAAAACTGACAACGTGCAAATAAAATACATAAAACTCTTGGCAATATTGGCTTCAGATCTTCGAATGTTTCAGATACTCATACAGATCACGAATGGCAATTAATTCACCAAAGTTGATATGTATAAGCTTAATGGTATAGAAGTTACACAAGTTCCTCATTTTCCTTAAAATTCGGAGTAAGTCGCATGGTACAAATTGCAAAGCACCTCCTAGTATTAACAGTACATGTCTGTTTGGAGTCAGTGAATACCTGTTGAGTCTCCGTGCTTGTCACCACTATGGGAAAAGAGGACAAAGAAAAAACATTACTTTCCCACTGCTTCATTTTGAAAATTACTGCATATGGAATGTCTGTCACTTAAGGAAGGGCGAGAACACTGGTAATAAAGAAAATATTATCCCAGGGGAAGTGAAAGAATAATTTCGACGGGAAGAGAGTAATTTTTTGTAGCCTGCTGGTTTAGGCAGCGGTGCAAGTTAACGTTGTACATTTTCGTACGGAGGCGGCGCGCCCTGCTGCCAGAAAGTGTACAGTAGGTTCACCGGGGCGCGCGCTGATGCAGCAGCCGCTGCTTATTTGCAGAGCCGGCAAGCAGCCAATTAGCGAGCCGCCGGCCTGGTGTGCCGTCTGTTCCTCCACCAGAGACAGGTCTCGGTGCTACGTAGGCACTAGCCAGATACTCCGTACGGCGGGCCTGCTGCTATAATTCGCAGCAGAATTGCCCGCTGCCGCTATGAGAGCGAGCGCACTTCCGCTGTCGACGTCCGTGTAAAAAGCGCGGAGATCTAGCCGTGTCCCTTATGTAGAGCGGCTAGTCTAAGCGCAAGGGACGAAAACGTAGTCACCCACAGGAGACTTAATGCTTATACAGATTAACTCAGCGCCTAGCATTCATAACAGCCTCAATTCGGCAAGTCGAGAAAAATTTCCACGCATGTCAAACCTACCTTAATCCACTCAGTGATGATTAGATCGGGTAATTCTACCACATTATATCGTTTTAGTTGATGTTGCAAGTTTTAAGTCCAAACATTACGTGGGTCGATAATCGTGTAGTTTAACAGGCCAGTTGATTGCCTGAGTGTTACTACATTGAAGTGACGAGATTCATGGAATGACGATATGCACATATTCAGAAGGCGGTAATATCGCGTACACAAGGTATAAAAGGGCACAACATTGATGGAGCTGTTCCCTGAGGATTCTCCTCTCGTCGCCAGTTCTCATGTGTGTCTTCGCGTCCGTGCTTCAGTGTCTCTCCGTTTGTGCTCCTCCGTTCACGTGTGCAAACTCGTTCTTGGTTCAAATGGCTCTGAGAACTATGGGACTTTTCTGAGGTCATCAGTCCCCTAGAACGTAGAACTACTTAAACCTAACTAATCTAAGGGCACCACACACATCCATGCCCGAGGCAGGATGCGAACCTGCGACCGTAGCGGTCGCGTGGTTCCAGATTGTAGCGCCTAGAACCGCTCGGCAAACTCGGTCTTCCCCGTCGTGTGCAGTGATGAACGTTTTTTATCCAATCAGTACGCCCGTGAACGGCTTCATTTATTTTTATTATGCCTGTCTCCCGTTTTTGTCCACCATGTTTGTTTGTTTTTCTGTCTTTCTGTTTTCCTGTATGTGTTCACTATGGCGGAAGAGCGGCGTCGATAGGCCACTGCAGGCCTACCTTCATTGTAAAGGTATTAAAATAACAGTAAAGAACAAAAAACGGAGCTGTCATTAGTACATAGGTGATTCATGTGAAAAGGTTTCGATATGATTACGGCCGCACGATGGGAATTAACAGATTTCCATCGCGGAATGGTAGCTGGAGCTAGACGGTTGGGACATTCCATTTTGCAAATCGTTAGGGACTTCAATATGCCGAGATCAACAGTGTCAAAAGTGTGCCGAGAGTACCAAATTTCAGGCATTCCGTGTCACCAGGAACAACGCAATGGCCGACGGTCTTCACATAACGACGGAGAGCACCGGCGTTTGTCAAGAATTGTCAGTGCAAACAGACAAGCAACACTCCGTGAAATAACCTCAGAAATGAAGGAGGGACGTACGACGAACGTCTCCGTTCCGACAGTGCGGCAAAATTTGGGGTCAATAGCTTATGTCAGCAGATGACATCGCCTGCAGCGCCTCACCTGGACTCGTGGGCATGTCGTCTCGACTCTAGACCACAAGAAAACGGTGGCCTGGTCAGATGACTCCCGATTTCTCTTGGTAAGAACTGATAGTAGGGGTAGAATTGGCCACTGAGCCCATGAGACCTTGGACCCAAGTTGGCAACAAGACAATGTGCAAGCGGGTGGTGGCTCCATAATGGTGTGGACTGCATTTACATGGGATGGATTGGGACCTCTGGTCCAGCTGTAGCGATCGTTGGAAGTGCTATAATGGGACACTTGGAGACATTCATGGACATCATGTTCTCAAACAATAATGGAATTTCTATTTCTGTGGATGACAATCAGCCTCGTCACTGGGCCACAAATGTTCGGAACTGATTTCAAGAATATTCTAGAACATTCGAAGGAATGATTTGGCCACCCAGATCACCCGACACAAATCCCATCGAACGTGTATGGGACATAAATCGAGAGGTTGCTTCATGCAAATTCCTGCATAAGCAACATTTTCGGTTATGGACAGCTATAAAGGCAAAATGCCTCAATGTTTCTGCAAGGGACAACCAAAGAGATGTCTCCATGTCACTTTTTTTCTTTATCCTTATTTTACTACCTTACAAAAGGTAGGCCGACAGAGGCCTATATATACCGCTCTACGGCCACAGAAAAAAAAGACAGTAAACATGGAGACAGAAAAACAGACATACATGAATGGTAAATACAGGAGAGATACATAAGAAATGACATGAAGGCATTCGCGTAAGGCTTTGGTTGTACAAGTAAGTTCAGCAGTGCAAACAAACATAGGCAAACAGTTTCACATGTGAACAAAGGAGCACACTGAAGAAGAACACTGATGCACTTAGGTGAAGGAGCACTGTAGCACATTAGTAGTGATGATCTTCAGCGCACTGAACACACTGAGGAGATGGGCTACTGGGTGCAGGAGATGGGCAGGGGAAGGAGGGGAGGAAGGAGCCAATGGGAGAAAGGAAGAGTGAGGGAAAGGAAGAGGGCAGGGTTGGGTGTGGAAGCCTATAGAGGGGGGGAGGAAGTGGGAGAACTGGGAGAGAGGGGGGGGTGGGAGAGAGAAAGGAAGGTGAGGAAGGAGAGAGGGAGCCCTTGAAGAAAAGGGGGGACTGTAGGAAAGGAAGGGGTATATGGATGGAACGAGAACAACTCCAGGAAGGGGGAGTTGGCGGAAGCCACCTTGGCCAAGTGTGTGGAGAGTGTGAAGATGAAGAGCAGGTGGGATGCAAGAGTATAGGCGAAGCACCAGGATGGAGTGGGAGAGGATGGGAGAGACAAATGGGTTGGAGGATCGAGCTTGCGGGAGGTGTAGAGGATCTGTATCAATTTGAGGAAAAGGAGGAGGTATGGGAAAGGGATCAAGTGTGGGAGGGGAGATGGATGCCACAGGCGAGGTGGAGCGCATGGCGTTCAAGGATTTGAAGGTGCTTATAGTAGGTATAAGTGGTGGAGATCCTGGCAGGGTGGGCATAAAAAAGGATGGGATGTATGAGGGATAAGTGTGGAGGATTGTGGGGGAGAGGTGGGTGCAGACCCCATGTTCGGCTGGAAAGGAGTTGGAGATGGCTTCGTGCCTTGGGTTGGACTGTCCGGAGATGGGGAGTCCAGGAAAGGTGGCTGTTGATGGTGATGCCAAGGTACTTGAGGGTGGGGGTCAGGTTAAAGGGATGGCCATAGATGGTAAGGTAGAAATCCATGAGACGGAAGAAAAGGGTGGTTTTACCTGTGTTGATTGTCTGGGTCTTGAAAGGTTTGACCTTGAGCAGTCACTGGTCGCAGCTGGCGGTGAACTGGTCTAGATCGGATTGGAGAAGGCGTTGGGAGCATTGAAGGGTGGGGGCGAGGGCAAGGAAAGCAGTTTCATTGGCATATTGGAGGAGGTGGTTGGGGGGTTGGGGCGACAGCATGTCCGCTGTATAGAGAAGGTAGAGAAGAAGGGAGAGTTCGGAACCTTGGGCCACAGCGGGTTAGTAGGTATAGGAATCAGTGCTGTGGATGGGAACATAGGAAATGCGATGAGAGAGGAAGGAGGTAATCAGATGGACGTTATCATGCCACTTCGAGTGGCAATTCTTCTGTAATATTCAACAAGTCATATCTTTCCAAGACAAAATATTTTTTCTACAGTTTTTTATTGTATTTTCTTGCACTTTGTACTACTGTAATGTGTCTTTCAATGTGCGTATGTGCGGGCACATAACATTTGCTATTAATTGTTATTGGTTACCCTTTTAATTTTTCGTAAACATATCGGCATTTGCACAGCCACAATGTCGTAAGTTGGTGCCCTCTTACACTGCATGGTTTACCTAGGAAGTGCGGGCACACTGAAGTAGCAGTGTTTCGTAGACGTTCTTACGACGAACATTCCAATTTTCCAAATTTAAATTCTGGTTCATGAATTTATAAGGAACAAGCTGTCAAAGTAATTTTTATTGTGGATTGGTATGTATTGGTTCTGACATTTAGTTCGATTTTGCGCTTTCTTGTTGAGTTCTGGTGCTTAAAATAACGTATAACTAATAATTTGTTATATTGTTTACACCAAGAAATCTGATTATGAACAGAGACCGAAACATGTCATTTGGGCTAAATGCACCCAGAGAGAACTAGTCCCTGTTTCTTTGTGACTTCTCAGCTTTTTTAAAATTCTTCTGTACTGGCAGTTTCCGGCCTACATATGTCATCATTAAAAGGTAGGATAAAGGCACCTTTGGGCACCAAAAATACTGAAATAAACATCTTTGTTCATATTCAGGTAAGCTGAGTCATTGCTTTTAAATGGTGGTAAGAAAATCACCTCAAAAACACCAGTGAACCTCATAACGTCTGAAATACATCTTCCCTCAACAAATACTTTGAAAAGAGAATCGCTGACACACTATGTGCCTGCAGTAGGTACAGTCAATTTTCTGCGTTGTTTGTCCCACTGAAGAGGTGCAGATTTATGTGAGCAATTGCATTTTGAGGGGTAACGTATTCCAAATGTCCAATGCAAGCAACCTAATTTACAATTTTCACCCCTTAACTGGTTGTGATGGACCTGGGACCACTGACAACTGATTAACACTGACAAGGCGTGACACTTGTCTCAGGTCGCTGTTGGTTAGGACATTTCAACGACCATTGTTCTTATGTCATGTTACATCGCTGTGAGTGGTACACCATCTCTTGTAGAGAGGTTAGACAGTCCACATCGATACACCAACAAATTGGTCAACTTCATTCACAATATGATCATGGACATGCCCAAATACGAGAGCTCCTTACTGTCATTATGCAACTTCTCGTCGACCTACTTAACTGTTCTGGTACCATACTCTGGTGACACAGGGTCAGGACGGGGTCGAATGTGATGCTGCATCATGTTTGATGATGTCATATCTAATATAATATTTGACCCAATTTTTTAATGTTACTTTCCTTACCTCCTCACCTATTCTCTAGTTCACATGATATAATTATCTATTTTATTATAGCCCCTATTCCTTTAAATTAAGTTGCAAACTCTACAAACATAAAATTATTAATACATTTAACAAAAGTTATTATTTAAATGATACGACATCATTTTCTTATCACTGTTTTTATTAGTCATCTCTTATTCCCATTCTATTTAATATTTTATTAATATAAAAGTTATGGTTTCCCCATCTTCATCACAAAGGGTAGTAAGAGTGAAATTGATGGTTATGAAGGTTAGTGAGTTAGTGAGTTCCTTCCCCCCCTTTTTTTTTCTAACTACAGGTACATCATATTACAACGAAAACTTCGCACCTTCACTCCTACTCCAGCGTATTTTTCTCTGCAATCTCTTCTTCTCGGCATTAACTATAACAGAACTTCAACATACAATGTGTATCGCTCCCCTTTTCTTTTCCTTTTCAAAATTGTCTCTATTGTTCTATTGGATGGTTTTAGAGTTTATTTTTTTCTTTTAGTTTTACTTACGCCTTTGTCGATCTTCTAATCAGTAAACTTTTATATTCCTTTCTTCTCGCATCATACTCTTCCTTATTGAAATCCTTTCTGAGTTAAACATACCTACCTCTATCTACCTCCTTTCACGGAATAACATGTTTCTTACTTAGGTTAATAATTCAATTCTGTCTCTCCTAATGACCTCTTTTATTTATTTCTCTCATATCTCTATTTTAATATCAACTCATGGTGCCTTCTACAAATCATATATGCTTCTCATAAACTATACATACTTTTGTTTACTTTCTACTTACTCCTTGACTTCCTTTTGACCACAAAAATCAACTTCCTCCTCGTTTACACTACGTTTTTAAGAGAGAATCTATTACTATTTCATCAAACTATCCTCATGCTGATCTGCCTTTCTCCTTATTCTCTACTCTTTCCCTACAATATATTTCGTTTGCAGAAGAGTTACTTTTTTGTTATTTTATTGTTTTTCCTCCACAATTATCCTTATACCTTAGTATGAAATTTACTTTATTTATTAAAATGAGATAGGTACAAGTTGAAAAGTTTTATTTGTGTGCATTTTGTTATCTTTCCTACTCTTTGATTCCTGGACTCTTAATGCAACTAAATTTTCTTGTGGAGTTACACTTTTTTTACCCTTCATACAATTAAAAATGACTCACATGGTGCAAACCCAATGATTTTCCTGTTTTGGATTAATTAACTTAACTGCGTTGTCATGGACTACTTTACTCATTTCCTTGTGTATTGAAAAGAACTTATTTCACATCGTAGCCTTCCTATTGCTCAGTGCTAATTTTATTTGATCCTGATGATTTACTTTCGGTACTGGTGGGACTTTACTTATAACTCGGATGTCACTATTGGTGTTATCAATGGTGCATTATCCTCCTGGCCTCCTATTTTCTCTCAGTTTGGTATAAATTAACTACATCCTTCACAATTAGGTCATCATCAATCTTTGTACTACTGTCGATATTAACAGTTAACTACTTCTGTTCCTCATCATCCGTCGATTCCCAGTCGATTGAATCTCAGCATGCTGGTGTTTGTATCCAATCACCCCCTAAATCGAGTCTTGCTGATCACAACTATGTCTATTTACATGTTTAATTATGAAATTTTTGTTCGTTTTTGTGCATTCTCGGACTGTGATACCAATCGCAAAACTGCCACCATTCCTTCCGCACTATCAATTCCTCCGCTTTCGTGACTCGCACTCAATACTTTTTTTGTACTATTTATATACTGTCGAGTTCTTCAGTTTGCCCTATATGCTCTTCTCTCCGTCCTTCCACCATCTCCACTCGTCTAACCAACCTCTGTCTTTCTCGATTTGTGCGACGCTGAGTTCTCGTCAACATCACATTATATGATCTTACACGTCTCCAAAACATCACAGCAGTTTCTTAGACTATGTACACATCATTAGCAACGCAGTTCACTGTTTGTGGACATTCAAACCAACTCAACAACGCCGTGAATAACATCGCGCGCTCCAGCCAGACCAGGCACAAGCTACTTTTACACAAACACAAAACTTTAACTTACTTGTTAATACAACTTTCCTACTCTTTAGATCACACATTTACTGTTTTCTGACTACTATGCATACAGATACATTGGATAGCCTCATTACAAAACAACTAAAAGGAAGAAATTTTTCTCAATTAAATTTTAATTACTGTTTCTTATTTGACTAATTGCCATCCTGACAGACCAATTGCCACCCTGTCAGCGTCGCCATTCTCTGACACGCCACTCCTTTTCTCTTTCGTCAGACGTCAGCATAAACACTCTTTGAATGTGATAACGTCTATAGAATAATTGACTGGAGTAAGGAGTGGACGCTTATTCTATGACAGAGCACAATGGTGTTTAACCCGTAAACAAATTGGTTTTTAATGCTGAATTTTTTTTGCACAAAAATGGATGAATTTACACAGTTTGCAACATGACAATGTTAGGACAGTTGTCAACATAATGCATCTTGTCCTGAGTAAGTGAAGTAACTCTATAATATCCAATTTTAACTAGAAGTTTCTTTACAACATTATTCTTACTACTACATAACGAAGTTGGCCAATTTTACGATAAATCATCTGATCACGGTTCTATGTTTGGTACTATTTAGGATGACAATCAAGTCTACAGGGGATGGCTAGTTTTGTGACAAACTGAGCAAAGGATTACCCAAGGTTTCTCGAGTTAACAGTTGTTGCAAGCTGGTGAACCAACAAGTTACGACTCTGCTCGCGGTATTTACTTTAGCTACAATGAGCTGTCGTGTGCACGGCTGCTCTCGTCCTCTGAAATTCCTATAAAAGCTAATCAAAACTGTTGCTGATTTTATCAGCAGAATTCTCCTATGTTTCTCGTGAAGCGAGAAAACATGCACTCATCCCTAGTCTTGGAATATGGCGATATGCATGTGCATGGCTGGAGCAGTGTGTATTACAATGCCCTCTTAGTTCTCGCAAGAACAAGTAATTAAGTGGCTGGTTCGTTTCTCTGCAGTTGAAGCTCAATGAAGCTACAGCTAATATCTAGCTGAATATCAGCCACAGTGAACACAGTGTTCACACAAATTTCTCCTCTGTGTGTCGTGCAGAGCGTTATGCGTCCCATGCTGCACTTGACGCCAGTTCAGAGGAGAGCGTCCTCCAAAATTTCAGTCTTGTCTTTCTCGTAGCAAAACTTTCCCCCACCTGGGTCCTTTCATGCTCCACTTCACGCATTTTTACAGTCAATAGGAGCATTCCTCTTCTTTTGTGGAAACTCTCTCTGCCAATCGCAAATGCCCTACCATTAAACTGTGTCGAAATCTCGGCACTTTACTCCTTCCTAGTTTGTTTCCGCCAATCGCACATTTTGTGCCCGCTCCAGATGCCTAGGAAGTTACATGCATACAGCATGAGCATACCAAGCGCTGTTGACAATATCAACTGCATCACTGGTATTTTCGTATCCATTTGGAAATTCCGAAACGCAGTTTCTAAAGATTCTTTCCATCCCAGTCCGGTGGCCCGCAAATTGGTCTCCTGCATGAGTCACCTGGTGCCCGTTTGTTGACTCTCACACCGAGATGGCCTCAAGAGCTTTCCGCTGTACTGCCCGTGGTGGGCCCATCACACCTGATCACACCTGCTTGCAAAAAACCGTTTCCTCTAGCTGCTTGTTTCATCTCTTGCTCATTGATTTGCATGATATAGGATCTGTGTGTTAATATTGTCAGTTGAGTGTCATCCCTTTGAGTTACATACTTATAGGCAAATCTTCTCATTTTTGCTGAAGTAAGTGAGATGTAATATTCACCTTCCCATTACGTGTATAAAAGCTCTCATGTAAAGCACAAAATTGACTTTCAATTAAGCTGCCACCTTACACCACAAAACTTTTATGTCGAATATGTTCCCTGTCGTGTATGAAAGCTGGTTATGTGGCCAGGCTGGGTGCTTTGCCACACATGGGTTTCCAACCGGAGTCTGTTGGGTTGACTTCTACCGCGAAGTGCCAATGTTCTCGCGGCATCCCCATGGGACTGCCAGCCAGGAGTTCAGAGCTATCGTCCTCTTAGCTTGGAGCCCACTGGGGGCGCCAGCCACCACCCGCCAATAACTAGTCCTGCGTTCTGACAATATCTATCCATTTTCTACAACCAGGACTGCACAGGGGCTCATTATGACCACTGGTGCGAGAGCAGCGACACCGCGTCCTCACGCAGCAGCACGACCAAATGATACACTGCTGTAGTGACGAAAGCACTGACACTGGTGCACCATCTCCCGACTATCCCAGTCTCGATTCAACGATCACTGCCGCCGCCCGCCTCCTGTGGATGCTGTATTTACATTTATCCCACTGCTAAGCAAATAATTTATGATGCATGATCAAAAATCCGGTGCATTACTTTTAGCAGTAACTGCTGGCCCTACAACCATATAATATAATTTTTTCGATAACCTGATCCGTTGAGACAGGCAGCATAAGTTCGAACACATTCTGCCTTGTCAGTCAGTGTCCAAAACCGCTACGCTGATAACCTCGGCACTGAGCACCTGTAAGCTCCACCAGGCACGCTATAGTAAGGTTGTGTTTACTGTGTTTGTCACGCATCATCGATTTCGACTTCCTACTCTGCTTTATAACTGCAGGCAGTATTCAGCACGACCAGAGACTGCACAGCTAATTGCTTCTACTATTCCCTTCCTTTAGTACAGTTGGAACCTATTACTTTTCTGCAAACCTGAAAGCTCCCTAGCTGGTCTGGACCAGATCCGTGGGCTGCTTTTCAGAGCTTGTAGACAGTGCGGGAATTCCAAGCGCCGGCCGTGTCTGTCATAAAACTTCATTGTACACTTGTAAACAAAATCTTTTGGAAAGGTAGAGGGGGAAGACAGGTGCACACGGCTGCTCAAGAGAAGCGACGGATCCGCCATTACTTTGCAGTCTCAGCCCGAAAGAAAGTGGGTTTAAATTTCTTGCAACAGGCTTACTTCTGCAGATCGCACACCTACGTGTAATCCTTTCGATTCATCAGCTTCCTAATACAAACATGGAGAGATTTGCTGACTTCCTACCCATGCCATGGAATCATTGGCTAATAATATCGAAGTCCACAGGAATTGGAGATTGTTTAACTTATTTACAAAATTGTTACTCTACAGAATTGTTTAACTTATTTACAAAATTGTTACTCTACAGAACTGGCAAAGTCTACTGCCGTTAACTGGCGAGTTTCCTACATTGGCAGAAACAGTCAAGTTTCATGGAGTTAAGATAGATTATTGTGGACAGTCGATCGAAGAGAAAAAGTACCTGTCAAGCTTGACTTGCAACCTTAAAGACAGATGTCTCCACATTAGTTCTGAGTACAGAGGATGAACTGGACTCAGAATTTCCAGCTTTTACTGCCAGCATCTTCCGCGATGTATAAGAGTGGTAGAATGAGCTGTATATGCAGTCACCGATTCAGTATGTACTGGATGTTAGTTAACTTTCTTTACCTCTGCACTTACTTTTCATGTTCACCACAGAACCATTCGCCCTCACTTAGTCTACCTATATGGAATACTGTCAAATGGTACATACACGCTGCTTCACTGACATGACTTAGGTCGGCAGTGGATGGTCTCATGAACGCGTAGCACCAGTTCTTTACATTTACAGCTCTCCACAGCGACCAGTGTGGTTTCAGAGGTGACTAGTCTGCGGATCGTAGCTAAGACTATGATGTTTTCAACAAAAAGCTTCCACCTTACATTATTAGTGCCAATGGATGTGTACGTGGTAACTTTCGTTGTCTGTTCAGTCTTCCTTGTCACCACATTTATATAGGCAAGCATATACATTTTTCAGTACAATGTTATGACTTCATCATACTGGCCGAAAGTATCCTGTATAACTCTCTTCACCTCAGAATAAGTACTGCTGCTTACATCCACATGAACCTGTTTACTGTGTTCATGTCTTGGTCTGCTGCAGATCTTTAAAAATTTGATATACACTATGGATGGGAGTAAATGCGTATCCAGTAAGCAATTAACCAGCAGGCTTAGATTTGATCCAACATTCTTAGAATACGGCTGGCATAATCCGCACAAACTGTGGAATATGCAAGAATTTTCTTTTGAAATGGAAAAAAATAAACGTTGCAAATGCTGTGAGAACTCTAGGCCAACCAGCACACCGTGCAGGAGGGTACATTAACGTCATACGCAAGCAATGTAACAGACTTCCTAATGCTGACCTATAATGGTGTTGACTAGAATGAGAAATTCAATTCTGTATTTTCGATGATTGTACTACAATGCAAGATACTTACGATCATTTTTTCTGACCTTCATTAATATCATTGTTTTATGTATGAAACGTAATTCACAACACTCCCGCATGTTCTGCGATGCACTAGATAAATAAAAACCTCGTCCGAACCATACATGCCTGCATCACGAAATTAATTATTCATTGGTGATTCAGCATGCGATCCATCAACCTATGGCTTCTTTTGTTCAAGCTGTCCTACGAAAAGCTATCTCCTCCAATTCGGTTCACTGTATCTTCATGCGTTATCCGATCTAACCATTTAATCTTCAGAATTATTGCGTAGCACCACATTTCAAAAACCTCCATTCCCTTGTTTTCTATACCAATTATCATCTCGTTTCACTTCCGCAAAATTGTATATATAAAACAAAAACGTTTCTAACACATAAATTTGTGTTTCATAACAAAAACTCTTTTAAAAACGCTTTCTGTGCTGTTAGAAGTCTTCATATTATCCTCTCTCTGCTTTGGGCATCAACAGTTCCATTGCTGCAAAAATAGCAAAAATCGTCTTTCACTTTTAGTCTCATTTTCCATTTTGATCTGTTTTTAATTCGACTACACTCTATTAGTCACGTTTTAATTGTATTGATGTTCATCTCATAACTTCTTCTCAATTTATTCCGTGAAACTCATCTGCCAAACGCTTTGTCTCTGAAGCAGTTCTTGCTCTTGTTATTTCATCAGCCTAAACTTTAATTCGGTGTACAAATTTCTCGTGGTGTTCTTTACAGAATTCAGTATCTATGCATTGGTAAACTGCAGCCCACGACCCAGTATGTCCCTTCTCTACTACTCTCTGCGTTTCGTATTTGTCCACTCGTAACTATAGTCTACTTTCAGTATTACTTGTAGATACCCTTTCGCTTCGTATATTTTGTTCCTGATACATTTAGAATTTCAATGAGTATATAACTAGTGCAATCTACGTCTTTTGAACTTGACTACTGTTGTTTAGAGTCAGTTTCCCTCTACAATTTTTATCCGTAAGACTTCTATCTGTAACCAAGTCGACGACACGATGATGCGTCATGATGTGTGCTGTCAAATAGGAGGTGCGATGAGTTTCGTGTGCCATCTGCGATCTCTCCTCCGACGTTTTGAGGGCAATTTGGACAGCAATCGCTAAATAAGAGTGAATATCGATCGTGAGGCACTGCTCCTTCCGTATACAGCTGCACACGTCATATTTCAAAAGAAGAATGCCAAGCCATTTGTCGTGAGGTACGTGCAGTTCTTCAATGAAGGGTACCACCCCTTTTATGGTGTGCATGTTGGCCTGACATATCGCCCATTGAACGTTTCTCGGATATAGTCAGTCTAACTTTTTCGTTTTGGTCCTCCTGCGACCATTGTCGAAGTTTTGTGGATGCAGGTACAAACCGCATGGCAGTGCGCTCCACAGCATCGTTCCCAGGCCCTCTTTGATTCCATGCCATGACGTTTGGAGGCTTTGATGTGGCTGCTTTACTCCGTCTCACGGTTAAAGTGCAAGTCCAGTTCTGTAACTATAATCATCTGTCTATCGGCATCGTGTCCTTAATCTGTAGAGTAAATTCCATTGTAATCACTTGTATCTTTCTTTGTGTTGCAGTTTTCGCAGACACTACTGTTCTATCTTCGTAACACAACCTGATCTCCCCCGGGGACTCGAGTTAGTATTCTGCAGACGTAACTGATTATACTGACTGATCATCGCACTGTTAATACCAGAAATCCTTGGAATCAGGATTAACTTATTCGCGGATTCTGAGGGTATTTCGCATGTTTCATGTGTCATGCATCTAATTTCGTACTTCGCCTTGATGCGATCATGTACAGATTATTAAATCACTATTCTGAGTAAGCTCCAGACACCAAAGTACGTCAGCACTATAAATGTCAGCAGAGCTCTCCGTGGCGCGGCTAGCTCGTCCGATCAGTTTCAGTAGCGTAGTACCAGATAATCTGGAGATACAGATTTTCCCTAAAATGCGAGAACATACCGAAAAATTTGATTTAAGACTTGATATAGTTCCTGACACCGGCTTGTAAAACTATTTCTAAACAGTGGGTGGTCTCAGCGATGGATCGACCGTTAAGAGCGTACGTAACTCACTTTGAACTGTTGTCCTCCAAGTGCACCTGATCTTGCGGAGACGGGGCTTGGGTGAAGAAATCCTTCGATGTCAGGGGTGGGCAAGTACAGGAAGGGCAAATGAAAGTGTCCAAGAGGAGTGGATACGACTGGAAATGAATGCATGCACATAACCACATACTGAGACGCTTCCAACACATGTACGCCTGCGACATGATCCACACCGGTGAGAAGTGCAAAAGGCAATGGTACTTACAGTGGAGCAGCGGATGTTCGTTGTGGAAAGTACGTGGCGACAAAGTGGTGGAAACGATGTGGTCATTTGTAATCTGAGAATTTTAATGGAATCAAAGTACCAGAAAAGAGTAACAGGCAGTGCTTAGTCTGAAAATGTCGTCAGACGGGATCTGTTTGGAACATGTCAAAAAACCCCTGGAAACGAGCCGAACCCAAGAAAATGTGGCTGCAGTCCACCAAAAAACGCTTCAGGGTGAACCTGACGCTATGCCTGTCGCAAGAGGCAAGCGTATCACGTCGATCATGCGGACAAATGGCCCTCCTGGACCTACACGTGCATCCCTACCAAGTGTCTGTTGTTCATGCATTAACAGCAGTGAATGTACGCACATTCCTCAGCGCCTCCGGTATTGTGAGTGGCTGTTCACTAACAATGAATGGCTTGGACATAATTTGTTATTTATGTGTCATGAAACCTCGTTTCATCCGATTGGTTATGTTAACTCACAAAATCGCGGGTTCTGGGCAGTGGAAAATCCACATAGCTGCCACGAAACACCACTGCATGATGAGAAGGTTGGATGCCACCGCATAATTGGTCCCATCTTCTTTCATCAGACGCTGTCTTTGGCGCGATAGATTGTAAACATTTTAAAACCATTTGTGGCAGCATTAACGGAGGAGGAAAAGACTTGCAATGCCTCTACCAGGATGGACAGACAGAAAGACTGTAGAGGGGAGTGGTTGATATGGGGAGAGAGGACCACATCGATGTGGTGTTGCGTACTACTTGTCTGCCTCCACATCCTGAAGAAAAGACCTGATCTGTCGATGACGGAGCGCCCTCGCTCTGCTTGTGTGCACCACACGAACAATAAGGCCCACCCCTACCATATATTTTAATTCCAGTGCCGCTTTGCAGAGTCGCTTGTGATGCAGAAGGCATTGAAAAGACACTGTCACAGTCGTGTGCCTGTAACTTGCTTCCTGAAAGGTAAACAGTACCTACGGTTTTCCCTCAGAGCGCTATGGCCCCATCTGTTGAAATGCTTGCCGTTTAGCTCTGGGATAGGCCAGTTTTCTCCCCACGGTTCACAAAACACTAAACCAGTCTCCGACCCGTCTGTTTTCCACTGGTTCCCGGCCATGCCATGGCTAAAAATAAATAATTCTGCAGTGTCTTCGTTATCTGTACTCTCATTTATTATCAAAGAAAACGAAACAAAGTTCTTGTTTTGCAGTCTTCGTAGTTTTGAGAGTTCGTCAGTAACTGAGTCAATGCACTGTAGTCCTTCCTGACAGTGAAATGCTTTCAGATTTGCTTTAAGGTCACGAATAAATGTGTTCGAGCGCTGTACCATACACTGATCAGCCAGAACATTATGACCACCTGTGTAATCTGTCTAATAGCCGGTATGTCCACCTTTGCCATGGATGACAGCGGTGACGCGTATGGGCATGGACCCAACTACGCGTTGGTAGATTGCTGGAGGGAGTTGACACTACATATGCATACACCTAACTCCCGTTAATGTCGGGGTACGGGGTGGTGGGCTATGAGCTCTGGCGCCACGTTTAATTACGTCCCGGATTTGTTCGATTAGGTTCAGATCTGGCGAGTTGGGGAGGGATGGGAGCGGGGGGGGGGGGGAGGCAAGCACATCAATTAGAAGTCGCCACTGTGTTCCTCTAACCAATCCATCACACTTCTGGCCTTGTGACAGCATTATCTTGAAAAATGCCACTGCCGTCGATAAACATGACTGTCATGAAAAGATCTGCGTGGTCTGCAACCCAAGTACGATACACATTGACCGTCACGTTACATTGCACAAGCTCCACTGGAGCCGTGGACGCCTACGTGAATGTTCTCTAGAGCATAATGGAACCGACGCTGTCTTGTCTCCATCCCACAGTACTGGTGTCAAGGAGCTGTTCCCCTGGATGTCGCCTGATTCGCTCCCTCCCATCGGCAGACCATGCACCGCTCTACCGCTGCTCCAATGTCCAGCGCCGACAGTCATGTGCCCATTTCAGACGTTGTTGCCGATGTCGTGATGTTAACATTGGCACATGCACGGATCGTTGGCTGCGGAGGCCCAACATTAAACTGTGTGTTTGGGCACGCTTGTACTGTGGCCAACACTAAAGTCTGATGTTACTTCCGCCGCTGTCTGCCGCCTGTCCTGTTTTACGAGTCTGCCCAGCCTACGACGTGCAACACTTGTAATGAGACGTGGCCGCCCAACCCCGCAATGTGTGGATGTGGTTTCACTTTGGCTTCGCCATGTGCTGAAGACACTCACCACACCACTACTCGAACACCCTATAAGTCGAGCAGCTTCCAAATGCTCGTGCCGAGCATCCAAGCCATCACAGTCTGCTCTGGGTATGACTCAGATAGATTGAGAGACTTCCTCATTCTGCACCCTGACAGCACACGCACTGATACTACATATACCATGGTTGTGTCTGTAAGTCATTCCTCGCTGGGTGACGCTGCTATTGCTTGGACGGGTCTACATCGATAGTAGGCCTATGGTCGTAATGTTCTGGCAGATCTGTGTACACTGCATAATAAAGTCGTCTTCCAAAAGAAAAGGTTTCTTGCGTTTAACTAGATTATAGGTTACCAAGAAACTTGCTTTTGCAGCACTATTTTGAAGTGCTGAGTCTTTTTAAATAATGTTGGTTGCTTCTTCAGCCGTTTCAACAACTCTGCAGCTCTTATTTTCTGTTCTGTCTTGTAAAGGTTGCTGCCACATTCACTATGTTTTATTTTGCAATGTCTTTGCAGATGCTACTCCTTATAAACGTGACATAATAAATATACTGCTTTATTCCCAGTATTAACAAAGAAATACATGTATGTACATTCTTCATTGAACATACGATATTTATCGCTGAGTTTACGATTTTTCGGAGGGTTCATGGTCTAAATAAATTTGTAAAAAAGTGTATCCTCTGTTCCATTGAAAAAGTATACACTAGTACACCAGATCAACCGGAAAAGCTGTGCGCATCTTACTATAAGCGGAAATAACCAAGTTGACAGTTGATGCGGCGACTGATGTTAGAGCCCGTAAATGGGAAATCCTTTTCGGTTGCTCCTATGAGCCACTGCTTCGAATGTCAACTAGGATTGCATGAATATTAACTACATTTCACGTGCGTAATGGCATGGCTGTCCTAGAGGAAATATTCGGTCGCGTTGTAGAGGGAAATCTCAGATCAAGGCAGTTTTTTCTGACTGTCTTGGTGGGTCACACGGAAACCCTTAACGCCCCGCATGAGCCTGCGGTCCGCTATTTGCCCACATCTGGTCTATGTAGCCCCCTTCCAAAAACTTTGGGTGAAAGGCAACGCTGCACAGAAAGAAAAGTAACTTCAGTAGCCTCATACAGTCGTACTTTGGATATGGGACATATTGAGAATTTGTGAAAGTAAATGTAAACTTTGGTACGAAACATAATTATAAAAAGTACTCCAACGTTGCATGTAAACGATTTGCCCCTGTATATCTTGTGGCTCTTCTGAAACAAATAACTTTGTAGTGCCATGCGTAAGCTAAAATCCACGCCAAGTGTCTAACTTCATTGATGTAGGAGGAGTGCGTGGAGTACGAATATGGATGGTTTGTCCACCAATCCGCGCTGCTGGCATCATTATGAGTCAGCGTTTGTTAATGTATAGAATAGATATGAAGGCTCTATGAGTTACACAAAGAGTAACTGATTGGTGATGACAATATTAACTCGACAACTATTCGAGATAAAGACAGTAACCTCACGTTTTCCTATTGAAATTGTAGATTGTCCGAGGATCATTTATCCAGAGTTAAAAACGTTTTTCCACGCATGCAACACTAGGAAGGACACTCAGTATCCTATGAACTTTCTTTTATTTACCGCTGTTCAAATTATCAGCTGCAGGAAGACTTTTTTGTTGAAATCAGCGAATTGGTACCAAAAGTTCCTTTTAGTCAGAAATATCCAATTTTAACTGTCATTTACAACGATACGAGCACAGTTACTGATCAAAAGCACCCTATTACCGAACGTCTATATGGGGTGTGTCCCCCTTCGGACCGCTTGAAATATGCTAGGGAGGCTTTCAATGAGGTTTCTGAATGTTTGTGGAAGAATGGCGGCTCATCTCTTGCAAGAGCCCAAACAATTGGACGCTGGAGTTCGGACCGAAGTCGACGTTCTAACTCATTCCGAGTTGTTCCACTGAATTCAGTGGATAGCCATGTTGTTCTCCGCAAACATCTGCCTCACATATGCTTCTCATCACTGGGTTCATTGTTGATGACATCATCGCTTCCGAGTTTTCCTCTCCTGCACGCATCACCAAATGACGTAAAGCGTGTTCATATCCCTCCGCTTCTAGTGTGTTCTTAAACACAACAAGGAAACAATTCGCTAACAACGGTAAACACCCACGTAGCATAACACCAGTTCCTCGGTACTTCACCGTTGCTACAACATGTGACTGGAGGGAATGTTTTCCCGGCGTTCGCCAAAGCCTATCCCTTCCACTGTATTGTCACAGAGTACAGTGTGATCCATCTCTCCAATTCACTCGTTTAGAATCTCCACCGTCCAGTGACACTGCCTTGTGAGCTGCTTTGCGCCAACTTCAGAAGTGTATGACTTACGAGAAGCTGCTGATCATTATACCCTCATCCTGCTAGCTCGATTGCTGGTAACTTCTTGGAACTCACGAATGATTTTTTTCCGCTTATTACAAGCAATTTTCTTTTACAACCAATCTTCGCAATGCTTGACTTTCTCTCCCCCCCATTGCATGAGATGCACCTGGTCTTTGGTTAGCTGTGCTTGCTCCTCCGCATTTGCACCTCACAACCACACCACTGAACGTCAATTTAGACAGCTTTAGACGGGTTGGAATGTCCCTGATCACTCAGATGACACACAGTGATGTTCGACGTCGCAGAGCGGCTTCTGGCGGATCGATACGGCTGTTATTGCTCCTCTATGACTATACTCCCCGCTACTTTCATAATGGCCCGTTTCTCGTGACATCTAGTCTTCAACCACACGTTACAGAGAGGTGTCCAGATGGAACAGATTTTTCCTGTGCTCCCATTCTCTTTTGCAGCTGCTTCTCGTCAATGTAAGGGTAGCCATTCTATTCGCGCTAGCAGTTCAAGAAAATTATCACGAACTGCGTACAAAAATGAAACGAACAAGATGGAGTTAGAACTATCGCGTCTGAGCATTTGAAAGTTTTAAGCGAAATTGTAGAACTCGCCAATACGTATGAATTACCACTATGCCACCGTTTGCGGTGGCCGAGCGTTTCTAGGCGCTTCAGTCCGGAATCGCGCAACTGCTACGGTCGCAAGTTCGAATCCTGCCTCGGTCATGGAGGTGTGTGATGTCCTTAAGTTAGTTAGGTTTAAGTAGTTCTAAGTTCTAGGGGACTGATGACCTCAGATGTTAAGTCCCATAGTGCTCAGAGCCATTTGAACCATTTGAACCACTTTCCTTGTAAGCGTAAAGCTTGAGAAAGCTTGTGTTACAATGTCGGAAGCTGGTGTTTTAATGTTAGAAAAAAACTTAACTACAAGTCCTTGACGAGACATGAGTAGATCAAATTTTGTTTATGCACTGAAGTATCTTTACCATTCACTACAGTTTGCGTTAGACTTTGGAACTGAAAGAGGGGTCCGGCAACGACACACTATAGTTAACGGAAGTTTAGTACATGTGATGTAGCAACAAGATGAGTGAACAGACAGTTGTAACTGTTTGGCAGATTTTTGGATCCACAACGTTTACGAGATTGGAGGCGAATGGAGTGTAGTTTGTAACTTGTGCACCATTAATTACCATTTCCGCTCTCACTTTTAAGTCTGCAAGGCACTTGAATGTGTCGCTTCTGTCAGAATGTCCTAAAGTGATTAATTAAGGAACTGATTTGATGAACAGATATTTCAACACGCATAGAAAAATTTATAATTAACACCCATAAGTATTATAGAAATGGGTGTGTGTACGTTCTACATTTCCTCCTAAGCCACAGGACACATTTCAACCAAACTGCTTACACATATCACTTACTCCCTGGAAAGAATTGCTGTGAGGGCAAAATCATCTTCCTATCACGCCAGTGGGGATGAGGTGAAAAAGAATCTAGTCCACTCATACGAATATCTAGAGGTTAATCATCAAATATTTAAGAACTAGAACTTGTGACTTAACAAACCTTTGCGAAACTTTTCTGCTGACAACCCCCACAAAATTAGAAAAGAAAAAGTTTGTCACTACATTTTTACTGTTCGTGTAGTAAAACTGTTTCTTGAGGTATAACTTTATAATTTGTTGCTTCTTTACTACTAACTGCATTCACGACGTACTTTGCAGGCAGTATTCACGTACATCACAACATGAACCTGCAAAATTATATCGTTATACGACATATAGTTCAGAGATATGTCGTAAATATTGAGCTGGGTGAAAATGAAACTGCAGGACTTAATTCGCTTGAGATACATTGAATTGTGTGTAAAAATACGTGCGAAGTATGTTAAATACATGTGAAATATGTGTAACACGTCCATACGTGAGCAATGCCAAGAATTAAAAGCTCCTCCTAAGCCCCAGAGATCTCTTTCAACCAAATGTGGAACACATATTACTTCATATGTGGAAGAATTACGGTGGAAGTAAGAACCAGCAACATTTTATTTGGTTGGGGCTGAGAGAGAAGGGGGCAGGAAGAGGTCGACAAAGACAGCAAACAGGGAGGAAGAGAAGGACAGAGAGATGGTCTGAGGGTGACAAGAAGCAGATAGAAGTGGAGAAGCAGATGAACATAGAGGGAGGAGGAGCAAATAGATAAAGAGAGGGGGGGAGCAGATGGGCATGGAAAGGGGCAGGAGGAGATGGACAGATAGCGGATGGTGGAGAAGGTGTACAATCACACACACACATAAACACACACACACACACGCACACACACACACACACACACACACACACACACACACACAGAGACAGAGAGAGAGAGAGAGAGAGGGAGAGGGAGAGAGAGAGAGAGAGAGAGAGAGAGAGAGAGAGAGAGAGAGAGGAGAGAGAGTTGGAAGGACAAGGTGGATAGAGGGGGGAAGGAGGAGTTGAACAGAGAGGGGGAAGGAGAAGATGGACTAATAGAAGATTGGAATTAATTATACCCGCACTTTTCAGGGGACTCAGGTAGTATTCATATTTGAAAACTGGAAAGATTTATATTGCCGAGAAAAACCTTCCGGAAATATGGTTACCGCCAAAATTTCATTGAACACAACCGTAAGAAAGACACCAACACCAAAACGGGCTCAGTCGTTTTCAGTAAACTGCTAAACTGGTAGTGCCTACAAAGTGGTGGTCAACGTGTCATTACACTAAAAGCTATATTTAACTATCCACACTAGAGATACTGTTGGGGGAATCATTTCAAGACAAACCAGAGAGATAAGAGACAACACTGCACTCACGTGAGTTCGATCGTGGCGACGAAGTTCGGTTGCTATGAAGGCTTTTTACCATATGGCGATTTTGAGAGTAGCTTACAGCGTCTAGCTGGCTGCTAAAACACCTCTATGCGCAACGCATCTCTACTCTCGGTAATGAACAGCAAAACTCTAACGAAACTGGAGCCAAGAAATTCTTTCAGCATGCTACGACCGTTGTGTTCCGAGTATTGTATTTAATACTGCAGTCGCTGATGCTCGAGCATGGAGTAAAGGACTGAGGCGGCTACTGTTTTATGAACTCGGAGTGACTGGGCCTCAGTAAACATCCGTCGTCAGAAAATAGCTCTCCTGACAACTGCCGAGAACGCACCACCCCACTGGACCACAGGACGTGGACAGTGCTTTCGGACTTCAGAACTTTATTATGCTGCATAGACTTCAATCGACGTAAATGGAGGACGTATTTTTTTTGTATCAACGCGATTTTATGAAAAAGAAGAAACCATTAAAATTGTCATCGTATTCGAACGGTTGCCACCGTTCTCTAGAGACTACGAATTTCTCTCCATGATGACCTAACCATTTATCAGATTCCGGGATACTATTCTGCAGTACGTGAGGAATCTGGTAATGGCTGTGGAGTTCAAATGGCTCTGAGCACTATGGGACTTAACTTCTAAGGTCATCAGTCCCTTAGAAATTAGAACTACATAAACCTAAATAACCTAAGGACATCGCACACATCCATGCCCGAGGCAGGATTCGAACCTGCGACCGTAGCGGTCTCGCGGTTCCAGACTGTAGCGCCTAGAACCGCTCGGGCACCCCGTCCAGCGGCTATGAAGTTATTCTCCGATTTTTATTTGAGGGTGATGTGCGCGTGATGTTATGTAGATACTGATAATTGATGTTAAAAGTAAAATACACCAAAGTGTTGGTTGTAACTTGAGGCTCAATATTAGAGATGAATATACGAGTAAAACTGATTTTAATTAACTGGGACATCTTTCGTTGTTAGTTGGTCTGTGCGAGTACTCATGTATGCGTCTTGGTACAAGGCGATGCGGGCTTGAGTTATAGCTTGACGCGGTACTGACTGCATCGCGGTGAAGAGGCACAGCTCTCGTGGAGAGGATGGATGTGAGGCAACCGCAGAGGTGGACAGAGACAGGAACGCCGTGTGATGGCGGTGCTGCGTCATCGCGCGGACTGCCCGGCTCAGCGACGTCCGTGTGATTTGTGGAACCCTTCTCTCCAAGCGACGAGTATTTCGGTCTGCTGCAGTCGCCGGTGCGCTTCTGAGCACACTGGGTTATGCTGACACGACAACCACACACTGCTGGCTGACAATCATATATGGGCAGCCACGTTCCCTGGCTGACAATCATGTATGGGCATTTACGTTCCCGGATTCCTGGGTACTACGCGTTGAACGCGAGCGTCATGTATAGAACGATAAATTTACGTTTCTTGTAGTTGCATAAAATGTTGTTTTCATTAGGAGTAGTTCTATTCAAGGAGGAAGAAACACACACTATTTAAAAGAAAGATGCACCAAACCCACAGTTCTGAAGATGTGGCAATGACATTTTGTACAATTCTCTTCATGAAATTGACGCATTTACTGTTAAGGTATATGTATATATTTCCTATGGAATTTAAAAAAAATTATCAAAAAATAATGTATGTACTTTGTCTCAGGAATTATTCGAGAGATTTTCTGTGTTTAATCTCTTTGCATATCGTAAGCTTCTCTCCTGAGGTTTCTCTATACATAACGAATAGGAGATTTTTAATAATTTGTTAGTTATAATTGTGCAAGTACGAGGGTTGCCCAGAAAGTAATGCACCGCAATTTTTTCTTCGACAATTCTTTATTCAACATAATGAGAAATACACACACGAAAGAATCGTGTTTTATCTACACACTCTATTTTTCCACGTAACCTCCATCCCGTTCTGTGGCCTTCCTGCTGCTCGAAAGAAGGGTGTGTGTGCCCTGACGGTACCAATCACTGTTCTGGTGCCGGAGGCCCGGCTTCACTCTGTGAATCATCACCTCCTCATCGTCCTCAATAATTCTTTCACGAATGGCATCCTTTAATGGCCCAAACAAGCAGAAGTCCGAGGGGGCTGGGTCAGGGCTGTAGGGTGAATGGGGTAAAGCTGTTCAAACCTGTTTTCCGATGAGTTCAGCAGTCCTCAGACTTGTGTGGGACCGAGCGTTACCGTGCTGTAGTATAACATCTCCTGGGTGGCTGTGGCGTCCAACTCGCCGGTAGTGCATGTTGAGTTTTGTTAATGTGTTGACACATGCTTCTGAATTAGTGGTTCCGCCTCTTGGCATCACATCAATGAAAATCACACCTTCACAGTCCGAGAACACGGTGATCGTGACCCTACTTGCTGAAGCAGTTGCTTTGATTTTTTCTTGTGTGGGGAGTGGGAATAGCAGCATTCTATCGACTATCGTTTCGTTTCGGGTTCAAAATGGTGAACCCAGGTTTCATCACTTGTAGCAATCAGGGATCAGAAGGCCTCCCCCCCCCCCCCCCCCCCTCAGCCTCAAAACGTTGCAACAAATCAAGACAAATGTTTTTTTCTGTATGATTTGTGATCCACCGATAGACACCGCCAGACACATCTTGCAAACACTTTTGAATATCCAAGAATGCGGATAATTTCATCCACGCTTCCTTTGCTGATTGACAGATGCAGCGCCAACTGTCGAGTCGTAACGCGTCTGTCATCGAGAATGAAAACATCAGCTGTCCGGTTGTGACAGCTATGGATGGTCTCCCCGCCCGCTGCAGGTCGTGGAATTCCGCCGAAACCCCTTCTGAACTAATTTTTCTTATGTCGATAACAGAGGCTCCATAGACTTTACACAAGTGATTTTGAATATTCCCCACAGATTTTTTCTCTGCAGTGAGAAACTCAATGACGGCAAGTTGCTTGCAATGTACAGACGCCATTTTGAAAGGGTCCTGCAGCTACACTATCTGCCGGAATTGACGGTGACTTGGCGCGCTCACTCAGGACACTTCAAATAACATACAATTAGGAAATTTTGGAAATTTCTAGTAAGTTCCTATGGGACCAAACAGCTGAGATTATCGCTCCCTAGTCTCACACACTACTTATCTAACTTAAACTTGTGGTGTCACCGCCAGACACCACACTTGCTAGGTGGTAGCCTTTAAATCGGCCGCGGTCCGTTAGTATACGTCGGACCCGCGTGTCGCCACTATCAATGATTGCAGACCGAGCGCCGCCACACAGCAGGTCTAGAGAGACTTCCTAGCATTCGCCCCAGTTGTACAGCCGACTTTGCTAGCGATGGTTCACTGACTTCTACGCTCTCATTTGCCGTGAAGATAGTTAGCATAGCCTTCAGCTACGTTATTTGCTACGACCTAGCAAGGCGCCATGATCAGTTTCTATTGATATTGTAAATCATGTACCTTCAAGAGCGAGGTTCGTCATTAATGGATTAAAGTTAAGTATTCCACCAGCTACGTCCGTTTTTCTCAATTCTAACTCCCTTGTCATGTTCCAGACATCACGCCAGCCTTCGTGAGCTAAACGCGTGCATTTCGGCCTCCTTTAGTACCAAGGGTTGGCTCTCCTGCCAACCACAACAAAACTAACTTACGCTGAGGACGACACACACCCATGCCCAAGGGAGAACTCGGTAACCGCGCGGACAGAGGCAAGGCGCCCCTCACCGTGAGACTTACACATAATTAACGTTTCGCATTCGTAGCATTGTTTTCCGCTGAGAAAAAAAGATTCGCTGTATTCCTTTCTGGGCGACCTTCGCATAAAATAAAATTAATGCAAAATTCCAAGCGCTTTGTCCCATATCTCGGCTTACACTAATCTAAATATTTGTTCTTGAGACAATTATTGCGTTTATAGAAATATGAGTACACAGTTCCGTAATTCTAGCATTGGTAGACTATATGAAAAAGGTACAAAACTTAAAAAACCGTCATTTTCACGAAAGTCAATTTAAAGTTCAGTCTAACGTTTTTTTCTTATGTCACCTCTTCAGAAGGCCCGAGATCTGTGCTGAGGATATTTTCTCTTTAAGGCTTCTCTTCCGGTGTCTTCTTCCCTCTACCAGATCTTAGTACTCGTTCTCGTTAACACCGTAATCCTCTCTACGGCCCCATCATGAAATATAATAACTGAACCATAAGTTGCAATTCTGACAACTTTAGCAGATGAATTGTGGTTTTAGGGCATCGTTTACATTAGAGACGCATTTGGATTCTGGGTTTTGTCATGAACACGCTATGTTAGAAGTAGCAGGTGACCTATAAAACCAAAGTGTGTGCAGGGTGTTTCAGAGGTGATGGACAATAATTCACACTTGGAAAGAATAGGCAAAAAGTAGATAAAAAGCTCCAAGAAACATGGGTCCACAAATAAACCGTTGACGCGATACAACACATTTTCTATTGCGGTACATCAGTGTCTAGTGACACATGGCATCTCTAAAAGTTAAAGCAGGCGTTCGCAATATTGTCTATGTGTCTGAATGCAACATGCATCTGAAATGAGTTCCGAGTCCTCTCAGGCAGTGCTGGGGAATTCTGTAATTGCTGGAAGGCTATTTCAATCCGCAAGCGTAATTCCTCAATAGGGTTCACCTCGGTAGCGTTAACCAGGCTTTTGACACACAGAAATCCATGGGATTTAAATCCGGAGACCTATCCGATGCCGACCATACGTCCGACTCAGAAGCCGGTGCACCCGTAAATGGAAACATGCTGCAGTATTGTCATGTACGAACCACAAGTTCAGGCGTTGGTTCAGTGAGATATCATCATGTGCATTTGGAAATACAGTCCGCAGAAATCTCTTATATTGCTGTCCGGTTAGTCTCTGTGGTAGGAAGTGTGGTCCAATTATGCTGTCTCCGAGCAGCCTTGCCCAGACGCTGGTTAAGTTGTGATACGTGTGTTGTATTAGGATTGAAATCGGCCCAAATGGGACAGCTATTGTGGTTAAAAATAAATCCAGCCCCATACTGCTTACAAACAGGGGATTCAGGGTTGCACCTATTTGACAGATATTCTCTCTAGGAGGGAAGTCTGCATTTTTAAACAGTGGCACTCGCTGTAGATGATGTGGAGAGTGTACTTTCCGATGCAAACGTCGCCACGCACTGCTATAATTCAGGACACGTTCTTTGAGAGCAGTCCTCCTTGTTGAAGCACTGAGACGATCGTCTAAGATGAGTAACACCCTTTCTTCAACATCGGATGTTATGGCTCTAGGTCGACATTCTCGTATATGGTGTGTGAAAATCCCAGTTTCTCTAACGCGATGATGTAACCTGCAAAATGCACACCTGACGGGCTGCCTGAGGATACGAAAAGCTTCTTCATACAATCGTGCAGCCTCAAGGGCAATGCCGTTCGATTTGCCATACATGAAGTGTATGTCAGCGTACTCTTCATTGGTGAAACCTCTATCCATTGTTCCTTCACGTTCGTAACTGATTGTGTGGCCGGTACGGTAGAGTGCATGGATAGGGGAAGGGAAATAGTTGCACATGCGTAAACAGATAGTCGACCTCAGACCTTGAGATAACAACGTAAATACCGCAGTATCCAGAGGGGTTTACAATTGGTTCCCAACTCGAATTAATGCAATACCTCGGCAACGGTTGATTTGCGGACCCACGTTTATTGGGACTTTTTAGCTACTGTTGGTCTGTACTTTCCATGTGTGAATTACTGACCATCACTTCTGAAACACCCTGTATATCACTGTTTTCTAGATGTATTGTGCAAGTTTGCTTGGAATAAATCCATGAAATCGTAGTTCAGTTCAAAAATTGGATGTGGCAGAAAGTTCTCATCAGACAGTTAATCATTTTCGTGCAGTTTGGATGCGATTTCATCATTGAAACTTTGGGAACTTATTGTTCATGAGTTCTGCTGATAGATAAAAAAGAAATTGAACGCTGACATTTTCAGACAATTTCATGAATGTCCCATTAGGATAGATGAAGAGGTGTCATATAAAAGACGGCAACCGTAACAAAATGCGGGAGAAGGTACTTCAGCATCCATGTTAATGTCTGCATCGACGTACCACCGCTTTTGAATTCACTGAGCACCATATATCATATTTCAAGTTGAGTGTATTCAATGAGCCACCTAAAGTTTTAAACGAAATATGTTTTAAACGTTAAAGATACGATTCAATGAAATACGTTAAACAGTGGAAAGCTACGAGTGGTAAGGTGATAGTCCACAATAATGTAATACTTACTCAGAAAAAAATATGTAATCGAACAATTATTGTGAGTGTCTTTAAACACGTGAAAATTTGCAACTCAAATGAATGCAAGGAAATCAGAAATAACGATTTAGTACTCGAAATTTGAACAGTTTTCAGCTGAGGTTTAAAATCATGACGTTGCATACATCTTCCGTCTCAAAATAAATTCAGTAAAGCGCAATACGAACTGAGGTAGAACCAGAACAGATAGAAAAACATATCAGTTAACATATGTTAGAAAAAATACATCGGGCATCAAGAAACGTTTAGTTAACTCATCAATTACCATACACCGGGTGTTCCATTTATCTGCTGACCGCCTGCCCGGGGTACTGCTGGCAGATCATGGAAGTCGCGCCTGCCGGATGAATGGGTACCGCGGGACTGCAATATGCCACCCCCCCCCCCTCCCCCATTTCTTTGTGGGTGTTAGTCTGTTAGTCTGAAGACCTTACAGACACATGTGTCTTGTCAGCCAGTGACATATGAGCAGTGAAACAGGCATCGCGAATGTAACAGTGAAGTCTGCTAACGCAACAATGGCAATAGAGAATTATTCAACTCCACAGCGAGTGTTTATTTATGATTCGTATGTGCGTACAGAGTCCGCTCGTACTGTTGGGAGATTGTTGAACAGAAGTTTCCATTTCGTAAAACGGGAAGTGTTCAAGACAAGAAGTGTAAACGACGACGCACAGTCCTTACAGAAGCCGGCCACTGTGGCCGAGCGGTTCTAGGTGCTTCAGTCCGGAACCACGCTACTACTACGGTCGCAGGTTCGAATACTGCCTTGTGCATGGATGTGTGTAATGTCCTTAGCTTAGTTAGGTTTAAGAAGTTCTAAGTCTAGGGACTGATGACCTCAGATGTTAAGTCCCATAGTGCTTAGAGCCATTTGAACCATTTTTTGCTGACAGAAGATCGTCTCGATGAAATTGCATACCGCCTGGAAATTTCCCCTAGATAGTGTCGTATACGTCTTTCGCACCAAATACAAATATCGTGCACCTCTTGCAAAGGGGTGCTAAGCTGCTTGGGCTACGGCCCTATGAAGTATCAGTGGCACATGAAATTCGACCTGGTGATCCTGCGCACAGGGTTAAGTTTTGTGAATGAGTTTTGAAACAAGTGCATGATGATGAAATGGATTCTTACTTCGTTCTGTTTTCAGATGAAGCTTGGTTCCATTTAAACAGGTATGTTAATTTCCAAAACTGTCGACATTGCAAAGCAGGTAGACCTACTGTGCTTCATGAGGAACCCCTTCGTGAGTGCGCAGTTAGTGGAGACAGAATAATAGGCCCAGCTTTTTATTAATGACGCAGTTACAAGTGAAAGCTACGTGCAAATCATTTTGCATCCGTTTTTTAATGAAATGAGTGAAAGGGAATGAAGCTGCACTTGTTTCAACAGTATTCGGCAAGGCCTCATATGGCCAATGTTACTTTGCACGCAATTCACGATCTGTCCAATGAAACAGTGATTAGTAACAACACCTAGTACTCAAAATGTCCCGATTTAACTCCTTGTGATTTTTATTTGTGGGTTGCACTGAAGGACAAAGTGTAGACTACAAATCCTCACACGCTATAGGAAATCAAAGATAGTATCCGTGAATCAATTAATTCAATATGTCACAGAGAACTACAACGTTTGACTCTCAATTTCTTGAGTAGACGTCAGAAATGCATGGAAAATAATGGCAGGAAGTTCCAGCATCTCTGTGCGTGACATGGATGAGTACTAAATTTATTTGCTTATATTTTAAATGTAGTCATGTAGTACCAAGCATGAGACGGACGACAAGGCATCTGATTGTCGGACATTGGAGCGCTCCGTGGCAGGCATCTACTGCGGTGCACACGCGGTCATCAGCTAAACGGAACACCCTGTGTAAGTAAAGCACGTCAAAATAGGCAATGGTCGACTATACAACAATATGAAATATTGAAGTCTTCGTAAATCGGAGAAGTGTTGTTTGAAGTCTCATAAACAGGCAGCGGCTGTCTCATTAAAATACCCGAACATGGGTTTAAGTAGAATCCAAATATCAGCCAAGACAGAACGTATGAATATACTTTGCAATAAGTCAGGCTAGTACTACACAGTCGAGTCACAATAATGTGACTACGTTCGGCGTCAAAGTGCAATAACTACTCACAGACAGGACGCAGCAGCAGTTTTAGTGGAGTGTATATAAATCATCTCGGGGACACATGGAAAATAAAGCAGTCCTTCTAATGCGGAAACGGAGCGGTTTATCTGATGTCATTGGCTTTCAGGCCAAGGGTGGAAACATTCCCGAGATGACTAAGTATGTGATCTGTTCACGAGCCCCATGATTGAGGTATACCGTGCATGGCAAAATGGCGCTATTTAAAATTGGCGGCTACGGCACTGTAGTGCACCACGGGCCACAGATGATAATGAAATGAAATACCTGAACCCGTCGTTTTGATGTTATTTTATTATATAACAACCCGTTTCAGTAGCTCGATGCTCCATCTTCAGGCCTTAACTGAAACGAAGGGGGTGACCTCTAATGATGTACATGATCACTCGGTTGCCAACATCTATGAACTGGCTTCTGTATAGAATACTGTAAAACCAATGTTGTATGTGAAACCATTAACTTCCAACATCACTTTGACAATACTCTACGCAGACACTTCACAGATATTCACTGATGGGATTGTGTAAACGATTCGAGTTCACCCCAGATAAGGTCCGAAGATGTGTATTGAGTCACCGAAAGTGGGTGCAATAAAATAACAACAAAACGATGGCTGCAGCTGTTTCGTTTTATTACGTCAGTGAAAGGGCGAAGTCCTGCAGACCACCCGTCACGACATACTAAACATAGATGACAGGGGTTAGCAACGGCTGTGGAGATGAGTGTGGGCGAACCGTCTAGATAAGTCAAGTGGCTACAAACTGTGTCTTCCCAGTGACCGTTCAGCGAACGTTCCTGTATATGGGCCTTTGCAGAAGGCGCCAGGTTCCCATGGTGACTGCTACTCATCGGCGAAGAAGGGATAGAATTTGCATGTCAGTACCACAAATAGACCTCCATTGTGTGGTGACAGGTGGCCTTTTCTGACTAATCACGTTTTATGTTCAATCAGACAGATGGCCATTGACGGGAATGGGGTGAAATGTCCGAAAGCAAACAATGCAACCAAGAGGGAGCATTATGGTCTGGGGAATACTTTAGTGGCTTTTCCTGGGTGACCTCTTTATTCTGAAAGGCACAGTGGATCAACAGAAGTATCTTTTTTTGGGGATCATGTCCTCTACTACCTGCAGATTGTTCTTGCTCAGAACGTTGGTATCTTCCAACAGGGCAATGCAACGTGTCACACAGATAGCGCTGCAGTCCACTGAACTGGAGTTGGTATGGCTTCACATCCCTGTTGGTACCCTTTAGAACCGCAAAACACCAATGACTCTTTCTGCACGTCTTGTAGCGGTCTGTGAAGCAAAAGGCGATTGTTTAGGCTTCTGACAAATTGTCACATTAATGATACTGGGCACTGTAACAAAGAATGCGCAAATAAAATTTAAACAAAATCGTCCGTAAGTATTCAACTAAATCAGCAGGTCGAACGGCACATCACAAATTTAAATAAATTATACAAAACCAACACAAATAATATCTATCTATTTTACCATGAGGGCTTAAACCTTCTAGACAGGATATACTATAGGCTAAACAATGTAAGTTAGCCAAGTTGGCACCTGTAAAATTTAAACAGAATCAGCGTTAACCCAAACCAAAAACAATGTTATTCAAATAGTTTAAACTACCCTACAGCACTTCAGATAGCTCTCAATAACTGCTCGTGTAGACCCACACACACTATGGTGCTCTCCAACAATGTCCAACAAGCACTTTACCATTGAATTCTGTAGAAATAAATACCAGGCAAAGTTTTAAGGCCACCCTCCACCACATCCGAGTTACGTGCTTCACGGGCATTCCGTTTAGCGAACAGAAAATTCCACCTCCACTCAAAGTGATATTGAATTTGCAGGCCTTAAAAAATGTGGCCCTCAACTACATGCCCTAGACTCAGAATTGAAATATAAAAGTTTGGGCTGGTTCCGTTGCCTAGAGGCTGTGATACGTAGTTGCCGCATCACAACCCAAATACTGCTGAGTCTACAGTGTACAATTTGAATATGCACATGAATCGAATGGTGTAAGGTTCCTATCACTCAGCAATTGCGAACATAGATATTTATAACTGAAAGATTGCAATTAAATAAAATCTAGTTTTAACGACTTTCAATGATGAGTACGATAGCAGAAGTACCTTTATGAATGCCGTTTATTACTGCAAAACACTTATTGGTGTCGATGGTCCAGCAATTAAATGAAATATAAGTTGAATAACAGGAAAACAATAGATTCCCACTTCACGTAATTAGTTATGAACGACAACATAGCTCGTGAGTTATTCACTTCTAAACACATACTACGTCTTCACTGAAGAAGCCACGGAAATCTCACAAGTGCACAAGTCGGCATTACGAAATATTTCTATCTCCCATGACCACGCGCAAACTGCTCAACACTCTGCAAGTATTTCCTGCGACTATCTGTCGCGCCTTCCTGTACAGCACCCTCCCCTGTCCTGTGCGACGCGATGCTCCCCCTCCCCCCCCCCCCCTCACCCATTTCCATACAGTCTCTCCATTGACTTCGGTAGTCGCCTACTGTAGCAACGATGCAGTGATTGGCTAGAGCGCTCCCGCCATGTCTCCAAGCCAACGCACACTCACAAACATATTGAAACACATTCAAAATAACTAATTTATATTTAAACAACTGGAAATTATTCCTATGGCTGCACCATAAACACGCTCTAACACACATTATTAACTGCATAAACAAATTAAACATATATCAAAGGACCTGAAGCAAAAGTAGGCCAGTAGCTTA
This sequence comes from Schistocerca gregaria, assembly GCF_023897955.1. Taxonomy (NCBI): domain Eukaryota; kingdom Metazoa; phylum Arthropoda; class Insecta; order Orthoptera; family Acrididae; genus Schistocerca; species Schistocerca gregaria. The sequence continues at coordinate 136,934,915 of NC_064921.1, forward strand.
ATGTCTCTGTGCTTTCTAAAATACAGTAAATATTTGACCAATTTCTTCATGAATAGTATATATCGGATATAAACAAAGACTCAGACGAATAAATATATATTTATAAGCATGCTACTACCAATTTTTTCGTGGCGATTTCGACGCGATCAATAGTAATCAGCCACTTCGACCTCCAATAACTCACTTACGATTCAAGTTACATAACTGTAATTCACACCAATTTGTTTTTACACTAATAGCTTTCTGATGACACGTCCATCGACAAAATCGGATGAACCGTTTAGATTTTCAAAATACGTTGCTGTGTGTTACTTGTATAATTTAAAAGAAGAAACTATGCAGGTATCAACTGGTTAAATATCTACGAGCTTCCAGATGAGTGCTCCCTGGCCATTGTCAAGTGGTGAATGTCTTATAGTTGCTGCTGCTCTAGTGACACACTCGTGGTAGCACTTGTGCACTGGTGCCCGATCCACCGCCATGTAAGGTAATGTGTTTGATTGCGTCCACACCACACCCAGTTCAGCATTCTGATTGGCGGGCACCAGCAGTTCATAGGCTGCAACCGCCGTCTTCATTGAGAGATTTTTCAGATATTTTTATGTCGAATGTTTATTTTACTACGCCCATTTTCCGGAGTATGTTATGATTCTGCAGATTTCGCGGGATACCATCAGCAGAAACACTTCTTGCATTGTATATGGCGCTGTTCAGTAGTGCTCATTGTCGTTTTGGCATAAATATATTTACAATGACATAGTAGTTTTCATATACGGTTCGTAGATTATCTTACAACAGAAGTGAAGCACCCAGAAGACATGGTTGGGAGTCAACGTAATGGAGAATATGTACACTACATCGACAAATATGTAAATGATTGGAGCTACAGTGCCTGATGACAAATACAATAGCTATAAGAATTCATTAGTGTTGTACCTGTTTAGTCTTGTTACCAGGCCTGGTACGGTATATAAGTGGCGCGGCTTGTGTCTGATGTTGAAAGGTTGCTGTGAAGTACACAGAGATGCTGCATACTAGCCTCACACAGTATTACCGCATCTGACAGAGTCTGAACGAGGGTTCATTGTAGGTCTCTATTTTTCTGGCTGTGTCCAGATTTGTGTCACTCTCCGATATGACAGTGGGCTGATGTTGGACTGCATGAGCACGTAAGGAGGGAATCATGACAAACTCGTCGTCAAGATTCCGGTGGATCACGTCTCATCACCCAAGAGAGGATTGCACATCTGTGCCTACCATCCGAGAGAACTATTGGACTTCGTGCAACATTCTGTGTCATCGTGTACCACTGGCAGGAAACTAACAGCAGGAACACTAGGGAATTACTGTCCCACATGCAGGCTGCTCGTAACATCACAGTATAAACGGCAAACGGCTGCATTTGAAATGGTCTACTGGTCTCGTGACAAGGAAGCATGGACTGCTGTTGAATGGAGTAACACTGTGTTCAACACTGAATTATGGTTCGGCACTACTCCGGGTGACTATCATCAGTGCGTATGACGGTTACGTGGAGGGAGATCCCATTCATCCACTGTTTTGTCGAGCTACAGCAGTGCTATAGATTGGAGGTCCATCGGGTATGACTTTAGGTAATGGCAGGCTGTGATTGAGGGACCTCTGACAGCAAAATGATATGCTATGGACTTTCTGCGTCCTGATGTGTTACCACTCATGTGACAGTATTATACTACATTTCTCAAAAGAACAAGTGTATTTATGAACTGTCTGTATGATGTAGGGATATTCCTCTCGCCAGTGAGATCCCCAGATCTGTCGCCAATAAACGTGTGGCCGTAGCTTGGTTGGCAAATTCATCATATCGCCAGTATGCAGAAAATCAATGACCAGTTACAACATGTCTGGGACAGCCTAACTCAGGTGAGAGTACAACGACCCTGTGACAACCTCCTTAGCCGAATCAGTGTATAAGGTGGACGCTTGAATCAATATCAATTTCACACCTTACATGAGATTTTATACGTCGTAAAAAGGAGATGGATATGTGAGCGGACATACTTCGGCGATAGGGATCAGATTTGACCATCAAACTTAAGTATGTTATGACACTCGATTCGACGGCGTTAACAAATCGAACCCAAAATCCTACATGTCAATGAGCAGAAGGTGAAAAAAGCTGCTGGAAGGAACGTTTTTGTTTGAAAGAATCGAGTTGCACCATCACAGTCCGTGTACAATGGAAGGCTTTTAAAACGGGTTCTTTAGAAAACTGCATTGGGGAATTTCGAGATGGACTCAAACAGACCAGCGATGCACTTGATCACGTGAAATTCCTGTGATATGCTCGTGATGTACGTGTGTACCTTATTGGCGTCAGGAGCAGACACAAGACGTCCGACTGGCTGAAATAAATTAGTAAGGAGTAAAATTGGCGATATTTCGACGCAGTATAAACGTAGGCCCTTTGCGATTGGCAGGAGTAGTTTCCACAAGATGAAAGGAGCGCTCCCATTGGTCTGAAAAGGCTGTGACGTGAAGCACAAAAGGTAACAGTTGCGGGACAGTTTGCTACGAAAGACACAATACCGAAAACTTCGGGACTCTCCTCTGAACCTGTAGAACAGGGCGCATCACTTTCTGTACAACGCCAAAAGAGGAATTCTGTGTGAACACTGCGTTCACTTTGGCTGACAGTCAGCTAGAAATCAGCTGAAGACTTGTTGAGCTCCGATAGCGGAGAAACGAAATAGCCACATAGTTAACTGTTCTCGCGAGAACTGAGAGGGTGCCGAAGCATACACTCTGCTCCATCTATGCACGTGTATATCGCCATATTTTCCAGATTAGGAATGAATGCATGTTTTCTCTCCTAACGAGGAACAGAGGACAGTTTCAGCTGATGAAATCAGTAAAGACTTCGATTTGATTTTTATAGGATTTTCAGAAGGCGAGAGAAGTCATGCAACCTACAGCACGTTGCAGCAAAGGAAAATGCTGCTCGCAAAGGTATAAAATTGTAGGATCACCAGCTTGCGTCCACTGTGAACTCGAGAAACCTTGAGTAATCTTTTGCTCATCTTCTCACAAAAACTTACCATACTCCCTAGACACTGATTGTCATCCTAAATAGTACCTATCTTAGAACCGGAATCGAATTGTTTGTCATAATATTGGCCAATTTCACTGTGTAGAAGTAAAAAAAATCTTATAGGGATCGTCTATTTAAATTTGATATTGTTTTTTTCAGTGTCATTTCTGCTAAACAGGATGTAAAGCATCATCGTGACAACTGTCAGAAAATTTTCATGTCACAATCTATGTAAACCAGTGTGCTTCTTTAACAACAAAATAGGAAGAAAACAAATTTAGTACAGCTAAACAACGTTGTGCTCCATCATGGAATAAGGGTCCACCCCTAATCCCAAAAAGTTATTCTACTGACGCTAATCACCTCAGAGAGTGTTCTTGCTGCTGTCTGATGAACGCGGAAAGGAGTGGAGTGTCAGAAGTGTTTGCATCCATGCCAAATGGGGTGCAACGTCATGCTGATAAGTGGTCGCACAATGACAAATTCTTTGTAAATTTGACTCCACGCTCTAATCACTGAAATACGGTACCATGCCTCTCAATCCACTAAATTTAGTTTCCTTTACTCCTCCCCTTATAAGTTCTTAATTTGTTTTGTCAGACAGTGTTTATGGAACAGATATGCTTTTTAACATGAGGAAATAAGCCTTGGATAATATCTCATTGGCGTTTACCTGAGGTAACTGGTTTCCATAATAAGCAACATTTATTCAACAGAAGACAAATTTTGGCTTCGTGAGACCCGTGAACCAAACTTATTACTTTTTTTTAAATTTGTTGATCCAACACAATGAAATCATGACATGGTTTCTAACTCACCATGAAAACGTATTCTAACAAAAGACCAGAAGATGATGGTTACATCTATTGAAACTGGTTGTCAAAACTAAAGACGAATTTGTGAGAGCTTGGATTTTAACTTTTATTACCAAGTAAAAGATATAGCTCTACTTGTAATTTCTCAGCATGAGAAATTTCAATCATTCGTATTCAATTTGATTTGTAGAATTAATGAGACTGAAAATTTGTCATCAGACTCTGGGGGAAATGTCTTACATTCAATTCTGAAGACAGCAAAGTAGAGCTTATCAGCTCCTTCATCCTAGCCACTGTAAAGAATAATGTATATAAAAACGGAAAATAAATGGAGCAACAGTTATATGGCTATCAGTTTGACTTTAGGAAAGGTAAAGGCGTCAGAAGTGCATCGTTGACGTTGTGGTTAATAATGGAAGCGAGACTGAAGAAAAACAGAGATACGTTCATTGGAGTTTTCTACCTGGAAAAAAAACGTTTTCCAATGTAAAATGGTGTAAGATGTTCGAAATGTCGAGAAAAAAGGGGGTAAGGTCAGGGAAAGTCTGGTAATACACAATATGTGCAAGAACCAAGGTGGTACAATAAAAATGGAAGACCAAGAAAGAAGTGCTGTTCAGTTTATACAAGGAAGAAGCAGTGACAGAAATAAAAGAAAGTCTGAAGAGTGGAATTAAAATTCGGGGATGAAAGAATATCAGCGATAACATTCGCTGATGACATTGCTATATTGAGAGAATGTTAAGAAGAGCGGAACGGAAAGTCTAATGAACTAAAGAAAGACGAAAGTAGTGGCAAGTAGCAGCAATGTGAATAATGAGTTGACATAAAAGCTGGTGATCACAAAGTGCAAAAAGTTAAGGAATTGTTACCTTGGATGAAAAATAACCCATGACGGGTGAAAATCAGGACGACGTAAAAAGCAGCCTATCACAGTCAAGAGAATTCTACTGAGTACAACACTGTAAGGCAGTTGGTGCAAAAAAATTGAACGGAAGTGAATCCGTGCTTTTCAGAATTGCTGCAACAGGAGAATGTTAAAAATTAGGTCGATTGATAAGATAAGGGCTATGGAGGTTCTCCACAGAATCGTCAAATAAACGAGCTTATGAGAAACGCTGACAGTAAGAAAGAACACGATGGTAGGACATATGTTAGGGCATCAGCGAATAACCTCCATGGAACTAGAAGGGACTGTTACATGTAAAAAATGTAGGGGAAGATAGAGACGGGAATATATGCCCTAAATAAATGAGGACGTAGGGTACAAGTGCTACTGTGAGATCAAGTGTTTGGCACAAGAGAGGAATCCTTGGCGGGCGCTTCAATCAGCCATAAGATTGACAATTCAAAAAAGGAACGATAAAAGGAATGTCATGAATGACGGAAAGAACTGGTGAATGGAAGAATAAACGCAAAGTAATTCTGTGCACTCGGACTTGGTTAAGCAATAAGAACCAAAATGTGTAGACGATAGTTTCTTGCCGCTCTACTATCGTTTAAAGCTCAGCTGCCACGAGAATATGATAGAAACGTAATGAGTTTTCGGCTCTGAGCCCTTATCACTTTGCACTGGTCGGTACGAACTGCTTCTTTCATAAATCTCAAACGCCATCTTACTCTAAAATATACCTTCAAGAAACCTTGAAATATTTGCAATAAAAATACTTCCAAAGGTAAGCTGCAGCTACACATACATCCCCACTCTGTAAGCCACCTGACGGTGTGTGGCCGAGGGTACCTTGAGTACCTCTATCGGTTCTCCCTTCTTTTCCAGTCTCGTATTGTTCGTGGAAAGAAAGATTGTTGGTATTCCTCTGTGTGGGCTCTAATCTCGCTGATTTTATCCTCATGGCCTCTTCGCGAAATATACGTAGGAGGGAGCAATGTACTGCTTCACTCCTCGGTGAAGGTATGTTCTCGAAACTTAAACAAAAGTCCGTACCGAGCTACTGAGCGTCTCTCTTGGACAGTCTTCCACTGGAGTTTATCTATCATCTCCGTAACGCTATCGCGATTACTAAATGATCCTGTAACGAAGGGCGCTGCTGTCCGTTGGATCCTCTCTATCTCTTCTATCAATCCTATCTGGTACGGATCCCACACCAGTGAGCAATATTCAAGCAGTGGGTGAATAACTGTACTTTAACCTAATTCCTTTGTTTTCGGACTGCATTTCCTTAGGATTATTCCAATGAATCTCAGTCTGGCATCTGCTTTACCGACGATTAATTTTATATGGTCATTCCATTTTAAATCACTCCTAATGCCTACTCCCAGACACTTTATGGGATTAACTGCTTCCAGTTTCTGAGCTGCTAGATTGTAGCTAAGTGATAAATGATTTTTCTTTCTGTGTATTCGCAGCACATTACACTTGTCTACATTGAGATTCAATTGCCATTCCCTGCACCATGCGTCAATTAGTAGCAGACCCTTCTCCATTTCAGTACAATTTCCCAGTGTTACAACCTCTCGATACACCACAGCATCATCTGCAAAAAGCCTCAGTGACCTTCCGATGTCATTCACAAGGTCATTTATATATATTTTGAGTGGCAACGGTCCTACAACACTCCCCTGGGGCACACCTGAAATCACTCTTATTTCGGAAGACTTCTCTCCATTGATAATGAAATGCTGCGTTTTGTTATCTAGTACCTCTTCAATCCAACAACACAATTGGTCTGATAGTCCATATGGAATTACTTTGTTCATTAAACCACTGTGGGGAACTGTATCGAAGGCCTTGCGGAAGTCAAGAAACACGGCATCTACCTGTGAACCCGTGTCTATGGCCCTCTGAGTCTCGTGGATGAATAGCGCGAGCTGGGTTCCACACGACTGTCTTTTTCGAAACCCATGCTGATTCCTTCAGAGTAGTTTTCTAGTCTCCAGAAATGTCATTATACTCGAACATAATACCTGTTCCAAAATTCTTCAACTGATCGACGTTAGAGATATAGGTCTATAGTTCTGCACATATGCACGACGTCCCTTCTTGAAAACGGAGATGACCTGTGCCCTTTTCCAATCCTTTGGAACGCTACGCTCTTCTAGAGACCTACGGTACACCTCTGCAAGAAGGGGGGCAAGTTCCTTGACGTACACAGTGTTAAATCGAACTGGTATCCCATCAGGTCCAGCGCTCTTTCCTCTTTTAAGCGATTTTAATTGTTTTTCTATCCCTCTGTCATGTATTCGATATCTACCATTTTGTCATCTGTGCGGCAATCTAGAGAAGGAACTACAGTGCAGTCTTCCTCTGTGAAACAGATTTGGAAAAAGACATTTTGCATTTCCGCCTTTAGTCTGTGATCCTCTGTTTCAGTACCATTTTCGTCACAGAGTGTCTGGACATTTTGTTTTGATCCACCTACCGCTTTGACATAAGACCAAATTTCTTAGGATTTTCTGCCAAGTCACTACATAGAACTTTACTTTCGAATTCGTTGAACGCCTCCCGCATAGCCCTCCTCAAACTACATTTCGCTTCGTGTAATTTTTGTTTGTCTGTAAGGCTTTGGCTATGTTTATGTTTGCTGTGAAGTTCCCTTTGCTTCTGTAGTAGTTTTCTAACTAGGTTGATGTACCACCGTGGCTCTTTTCCATCTCTTACGATTTTGCTTGGCACATACTCATCTAACGCATATTGTACGATGGTTTTGAACTTTATCCACTGATCCTCAACACTATCTGTACTTGAGACAAAACTCTTGTGTTGAGCTGTCAGGTTCTCTGTAATTTGCTTTTTGTCACTTTCGCTAAACAGAAAATTCTTCCTACCTTTTTTTAATATTTATATTTATGGCTGAAATTAACTATGTTGTAACTGCTTTGTGATCGCTGATTCCCTCTTCTGCATTAACTGTTTCAAATAGTTCATGTCTGTTTTTCACCAGAACGTCTAATACATTATTGCCACGAGTTGGTTCTGTAATAGGATGACCGGAGCGGGTGATGTGGTCGGAGTTGTAGGGCCTGGCTGGGTAGAAGAAGGTGGCTGTTTTTAGCAATCTTCCTCTTTATTGTTGGTTTTTCCAGTACAGTTTCCAGTAGCTCAGCCCCACCACTCGTGGCGTCGTGGAGACGTGCTGATGCGCGCAGCCCGGGGAACGCGACACTGTGCTCGGTCAGCAGCTGTGCAGCCACTAGGAGGCCAGCAGCATGATGCCCGGCCCAGCTCGCCTCCTGCAGATGCTGCGGCTTGAAACGACGCCGGGAGTCGCCGGTGCAGCAGCGGGCAACGCCCTCCGCCTGCCAGTTCTCGGGGACAGTGGCACTGATGGCGACGACGTAACAGCGACCGAATGCCCAATCGGTCGAACCGATGCCGACGCCCACCTTTGATGCCCTTAAATAGTGCAGACGCTGCTGAATCCGCCGGTTACACGGCGCCTGCGTAATTGTGCTAATGCTGCGTTCTGGCTGTTGATGGCTGCCGCGCACGTACACACATACCGACGCTCGTAGCAAAACTGTGTCACCTGCATAACGCGCCGGCCAGCCTTCGTCCGCCTTCTGCCGTGAGGCTGGCGCATCGTGCCCTGAAACACACTAAATCACTATTTCGCACCATATTTCCCAAACATAACTCTTTGTCTTCTACAGTTCTCTGTTTAACTGCTTAACCCATTACTGGCCAAAACTCTATCGGATCATTTTTTGCAAACTTTTATACATAAATACGTTACACTGAGTCATTAATGGAATAAAAAGTTGTTTTGAAAATTTACAGTTTATTAGAACAAAAACTATTGACCGTCCCATTTTTGGGACATTGGCCAAATGCGCTATCCAAATTCACAACCTTATTCTCCATGCATAATATTGTAAGAAACAACACAAACAATAAAGAAAAAAGTTTTAATATTATTGAATGTCTATTGAGTATAAAATGAAGAAAAACACTTGTCGTGTACACCAACATTGCATGTATGACAAATTTTTGTTGTTTTTTCCTTGCAGTAAGCACATTTCTTCTGTGCTTTACTTGGCACAGTGAAATGATTTCCTAGATCTGGTCATACATCTGTGCTCACCCGTCCTCCCACCAATTTGCCTCCTTGTGGTCCTCTGCATTTTGGTACTGATCCTGTTTTCTTTGATACGTAAAACATGACTATTCTCCGTCGGACATCCAAAAGTGAGAGCTTCTCATTACAGTTAGCAATTTGGTATGCACGCCATGTGTTTACTACACAGATATCTATCATCTGTGTGAATAATGGGCACCACCATTTCTTTGACCTTATCCTAGTCCTATAAAGTGATATCTGCTTGTCCAGTAGCTCTACGCCACCCATATGGGCACATCAACAATAAATGATAGTGTAACATGCCATTGTCCCATTATTGGGACGCATAAAATACATCGATATTGCACTTACTTGAAAAAATCTGAAGTATACGTAATCTTACACGGAGATCCATATGTTCATAACAAACACGCCCAGACAAATAAATCAGCTCATTGTCGTCCAGGAACTGCCAGCTACCATTAAGTGCTGCCAAGTGCGAGAACAAACAATCGGCAAATTTATAATTTTTCTGAGATGAAGTACTTAGAAAAAAGTTATTTATTTTACATTTATAGGCATTATAGCAGTTAGTTGAACCTACAGGTGCAACAATAAAGGGTAAAAGCTCCATTGCTTACGTAGAAATAAATAAAATATACGTGTCCCAAAAAAGAGACAATGGCCAGTAATGGGTTAAGGTAGTTTTCAGATAAAGCACTTAAAAAAATTTTACAGGATTCTTTGTCCCTGACACCCGTTATAAACGTTTGAGTTTCCCAGTCTATATCTGGTAAATTAAAATCTCCACCCAAAACTATAACTCGGTCGGCAAATATACTCGAAATATTTTCCAAATTTTGCTTCAGGTGTTCTGCCACAACAGCTGCTGAGCCAGGGAGGGCCCTATAGAGACATCCAATTACCATGTCTGAGGCTGCTTTAACCGTGACCTTCATGCAAATTGTTTCACATTTCGGATCTCCGTCAATTTTCTTCGATAGCATTGCACTTTTATCGATAATAACACGCCTCCCCCTTCACTGTCCAGCCTGTCTCTGCGGTATACATGCCAACATGAGTTTAGAATTTCATTACTGTTTATATCTGGTTCCAGCCAACTTTCCACCCTTAGTACTATGTGGGCATTGTGACCGTTTATTAATGAGAGCAGTTCTGGCACCTTTCTATAGACGTTCCTGCAGTTTACTATTACTACATTAATATTGTGATTCCCTGTTGCGTTTTGCCTACTGATACCTTTTCGCGTCTCAGGAGGCGTCTTGTCGGGCCTCGGGAGGGAATTATCTAACCCAAAAAGCCCACATGTGCATTCCACACGTACTCCGCTACCCCTGTAGCCGCTTCCTGCGTGACGTGCACGTCTGACCTATTCAGGGGGACCCTACATTTTCTCCACCCGATACAGGAGGTCGAGAAATTTTTCACCGCAGATCTCCGCAGAATCGTCTGAGACTCTGCTTTAAGCCTTCCACTCGGCTCCAAACCAGAGGACCGCGATCGGTTCTGGGAACGACACTAAAAATAGTTTGCTCAGATTCCACCCCGCGAACGAGACTTTCCGCATTCATCAACTCCACCAACCGCCTGTATGAAGTGAGGATGATCTCTTATGGCAGGAGTCATTGGTGCCGACACATGCAACAATTTGCTGTCGGGTGCACCAAGTGCTCTCTATCGCCGCCGGTAGGGCCTCCTCCACATCTCGGATGAGACCCCCCGGGAAGCAGACAGAGTGAACACTGGCCTTCTTCCCCGAACTTTCCGATATTTCCCTAAGGGGCTCCATCACCCGCCTAACATTGGATCTCCCTATCCCTAATAAACCACTACCCCCGTGTGCCTGCTCGGACCTTGCTGAATGAGCGGCCACATGACCACTCACAGGCAGAGCGGGCGATGCCACACGGCCAGCCTCCACATTGACCCTCTGCCTCGTGCGACGCGTACGCCCTTGAACCCGCCACTCCCCTTGGGGAGAGGGTGGCCCAACCGCGCCCGGTACCCACGAAGATGTCTCGACAGCAGGGACCGTGGGCGAAGCATGTAACACCTGGAGTGTACCATGCGACGCACCAGACTCCCCACTGCCGCTACACTCCGAGGCAGCAGCCTGAAGACGGCTGACGGCGGCTATCAGCACGTTCAGCTGTTCGCAAACAGTGGCCAACTCCTCCTGCGTCCGTAGACAGCAGTCACACATGCTATCCATCCTAATAAATCAACAATTTACTGTAGAGAGTTAAGTAATTAACTTTTAACTAGACTGCTAATTCACTATAGGTGGCTGATAGCTGACTAAACTGTGGTTACTAGATACTTCCTATTGGAAACAATGAAACTAAGCACTAACTGAATAAGCACTAAGTGTCTCTGGACTGTATTTACAACAAACACGAAATCTATGGAACAATATTACTAGTACTCTAAAATTAAAGCTTCCTAAATGCAAAAACGCGCGGAAAAAAGGGTGAAAAGTAAGAAAAACACAGTTAATACCTAAATTGCGAAAAAAGAAGTGAAAAGTAAGAAAAACACAGTTAATACCTAAATGTACATAGCTCGCTGCACAGGAGATGTGAAGCAGACGGAGTTATGACGACAGATCCAAGTCGCAAGAGCTTTTCCTTTAAAAGACAAGTTTAATTCACCCTGGAATTTAATGAGCGTCAAAGAATTTTAGCGAACGCGCATGCGTCCAAATGGCAAGCATAAACTAATTGAGAAACAGGTTTAGAAGGCAAATTGGATATACAATTGAAGTTAAAGACAAAAGTCTCGAAGAACTGAGCGAACGCGCTTGCGCTCAAACAACAGAACGCCCACGTGAAGTGTGTGTGTGTTGTGTGTGTTGGGGCTTATGGGCGCTCAACATCGAGGTCATCAGCGCCCTGACACACATTAAAAGGAACGAACGTGGACAGACCTAAGAAAACTAAAGCACACACTCAAAGAAAGCAGGAAAAGAAGGAAAATGTTACATAGGAAAGTAAAACCTAAGGAAAGGGGAAACATAGAAACAAGAATGTCACAGGAAATTGTGATTGGCTGCCCACTTACATAAAATATGGGCTAGCTTGTCACACAGTGAGCAAATTAAAATCCCATCCCTAAAATCTTTGTAAAAACATTTGACATGCCACAGAACTTTAAAACTTTAGCCACATTCGCCCGAGTGTTGCCTAAAAGAGATGGCAGGTCCGCTGGCAAGTCAGCTGCGGCCCGCTGGTCAGAAAATAAAACGCAATCCAATAAAACGTGGCCTACTTGAAATCAGTCGACAAATTTAAATAGGTAAATTGAATATATATTTGAAATTAATTAAAAATTCGAAGAAATTTTACAAAAGCACATACGCTGGCACAGAAAATAGGGTGCACACAATGAATTAATTTAAAACAATGTTTTAGAGACAGCAATTACATAACGAGAGCGCAGGAGCTCAAAAATAAACTAATATTAAATAGACTCTTTGAATTAAATAAAAACCAAATTCCTTTCCAATGGGAATAAAGGAGGGCACATCGTGCATGTCAAATCAGTAAACAAGAAATGGACACGTACAGTCTCTTCGTGGCATTAAGAACACTTGCACTTCACAGCACCGGGCGTTAACGTACCAAGTAAGGGAGACAGGTGCCGCGGAGACACAAGGAAAGGAAGCAGAATACGTTCGCGCTGTTTTACAAGTTACCCGATTACATACTCAATTCAGACTTAGCTACGAAGCTTTATATACTTCTTTTAGAAACGACAAGATTTAGAGGAGAACCATTTTCAAAGTCTAAACAATTAGGAGAACTAGAAATACACTTTGAAAGAGGCTGGGATGCACAGTGCACAAGCTTCACAATTTGAAACATCGCTTGTCCGGATCCACAGAATTTACGACTGTACTTGGGCGGGCAGAGGGGAGAAGGTTGCTGCATCCGGCTTACGACGACAGGGTACAGGAGGTGAGGACTGTGAATGGGGATCCAACCAGGGCTGCGATAAACGGCGGAAAAATAAGTTACGTCGAATACAGAGGATGTCTACTTTACATGGGTGCGCCTGGGATTGGAAGCTACCAGGTGTAAGTCAGTCTAGGAGGACGAACAACAAGGTAAGTGGGGAACGGACGGGAAGGCGATTCATGTTAAGTTCTCCCAGAAAGACGTCTGTTCTGCTCGAGGTCTGAATTACAAGAGAGCAAAGCGACTGTGTTCTGCACGGCAGAATCCTCCAGAGTATACATACGTGACCTGTATTCCACGCACACGATTGGCTAAAAGCGATTGCGTGGTGAATTCGCTAGCAGTTTCAGCAAGCGTCTCGTGTCAGCAGCTTTAACTGGAGAGAACTGGCTCGTTTCTGAAAGGTAGGAAACTTGTATCACGTAGGCATAGTGGAAGTTGCTGTGAAAGGAAAGATTGAACTAGGTTTTTGAAATAAAATTTTTGTCACCAATTCCCTAAAATATTCCTTGACTGGGAGCCAATCTGTACATGGATCAATGACATGAGGAGCGGAATTCGTAACACAGTTTGCTAACTCCCAGGAAAGGGTTTGAGGAACTGGTCGCACACAAGATATTCTTGCACCAAGGCAGCGACTTACGATCTAACGAAGTTAATAACAAGGAACGTCCCAAAACGTGCTCATCCGTAATAAGCATCCGATAAGCTGCTAGGGAACGCCGGTTAACTCCGTTTTGAAAGCTGCCTTCCCACGATGGTAGGAATACTGCTCTGCTGGCCGCTGTTCACTAAAACACTGGTATGCCAGTGAGTGTAAGGCATCTTACTTCTTGCGACCGGCCTCGCCTGATCTGTTAAGAATGGTCTGGAGCAAATGTCCACGGTAAGCACGCCCCACGTGTACCAGAGAAAACTCTGGAGACGAACCCCGGACCCAGAACACAAGGCCACACGATCTAACACTAAACAGAATTGCAACCCGCTTCCGGCTCGGAGAACACCTTCCCGTCCGACTACGGAACTCTCAGAGCGAGACCCAGCAGGCGCGACCCACGCCCTCAGGCTGAAACTAAGCACACTTGAAGACCCCTCGGAGAAAACGGGATAAATCCATTTAATTAGAAAATGAGTTTATGATAAATTCTGATGACCAGCCGTCGCTACCACAAAGACTTTTAGATTATATGGCAGGGTACCGAGGTACGAAGCGTTTTACTTTTAGTACTAACGGAAAGAAAGTTCTAAATCGGTCTTCTCATAGAAAGAAAGGGGCAAGGCCAATGTTTACTTCAGTTGTGTGAAACACCCCTGGTAAGTCAGTTTTGTTGCGGCTGCAAACATGGTCGGTTGCGTAGTACCCTAATCGCCACTGTAGAGTCTTGTACGGTGGCGAAGCAAGGAAGAGGATGTTGTTATGGTCGCCAGTATCCTATTTCTACAACACAAATGCACACGTGGATTAATATGGTTCTTTATTTACGAGAACTTGCAATTTACGTAACTGGAATAGAGTCCACGTTCTGTGGTACAAGTTCAACTGTGATAGTCTTCGTTCTGGTGATGTAAAGTACAATAGTCACTACTCTGGTCGCTATGCACTGTCGTAGCCGGCGAGTAAACTGACAGATACCAACTGCATGGGTGAGTTGGTGAGGACCTCCCGTCAGCGGCGGCAGCCTAAATACTTGCTGTCGAGAGGACGTTGGCAGCATGTTGCTTGCGAGCCTGTCTCTGGCCTCTCTCGAGATAGGTGCGCTTGATCCAGCGCCTACTATCGATCTTCGCGCTACATCTTTGCCGACCGTTGTGCTGGCGCCAGCTTACGCCAGCAAAGGTTAAGTTTCTTACTCTGCTTTGTTTCCTTACAGTAATAGCGTTTAGTTAGAAGTGTGATGGGAATGTAGTGTTCTTAAGATCTTTGAAATGCATATATCATCACAAGATGAAGGTGAGAAGCCATCTGTTAATCAGCTAAAAAGAGAAAAAGTTATGAGAGAATGAGTAATGTTTGTAGGGAGCTTAGAGCTTTTTCTCATAAGTTAGACTGTAACTCGTTGTTTGAATATTTAAAACAAATCAGCTCCACGAAAGAGGACAGGTTATCAGTTTGTTAGGTGCCTAGAATTTAAAATCTTCCTATTACACCAGTTTAATTTATGTAATATTAATTGCTCGTAGAAGACCTAGAGCTGACGATTCCAATGTCAGAGGTTGCTCTTTACGATACATCGTATGAGTCTAACGAAATGATACCATGAATGAAATTTCTAGTTGCCAGAAGGTCGTCATTACTGTGCATGGAATCCACGTTTCCTTGTTTCGACATTCACGAAATGTGAACAGTGATGCAATTTTTTATACTTACACTGAAGATTTAGAGAATAAAAGAGCGAATGAAATTACCATTATTATTATTTGCACTATTATGTGAGTAGAATCCTTGATCCAAAACTATGGGTGATTCGTGCTCCAGACAGAATAAGAACGATTCAGTGTTCATATACTATTAATATCTCTTTGATACCATTAAGAGGTTACACAGTGCCAAAATAAAATTTCCAATAAAAGGGCACTGTTACATGGAACATGATGAAAACTTTGGTTTCATAAAAAAAAGAAAGTCATTGCAGCGTTACCAAAATTCCGCAAGAGTGAATCCAAGCCCTTAAAAAGTCAGACCTGTTCAACAAGAGAATATACGAGACTGAACGACTTTTTTAAAAGCATGTTACAAACCGAAGTGTTCTTTCAAGACACGATCACTCAGAGAAGCTCCGGTTGTGATGGAGAAAAACCTATTCAAATACGGGTTTATTTGGCATCATACCTATCATCTTCAAGAAGACAACAATGTTGCTATCCTAGGCATGTAATCAGTTTGTAATGTTACTCTGTATACCATTAGTCTAGGTTGAAGTATTTCCCCTCATTTCTTAGATTATTGATATGAGTTTATCCTCTTTGATGCAATGATTGGTATACACTCGACTGGGGATTTTCATTTATTTTTTGTATTACTGAAAGTTCAAATTTGCTCTCCTGAGAAATGTGTAAAATGTGACTTACCCACTTTTTCTGTCGGCTGTTCGCTTGACGAAGTGACACGATCTCTAGATTCATGGCACAGCACTCCACAAAATTTAATGAATGAACGAGGAAATTGCCTCTAGGAATGGAGGAACTGTGCATATGCCTTGTCATTAAGTAGAAACGCACGTTACTTTTATAAAGGTGCCCGACTGGGAGTACTTCAACAGTTATTCGGTCACACACTGGAAGAATTTTAGTCGAGACTGTGGTGTAACGACACGAGCTCATAGGCAGCGGAGAAAGACGGCCAAGACGGGCACCAGAGCAAGAACCGCGGCGCGCTGGGCAGACGGCCAAGAAGTGGTAAACACGAGACACCGGCGGACGCCTTCGCACTGTGCACCTCTGAGCTACCTGCGAGGAACGCAGCCGATGCTAGGAGGCGGTGGAAGTCGTGATGACCAGTCAGTCAAACCCAGTTCACTTGGCACACAACATCAATGGCTGCCGCCGAAAACACAGCGGAAATGACGGGAACTGATGAACTCGGAAATACTTTCACTAATTTTGTGGTCGCACCCGAAGGAAGGAAGGAAAATTGGGTTTAACGTCCCGCGGGCTCATTACAGACGGAGCACAAACTCAAGCGTGGGGAAGGAAATCAGTAGTGCCTTTTCAAAGGAACCATACCAGCATTTGCCTGGAGCGATTTACAGTTACCACGGCAAACCTAAACCGGAATAGCCGGACGCGGGTTTGAACCGTTGCCCTGCGAAATGGGAGTCCAGTGTAAACCACTGCGCCACCTCTCTCGGTGTGGACGCAACCGTGGAGTTAAATAACACGCAAAACCAGTATCAGTGGTAGAATTTTCAGCTCAATCACAAGCAATAGACGCCCACCTGTACCATATTACGGGTTATTACTGTAGTTACGTTGAATATAAAAGCTGTAAATTGACTAACATTATGAGAATTAATAGAATCTGAGACACGCAACTGGATCGGAGTGAGCGAGCGCTGTTTAATGACTCACTGCAATTTCACGTAATTAGATTACCTCAGCCGCCAGTCACAGTCAATTAATAGCAGTCAATTCAATGTAATTAGTGCTAATTACACATTTCCCGGCTACGCAAACACATCGGGCCTGCGATTCTTTACCGTATAGTCACAACATACCGTTTATTTCTTTTCTCTTAGATATGTGTACTTTTGGTGGCGTCAGCATACCACGTTTTTCGTAAATAAACCATGAACAACGTGACCTACGAGTTTCCGGTAAGCGGAATGGAGGATTCCATTTAAACAGGTGCCACATACACTGAAGCCTCAAACTAACTGGTATAGGCATTCAAATAATAAGATATGTAAATAGGCAGAATGCGGCGTTGCGGTCGACAGCACCTATATAAGATAATAAGTGTCTGGCGCAGTTGTTAGATCGATTACTACTTCTACAATGGCAGGTTATCAAGATTTAATTGAGTTTGAACGGGGTGTTATAGTCTGCGCACGAGCGATGGGACAAGCACCTCCGAGGTGGCGATGAAGCGGGAATTTCCCCGTACGACCATTTCACGAGTGTGCTGTGAATATCCGGTAAAGCATCAAATCTTCGACACCGTTGCAGCTGCAAAACGATCCTGCAAGAATGCTTCCAACGACGACTGAAGGGAATCGTTTAACGTGACACAAATGCAACCCTTCTCAAAATTTGGGCAGATTTCAATGCTGGGCCATCAACAACTGTTAGCGTGCCAACCATTTAACGAATCATAATCGATATTGGTTTTCGGAGCAGAAGACCCACTCCTGAACCCTTGATGACTGCACGACACAAAGCTTTACGCCTTGCCTAGGCCCGCCAACACCAACATTGCACTGTTGAAGACGGGAAATATGTTGCCTCGTCGGACGAGTCTCGTTTCAAATTGTATAAAGCGGACGGACGCCCACAGACATGGGGACAACCTCATGAATCCATGGACCCTGCATGTCAGCAGAGAACCGTTCAACCTTTTAGAGGCTCTGTAATGGTGTGGGATGTGTGCAGCTGGAGTTATAAGGGGCCTCTGATACGTTTGGATACGTCTCTGACAGTTGACACGTACGTAAGCATCCTGTCTATCACCTA
Source organism: Schistocerca gregaria (assembly GCF_023897955.1). NCBI lineage: Eukaryota > Metazoa > Arthropoda > Insecta > Orthoptera > Acrididae > Schistocerca > Schistocerca gregaria. Next base: position 136,952,964 of record NC_064921.1, read on the forward strand.
CATCCATTCATGTCCATTTTGCATTCCGACGGGAAACTCCGGCATGACCATGTGACTTCCTACATTTCCAGAATTTCTACAAAGTGGCTCCAGGAACAATCTTCTGAGCTTAAATACTTCCGCTGGCCACAAAACTCCGCAGACAGGAACATTATTGAGCATATCTGGGATGCCTTACGACGTGCTATTTGGAAGAGATCTCCACCCCCTCGTGCTCTTACGGATATATGGACAGTCCTTCAGGATTCATGGTGTCAGTTCCCTCCAGCACTAGTTCAGACATTAGTCGACTCCATGCCACGTCGGCACTTCTGCTTGCTCGCGGGGGCACTACACAGTATTAGGCAGGTGTACCAGTTTCTTTGGCACTCCACTGTGTATGTAACGATACGTGCAGTGGTTAAGAGGATACAACCTAGAAACTCTTAGAAAAAGTAGCAAAAATGTCAAGATTACTTGACTAATGAAGTAAAGTACATCAAGTTTTATGACGACGTGCGCTATGTTCAGTCCCTAACAGGCTGACAGTTTAGTTTTTTATGTCCTGATTTTTAAGAATTACATCAATTTCTGTGTTTTGTGCTCAAAGTCGCACATTTACTGGCGTGGCGATGGAACAGCCACTTTGTAATGCCCGAGCGTGGAAGTGCACGAAGCTTCCCAAAAATCACCGTCCTCATTTGCACTTTTGATAAGCCACTGTATATAAACGTCTTCCTTATCCTCCATTCACCACTGAAGACATCGCCCTTATAGTAATCTCAGTCCTCCATAATATCTAGTCTTCTGAAACACTTCCATGGTACAGGAAATAACTGTCGCTACTTGCATCATAGTCCATCTCCAAGCACTCGCCTTCTAATCTGAAAATCAAGCCTATTTCATTTTTAATCTGTACGAAGCATAATCATCAAACACCTTCCCACCCAACCGAAAATCAGGAAGCAGACAAGCAAATCTTACAGCAAACTAACCAATCCCTCGACTCCATATAACATTTTCCTACGTATTCCCTCAAAGAACACGAAATCTATGGCCTTCTCCTAAACTAATCCTCCTATATCTCCACCATTTCATACATGTGTCTCCTTATAGCATATACTGAAATGATAATCCCAATCCTACTACCTTTACTGGAGGACCCACGAGATCCACGTCCCTGCCGTCACCCGACCTGACACAGATACTGCTTCCAGAGCCATTACTTGTTTCCACCAATCTCTCGTGGCGCACCGCAGTAGAAGTTCTGGATCCAACAAGGAGTGATCACCTACATGTGGTTCTCCTGATCTCATACTACATTCCAAATCCGACCCGAAAATTTCCTAATCATCCACACCAAAAACACAGGATTATTTTCTGTCAGACTGGAACGTATATAGTGCCAAAATCCGCACCCCAATCGAAAGCCTCGCCTCCAAATATCAAAATCCATAGCGTGGGGCTATGATAAGTGCAGGGTGGGGCTGATTTCCTATAACGCACCTTCAGAAATACAATTTCCAGTGATACCGAACTCCGAACTGTCTACTGTGGCCGTTGCTCTTTCCCTCCATGCGTTCTTGTTCTCTTCCATGAATACCACCATCTTAACAAAGAATTACTTCATAATTCGAAATACATTTACACGCCATCGACAGCTACAGCAACAGGTTCACTGTTACTCACAAGCTAAACAACGTCGGAACATGACTTCCACTAAACTAAACGAAACACCTATAGACTCCAAAAAGTAATGGGAAGCATTCCATAGCTTCTCCAGAAAAAGTCCCAGCGCAGCGCTGGGGCATAGAAGCGAACTTTTGAGTTTTTCAGAGAATGAGATCTATTTTCTGTGAATATCGGAGAATTTCTTTCAAATACTTTGTTATTGAAACGGAAACTCTTAACACTTTCTCGCTCTTTATACTGATTGAGAAGCTTTTAAATGTAACCAAGGCATGTACAAGAATGAAATGTTTGTTTGTCAGTACTATTAATTCAAAGAAATCGTTGACCCTCAGAAATCAAATTACTTCTGTGATTAGTGTTAATTTGATGTCTTTGTTTTCATTAAGTTTCAAATTACGTAATAGGATATGTCCATGATTTTTATAATGAGAGAATTTCGTAGAGTCTTCTTGTGTTGTGCAGTCTTTTTTGTCAATAATCAGAGTTTAATTTTTCTATGACGATTTTCTTTCAAGTAAAAGTCACCTCCAACCTACGTAGAAAAGTTTTGAGTTTCACCGTGGGTGAATTGCAGCTTACGCCCCACGAAGTCACAGACTGCTTTCGACAAGAGAAAAGAAAGAAATTAGTAGTGCCTAGTTTATTTTTCTCTAGTGGCTGCATCTGCTGACTTTTATTTCTTTTTGAGAACGTCAGTACTCCACACAATGAAATAGCATGCTGAGTAAAAGGTAAGTCATTATTTTTTCAAGGCAAGTATCACGTATCATTCACGTGTAAACAGTGTGTGGTCAGGATTGTTAAGCTAGCAAGCAGATTAATTTTCAGTCAACAGAATTCGTCTTTTATAGCTGTTATTTTCCTTTCGAGTAGAGCAATAATTTATTTTTGTGGATATTCCATCTCAAACAATACACTTCACATCACGCAACGTTCATAATGTACTTTGGTATTGAGTTTTGGTTTCATAGTTTTCACTGGGCGCACAATTAGTTTCTTTTGGCATTTTTTCACAGGAGAGCTAAAACAGCTTAGGTCTAACCCGCCACTGCCCGTACCGAAACTAGGTTTATTGTGCGGTATCACTCTCTGCATATCTAGTAAAGCCAACCAGTGTCCTTAAATAGTGCAAGGAGTCCCTCTACCAGTTTTTTGTTAGACACAATTTATTCAGGTCTAGTTGTCCCGAAGATTCTGTATCTTTTGCTCGCCAATGCCATGCATTCAAAGATTAGGTGTGATGCAGTTTCTTCACTCTCATCACAGATCCTACATTTAGGGTCCTCTTCCATTATACCCATTGTGTGTAGGTGTTTCTTGAAGTTCCCATGGCCGGTCATCAGTCCAGTCATGAGTCTGATTTCCTTCCTGTTCAATCCCAGGATTTCAGAGCTTCTTTTAAAACATGGCTTGGGCATCATTACCTTACCATATTTTTGTTTATGGACCTTGGTCCAATATCCTAGGTGCTGGTTCCTAAACCAGTTACGTAGTTCTAATTCGATCATAGCCTTGGTGATTGTCAAGACAGGTTCCGGTCCAATAAGTGGAGTTGTTGCCCGCATCCCAACCAATCTATCAGCTTGTTCATTGCCACAGATCCCTGAGTGGCCAGGGACCCACACGAGGTACACCCCATTGCTTCCCCCTAGCTCCACCAGAGCCCTGTGACAATCTGTAACAATCTTAGATCTTGTTGCAGGAGCTGCCAATGATTTCAGGGCTGCCTGGCTGTCTGAATAGATGTAGATGCTACGGTCATTGTAGTATCTACTCATATTCTCCTCCACACATGCCCTGATTGCAGTAATTTTGGCTTGGAATACAGAGGCCAGTTTCCCTAGAGAGATGATACTCTCCAGTCTTGGCTGAACCCCATACAACCCTGCCCCAATGCCTTGATCTATTTTCGACCCATTGGTGAACGAAACGATGTCCCCATACGGTGTCGAACTGTTTTCTCCCTGTGCTCCCTACTTCCAATTATGCTTGTCGAAGCAGTTCGGTGTTATATAGTCAGAGGGCATTTCCCCAGCCATACCTATATTTACCTCAGTCATTCTGTTAGTTTGTGATTCTGGATATCCAAATGGGACCCAGCTTTGGCCAGTTTTTAAATTTATATGCCCCATCTGCTGCCTCCATCTTAAGCCAAAGGTGAAGTGGAGGCATATCCAGCATGACTTCCATTCCAGCGCTTGGTGTGCTGCTAATTCCTCCCGTTACGGCTAAGCAGGCCAATCTCTGCACCTTAGCAAGCTCTTTAGCAGCAGCCCATTGTTCTACCTTTTCCCTCCACATTATGGCCCCATAGGAAATTCTAGGTCTAACCACTGTGGTGTATATCCAAGTGCTTACCCCTGGGGCTTAGGCCCCAGTTTTTGCCACAAGACCTCCTAGTACTCACTAAAGTGCTTTTTGCCTTGGAACAGATACTCTTAATATGAGGGGTCCAAGTTAGCTTCTCATCCAAGATTACCCTTAGATATTTCACTCTCCCCTTCACAGGTAGAGCTTCATCGAAGAGCTTTAGATTCCAAATTGCATGCTGAATATGTCTCTTCGTAAATCGCACCACAACATTCTTCTTAGGATTAACTCTCAGATCCTGTTTAATGTACCATTTTTGCACAACGTCCAACCCTTCTTGTGCCATATTGCTGACTGTGTCAATGAATTTGTCAAGTATTACTATAACGAGGTCATCTGTGCATCCTTGGTAGAAGCATTATCTGGAATTTAGTTCCTCAATGAGTTCGTTCACCACTAGATACCACAATAGACAAGACAAAAGTTCTCCTTGTGGGCAGCCTCTATTGGTCTTAATTACCATCTTTTCATTCATCATGATAGCCTTTACCTTCCTTCCACTAAGCATGGCTCTGGTCCACCTACATATAGTGGTCCCCGGATCATGCACCGTTGCTGCTCGAAGGTCGCGTTACTAAAGGCCCCCTCGATATCCAGGAAGATGCAGAGTTGGTGGAGCGCTGTTTCACATGATTTACCTGGTTGGTATGCGTGTCAGTTCAGGTGTAGAGGGACCCTACATAGCCTCCTCTCCCCAACGTATACATTAACCAGTTTATCCAATGTTTTGAAAGTGAAGGAGGACAGACTCATATCCTTGGCCTTGGTATGATCACTTCTCCCTGGCTTTGGAATGAAGATAACCTTCACTGCCCTGGGAATGATTCCTACTCCTAAGCTAACCCTAAATAGCCTGCATAGGATTCTTATAAGCTTTCCTCCTGCCTGTTGCAGGTGAGCTGGAAAAATTCCATCTGGGCTAGGTGACGTGAACGGCTGGAATGTTCCCACCGCCCACTTGATTTTGCTGTTGTTCACACACTCCTTGGCCGATTCCAAGTCCTCTCTTCGAGTGTCTGAGAACCGTTGTCTCTCTGGGGTCATATACAGGTCTGTGTTAGCCGGCAGAGCATATTGAGGAAAGTGAGTTTTGAGGAGCAATTTCAGTGTCTCATGTGCTGTCTTTGTATATTCTCCATCCTCCTTCCTCAACGTACTTCCTGGATTAGTTGGTACTTTAGTGAGAGTCTTGTGAAGTCTAGCTTGTGCAGCCGTGCCTTCCACTTCCTCACAGAATGCCTTCCAGGATGCCTCCTTTGCTTGTTTTATTGCAAGATTTTAACTGTCAAGGGCCTCACGAGATTTAGCCCATTGGCCTTTGCGTTTCGCAATATTAAGCAGTCTCTGTACCTGTTTTCTTTGCGTTGCCAATTTGTTATTCCACCAAGGAACACTCCTATTTGTGCACTTCCGAGTGACTGTGCAGTTATCCTGATATGAGGTCACTATGGCGGAGGTAACAGCCTCTGCTACTCCTTCAAATTCTACTGGCTTCCTTATCGTGGTTTTTATTTCCGCTATGCCCAAGTCAAGGTCCCTCCTATATGTCTCCCTGTCTGTTTTCCTGGGGATTCTGTAGGTCATTGTCTGTCTGATTCCTATTTCAACCTTGAATTTAATGTACATGTGGTCCAATGAGGATGACTCCAACACCACATGCCTTTGTTTGTCATAGCTACTCATCGTCATGGTTCAAATGGCTCTGAACACTATGGGACTCAACTGCTGTGGTCATTAGTCCCATAGAACATAGAACTACTTAAACCTAACTAACCTAAGGACATCACACACATCCATGCCCAAGGCAGGATTCTAACCTGCGACCGTAGCAGTCGCACGGATCCGGACTGCGCGCCTAGAACCACGAGACCATCGCGGCCGGCTACCCATCGTCATGGAACCAAATGTTAATTACTTCTTCCCTTCTGCTATTCCTGAATGTAGGTTCATTGCCCCTATTCAGGACCTCTAAGCTATTAGCTAAGAGGAATTCAAGAAGGTACTCACCTCTGCTGTTGGTGTCCTTGCTGCCCACACCAAGTTGTCAGCATTGGCGTCGCACCCCACCAGCAGTTGGTCACCTTGCCGATGACAAGTCTCTACCAGTATCCTTACCTCCAAGGGTTGGGGAGAACTGTCTTTGTAAGGAAGGTATGCTGAGGCCAAGACAATTTCCCTCGTGATACCTCCCTTACATTGCTGCATTTTGATGGTCACTAAGTCCCTAGAGCAGAAATCCATCATTGGCATGAAATAAATGCGGTTTCTAACGTAGATGCATGTTCTGGAGTTTCTTAGATTTCCAACATAGATTAACTTACCTCCAGTGCCTCCGAGGCCTCATACAACCCCTTTGTATAAATAGGGTTCTTGTATCATGGCCACGTCCACTTCCTGTCTCCCCAGGCAGCAGCTCAGGGCAGCAGAGGCCCCTTTACTGTGCTACAGATTAGTCTGCAGCAACTTCAGGCTCCGTCTTACTGCCATCTTTGAGGTCTTTGAGAACCCTGACGGTGACCTGCGAGAACCCTAAAAACAGTTTCAGGTCCTGCTCACACATCGCCTTCAGGGACTTTTCACCAACCTCCACCACCAGGGTTCGTCATTCCGGAGCAACCTTCTGGTTAATCACTCTCCAGTCTTCTGTCGGGACTTTTGGGTTCGTGAGGCCCTATTTTGCCGAACAGAGTCTTGGAAGAGACTTCCTTAAGGATCTTAGGTAACCATAATGATATCTTTGCGGTCCGAAGAAGCTCCGCTGCCGTCTTGACCAGCAGCTTCGCATCTTCCCACATGGATATCATGGGCACCTTATCCTTGAGCCATTCTACTGTGTGCACCCTCTCACAGACAAAAATGAGTGCAACACGATCTAGACAGACCCTCCTGAAGTTTGGACATAGGCCAGCGTCCACCCCCCCCCCCCCCCCCCAATCTTTTCAAAGAGGGCCATCTGTACTAGTTCCTCCTGCTGCGAGGCCACCAGTGGATAAACTTCCTGAATAACTGCCATCCAAAACACCGAGACTACAGTATTATAGGTCTGGTTCCCTATTTCTTGCCTCGGTTATTTCTGGACTCGCTTACCCATGGAGAACGGAGTCTTTGATTCCTTCCTTATCCGCTAACTACCTGTCTTTGACGTTGTGGGGGTCTGCGTGTCCCCTTCAACCTCAGAGAGTTTTTTCCTGGGGGTCTTGGGTTCTAGTCCCTTTACTTCCCTCTATTTGTATTTAGGAAGCCATTCTTTTCTTTCCTTTTCTCTCTGTTTCCTGAGTAGCTTCCTCCTTCAGGCCCCAGACAAACCTTTGATCTTAATCGCATCTAGCTTCTCGGTTACAGTTCCCACTTCTGGTTCAGGTCTTGACCCTGATTCAGTAGTGGTTCAGTCCCCGATGTTTGGGTATCTGAGGTCTCAATTTGCCCCTTAGTTCCTTTTTCTTTTTCTATAGTCGTGTCCATATTGGTCCCACGAGATTTGGGGGTCTAGAAAGTCCACATCACGAATACCCTCCGCGGTGTAAGGCTAATTACTCAGGGAGGGAGGTCGCCCGGTATCCCTGAGGTTCCATTTGCGATACATCTTCCCATGGGCCACGCATTCCTCAGCACGGATCGCATCACACCTTGGGATGGGATAGGGAATAGGGTAGGTCTAGGAGTGGAAAGGGAAGAGGGGACGTTGTGGGACACTTAGTCTGATCCATTGGCTGAGGCTTTTCCGGCAGTGGGTCCTCTACCTTCGTCATAGCCCTCAGCCTCCCGCGGATACGCAAGTCTCTCCATCCACACGGACAATGCTTCGTCAAGGTGTTGCCCTGGAGAGGAACGTGGCATTTAATTACAGTAATTTTCTTTATTTCAAATTTTTTAATTTCATGAGTTTTAAAGTTTTATTTCACGTCACTGTACACATGCGCAACACAAAGCCAACCAACAATCAGTATTGCTTACCGATTGAATCTATACCTGAAGTATGCATTACATGAAAAATTTTTGAAACAAATATATTTAGTTTTTCACATACAGTCGATTTTTTGTTTCTCAGATTAAGGTCTATGTTTGCTACTAGTAAACTTCTCTTAAGCATGCGTGCCCTCTTTCCTGTGCTAATCTGCATTTTATGTCCTCCTTCCTTCTCCATCATGGGTTCTTTTCATTCAAAGGTAGTAGAATTCCCTAACTTCGTCTTCTTAGTTACCACCAGTTTTATGTTAAGATTCTCGCTGATCTCATGTATGCTCCTTTTCCTTACTTCGGTATTTCTTTGGTTTACTCTCAATCCATATTTTGTGCTCTTTACGCTATTCATTACTTTCAACAGATCCCGTAAATCTGCTTCATCTTCGCTGCGAATAGCAATGTCATCAGAGAATTGTATCATTGATACCCTGTCGTCCTGATTTTTAACCCCACTCTGGAAGATTTCTTTTATTTCTGCCATTGATTCTTCCATGTATAGATTGAACAGTCTTACACCCTTTTTTATCTGAGCACTTTGTTTTTGGTCTTCCAGTTCTATTGTTCACTCTTGGAGCTTGTTCGTAATGCACATTATCCGTCTCTAACAATATCTTATTCCCAATTTTCTCAGATTTTTGAAAATCTTGCAGCATTTCTAATTGTTGGACTCTTTTTCTAGGTCGAAAAATCTTAAGAGCGTGTCTTGATTTTTCTTCAGTCTTGCTTCTATCATATAGTGCATCCCAGAACTGCCTCTCTGGTGCTTTTACCTTTCCTAAAGTGAAACTAATCGTCATCTAACAGATCCTCTGTTTTCTTTTCCATTCTTCAGTGTGTTATTGTATGTATTACTCTGATCAGCAGTTAAGCTAATAATGCCATGGTTCTCGCACTCACCTGCCTTTGTTTGGATATTTTTATTGAAGTCTGGCACTTCGCCAGTACAATCGACTCACCACAACTAAAGTAGTCGTTTGGATGCCATTACCCCCAATGATTTTAGAAATTCCGATGTAATGTTATCTATCCCTTCACATTTATTTGATCTCAAGTCTCCCAGAGATGTTTGAAACTATGGCCCTAATACTGGATACGCTACGTTTTCTGTATGGACTCGAGTTTCCACTCCTGGAAAGACATGAGACAAGTCATCCCTCTGACAGAAGCCTTCAGTGTGCTCTTTCCACCTGTCGACTCCCTCTTCTGCATTTAACAGTAGAATTTCCCTTGCATTCTTAATTTTATCACACCCGCTTTTAATTTCACAGAATTTTGTTTTGACTTTGATTTAAGTTGAGTCAGTCCTGTCAACGATCATTTCTTTTTTCGATTTCTTCACATTTTTTGCAGCCATTTCGCCTTAGTTCCCCTAATCGTCCTATTTTTTTCATTCCTAAGTCGTATGTATATTGCTGTCTTTCTGTTCCTGTCTTCCCTTGAAAACTTTCGTGGTTCCTTCTTTCGACCATCTGTTGACGAATTTCTCATATTACCGAAGATTCCTTATGATTTTATATATTTAGAAACTGCAATTCAATACGTAAAATCTTGGTGGACTAGCGGTTTTATTTTCTGCCAAGCCGCCTCTAGGTTTAGAATTTAAGTAACATTAACGACAGTGCGGTGAAACACTTGCGCCGGTAGTGAGGCAAGTACACGCTTGGTTCGTCAGTTACGTGTGACTCTAGTTTGTGTGCCAGCGTGGGTGGCATATGCCTACATGTTTCGTCGATTTCTAACACTTATAAAAGTTTGCGCTATATGTCTGTCGAGATACTTAGATAATTTCCCCAAGTTGCTGGATGTTGTACTTTAACTTTTTTTGGCCGTCGCCTACGACATACTTAGAAATTTTCGGCCACGTTCGGAACTTGTAGAACTCGGTGAGCTGCAGTCCTGAACTTTTTGTTTGACGATATTTCTTGTGGCACTTTGTTTTTTGAGATACGTTGGGACTTGTGCAGTTTTTGCTGGAAACTAATATATAAAAATTAGTACGGTCCCAGTGAAAGGGCTTCACTTTCTCCTAGATCGATCCGCTCGAATATTAAATTTAAACACGCTATAACGCTTTCGAACTTTGCTTTTTATTGCGTTCTACTATTACTGAGAACTTTAACGTGACCGTGAATGAACTGAACTACTCATTAAAAGTACAAATCTTGGCTCGTCGATTAAAGTTACGGATTACCTTCAGTCACTTTCCTAATGATTATTACTGAACTTCGTATAAAACTGCAACATATCTGACCAACTTGTGGTCACTACTGAGACAAAGCAAATAGACTGCGATGATATGAAACCACACACTCATTCCATGACACGCCTAGAGCGGGGGTAGATTGCAATAGGTAACACAGGTTGCATTCAGGTTACGTAACACGTTTTCTTCGCCACTAGCACCACGAACACCCAACGTAGATCATTAGTTGTGTGAGACAGGGAAAGCCAGCCGAGGCAGGACACCACAAATATGTCCAGAATGGATGAATATATCGAGGTGCGGGTTTCGTTTGTTTATCTCGGACAATATGGTGAATTTCTGATGTTCTTAAGTGATTTTAATGGTTTACAGTCACCGAATGACGACAATTTCCTTTCTTTTTATAATGAAACTATATATATTTTTATGTGGAATATGAAAGAAGTTTCTAAGAGAACTCCAGTGATATAACATCTATGAGGCTTGATAAAATAATATCTCGATTACAGTGACGCAAACCAGTGTCCTATCGTCAGGGGAAGAGCTTCCTGAAACGCCAGCCCTATTACACCAAATTTAAGCAACTAAATAACTCAGTTATGGTTTACCTGTTTACCTGTGTGCTTGAAGCCCATTAGCTTGTGTTTTGCTGTTGTACCAATCAGTTAACTTCCTCACAAATCCACTGAGACATCTACAGTGTATACGCCAGTGGAAAGAGTGAGTACCGTTTATGTCAAATGTCGCCATACTATTAAAGCAGTACGGTTGCACGCTAAGCACTCACGATCTCTCTCTTCCAACACTATTATAAGTAAGTTCTAGGAACAGGAACTGTGGGGAAAAAAATGCGCAAGGGGAAAACCAGAGACACTGATGAAACAAATGAAACTAACATTTAACGTTAGTAACGTACAACGCAGTTGTGACTAAGAGGCATCTGTGAAGGAAGAGAGGAATCACTACAGTCCATGGCGTTTCATTGTCACATTTTACTGCACGTACTGCTTCATGACAGCGACTACCAGAATTGATAAAAATTCTGTGAATGTTATCCATGAAGAGTGCGCAGTGATGTGGCCTTTCTATGAAATTTCTGGTTTAAGACCGGTAGGAGGTCAAACGGGACTACTTGAAGCAGGAGAGGCACCACAGGACTTTTAATTTCCCATGCTTATACTTTTACAAATAAATTCATGAAACGTTATCGGCATAACGAGGAAAGATTCAGGATTCACACTTATAGCATTCCAAGTTCAAAAACGTACCAAAATATTTTTTTTGCATGTGAAATTTCACCATTTTTTCACTTAATATTGGCTGCATTTGTTGGTAAGGTAAACATTTCCTCATACTTAAGAGAGATTCTTCGATGAAGTTTGCACAGCATAGAAACCATACTTATAGGTGTATGGGACTCTAGAAATTCCAAAATCTATTAAAAACGGTGGTAAAAATAAATACCTATAAAATTTGGGTTTTTTCTAAACATGAAGTTTAAAATGTAACAGCTCATTCATTTTTGAAAATTAAATAAATTCTACAGTTTCATACTGCTGCAAGTATGGTTTTAATGCTGTGAAAAATTCATTAAAGAGTCTCTCTTACGTTTGAGGAAATGTGTACCTATTGCAGCAAGTGCAGCCAATAGTAAGTGAAATATTATAAAATTTCACAAGTAAAAAGTTACTTTGTTATGTTTTTGAACTTCCCCTGGTATGAGTGTGAATCCTGAATCCTTCCTGGTCATTCTGCAGAAATAGAAACAGTGAAAATTAAAATGTCCCGTGGTGCCTGTCATGATCTTAGTTGGCCCGTTTGATGTCCAACCCCCGTTAAGTAAAAAGCATTATCTACAAAATATTCGAAAGTCCATTTCGCAATATGCACTAATCGTCACTTGTAAATCCACGCTTACTCAAATAAGAGGATAAAAAGAACGTACTTGGTCTATCAACGTTTGATGCGTATTTTCCAAGACCCTTATCTTTGGTTCCCGTTTTATTGATTGGAATCTATATACAGTCAACCACTTCAAGCTCCTGAAATATGCTTTTACCGAAGTTACTGTAAGAAATCCTACTGGACGTAAGTCAATCAGTCTGGCACCAACATGTCAGATGTCCTTCCCATCACGCTTGTATAACGACAGATCGTACGAAGAGGACATTTGGAGAGCACTGGAACGCTCGTTCAGCAAACGCAAAATGGTTTGCACACTCACCAAAACTTAACTTTTCTATACTTTAATTTGGAGCGAAAGTTAAAACAATTGGTCTCTGAGGAAACATCGACGAATCCCGAAGGCATGAAATGCCTCCTAACACGCGCCTTTGTCGTCCTTAACTCCAAAGTTCAATGTGCAGTATTGTTTCACTAGTATCTCTTTATAGTGCGTAGCTATGCCCTAGGTGAACGTTTGAAGTACTTCATATGACAGACGTTTGTATAACCTTTTCCTTATGAACGTCAGAAATTTCATCATATGGTCCGCAATAAGTTAAGCGAAAATAATTCCTTGATATATTTCTTCAGTCCGGGTATATTTTTGGTGGCTCTGTATATTGCAGTCTTTGTCTTACCCTTGTATACGAGTCATGTCCCTCTCAGAGTATGCTGAGACAATAGCTCCGTATTTAGAAATTATACACAATCATTCGCACACAGAAATTTCCATACCTAAAGATTGGAAAATTGCTCCATCACACCTATACCCAAAAAAGAAAGTGGGAGTAATCCGTTGAATTGCAGACCCATATCACTAAAGCCGATTTTCAGTAGGGTTTTGGAACATACACTGTATTCGAACATTATGAAGTGCATCAAAGAAACCGATTTATTGACACGTAGTCAGCACGGATTCGGAAAGTATCGTTCATGCGAAACACAACTAGCTCTTTATACTCATGAAGTAATGAGTGCTATCGACAGGGAATGTCAAATTGATCCATATTTTTAGATTTCCAGAAGCCTCTCGACACCGTTCCTCACAAACTTCTTCTAACCAAACGTCCGTGTCAGAAAGGTCACTGTTCGTGGTAATAGATGGAAAGTCATCGAGTAAAACAGAAGTAATATCCGGCGTCCCTCAAGGAAGTGTTATAGGCCCTCTATTGTTTCTATATTAACGACATAGGAGACAATCTCAGCAGCTGTCTTAGATTGTTTACAGCTGATGCTGTCATTTACCGCCTTGTAAAGTCATCAGGTGAGCAAAACGAATTTCAAAACGATTTAGATAAGATATCTGTATGGTGCGAAAAGTGGTAATTGACCCTGAATTAAGTGTGAAGTTATTCACATGAGTACTAAAACAAATCCCCTAAATTTAGATTACGCGATAAGTCTTAAGGCTGTAAATTCAACTAAATACTTAGGGCTTACAATTACAAATACTCTAAATTGGAACGATCACATAGATAATGTTGTGGGTAGAGCCAACCAAAGACTGCGATTTATTGGCAAAACACTTAGAAGGTGCAACAGGTCTACTAAAGAGGCTGCTTGCACCACACTTATCCGCCTTATTCTGGAGCACTGCTGTGCGGCACGGGATCCGCATGAGATAGGACTGACGGATGACATCGAAAAAGTACAAAGAAGGACAGCTCGTTTTGCATTATCGCGAAGTAGAGGAGATAGTGCAACAGACATGATACGTGGAGTGGTAATCATTAAAACAAAGGCCTTTTCCGTTGCGACGCTATCTTATCATGAAATTTCAATCACCAGTTTTCTCCTACGATTGTGAAAACATTCTATCGGCACCCACCTACATGGGGAGAAATGATCATCAAAATAAAATAAGAGAAATCAGGGCCCGCAAAGAAAAATTTAAGTGCTCGTTTTTGCCGCGCGCCGTTCGTGAGTGGAACGGTAGAGAGGCAGCTTGAAGTTGGTTCATTGAACCCTCAGCCAGGCACTTTATTGTAAATAGCAGAGGAATCACGTAGATGTAGATGTACCCTACAATAGTTTCTCTCTACTGTTGCCTGTTGTTATTAACTGGTATTTTAACACATATCCACATTGACCAGATCTACACTCCTGGAAATTGAAATAAGAACACCGTGAATTCATTGTCCCACGAAGGAGAAACTTTATTGACACATTCCTAGGGTCAGATACATCACATGATCACACTGACAGAACCACAGGCACACAGACACAGGCAACAGAGCATGCACAATGTCGGCACTAGTACAGTGTATATCCACCTTTCGCAGCAATGCAGGCTGCTATTCTCCCATGGAGACGATCGTAGAGATGCTGGATGTAGTCCTGTGGAACGGCTTGCCATACCATTTCCACCTGACGCCTCAGTTGGACCAGCGTTCGTGCTGGAAGTGCAGACCGCGTGAGACGACGCTTCATCCAGTCCCAAACATGCTCAATGGGGGACAGATCCGGAGATCTTGCTGGCCAGGGTAGTTGACTTACACCTTCTAGAGCACGTTGAGTGGCACGGGATACATGCGGACGTGCATTGTCCTGTTGGAACAGCAAGTTCCCTTGCCGGTCTAGGAATGGTAGAACGATGGCTTCGATGACGGTTTGGATGTACCGTGCACTATTCAGTGTCCCCTCGACGATCACCAGAGGTGTACCGCCAGTGTTGGAGATCGCTCCCCGCACCATGATGCCGAGTGTTGGCCCTGTGTGCCTCGGTCGTATGCAGTCCTGATTGTGGCGCTCACCTGCACGGCGTCAAACACGCATACGACCATCATTCCCGAGGTATTCCTGCATTTCGTAAGAGGCGACTAAAAGGAGTCCCTCCCCCTCAAGGGGGTAGTTAGCGCCTGCGTCCGGAGACGGACGGTTTCACGACCTTTATTTGCGTTCATTTTGGTTTTTTACTTCTTCTGGTTTCTTCCTTCCTTTGGTTGGTTCCTTTCTTTGTTCTTCTCCATCTCGCTGTCTTCCTTACTAGTTCTCCTTGCGTTCTTCCCCTTGCCTTCTTCTCCTTGCCTTCTTCTCCTTGCCTTCTTCTCCTTCTCTGGTCTCCGCTTCGGCGTTTGAGACAGTATGTCCTTTCTTTCCCTCTCTCCTTTCTTTTTCCTCTTCTTCCTTCCTCCCTGTGCGTGCCTGAAGGTTGACCCACGCATTCGCACGCGTAGCCGGTGACGGGGTAACGCGTAATTCCCCGCCCTGGGTAGACAAGTAAGGCTCGCACGTACCCCCTGGTAAAGGCCAGGCCCAGGGAGGGGTGATTGCCTGAGCTGACACCTTCCGACTGTGCCGATTGGTCCCTCCGTCCGTTTCTCGGGGGGTGTGACCTGAGGTGTGAACTATCACCTAAGGCGGGAGTGCCCTCAGAGAGGGTCCCCACAAGGAAGGAGCGCGCCATCGGAGACGCTGGCAATCATGGGGGATTCCTCCGCAATGGATTTCTCTTCTTCTTCTCTCTCGACTTCTGCCCACAAACGGAAACTTGACCAGCCACCTGTGACAAAAGTACTACCGCCTGCCCCACAGTTCCTCGTAGTTTCTCGATCTGAGGATGGAAAGGATTTTTCCTCTGTCAACCCTTTCGTTATCCAGAAGGGCGTAGATGCCATAGCCGGATCTGTCAAGTCTTGTACCAGGTTGCGTAATGGTACCTTGTTACTAGAAACTGAGAGCGCCTTTCAGACACAAAAACTGCTTCGGGCCACATTCCTGTACACGTTCTCTGTCCGGGTGGAGGCTCACCGCACCTTGAATTCGTCTCGTGGAGTGGTCTATACTATATCGCTCGACGGATTGACTGACGAGGAGATTCAGTCTTTCCTCGCTGAGCAGGGCGTGACGGCTGTCCATAGGGTAATGAAAAAGGTCAACAATGACCTTGTACCGACCCGGACACTTTTCTTGACCTTTGACAGTGTTCAGCTGCCATCACGCATCAAGGCGGGCTACGAGGTTATCTCTGTTCGTCCCTATGTCCCGACTCCTACGCGCTGCTACCAGTGTCAGCGTTTCAATCACACTCGCCATTCTTGTTCCAATGCGGCTACATGTGTGACTTGTGGCAGGGATGCCCA
Source organism: Schistocerca gregaria (assembly GCF_023897955.1). Lineage (NCBI taxonomy): Eukaryota > Metazoa > Arthropoda > Insecta > Orthoptera > Acrididae > Schistocerca > Schistocerca gregaria. The sequence continues at coordinate 136,969,197 of NC_064921.1, forward strand.
TGAGGGTGACTGTCCACCTCCGTCTCCTCGTTGTGTGAACTGTCGCGGTGACCATGCAGCGTCCTCCCGCGACTGTCCCGTCTACAAAGAAGAACGCTGTATCCAAGAAATTCGGGTCAAAGAGAAAGTCTTCACCTCGGCTGCTCGCAAGCTATTCGTTAGGAGGAAGCCCACGTTGCTCCCAGCGGGGAAGTACAGTACTGTCCTCGCCTCTCATCGGACTACCAGGGAGGTGGCGACGCAGACATGCGATCTGACCTTCAGCACTACGGTCGTCCGTTCGGCCAGTGCGCCCGGTCGACGTCTCCTCTTCCTCCCGTCGCCCCTCCGACACAAGCACTTATCAGCTTCTGCCAGGACGAAGACCCAGAAGTCAGAAGCACGGGCCTTCAAGAAAGAACCGTCTCGTGCAGACCTTCTACGTACCTCGAACCCTCAGCCATCGACCACTCCTTCCACAAAACGGCCTTCCAAGAAGGCTCATAGGAATCACAGTTCTCCTTCCCCGCCACGGCGCATTTCTCCTCCTGCGCCGCCCAGCGGTTGCCGCCCCAGGCCGTCATCCGTTTCGCCTGGCCTCACCGCTGGTAGCCGAACATCTGGCCGTTCACCAGCGGAGGAAGCTCCCCGTTCTGGCCATCTTCACAAGATGGCCGATGAACCTCTAGAACAAATGGACGATGACTGTCCGCCTCCTGCTAGCGGCGGCAGTGCTCGCTCGAAGCCGGGCCCTCAGCGGCCTTCTCGATGACCCCTTCTTGCACCTTCTTCTCACGATGGCACTTATTCACTGGAATATTCGCAGCATTCGTTCCAACCGAGAGGACTTGAAATTGCTGCTCCGCTCGCACCGTCCTCTCGTCGTAGCCCTCCAGGAAACGAAGCTACGCCCATGCGATGAAACTGCTTTTGCACACTACACCTCTGAGCGTTTTGACTTACCCCCTGTGGCAGGTATTCCGGCTCATGGAGGGGTTATGTTGCTGGTCTGGGATGATATCTACTATGATCCCATCACATTGCACACCGGCCTGCAGGCAGTTGCCGTCCGCATTACAATCCCCAATTTAACATTTTCCATCTGCACCGTTTACACTCCATCGTCGTCTGCCGTTACCAGGGCAGACATGCTGCAAATTTTTGCTCAGCTCCCTATACCATTTTTGTTAACTGGAGACTTCAATGCTCACCATCCTCTTTGGGGCTCTCCAGCATCCTGTCCGAGGGGCTCCCTGTTAGCAGACGTTTTCAACCAACTCAATCTTGTCTGCCTCAATACTGGCGCCCCTACTTTCCTTTTAGACACCTCTCACACCTATTCCCATTTAGACCTCTCTGTATGTACTACCCAACTTGCACGCCGGTTTGAGTGGTATGCGCTTTCTGATACATATTTGAGCGACCACTTCCCGTGTGTTATCCATCTCCTGCATCATACCCCCTCTCCGTGCTCAACTAGTTGGAACATCTCCAAAGCAGACTGGGGGCTCTTCTCTTCCAGGGCGACCTTTCAGGATCAAACCTTCACAAGCTGCGATAGTCAGGCCGCACACCTCACGGAAGTCATTCTCACTGCTGCTGAATATTCCATCCCTCGCACTACTTCTTCTCCACGCCGCGTACCGGTCCCCTGGTGGACCGCAGCATGTAGAGATGCTTTACGTGCTCGTCGACGTGCTTTCCGCATTTTTAAACGCCACCCTACAGTGGCGAATTGTATCACTTACAAACGATTACGTGCGCAGTGTCGTCGTACTTTTAAAGAAAGCAAGAAAGCCAGTTGGGCTGCTTTCACAAGCACCTTCACACCTTCAACAGTTTTACTCCTTCTTCTGTTGTATGGGGTAGCCTGTGCCGGCTATCTGGAACTAAGGTCCACTCACCAGTTTCTGGCTTGACGGTAGCGAATGACATGGCCCCTGAGGATGTACCCAATGCCTTCGGCCACTTTTTCGCAGAGGTTTCGAGCTCCACTCATTACCCCCCTGCCTTCCTCCCCCGAAAGCAGGCAGAGGAGGCTCGGCCACCTAATTTCCACTCCTGGAATTGTGAAAAGTACAATGCCCCATTCACCATGCGGGAACTCGAAAATGCACTTGCCGGTCACGGTCCACCGCTCCGGGACCTGATTCTATTCATATTCAGATGCTGAAGAACCTTTCTCCTGAGGGTAAAGGTTTCCTTCTTCGTACTTACAATCGCATCTGGATTGAGGGACATGTTCCCGCATGCAGGCGCGAGTCTATTGTTTACCGATTCCTAAGCCGGGGAAGGACAAGCACTTGCCTTCCAGTTATCGACCCATCTCGCTTACCAGCTGTGTCTGTAAGGTGATGGAGCGAATGGTTAACTCTCGGTTGGTTTGGCTGCTCGAATCTCGACGCCTACTTACCAATGTACAATGGGGATTTCGTAGGCGCCGCTCTGCTGTTGACCATCTGGTTACCCTGTCGACCTTCATTATGAATAACTTCTTGCGGAAGCGCCCGACCGCGGCTGTGTTCTTTGATTTGGAGAAGGCTTACGACACCTGTTGGAGGGCGGGCATTCTCCTCACCATGCATACATGGGGCTTTCGCGGTCGCCTCCCTCTTTTTATTCGTTCCTTTTTAATGGATCGAAAGTTCAGGGTACGTGTGGGTTCTGTCCGGTCAGACATCATTTGCCAGGAAAATGGGGTGCCACAGGGCTCCGTTTTGAGCGTCGCTCTCTTCGCCATAGCGATCAATGCAATAATGGATTGCCTCCCAGATGATGTATCAGGCTCCCTTTTCGCGGACGATTTTACCATCTATTGCAGCGCGCAGCGTACATGTTTCCTGGAGCGCTCTCTTCAGCGTTCTCTTGACCGTCTTTACACGTGGAGTGTCGCCAATGGCTTCCGTTTTTCTGCCGAGAAAACGGTCTGTATTAACTTCTGGCGCTACAAAGAGTTTCTCCCACCGTCCTTACGACTCGGCCCCGTTGCTCTCCCATTCGTGGAGACAACTAAATTTTTAGGTCTTACATCTGACAGGAAACTTAGTTGGTCTCCACATGTGTCATATTTGGCTGCCCGTTGTACCCGTTCTCTAAATGTCCTCCGTGTTCTCAGTGGCACGTTGTGGGGAGCGGATCGAACCGTCCTACTTCGCCTATATCGGTCGATCGTCCGCTCCAAGCTGGATTATGGGTGCTTTGTATACTCCTCTGCACGGCCGTCCATCGTACGCCGCCTCAACTCCATACAACATCGGGGTTTACGGCTTGCGATCGGAGCGTTTTATACTAATCCCGTCGAGAGTCTTCATGCTGAAGCCGGTGAATTGCCACTCACCTACCGGCGCGATATGCTGCTTTGTCGTTACGCCTGTCGGCTACTGTCAATGCCCGACCACTCATCGTATCGTTCCTTTTTTGACGACCCTCTTGACCGTCAATATGAGTTGTATGTCTCTGCCCTGCTACCCCCTGGAGTTCGCTTTCATCGTCTCCTTCAACACCTTGATTTTTCGCTCCCTGCAACCTTTAGAGTGGGCGAGAGCCACACGCCACCTTGGCTCCAGGCTCAGGTTCGCGTGCACCTTGACCTCCGCTCGCTCCCAAAGGAGGTTACCCCCGGTTCCGTATACCACTCCCGTTTTGTCGAACTTCGTTCGAAGTTCATTAATATGACCTTCATTTATACAGATGGCTCTAAGACCAATGACGGGGTTGGGTGTTCTTTTATTGTCGGTGCACAAAGTTTTAAATACCGGCTACATGGCCATTGTTCGGTCTTCACAGCTGGGCTCTTTGCCCTCTATCAGGCTGTTCTTTACGTCTGCCGCCACCGACATTCTGCTTATGTCATCTGCTCCGATTCTCTGAGCGCCATCCAGAGCCTCAGTGATCCGTATCCAGTTCTCCCTTTCGTGCACCGGATCCAACGCTCTCTTCAGCAGCTGGTGGACGACGGGTCTCCAGTTAGCTTTATGTGGGTTCCAGGCCACGTCGGTATCCCTGGGAACGAAGCTGCTGATGCCGCGGCCAAGGCTGCGGTCCTCCAGCCTCGGACGGCTTCTTGTTGAGTCTCTTCATCAGATTGTTGTACGATCATTTGTCGGCGCATTTTATCGCTTTGGCATTCCGATTGGGCTGCACTTAGGGACAACAAGCTTCGGGCCTTGAAACCTCTTCCCGTAGCTTGGACGTCCTCCTCACGTCCTTCTCGGCGGGAGGAGGTCGTTTTGGCCCGGCTACGAATTGGACACTGCCAGTTAGCCATCGCCATCTGCTGACGGCAGCGCCGGCGCCGTTCTGTCCATGTGGGCAATTGCTGACGGTCCGCCACATTTTAACGTGCTGTCCGGATTTTACTACGCTGCGTCTTGATCTTGGCCTGCCATGTACTCTTGATGCCATTTTAGCGGATGACCCCGGAGCTGCTGCTCGCGTTCTACGTTTTATCAACTTGACACACCTGTCTAAGGACGTTTGATTATGCTGTAGTTTTTTAATCCTATGTCTGTTAATACGTCTTTTATAGTGTTGTCCCTTTTAGTTGCTGTTTTAACCTTGTGCCTCGCGATACATTCCTAAATTAGTCAGGGCGCTAATGACCATTGTAGTTGTGCGCCCTAAAACCACAAAAAAAGACCGTCATTGGCACCAAGGCAGAAGCGACTCTCATCGCTGAAGACGACACGTCTCCATTCGTCCCTCCATTCACGCCTGTCACGACACCACTGGAGGCGGGCTGCACAATGTTGGGGCGTGAACGGAAGACGGGCTAACGGTGTGCGGGACCGTAGCCCAGCTTCATGGAGACGGTTGCGAATGGTCCTCGCCGATATCCCAGGAGCAACAGTGTCCCTAATTTGCTGGGAAGTGGCGGTGCGGTCCCCTACGGCACTGCGTAGGATCCTACGATCTTGGCGTGCATCCGTGCGTCGCTGCGGTCCGGTCCCAGGTCGACGGGCACGTGCACCTTCCGCCGACCACTGGCGACAACATCGATGTACTGTGGAGACCTCACGCCCCACGTGTTGAGCAATTCGGCGGTACGTCCACCCGGTCTCCCGCATGCCCACTATACGCCCTCGCTCAAAGTCCGTCAACTGCACATACGGTTCACGTCCACGCTGTCGCGGCATGCTACCAGTGTTAAAGACTGCGATGGAGCTCCGTATGCCACGGCAAACTGGCTGACACTGACGGCGGCGGTGCACAAATACTGCGGAGCTAGCGCCATTCGACGGCCAACACCGCGGTTCCTGGTGTGTCCGCTGTGCTGTGCGTGTGATCATTGCTTGTACAGCCATCTCGCAGTGTCCGGAGCAAGTATGGTGGGTCTGACACACCGGTGTCAATGTGTTCTTTTTTCCATTTCCAGGAGTGTATTTTCTAGTTTGTTTTTCAAAATTTCTCCTGGCTCCTCATTTAGAATATGTCCTTTTCATTTTCATGATCCTTCTGTAGCACCACATACCAAAAGTTTCGATTAACTTCTTTCTCGTTCCTCATGCACTTCAGCAAAATTTTGTACTGCAGATGTACTTAACATTCTCACAAATGTCTTTGTGAAATGAAGGCTTATATTTTTTACTAGTAAATTTCTTTTGGTTTTGGCAACGAACTCCCTGTCTGTATGTGCCAGTTTACTTCATGTGCCTCCTCGCTTTGTCTGTCTTGCGTTTTTATGTTTCCAAACTAGGAGAATTCTTTCACTTTGTCTGCTACGTACTCCCCAAGTTACTTTTGTTACTAATCGCGTGGCAGCTGCTTCTCAAAACTTTCATCTTTGAAGTATTATGGCAGTTTAAATTCGTGTACTGGTCCCAGAATAGCACCAGGAACTTTGACTTTCGACTGAGCTGTCTAGGCACAGCACACGACATGGCATCACAGGTTTTCTTCCACCAGTAGCAGTCCCCTACTTTGAAACCTTCACAGAAGCTCTAGTGCACACTAGCTCAAATAAAGCTGTTATTTAATGTCCGCATTTACTCATTGTTGCCTCAGCTAGCAAGAGCACTTCCCAGATAGCTCAAGGTTAAGTCTTCGAGTCTGATTTCCGGAATATCATTTAATTCTTAATTCGCCAAGAACTTTCAACCGGTACACACTGCAGTGCAGAGTAGAAGAATAGTTCAGGAAACAATTCTCCATATTCTGTTTACTGGCATTCCATATCTTATTTTAATTTCAATGGACATTTCCTACAATTCTCTATTTTACAGCGAAAGTAGTTAGTAATACCCTTCCATCTTGAGATTGTTTTTAACTCGTTTGGACCACCTGTGAACCACAGCTCTTGTTTAGCTATGCCGTTGTCTGGCACTTCGGGTGTTGCTGATAAAGCTTTGCTCTTGCTAGTAACTTTACCTTCATTTTCCTGCTAAGCTCTATCTTGTGTTCCTCGGACCGTTTCCTGGTCTCATTGTGTTTTTCATCCCAGTTTCTCCGATTAACTTTTAGAACAGTCTTGATCGCAAATTTCTTTTAATCGAAGTGACCGGTTTCAATCCTTAAGGATCATCTTCAGACTCCAGAACGGAAGGCGGACTTCCATGGAGCAAGCTGCGCCGACCCACGACGCTGAACTGACTGCGTCGTGCCGGCCGATGTGTCCGAGCGGTTCTAGGCGCTTCAATCTGGAACCGGGCGAACACTACGGTCGCAGGTTCAAAACCTGCCTCGGGCATGGAATGTGTGCTGTCCTTAGATTAATTAGGTTTAAGTAGTTCTAAGTTCTGATGACTGATGACCTCAGATGTTAAGTCCCATAATGCTCAGAGCCATTTGAACCATTTGACTGTGTCGTGGGTCGGCGCAGCTTGCTTCATGGAAGTCCACCTGCCGTTCTGGAGTCTGAAGATGATCCTTAAGGATTGAAACCGGTCACTTCGATAAAAAAATTTACGATCAAGACTGTTTTTTAATTAAGTATATTTAATTATATTATATAAGATTGCTGATAATGTTTTAAAAAATTTAACTTTTAGAACTTACATAATTTTGAACAGATTGTTCTCAGTTAGTATGTGCTGGCGTATTTGTGTGCGTTCAACCATTGGCTATATATGCTGATCAATGTGTAGAAGTTGTACTATTTTCTTGCTTATTCTTCTTTTAGTACATGTTAATGTAAACCACATTGTTTATCATGTAGTTCAACCCGAATGTAATTTTTGCCTTCCCCTCTATTGTCCACGAGGTCACTAATGACCCGTTTCTCACATATTACTCGGCGCAAATCGTAAACGGAAATATGAATGTTTCTCATTTCTTCTTATAATGTGCTTTCGCCGTATGATGAAACCTGGAATCATCAAAGCAGAGTGAAGCAGGCAGACTTTCTGTAGCACAGAAGAGTTTTCGAGATTCAGTGTAACATACAGATTCTAGTGAAACAAGATTAAAAACCTAACTTACGGCCCTTAAGCATGTTAATGGATTTCTGGGCAGGGGTAAACTTATACTTCCTTTTTTCAGTTCAGAGTTTCAGGGGATCTGTAGTCCCACACTCACTCACACACACACACACACACACACACACACACACACATACACACACACACACACACACACACACACACACACACACACACACACACGAAGAGAGAGAGAGAGAGAGAGAGAGAGAGAGAGAGTGTGTGTGTGTGTGTGTGAGAGAGAGAGAGAGAGAGAGAGAGAGAGAGAGAGAGAGAGAGAGTGACGGCAAACAAAATTAGAGAAGATGGATTAAAATGACCGAAAATCAAGCTACATAGGGGATACTACGCGCGCAGAAAAACATATCCTCGTAACATGAGGAATACGAAATTAAGGCACTATAATACAGTAGTCAGAGTTAGTCCTTTATGAAGCTGAGTGCCTTTCACTAAACAAGAAGTCTCCAACAGAGGGATTATCGAGGGGAAGGCGAAAACTATTTTCGGGTTGAACAACACTATAGTCTACCTGGTTTACATTGACATCTACTGAAAGAAGAAATAGCAAGAAAAATGGAATTACAACCTACACCATTTCTTAGGATGTATAAGCAAAGGTTGAATACACGCAAATACACGACCACATGCTGACTGAGAACAATCTGTTCAAAATTAGAAAAGTTACTGAAAATGAGTGTGAGAAACTGAGATGCAAAAACAGGTAATTATCTGGAAAACGAAAAAGAGAAGCAAGAAGGCCTGTATGGGCCTGGAAAATTGTGAACTTACTTCCATACGGTGATTAACAAGAAGAAACAGAGGAAACCGATCGAAAATGGGGATTGCATTCCGCCACAATAGTCCACACCTGTTCTAACTGTCCTTTCCTCCACCTGTATATTAACCACACAAACATTAAATCAGTCGCTCCAAACACTTGAATGCCACACACTTAACCTTGCTCTCCAAATCTGCATACCTTCCGCTACAAGTACCATATATTGGCTCATCTCATTTCCCCAACTTCTGGCCCACGTGGAGCACATCCTTATATGCTACACTTCCCATGAACGTACTCCAATAAGTGACATCATCCCACCCGCCCCACGCCCCGTACCATCCCAACCACCCAATCATAAATGCTGGTGTGCACCCTCACTACACTTACATACCGTCCATAACCTTTGCAGCACAATTTTAAGACACTCCCACACCCTGAAAACGAAATACGTCGTGACGTTTATCCCTCTAATCAGACGTAACTCGCTGCTCTCTATCACTTTCCGGATTCAGGACGTCCCTACCTCCTGATTTCTACATTTTTTTTGCTCCTCATGACCTTTGACTGGGTCTTGTCCCAGATACCGCTATCCCAAATCACATCTCTTCCTACTAGCCATACTCCTGTTTCTTTGCCTGTCCCCACAACCCAACCTTCTGAACAAGTAGCTCAGTAAACGCTATAACTGCCCGTAAGGATCAGTCCGCCTTCCCTCTCCCCGTTACGACTCTTAAACGAGTAAGCAGGTCTCCAACACCAAGCAGTTGTGAAGTGCTACACAGTGCCTTGATTGTTCCAACTTTCTGATATCCCATTGTCAGGGAAGTTGAATACTTCCAGTACCTGTAGTCGAGGAACAATGTTGTAGATTGTCGGAGGCGACTTCAGCTAATCCTGCACTCGGACTGAGACCGAGGACCCTTGTAGGCTAAACATGACGGAAATGGCGGCGCAGCTCGCGATCCTCATCAAACGAAGTGCTGACGAGATCTTCCACTTTTGTAGCAGTATGGCATAGAGCGCCATTCCTCATAAATGTCGTACTATCCAGCGGGTGTTTTATTAGGCAGGCTAGTGTTTATGAGATTTTGTAACGTATCAGCATAACTCGCAGCCGTCGAACTTATGGTATAAAAAGCAGCAGCACGCGGTTCCTTGAAGAAAAGGTGTCCGATCGCGATTGCTGTGATAAATCACATCCCACCCTGACTTTCTCGTCATTCAATGGAGTTTCCGGAAGCTCAGATCCTGCAGCTGTGTGTGTGCTGACGGACCCTCGAGAGTAAATGGGCTTCGTTGGTCGACAAAATACTTGACACACCAATCCATATTTATCGCCATTTTCGACATGTCCACATGCTCTTCGCCTCACAGAATCGGCGGCTAACATTTGATGATGATTCTGGCCTTGTACGGATAGCATTGAAGGGCACGCCTTAGTTCTTTTCAAACGATAGTGCGTGAAATACTGGCGTGACCTGCGACTTCGCGAGCGCTGTGTTCCTCACGAGGAGATAATCTCGTTGAAGTCTCCATTTCTTCCTGTACTGTCCGAGTAGCAGTAGTTCTTGTGCCTGGCCGCCCCTACTGCGCTGGTTGTTTAAACAACCCATGTCATCGAATATCGTGATCGTTCCGTCACAGAAAACATTTGTCGCAGAACCTTACCCGTTGAGATACCCTTCTTATGGGGATAAAGATGCAGTAGCGCGTTTTCTATTCTGATAGAAACGTTTCGCTACTTGTGCCTTTTGTGGTAAAGTCAATATGACATGACTGCTGGCGCTTTCTACTCCCTCTCTCTCTACAGCTCATTTCATACACGAGTCTCCAGCGTCACCGGTTGGACTGTCTTTGAACTCGTTCCTGGTTTCGATAAAACCCCACTTCATTCCCGGCATTTGTCTCAAGTTTTACCAACCTGTATTGTTCAGTGAATTAGTACATTTTCACATATTAACGTAGTTTTCGGTCATCGCGTACATCATCTCTCTATGTTTGGGCCAAGAGTTTGCTAGAGCTATAAGAGAAAGTATATAGTTTATTTTGCGGGAAATCTTAGACCGCCGAAAGTTTGTTATTGTTTATGCAGCCGCCTTTCAACTTCCAGCGACGTATTAAGAAGAGCTATATATGTAGGAAACTACCCAATGCAGCAGGGAGTCACATAGCTTGTAATTCAATAGATTAAATCGGGTTGCTGCTCCGCCTAGAATCGCCCGCTGCTAGGCAGCTTCCGGCCCACAACCACTGCCGGCAGCACTGCCCTCGCCCCTGATGCATATGCATGCCGCGCTCCGCAGCACGCCAGCGTTGGCTTACCGGCACAGACTTGCACTTTGCGGCTGAATCCTCGGCTGCACTAGGCAGGCTTCCAATTTTCATGTTTGCAGAGGACGAGAGTTAATTTCAGCTGCATGGTTTCTCGCGGCGCCACCTCCGTCGCCTAGTCTCGTTTAAGATCCCAGAAGTAACTGTGTCCCGTCGAGATTTCGTTGCGCAAAAATAGCGGCAAGTGAGCCTGCTAACGTGACTGAATACACAAAACGAGGAAGGAAGGTAGCAAGTATGCGGCGCACATGAAGAAGTCTTTAGAGTTCAAGGTCGTATTAGACAAGGGTAGGGAATATAAACTGCCCCTTATTTATTCAGTGAATAATTATTATCGGACGATGAAACGAACCCCGCACCTCTCTAATGCGAGTCTGACGTTATAATAACTTCAGTAAGATCCTCAGAATTATGTTGACCTATTTGTACTATAGTCTACACTGACAGAACTGGAAAGTGCATACAGCGGCCGTCAGCAAAGAAACTGATATTACAATATTTCAATGCCGTATAGAGGACATAGTAACATCCCTAGTCCAGAGAAACAACTCAAAGAATGGAAAGCAAGCAAGTCGCCAAGTTCTGATGGAATCCTAATACGATTTTGCAGAGAACTCTGCAGCATTGGTCTCTTACGTAGCTTAATTTTATCGCGATCCCTCGCCCAGTGTTACGTGCCAAGGGTCTGGGAAAAAGCGCAGGTGATTCCTTATATGAGAAGGGCGCAGGATTGGACTTCAAAATCACAGACTAACATCCTTTACATCGGTTTGCTGCGGAGTTCTTGAACATATTCTCACTTAGAATATATTAAATTTCCTTGCGACGGAAAAGCTTCGTCCACGAATAGCTCGTGCAAAACTCGGCTTGCCCTTTTCTCACATGATAATCTGCGAATCTATGGATGAAGGGCAACAGGCGGGTTTCATATTCCTAGATTTGCAAAAAGCATTTGAAACGGTGGCCAACTATAGACCGTTAACGTAGGTACGAGCAAAAAAAGTGGTTCAAATGGCTCTAAGCACTATGGGCCTGAGATCATCAATCCCCTACACTTAAAACTACTTAAACCTAACCAATCTAAGGACATCACACACATCCATGCCCGAGGCAGGATTCGAACCTGCGACCATAGAAGCAGCGTGGTTCCAGACTGAAGCCTCTAGAACCGCTCTGTCAAAGCGGTCGGCGGTAAGAGCATAGGAGGAGGAGATTAGTGTCTAACGTCGAGTCGATGAAAAGGCCATTAGAGACGGAACACAAGCTCGGATAAGGGAAGGATGACGAAGGAAAATGGACACGCTCTTTCAAAAGAACAATCCCGGAACATTGTTGAATCGATTTAGGGGCATCACGGGAAACCAAAATCAAGATGGCTGGACGTGGGTCTGAATAGTTGTTCTCCAGAGTGCGAGTCCTGTGTACTAAAAATGGGTATGAGCCCTTTGGGACTTGACATCTGAGGTCATCAGTCGCCTAGGGCTGAGAACAACTTAAACCTAACTAACCTAAGGACATCACACACATCCATGCCCGAGGCAGGATTCGAACCTGTTACCGTAGCGGTCGCGTGGTTCCAGACTGAAGAGCCTAGAACCGCTCGGCCAGGCAGTGGCCGGCCTTGTGTACAAAAAGCTGCACCACCTCGTTGGGTATGAGCATACGAAATAGGTTCCCAGATATGTGAGTGGTACAAAGACTTCTTAAGTAACAGAAGCCTGTGCCGTGTCTTCGACGGCGAGTGTTCAGAGACAAGGGAATCGTCAGGAGTGCCCCGAAAAGTGTGACAGGACCTCTGCTATATTCTACATACATAAATGATTAGGGGGCTGTTAGCTGATTAATCTGTTGTTTACGGGAAGGTGTCGTCCCTGAGTGATTGTAGGAGGATTCAAGATGATGTATACAAAATTCGTAGTTGATGTAGGTGACTGGCAGCTTGCTTTAAATGTAAAAATATGTAAGGAATGCAAATAAGTAGGAAAAACAAACCCTTAATATTCGAATACAATATTAGTAATTTGCTGCTAGACAGAGTCACCCGTCGATTAAATACCTAGGCGTAACGTCGCAAATTGACGTGAGCTGGAACGATCGTGTAAGGATTGTAGTATGGAAGGCGAATGCTCTACTCCAATTAATTTGGAGAATCTTAGGAAAATGTGGTACACCTGTGAAAGAGACCACATCTACTACATTAGTACGACCCATTCTCGACTACTGCTGGAGTATTTGGGATCCTCACCTGGTCGGACTAAAGGCAGATATCGGAACAATTCAGAGGCGCGAAAGTAGATTTGTTAGTAGCAATTTCGAACAACACGGAAGTATTACGTGCATGCTTCGGGAAATTAAATGACAATCAGTGGACGAAAGGCGACTTTCTTTTCGAGGAACACCACTGAGAAAATTTAGAGAACCGGCATTGTAATCTGCTGCTTCCAGTGTCATTTCGCGTAAGTACCAAGAAGATAGAGACATTACAGCTCCTACGGAAGCATACAGACGTTCGTTTTCCCCCATTTTTTGCGAGTGGAACAGGAAAGGAATGAGTAGTGATGCAGAACGGACGGTTCCATGTCAACAGTGTAGCAATAGAGTATGCTTGGGCGTCTCCAGCTACACGTCACCAAGAGGAGACCGTAGGGTTATCCATCTGGTTCTGACGAATAGACGAGTGAAATTAGCTTTAATTCAGGCAGCGTTTACAGGCAGAATGTCACAACGAACCATCTAGAAGGTATTACTGGAGGCTGGGGGTATTTCCAGTTGCCATGTGTCACTTACTGCTGACAACGTTAACCCATGACACAGTGTGGAGGATGTTGCAGTTTGTGAAATGAATGTAAGAACAACTTCCTCACATATTCCACCCACTACACACATACATTGTACGATGCATCTTCCAAGACAGTAAAATTGAGATATGTGTGATACAGGTACTTAAATATCTTATGAATGTATTTCCTCTGAGTTGTAGGTAGTACCCACAGTAGTCTAGAATTTGGTTCATTTCGACACATTAAATGCACAAATAGACAGGTCACCACCACAATAACTATCTAATGACTACTTACTGCTGTAGAGCCCACACCATGTTATTATTATTATTATTATTATTATTATTATTAGTGATGGTGGCCAGATACAAAACATTAATAGCATGAAATCTTTCAAATTCTTCAGTTCCATAAGTAAGGAGTCTATCAAATAAGTGATTCACAAACAGTAGGTATAGTGCCCGCATTTTAACTTAGTTGATTGTAATTGGGGGTGTAAGACGTTGGTGAAGCAAGTGTCACCCGGCAGATGTGTGGTGTAGAGGATGCGTGGTTCACATGATGTGTCTGTCCTCAGTGTCACTAGTTACCTTCCTTTTATGAAAAAGGAGTTGTACGTATCACTCTCGATCACTCTCGATGCACTGAGAATTGTTTCATCATTCTTAAAAATAATAAAAAAGTAAAAATAAAAATAAAGAAACGGACAAATGCGAGTAGGACACCTGCTCTCAGGGTTATAGACAAATATATACACTGTAGTTTATCCGTAGATTTTTATAAGTGAGTTTACGATTGTGAAAATATGTTACATAACTTGCTGTATCTTTCGATTGCATCGACTTAGAACTTAAAATGTTTACTTGGCCAAGGGACATAGCTTTGCAGACGATAAATGTAACCGTTCCAGAGAGAAGAGCGGCCAATGTGACGACATAAATTTTGACTCGATACCGCTACCCTTTCCTGAGATAAAGGTTCTCTTAACTGATGGACGGACAAACAGTTAGATAGATGGAACACACTCGATGCCTCTACCCTTTCCTGAGAAAAGCTTCTCTTAACTGATGGACAGACAAACAGACAGATAGATGGAACAGAGGGGGAGATCCTATAATGCTTCCGTTTTTACCAACGGAGGAACAGAACCCTAAAAATGGGCACAACACATTTGATTGAATTTTGGGCAACGGCCTCAGAAAGAGTGGGAACCATTGGTGCAGAGCAAGCGGCATTATAATGTTCAGAGATGAGTTTCACTTACATATGTGGCTATGAGATAGACGTCGCATTTCCGTAGACGACCAGAGGAGAGGTCACAGCAAGCAGTGATTCTCTAGACGCATACTTCTCAGACTGCTGGACATTTGGTTTCAAGAGCTATTGGATATGAGAACAGTAATGACTTGATAGTTGTTGACGAGGAGGCGAAATGCTCACAGTATATGACTAGAACGGTAAACCCTGTCATATACTTCATGCCTAGGGTACGTAAGTGTATATTCCAACCAAATAATTCACAACCCGCAACATAGGGCAAGGAGGATCCTAGAGGAGCTTGCCTCCTCGCTGTAGAAAACACCAACAGAAACCACTTCAAAGGACAGGTAGATCTTTGAAGCCCTTCTAGGCAGTGTGCCTAAGAGAAGGTACTGTGGTTTAAAATCCGGTCCCCAGGGTGGGATTACCATTCGACATAAAAGGACAACTCATCAGGCCCTAAGGAATTAGCCAGTCAGTTCGGAAAGACGACAGCGAGGTCACAATGAAGGAAAACGAGTTGGTGTTACAGACATTTTATGTGTAGGTACCTTGAATAAAAGAAGAGTTTTTAATGCAATGGAGCTTATAGAAATTTTCGAATACAGAAATGTAGATATTGTCTTAATGACAGAACATACAAAAAACTGAGAGGGATCAAAGACACAAATAATAATACATCACTTTACAGTGGACCCTAAAAAACGGAGCGAGAAACAAGTACAGTCGATACTCCTATAGACGAAAATGTAAAATAAAGATAGGTAAAAGGACACTAATTGCTAGACTTAAAATTGATAGACGACATTTATGCGTTACAGGAGTCGTGGTAGTATATGCACATGAGGAAGAAAGGCACAATTGTTCTCAAATATTTTATCAATTGCAGCAAAGACAAGTAAATAAATATAATAAATGAACTTAATTATAAATCAGCCTAGACCACAAAGGCACATTTATTACATGTAGCTGGACAATGACTGTACGAGAAACAGGAATCGTTACTCAATGCTTCCTGCTCCGTATACAGCCCTTGTCCAATGAAAATGGTTTTGACGACCTGAAGATGATCATGTGATGATTGGACCCAGTCATCCTGTAATAAACGTGGCTTTACAAGCTAGACTTTTTTTATAATTAATTTCAAATATTCTATTTTGATCGTTGAGTGCCCCAGAAATTTTTCTAGAACTAACTAAAAATAATCAAACCCACAATTTTTTAATATTAAACTAAACCAAAATAAACTCAGCCCGAATAGGCTATGAAGGACCAACGGTACCGAGCGACCGCCGTGTCATCCTCAGCTCACAGGCGTCACGGTATGCGGATATGGAGGGCATCTCGACAGCATACAGCTCTCCCTGCTGTATGTCAGTTTTCGAGACCGGAGCCGCTACTTATCACTCGGAGCTCCTTAGTTTGCCTGACAAGGGCTGAGTGCACCCCTCCTGCCAACACCGTTCGGCAGAACGGATGGTCACCAATACAAGTGCTAGTCCAGCCCGGCAGCGCTTAACTTCGGTGATCTGACGGGAACCGGCGTTACCACTGCGGCAAGATCACTGGCCATTTCTTAATATTAGGAAACTCAAAGGCAAGAATAGGAAAATTAGAAACAGTACATTCAGTAGGCACATTTGGTGAAACAACTTTAAATGAAAATGTTAAGACTTTAAGAGATTTTGCTACATTTAATGAGTTGTTAATGAGTCAGGATTGGTGAGGAAGGGAAAGCAGTAGGCATCCGTTGAGGTGATGTAGTTAAACCTTTTATGATAGATATGATGGTTTATTTTAATAAAAAGTGGTTGAAGGCAGGTCTAGAGTAGCCGCCGAAACTGAATGGATTGCTGCCTCAGGGAGTAGGTCAGGAGAGCATCTAACCGGGTCGGAAGCTGCCAGCAGAAGAGAAAGGACGGAGCATCCTCTCCCGGTGACTGGCCACGGCTCCACCCCCACGTGACCACCTCCAAACTTCCGTATAGGACAGACAAATTGCAGACGCACGGTTCGGTAGTGTTACCTCGTTAGCAACACGTGAGTTTCGCAGCCGATGGTCCAACACGTGAGTTTCGAAGTGGTTCTGTCCGCTATAATGCAACGTGACTTACGAGCTGAAACTAGCCGCCAGGCAGAAGACACTGGCGAACATCAATTGAAATATAAAAAATTAAATTTTTATAATATTACATTCATTTAGTAGCGGTTCCCACTGTGCACAGTTAAAAATTAAGGAAATCTTCTTTAGAAAGAAAGACGTAAATAAATACCGCTGGGGTGGAAGAGGTTAGTTTCATCTGTACGTCTCTCTTGAACTTCTGTCTGCTCCTCATTATTACTGAATTGTGATCTGAGTCCATATCGGCCCCTGGCTGCGACTTACAATCCTCTATCGAATTTCGGAATCTCTGTCTGACCACCATGTGATCCAGCTGAAATTTGCTCGCGTCTCCGAGATTCTTCCAAGTAAACCACCTCCTCTTGTGATTCTAGGACAGGCAATTTCCTATTAGTATCTGATGTTTATTCCAGGACTCACTCAATCTTTCTCCTCGCACGTCCCTTCTGCCAAGCAAATATTCTCCCATAACCCATTATTTTGTTTTACCCCCTACAACTGCGACCTACTCCCCGATCATTACGAGATTTTCATCTCTCTTCATGTACTAAATTACCCGTTCAATATCCTCACATACTTTATCTATCTCTTCATCTTCTGCTGTCGACGTTGTTGTGTACACCTGGTTTGCAGTCGAATCTAATGGAAACAACCCTATCACAGTACTGTTCACAGTAATGCGCTTTCTGCCCTACTTTCATACTCATAACGAAAATACTATTTTTGGCTGTTATTGATATTACCCTGTATTCGTCTGACCAGAAACCCTTATCTTCGTTACATTTCACTTCACTGACTCCTAAGCATTTCCTTTTCAGATTTTATAGCATCCTCACCTCTGACGTTCAAGGATGCGATTAGTAGAACCTTACTCTTTCGTTGGTTTCTGAATCTTTTCCTGATGGTCACCACCACGTTTGCAATCTCTTCCGGGAGGTCGGAATGGGAGACTAATCAGCAGTCTTTTACCAAAGGAGAGACCATCATGACACTTTTTAGGTTTTGGCTGACATGTCCTGTAATGTGTCTTAACTTCAGTGGTTGCCATTACCTTCGGCATCCACATGCGGTTGATAATCACTGATTCTTCTATTTTTAGTGGCGGTTACAAATCCCAAGGACGCGGGAGCGACATCATCCTTTGTCCGCTTTCCCGCTCCCAATGAGAAGGCCCTTAGCAGAACGAGAGTGACTTCTTAAGCCGGAAGTCTTTGGCCGCTATTGCTGATATTTATTCACAATTAAAGCAATAGCTGGGTTTGAACCTAGGAGACCCAGCATGTTCCGAGTATGAATGAGATCTACTCCTAAGGCCACCGGTGAACTCTCCTTCTCGTATGCTAGAGCGAAAACTCCGGCAACGCTACATTCCAAAGGAGGTGAGACCATGTTCAATATGGTTGCAGCTTCGTGATGCACTTAAAGAAGGGTTGAATGGTCTCAGAGGGGTCAACAGTGCCGAAGGAAGTCAATAACGACGACCTGTTGATCATCCCACTGACAACAGTCGTTTTCGAGCAAGAAATATTTGTCACCACTTTAAAAGAGAGCAGTGGTTGCTTGTAGAGCTATAGATGGTCTAGAATTGGTATCAGTTGGTCCTGTGGCCATTTCTACTCGCATAATTGATGACAGTGAATTGGTTTGCATGTGCCAGTCATTGGTACGAACTCAGCACGCTAAGGTCGGTCGATGTGACGCAATCGCAGAAATGACCTACCGTTGTTCGACGTGCCCATGACTACATTGTAAATGGAGCTGACTGATTTGTTTGTGTGTCAACGTGGGATTTCTGGCGTGTATACAAGAGATTGTATATCACTCTCAACCATGTAACACGCCGGATAGTTATAGAGGAAGACGGGTAATATGCAATACGTACAAGAACCAGGAGGGAACAATAATACTGGAAGACAAGAACGTAGTGTACGGATTAAAAAGGGCATAAGACAGAGACGTAGTCTTTCGTCCCTACTGTTCAATCTAGACATCGGAGATAAGAGAAAGATTCCACTGATGACAGTGCTGTCCTTAGGATCCGTTAGATGGAGTGATCTATATAATGAGTACAGAACAGGGATGTAGAGTAAATTGCAAAAAAGACGATAGTAGTGAGCAGTAGAAGAAGTGAGAACAGCGAGAAACGTAAGGAAGGAACACATGAAAAACAGATTAGTCAAGGCAATGAGAGCATTTCTGGCCACAAGAAGTCAACTGGTATCAAATAGAAGCCTTAATTTGAAGAATACGTTTCTGAGAATGTACATGTGATACACAGAACTTACGATGATAAATCACGGGCAGTGGGAAAATCGGAACCGAAGAGGATCGAAGCATTTAAAATGTGGTACTACAGACGAATGCTGAAATTTAGATGGACTAATAAGGCAAGGTATGATGATGTTGTCCCCCTAATCGGCGAGGAAAGGAATGTATGGAAAACACTGACATGAAGGAGGAACAGGATGACAGGGCAGCTGTGAAGAAATAAGGAAAGAACTTCCATAGTACGACAGTGAGCGGTAGAGGGTACAAAATGTAGAGGAAAACACAGACTGCAATACATCAAGCAAATAATTGAGAGGGTACAATAGCTGCTCTGAAATCAAAAGGTTTGCACAGGGAAGGGATTCCTGGTGGTCCGTATCAAAGCAGCCAAAAAACTGATGACTCAAGAAGAACAGCACAACGGAGAAGATTTTCAGTTATTGTTGGTAACAGTCGGTTTCAAAACCGGTGGGAGTTGCTGCTGTCAGACAATCCTGGTGCATATCAACCAGATTTCGGGTGAAAATTGCAAAAGGAATTGGATACAGTGGATATTAGTATTGTGGTATCTCGGAAAATGTCGTTGTTCACTGCAGCAGATAAAACGGCACGGCTTGGATGGTTCAAACAGGTAATAAAACTGGACAATAGCTAACATAAGGCGTGTGGTGTCATCCAGCTACAGAGGTGAAAATAAATATTGCATATTGCTTTATTGTCAATACTGGGCATAATAGGATCAAAGCTGATTTTGTTCTGTCACGGACAGTCATAAGAAAACAAAAATAGAGAAGATAAACAAGTTTCCACTTGAAAAACACAAATAAATAAAAAAAAAACTTAGAAAGTACTCCACTGCAAATTGTTCTCACCGTCTTGCTTGTTTATAAACCAGTTATCCTCCTTGATACTGCAGACATTTTTGAATGCGGTTGGGCACACTCATTACCAAATTGTCCAGAGAAGCATATGGGATATTTTATCATTCTTCCATAGAGGCCGCTATGATGCACTGTAAGGTTGCAGACTTTCGTTTCTTTTGGCATTTACAATGCAGGTGATATCTGAAGAATATGTTGGCTATTCCATCCGACTCAGTCTGTGCTCCATCAGGAAACTGTTCACAATATTGCGACGATGAATGTGTAGATTATCGTCCATCAGCGTGAGTCCTGCTTCAATATGTTCGCCTTATGGAACCAAAATGCGTGCAAGGATGTCGTCCCGATACTTCACTTCCACTTATTGCCACAAAGGATGTCTTGATGCCGTACATGTTTCTGCTCCGAAACATGATTGAACCGCCTTGATAAGGGTGGAGGTCTATGATACAATTCGGTTGTAAAAATTGTCCTCGTTGCCTCCACACACGAATATCCCTATAGACATTCTGGAGACAAGTACGGGTCTCACCAGAAAAGAGCGTTTTGCCGCACATGGTTTGATGCACATGCGACACGAGCCCGATTTAGAAGGGGAGCCTTAAAAGAGCTTCTGGCACGTACCCCTGCTCATGGAGCCTATTTAGTATCCCTTCCGTACACGCCTGTAGCTGTTTGGAACTGCCGCCATAGGCGTGTAGCACTGTGCGGAGGGTTCCTGCTTGCTGTTCAACGTAGGTATCCGTCCTGGAAACCTGCTGCAACGGTACTCACTTTGATTCATAGCGACGTTCGCTGTGACATCCACCTGTCTCATTCCCTGTTCCATTAGAGATACTACAAGGAACCTCTGGTTCTACGTTGTTGTTGTCCGAACCATCCTCAAACAACGAACTCTCTTAAGTAATTCATTGTTTACAGGTGACACAGTTATCGTGGACTGCACATACTGCCTCCTCACGGCAGAAACACAGCTCTCTTTTTTTTGCGTAGTTACGTTATATTGTATGGACATCATAATTTATTTCTGGATAATAACGTTCGATAATAAAGTTTCGGCAATATACAACATTCATTTTGAACGACGTAACTCCTGCAATGAGTCTTTCTCAATTAATACAAGGTGTCGAGTACACTTGTAAATCAAATGTTCAACACGCGTTGCGTGTAGGGTGTAATTCAATCCAGAGGCGGTTCTTTGATATTTTCGCACTAAGACTATGGAGAACAAATTAAAGCCACTTTTACCATAAAGAAGGCTGTTCCACATAGCGGCTTCTGTATTCACCGTCACATTCATACGAGTCAGGGTATAATTTCAAAACTATATCCATTATTTTCTCATGCTTTATAACTGTGGAGGCTGGTGTAACGCGAATTTTTAGTCTAGAGGGAGAATCTTCATCTGACAAAAATCAGACAAAATTCGGTATCGCACTTACTGAGTAAAACGGGGAATAACTGCAGCTCAGAAATGCGAGGTAGTTTCGTCATTATAAACGAGAGCACACACAAATTTGTAATTAAGACCATGCAGATAGCACGTTGAATATCTAACAGGTCGAGAAATGGTTAGATACTGGTTTACACACCACCCACACTAGGCTCAGGCAACGCGAATGCGTAGCAGTAAGTGGCGGAAATCACACTACACCATCTCTCCACAAATATGTCCTTTCGGGCCTCTCACTAAGACCACTCTTTCCTCGGTCCGCCGTAAGACGGACTTTGCGACGAACTGTGTATCATATTATGGGTCTCGTCTTAACATCTTTCCTTCCGCTACAGATGTTATCGAAAACGCTTTTCTGTTTCCTGTCCCTCATCAGTTTCATCTCAGCCCAGTTTAATGTTAAAGGCGATGCGATTTTGACACGCTCTGTGTACATAATCCGTTCCTTGTACACTTACGTCCACACTAGCTATTCTCATAAATCAAACACCATTTATCATACCAATAACTGAAATATCAAATCAGTCACGTCCAGTATATTGGCTGTAGCTTTGCTCAATACTAACGGCGGAGTGCAGCAATGTTGTTTACAGGTTAACTGTTGCTAAGGCGACATTTAACACAGGTCAACGAAAAATTCGACTCACCAACCTTGGTTAAACGAGGGAGTTTATCACTGCTATATTAGACCGAAGTCGGGGTGGGGTGGGGGAGGGTTACCTTTCACTTAGGCGATGGAGTCCCACTCACAGACAAGACACTCCACCCATCTGGCTGGGGCATCTTTGACTCCACTCGAAGGACCACACATGGTTATTTGGCATGCCTGAAGCTGTGTACCTTATTTGAAGTCTTTCAAATCGTTAACAACTGGGATAACGTTCAGGGCGACATGCCTTCTTATAACCATTATACACCACATTCTACGAGCAGACTCGACGAGTTTTATGTCTCTGTCCACTTTGGAAACGATGTCTTCGAAGGATAAAAATGAGCTCTTGCGTTTCCTGACAATTGCGCCATCAGCTGTATGCTCACTCCACCATGTCAGTCGGTCTGGTGCAGCAAAATGTTCTGGAAGCTTAACACTTCCCCACTTGGAAACCCACACTGCCGACAACATATTGCCATTAAGTCCTTCGTGAAGCATCTCCCGCGGTACGCGTCCAAGTTGCCCTGGTGGCACAAGTGTGCGAAACCTGCAATCAAAAGGACTTCATGCAGTGTGGCAAGGGAACAGCAGCGCGGCATCGGAACACCTCCAGGTTCCGCTACAACGACCTTCGTGAGACTGATGCGTCTATAGGAAACGTCACCAGATTAAAGCCCATCTCCTCACCCTCCAAAGTGATAAACTGCACATCGTCATGGTACGTTCCAGCACTTCCTACACGATAAATCGACGTCCACAGTTCACGCGTCGACGACTTCGATTCTCCGTTTTTAACCTCAACGGCCTCGATGTTACTGTCTTTCGGCGACCGCTACCGCTATTACAACGATGATCCGATGCCGACGCCCACTCTTGACGATCTCCCCTCCATCTCTGAAGGGACGCTCACCACTGCATAGTCAACACCAATGATGCCTGCGATCACCATGGACGAGGTGGCCGATGCCACTGACAGTGGGTCGAAGAAGAAGTCGCCAGGAGCAGACGGTCTTCCGATGGAGCTCTCCCGCGTGTTCACGAATGCTGCCTCGCTGGACTGAGTTGCTTCAGGAACTCTTTACTCCATCCTTCCTCATAGCACCAGAATATTTCAGGACAGACAATTGTCTCAACATACCTCCCGCTAACATTAATTCCCGTGCATTATAAAATCTACGTTCATCTTTAGCGTCGCGCAAACGGGTAAACCTACGCTTTTTTCACGAGAACAGATTGCACGTGGTTGTGGGTCTACGGCTTTGGGAGAATACCGTGACCTCATCGCGATAGCTATGGTCTGTCGACTGTGCGCGGCGCTTATCCCTTTCCTCCTCAGAGCAGAGACGCGTATGCGCTCCCGCTGCTATTTTTGGATGCTATTCGCCAGTTACTGATTCCCACTGTCTCCACGGTCAAGGTCAATGGGAGACTTGTTGGACCAATTCCTATACGCCGTTCTGTGCGATATGGATGCCACCCCGTCCACATTAACATTCCATCGCACTCGAGTCCCACGTCGCCAATCCTACAACTCGCCTACAGTGTCTCATCTTGCACAGTAACACCTGTCGCTGCAGGGTCCGCACACATGATCTCCTCGCCCACTTCACACCGGAACTCAAAAATGGCAGCCATAGGATGCAGTTGTACGGACGTATTTCAGGTAGCATTCTTAACGTCCGCAAGTCGCTGACGATACACATCAGGCGTGAACTCTAGGTTGTGGTGCCGGACCCGCTGCTCGTCACTACCACGCAGCATTACTTAGGGATCGACTGTAAGGGCTCCACACACCGCACTGCGGCACTGACTTACTGCTGTCTTTTACAGCCCATGTGGCCTCATGTTCACTACCATATCCACCACAGCTTGAGCCAACTACAACGTGTGTCTCATGTCAACACATTTGTGCCCCTGATGTGGTACATGTTGCCTGATGCCATTACGCATTCGTCGCCGACTTCAATCGACCTTCGGATTTTCATGTCAACAGGGACCCTTCTCAAGGTCTGTTACAAAATTCTAATAGAGCCCCCTCTAAAAGCCGACCACGTACCTCACAACGTGCAAACGCGAGCCACAGTGCTCTTTATGCATGCTATGCTGCAAAATACTAACGCGAATTCTTTACAGACTAATGGAAAAACTAGCAGAAGCCGACCTCGGGGAAGATCACTTTGCATTCCGTAGAAATGTTGGAACATGTGAGGCAATACTGATCCTACGACCTATCTTAGAAACTAGATGAAGGAAATGCAAACCTACGTTTCTAGCATTTGTAGACTTAGAGAAAGCTTTTGACAATGTTGACTGGAATACGCTCTTTCAAATTCTGAAGGTGGCAGGGGAAAAATACAGGGAGCGAAAGGCTATTTACAATTTGTACAGAAACCAGATGGCTGTTATAAGAGTCGAGGGACATGAAAGAGAAGCAGTGGTTGGGAAAGGGGTGAGACAGGGTTTTAGTCTCTGCCCGATGTTACTCAATCTGTATATTGAGCAAACAGTGAAGGAAACAAAAGAAAAATTCGGAGTAGGTATTAAAACCCATGGAGAAGAAATGAAAACTTTGATGTTCGCGGACGACATTGTAATTCTGTCAGAAACAGCAAAGGACTTGGAAGAGCAGTTGAATGGAATGAATAGCGTATTGAAGTTAGGTTATAAGATGAACATCAACAAAAGCAAAACAAGGATAATGGAATGTAGTCGAATTAAGTCGGGTGATGCTGAGGGAATTAGATTAGGAAGTGAAACACTTGAAGTAGTAAAGGAATTTTGCTATTTGTGGAGCAAAATAACTGATGGTGGTCGAAGTAGAGAGGATATAAAATATAGACTGGCAATGGCAAGGAAAGCGTTTCTGAAGAAGAGAAATTTGTTAACATTGAGTATAGATTTAAGTGTTAGGAAGTCATTTCTGAAAGTATTTGTATGGAGTGTGGCCATGTATGGAAGTGAAACATGGACGATAAATAGTTCGGACAAGAAGAGAATAGAAGCTTTTGAAATGTGGTGCTACAGAAGAATGCTGAAGATTAGATGGGTAGATCACATAACTAATGAGAAAGTCTTGAATAGGATTGGGGAGAAGTTTGTGGCAGAACTTGGCTAGAAGAAGGGATCGGTTGGTAGGACATGTGTTGAGGCATCAAGGGATCACCAATTTAGTATTGGATGACAGTGTGGAGGGTAAAAGTCGCATAGGGAGATCAAGAGATGAATACACTAAGCAGATTCAGAAGGATGTAGGTTGCAGTAGGTACTGGGAGATGAAGAAGCTTGCACAGGGTAGAGTTGCATGGAGAGCCGCATCAAACCAGTCTCAAGGACTGAAGACCACAACAACAACAACAATAATGGTGGCTTCTCTCCAACCACCGATCCCCATAGCACATATCCCATGTTGTAACTTATTTGGTCGAATTCAGCTACGTTCGGCACAATCTCCTGGTCACCCACCCTCTCTGTGCAGACTTTTATCCTTTGTTTAATGTGTCCATCCGTCTCAACCTGTTGGAGATGTGGTCTTTGCTCCTTGACCAAAAACTATTGCACACATTTTTGTAAGAAAATGGTGGGCTCAAAAGAGTAAATTATTTTTGTTGAAATTATGGTATAACTCTCCTGCCGTTTATGCCAGTTTAGCTTGATAACAGTCATTTGACCGAAACTAGTAGCGAATTGAACAAAATAAACGACAGCCGAAGATTTCACCATGAACTGCA
The DNA here is from genome assembly GCF_023897955.1 of Schistocerca gregaria. Taxonomy (NCBI): domain Eukaryota; kingdom Metazoa; phylum Arthropoda; class Insecta; order Orthoptera; family Acrididae; genus Schistocerca; species Schistocerca gregaria. The sequence goes on from NC_064921.1 coordinate 136,994,847, forward strand.
ACAATTATTTGGCGGCTGAATATCCCCATCTGCAAACATGCATCATGGACTGTTGTCCTCATTCCCTGCCAACGACGAACACCCTGGAGTTTATTCTGTGTTGCCCCAGACTTTTCACTACCCCCTTACGAAACGCTACGCCCTCATCTGGTTTCGAGGACAACCTTCAGAATACCTCCACGACTGTCCATGTACTGGCCTTGACTTTTGGAATCGGGTTGCATCTTTTTCCTGCTCTCCACAGCGTAGTAACAATACCCACGTTACGAGCAAACTGAGAAGAGCGCGTAAGTGCCAAGTACAGCGATTATCATTATCTTTGCATGTGTAATGGGTGCTTTCACTTGTAACATACGGAGTTAGCTGCGATGAATTTCCCTGTTACCTGAATGTCTTTTGCTAACCGCTATTTAACGTTGGTGCAGCGAAGAGATAATGTAATCGTGATTAATGTGTAACCATAGTAGCGAGACATTCGGTTACCTTGCCTTGTAATCGACGTTGGTGGGGCTGGCCATAAATCTTTCTCCTTCTCCTTGTCTACACATTTGTGGAACGAATTACTCTGTCACCTGAGCCATGTCTAAAACCATTCCGCGTTAAAGAGGAGTTTAAAGTTTTCTAGCATGAGCATAATTTCCCTCTCTGAGAACTCTGGCAGTGTTCTCTCTGGAAAACGGTAGCCAGTACCGCTGTCACACTGTAAACTACTTACGCTCTCCTCATACCTTGTTACTTCTATTTTCTTCCTTCCATCTAATCTGCTAAACTTACCCTGTTATCTCTCCTCCTCCTCTGACAAGCCTAGTTCTTCTTCACAATGAATCTTTTGCACGATTGTCATACGTTTCCGTTAGATGCCACTACTCGCATTGACAAGAACTTGTTGAGGAAATTACTTAATGTCAATAAGATCGAAATTTCTTATATTCCACATATTAATTCCAATATGTGTCATAGATATTATACACTACTGGCCATTAAAATTGCTACACCATGAAGAAATGCAGATGATAAACGGGTATTCATTGCTCAAATATATTATACTGACATGTAATTACATTCTCACGCAATTTGGGTGCATAGATCCTGGGAAATCAGTTCCAAGAACAACCACCTCTGGCTGTAATGAGGCCTTGATACGCCTGGGCATTGTGTCAAACAGAGCATGGATAGCGTGTACAGGTACAGCTGGCCAGGGCACCAGTCGAACATTTTCTGTATCCAGAAAGGCCCGTACAAGATCTGCAACATGCAGTCGTGCATTATCCTGCTGAAATGTAGCGTTTCGCAGGAACCGAATGAAAGGTAGTGCCACGGGTAGTAACACATCTGAAATGTAACGTCCACTGTCCAAAGTGCCGTCAATGCGACCAAGAGGTGACAGAGACGTGTAACCAATGGCCCTCCATACCATCACGCCGGGTGATGTGTCAGTATGGCGATGACGAATACACACTTCCAATGTGCGTTCACCGCTATGCCGCCAAAAACAGATGCGACCATCATGATGCTGTAAACAGAACCTGGAGTCATCCGAAAAAATTACGTTTTGCCATTCGTGCACACAGGTTCGTCGTTCAGTACACCATCGCAAGCACTCCTGTCTATGATGCAGCGTCAAGGGTAACCGCAGCCATGGTCTCCAAGCTGATAGTCCATGCTGCTCCAAACGTCGTCGAACTGTTCGTGCACATGGTTATTATCTTGCAAACGTCCCCATCTGTTGACTCAGGGATCGAGACGTGGCTGCACGATCCGTTACAGCCATGCGGATAAGATGCCTGTCATCTCGACTGCTAGTGATACGAGGCCATTGGGATCCAGCACGGCGTTCCGTATTACCCTCTTGAACCCACCGATTCCTTATTTTGCCAACATTCATTGGATCCCGACCAACGCGAGCAGCAATGTCGCGATACGATAAACCGCAATCGCGATAGGCTACTATCCGACCTTTATCAAAGCCGAAAACGTGATGGTGCGCATTTCTCCTCCTAACACCAGTCATCACAACAGCGTTTCACCAGGCAACGCCGGTCAACTGCTGTTTGTGTATGAGAAATGGGTTGGAAACTTTCCTCATGTCAACACGTTGTACGTGTCGCCACCGGCGCCAACCTTGTGTGAATGCTCAGAAAAGCTAATCATTTGCATATCACAGCATCTTCTTCCTGTCGGTTAAATTTTGCGTCCTTAGCACGCCATCTTCGTGGTGTAGCAATTTCAACCGCCAGTAGTGTGGTTGGATTTGAGACGGGCCAGGTGAAATAAATGCATAAAAGACAAATAGAGTTGTGTGCTAGATAGATATTCTTCTCATTTCAGTAGTTATGGTACGTTATTCTTTCCCGCATAAGGATTACGCAGTATTTTCTTAGTCTTTTACTCTTTTTCTACGTTCTGCAATTTACTGCTATTATATAAATTCCTTTTGTGCCATACACGTGTAACAGAATTGCCAGTAAGTTGCAGCTCTTCCTTGCAGACTTTCATTTATCCTGGCGGACTTCCGGCTTCTACGAGTCACACGTGCCTTTTATAGACACCAGTGTCACGCTGTAGCACAGCGAGAGTGGCTTTTGCCCGGTGCGGCGTTGCGCTCTGCAAGTGCCACGTGGCCGGCAGGTTACTGTCTGCATTGGACGGTGCAGCGCGGAGCAGAGCACCTGGTGCTCCGGTTTTAGGGCGCGCAGTTCGGTTTACGACGTCCTCCTAACTGCGAGCTGAGCGCCGCCTGCCGCCGCTACCCGCAGAGCACTGCCTTGCTGCGGACGAATGCAGCTGCGGATACACTCGGCCACTGTTGTGTCACTGAGGTGTGGCTCAGTAAACCTAAAACATTCTGAACGTCTATATAAGCAACGGATAGTGACATTTTATACTCCTTGGTCCGATTAGTTATTGATGCGGGATTTGTATATGATAAGTTGTGCTATAACCACTGCGGAAAGAGATTAGGCTGGTTGCTTTGTCCTGTCTACTCTAACTCCGTCAAGTTGTCTTTCAACAAGACAACGGAAGATCACATTTTACCCATGGTGGTCTGAGCATGCTCGACTGTTTCCCTGGCAAACTTGTTCTCTAGATCTCTCACCTGACCATAGGTTGCCGAGAGACTGGTGCGCCACCCATTGAGATATAAGAAATGTTGCACAGAACTGAAGCCTGGAATGATGTATCCGTGTATGTCATAAAAACTCACGTTACTTGACAGCCAGCTGGGTTAGAGCCGTTTTTGCGGTCGGATTCATCATAACTGTGCACTACATTTCACACTCTTCATGCCAACATATTTACATTGTCCTCAAGTACATCGCCCTTGTATAGACCCTCTATATACTCCTTCCACCTTTCTGCTCTCCCTTCTTTGCTTAGAACTGGGTTTCCATCTGAGCTCTTGATATTCATACAAGTGGTTCTCTTTTCTCCAAATGTCTCTTTAACTTTCCTGTAGGCAGTATCTATCTTACCCCTAGTGAGATAAGCCTCTACATTCTTACATTTGTCCTCTAGCTTAGCTTAGCCATTTTTCACTTCCTATCGATCTCATTTTTGAGACGTTTGTATTCCTTTTTGCCTGCTTCATTTACTGCGTTTTTATATTTTCTCCTTTCATCAATTAAATTCAATATTTCTTCTGTTACCCAAGTATATCTACTAGTCCTTGTCTTTTTACCTACTTGATCTTCTGCTGCCTTCACTATTTCATCCCTCAGAGCTACCCATTCCTCTTCTATTGTATTTCTTTCCCCCATTCCTGTCAATTGTTCCCTTATGCTCTCCCTGAAACTCTGCACAACCTCTGGTTCTTTCAGTTTATCCAGGTCCCATCTCCTTAAATTCTCACTTTTTTTCAGTTTCTTCAGTTTCAACCTACAGTTCATAACCAATAGATTGTGGTCAGAGTCTACATCTGCCTCTGGAAATGTCTTACAATTTAAAACCTGGTTCCTAAATCTCTGTCTCACTATTATATAATCTATCTGATACCTTCCAGTATCTCCAGGATTCTTCCATGTACACAACCTTATCTTATGATTCTTCAACCAAGTGTTAGCTATGATTAAGTTATGCTCTGTGCAAAATTCTACAAGACGGTTTCCTCTTTCATTTCTCTCCTCCAATCCATATTCACCCACTATGTTTCCTTCCCTCACTTTTTCTACTTTCGAATTCCAGTCACCCATGACTATTAAATTTTCGTCTTCTTTCACTACCTGAATAATTTCTTTTATTGCATCATATATTTCATCAATGTCTTCATCATCTGCAGAGCCAGTTGTCATATAAACTTGAACTACCGTAGTAGGCATGGGCTTCGTGTCTATCTTGTCCACAATAATGCGTTCACTATGCTGTTTGTAGTAGCTTACCCTCACTCCTATTTTTTGTTCATTATTAAACCTACTCCTGCATTACCCCTAATTGATTTTGTATTTATAACCCTGTATTCACCTGCCCAGAAGTCTTGTTCCTCCTGCCACCGAACTTCACTAATTTCCACTATTCCTAACTTTAACCTACCCATGTCCCTTTTGAAATTTTCTAACCTACCGGCCCGATTAAGGTACCTGACAATCCACCGTAGAACGCCAGTTTTCTTTCTCCTGATAATGACGTCCCCTTGAGTAGTCCCCTCCCGGAGATCCGAATGGGGGACTATTTTACCTCCGAAATATTTTACCCAAGAGGACGCCATCATCATTTAATCATACAGTAAAGCTGCATTCCCTCGGGAAAAATCACGGCTGTAGTTTCCCCTTGCTTTCAGCCATTCGCAGTACCGGCACAGCAAGGCCGTGGTTAGTGTTACAAGGCCAGATCAGTCAATCATCCAGACTGTTGCCCCTGCAACTACTGAAAAGGCTGCTGCCCCTCTTCAGGAACCACACGTTTGTCTGGCCTCTCAACAGATACACCTCCATTATGGCTTCACCTACGGTACGGCCATCTGTATCGTTCAGGCGCGCAAGCCTACCCACCTACGGCACCGTCCATGGTTCATGGGGGTAGGTATTCTTCCTACTATAGTGTAAATGCAGAATATATAGAATTGTGTTTTAGTTAAAACACAAGAAAATGGTCTTGGAAAATCAACGAGACTCTTTACAGCAATTTATGGCATTTCATGTGTTACATACCTCCACCTGGCACACAGCTCCTCATTATCGATCAGATAGAGCTGGATGTTGCGCCGACGTGGGTCTGATGTGAAACTACCGTTTTCACCTGTTACGGTGCTGTGATTTTGGGTGCACACGCACATTTTATCAAACAACATTCTCTTTCACATCTTCCACCCTCATTACGTGCACTTCTTAGCATCTCGTCATCACATTCATATTCTCTTTGCGTTGTACCCTGACAATTTTCTTTTTCGACGTTAGCGTAATTTTCCATTCTCATCAATCATTTGTGATTTTTAAAAGGATTGGTTATTTCGACAGATTCTCTAATACCAGTGTAGCTGTCATAGTTAAAGATGATGTAGTCGGACGTTTCCGCATGACCACATCAACAGCTATGATTATCTTTGACTTGGAACTGACGCAGGTAAATTGGTGATTGACCGCATCGTGTTAAGTAACGTACCACGCGATGGCTCTGGTTTACATGGCCTACAGCCAGACGTTCACCAATGTTCGGGAAAAGCTGATGGATTCATACACAATATGTATAGAAACAGCAAAATATTGGTCCTTTTACAAGAGAACTCGTGACCGGAAGCGAAATTTTTGGCCGGAACGTTCTACACCGACATTTAATGGCAGTATGTTACTGATATCCAGTAGCAGCTCTACAGAAAGGGCAAGTAGTGATGCAGTTCTGTCGAGAGTTGGATGTTACGTGAAATAAGAAAGAACTTACTGAGCACACTCGCAGCGGCTATGCTTACGTGTGTTCCGTCACGAGGTACCGTGGTTACCTTGGGATCTCGCTATTCGGACGACACCACAATACTCACACAGGGCGACGCGTTATCATGACCAATACGGACGAAATAGTGCCAACCTTACTCGTGCAAGTAATGCGGTCAGCCAACTAAAGAAAGAAACACAATTCCAGGACCACGAAATGTAGTCCTAAAACAGCTCCATCTTTGTAAGCTATAAACTTATTACCTAACTGTGAGATCCCAGAAAACAGAGCTCATATTTTGTATGATTTTAACAAATTCCTACTGTAAGCGACGAATCAAATTATTTTAATTTGACGTATTACAGAGAATGTTGTATTATGAAATTCGTGTATAATAAGGAGTACGTGAAGGAGCATATAATACCTGCTATTGAGTTGTCGACCCCATATCTAGGGGCAGCGTCTTTGATCAATAATGAAAATAACCTGAGTCCCGGTTTCTAACCCCAGCACCCCTCCCCAGTGCTTAAATTTTGAATAAAATTCAGCAGTATTGGCGGCCGATAACTTCGTCATTAACAATCACCCTCATTCTGCCAACGGCTTTGTTGAAGCGGTCGGAAGAGCGTTCAGGGCATAATCTGGTCCTTGGGGTGGGAAGCTGCCCGTAAAGGCGGAAGAATCAGCAAAGTTAAACGGCGTGATGATGCAGAAGGCAATAGAAACCACTGCATTAAACATAAATAATGTGTACTCGCAGAACATGTGACCTGTAATTGTAAAAGCGACATGATGATCTTTCCATTGGCAAAAGAATCTAGCATAATCCCCCTTTCGGATCTCCGGGAGAGGACTGCCAAAGAGGACGTTTCCATGAAAAAAAAAAACTTAATAACCAACGAAAGGATGATGTTCTACGAGTCTGGACTTGGAATGTCAAAAGTTTGAAAATATTGAGGAAGTTAGGAAATCGGAAAAGGGAAATACTGAGGCTGCGATACAGAGAGGATCAGTCAACTGAAATGGAAAGATGGTTATGATTTATGATCAAATGGGTAGGGGTAATATCAACAGGCAGCAGCAAATAGTGTAACGAGAACAAGAAAGTTTTGATAGGAAAGTGGGCAGAGAGTGAGTTAGGGTACATAGTTCAGTGATAGGTTTATTCTCATCAGAATACACAGCAAACCAACACCAATAACAATACTTCGGATATACGTGACGAAGATGCTGGCAGAAGATAAAGAGAAGGAGAAAGTATGTTGAGGATATTGAAGGCGCAATTCAGCACGTAAGAGGAGACGAAAATCTAATAGCCATGGGGGATGGGGTTACGGGATAATATGGGCTTGATAATAGGAATGAGATAGGAGAAAGGCAAATTGAGTTCTGTAATTAATATGAATTAACAATAGCGAATACTCTGTCCAAGAATCACAAGAGGAAGAGGTATACTTGAAAAAGGCCAGTCGGCACAGGAATAACTGTTCAACTATTATCTAAGAATGATATTTAATTCCGACCTCCGATTGGTTGGTTCATTTTACTGTTATGTCATATATGCGTATTTTGTTCCCGTGTTTATACTCACACAGTGTGAGATTGTTCTTCCGTCTCATTTTTTAGTTTATTATTGATTACACAGTTTTATTTTGTTAACCACATACTGCCACAGTGTATAACTGATCTCTTATACTTTATACCTCCCCATTATTATATACGTTTCATGTTACGTAATGTTACATAACGTCCTGTAGTTATTGCTGTTTTGCACAGATGCCTGAAGATGACGTAGTGAAACGCCAAAAGTAGTCTCATGAATACGTTATATTCAAATTACAGAGGCTGCAAGTGGTTTTAATTTTACATTGAGCGTTTGCGATTGCTGCTTATCTCATCCACCAATGCTGAAACAATAATGAATGCATGGTTACCGTTTAGTCGGGCGGTACGCAGGATGATTACGTGAAACCGCTCATTATCAGGACCGAAGAAGCAAGGCAGTTGATCACATACAGACCCTGGACGCCCAGCAGAAGGAACGAGAGTGCTCAGACCCAAGACACCAGCTAGTGGGGTACAACACAGGAGACTTGTACGGATTTTTATGCCTCTGCAGAAAGTGAGACTATCGAAAATTACTAAAGCACCATGTGTGACCGAATTTTATTCTTAATTGCTTGTCAGACGTGGCATACAAAGTCAACAGTTATAACCCCTCATCAGTCAGACAAAATTGGTCTGCGTCACCAGCAGGAAGCCCTAGTACAGTCCTAAATATCGAAAGCAGATGTAAGAACACGACTAGAACGCAAAAATCCTCCAACGCTGCCATACTGACGACTCCTGGCAGAACTTTGATCCTGGCTGCTGTTGTCGTCTTCAGCGGAAATTTCAGAAACAAAGAGTCACTGTTTCTCCAGATAAACAAAAAAATAACATCCTGTGAATATAATATCAGTGAGTCATAGTTGGAATGTGTAAACTCGTACAAATAGAGGGGGTAATACTTAGTAGAGACATAAAATGGAATGAGCACATAGGTTCAGTCTTGGGTAAAGCAGGTAGCAGACTTCGATTTACCGCTACAACATTTGGGGAATACAATCCGTCTACTAAGGACTTACTTACAAATCATTCGTGCTACCCAGTCTAGAATATTGCTCGAGTTTGTGGGACCACACAAAACAGGACTATCAGGGATATTGAACGTTTAAAGAGAAGGGCACGACGAATGGATAGAGGTTTGTTTGAGTCGTGAGAGAGTGTCACAGAGAAATTCAAACTCAAGTAACAGACTGTTGAAGATAGAGACAATCCCGACAAAGTCAACTAACAAAAATTCAAAAACCACCTTTAAATGACTACGTGGATATACTGCAAACTCCTATACTTCTGTGCCATAGATCGTGATGATGAGATTAGATTAATTACAGCACACACAGAGGAAATGTTGTGTATTCTGAAATGTTGTATAAATAGCAACATTCTTCATTGTTGCTATAAGTTGACATCAGTAATAAACGCGCTTTGAGTGCTACATATTCTACTTCATTGACGACCCTGCCTTCGGACTTGGACTTGCTTGTGATTTGCGCGTGACAAAATATAGAGTGAACCAGAATTTCACCGACAACTTTCAGAGTCGGTAGTGCGAACCAAAAAAGAAACACATATTCAGTAAAGCTGGGCTCTAAATTAGATAACTTAATGAGAACTTGTTAATATTCGCTACTGTGAAACACAACTCTTCTACTGAAAAAATGTGTGTAGACATCTAATTATCTCATTTTATAGCACACGTTTACTAGACTTTTTGTTGTATTGGTCCATATAACCATTTCAGGAAGATTGTCGACTGAGTTCTGGTTCACGCTGTATTTGTAAACAGATGTCTCGCCCTTGCCACGTTATTGTGAACCATGTTTCGAATGCCCCTTTCTGCTACATTTTATACTTATTCATTCCATTTTAAAGTGTTCAATTTTCCTTTTTGTTTAACCACTACAAGATTCGTTCAAGTAATATTGTTACCAAAACATTATAGTTTAATTACTAACTATTTATTATTATTATCATTATTATAATCAATGTGCTGAGACACAACTTTTGTTTTTAGCCATAACATATAACACATTCTAAAAAAACACAAGTTGGAAACACAACGGTGCAGATGCACTGGTTTCATTTGCACTTTGTTATTGTTTCTCTAAATAATTTCCAATGCTAGTATGAAAGTTATGTCGCACTTCCAGAATTATTGTCTTCCAGCTGTCTCTAGCAAAACACTTAAGACTAACAGTGAAACATAAAGAAACAACAGTTAATAGAAATGACCTGAAAATTAAAATGAACGTTGTCAGTATTATTTGTGAAAGATAACAGAGCAGAATTTTATATTCTAGAGTGGCATTTTCGGCTTCAAGTAATATTTCGAGGATTTTTGTTAGTATTTCGCAGACATCAAAGTTTGCAAAAATTGCTCATTAGATGACCTTTTGACTCATCGCCTGTTCTAACAAATGTTTCGTATTACTCAGCTCGTTTGAAGGTAGACATGCTCTAGTGGAACGTAAAATACGATAATTTTCGAAACATAGTCCCAAAGGAATTATGAGTACCATGTCTATGAACATATTTACATGGCCAACTCTTTCAGTATCCCGTGTAACCTCCTACAGTAACAGTAGACTAGTACAGTCATGAGAAGCGGCAAGGGTACGGATACTATCTTGAGAGATAATTTCGTAAGAGAAAAATATCATACAGTTGCCTATATACATTTTGAAGTCCTTATAAGTTTGTGTCCTGCACACTCTCATGTTTCTTTTTTGCCCCCTCTCATCTAGACGCTGCTGGTCTATTTGGAGGAGCAGCCTTACAACGACTTTGCCTAATGCTTTGGTATGATGTATGTTATGTGATCATTGTTGCAGTATTTTTACATATATTTCGTTGCTTCCAGCCATGGGTTGATATTTGATATCAGGGAAGAGATGAGAGGAAACTGAGGGTTTGATATATGAGATGATCTTTTTGACGATGAAGATTCTAGCTGCAGAGAGTCAGTTATTTGCAGAATATGATACTAACTACAAGATAAATAAACTGCACGTTCCTTTATATGTAGTTTATGAAAGGAAAGGGCCTTCATTACATTGCTTTTGTTACCTTTTACTTTTTAAATACTCGTACTTACAGAGAACCTATACTTAGAAGTAAATGTAGCTTTCCTGGATGCGATCAATACTTCAGTGAGTATTGGACTTTGGAACTTTTCTACACCTTATACACTGTGAGAAAATTTATAAATCTCTTACTGTTAAACTGTGAGCGCTTCTGGACAATACGAAAATAAAAAAAGAGAAAATGAAAATGTAGCTTCTAAAGAAATTTTGCAATATGGAAGTCCATATTTAAGTTACCATACGTGCAGCGAATCAGTGAACTACCATCGTTATGTAGCTACAATTAGTACTGTCCTGTACATCAAAAGGATTACAGGTACAAAACTACATAAGGACAAACATCACAGTGTTACGATATTCAGCGTGATTTTACCATCTCGAGCTGAGGACGTTGCTTATTACTGAGCGTGAAAAGTAGTAGTTTCATAGTGTTTCTCGAAATTTGAGATAAGGAGTTACGTTGCATGCTGAAGGAAGAGGGCAGAGAAGGTATATTACTGACACCACAACTTCAGTTACAGGCAACATACATGAATGTCCTTAAGTGAAACATTCTTCGACAGAGTGGCCATCCAGGACGCCTTGGGAATCTATGAATCGCACTAGATGGTTTCTCCATAAAACGCAACTATGGTGCACATGAAACACATTTACTTCTATTCTCCGCAAGTCACCTTGTTGCATGTTGCAAGTGGTATTCGTTGTGCCTTTCGTCTGCCATCCCCAGTATTTCCTCTTCATCAAGGGCTTGACCAGGTTTTCTGTCATAATTGGGTACTAACGGATGTTTATAGCTCGTCATTTTCCAAAAAATCCCAGAAGTGGGTCAAGAGTAATCAGAAAGTTGATTAACATGATCTTTCTAATCGATGGTTGTGTTTTGATTCCTTACAGACTGGCGATTGATTGTGTATCCCCTGCGTGCTTTGGCGCTAAGACTCTGCCTGCAAATATTACATCCAAATGCCATCACCGGTCGAAATTCTTGCCAAACTGCACAACCTTTGCTGGTGAAACGGAAAAAAGTGAAATCTCTGCTCTTTGTAATGAATCCCGATCCCACCAACCCACCTTGCACAAATCTTACGTTACCTAAGTTTGTTTCGAGTGATGGAATGGAAAGTACTTAAACGAATTTTTCTAGTAATTTATTGCAGCTGTATGTCTTTGGCCTTCCGGAATAAGTTCATCATTACGAGTCTGCAACTCCCAGAGCAGCCCTGCACAAGGCCGCATGGACGGAGACAGAGTTCTCGTGAAAGATAAGTTATTTAGGTTGTAATTAATTGTAGTTGAACACTTTTAAGTAATTAAATACGGTCTTTAGTGTACTCGTCAAGCTCACGATTAAAAGTTTTTATCTTATTTGCATAGTGTTCTAGTAATCGCAAAAATTTCGTTTGTTTACTTACTGCTGCTTAGGCCTAATTTTTCGAGTGTGCATATTTAGCGTTTTACCGCAATTGGAAGTGCATTTGCTGTAGTTTAACTGATTAAATACGTTCATTAGGGTGCCTTTCGAGCTCGCGATTAAAGGTTTTTCTTTCATTTGCTTATTATTCCAGTAATCACGAAAAGTTCGTTTTGTTTATATTTCGCGTTATGTTATAGGACAATGTTAAGTGCATTTGGTATAGATTAACAAATTAAACACATTCATTAGTGTGCTCTTCAAGCTTGTCATTAAAGGTTTTCCTTTTATTTATGTATTCTTCCACTTATCGCAAAAAGTTCGTTTTGCTTACATTCGGATGTTTAGGCCTAATTTTTAATCGTGCATATTTAGCGTTATACCACAAATTTAAGTGCATTTGGTAATAGTTTACATACTTATTAGTTTCCAAAACATATTTAGTGTTCTTTTGCATCTGTATTTAATATATTATCGTTATCACTTAGTAAATCTCTTAACTAATTTCCATACTACCATGGATACTAAGTGTGTGAGCTGCAGTAGGAAATTTAGTTCAGGGGTTTTGTGCAGCTTTTGTGACAGGTGGTTTCATTGGGGAAATTGTAGCGGCGTGGGAATTGGGTAAGCAAACGAGACTCTTCCATTCTCTTGCAGCGTTTGCTCAAGAGATAGGATTTTAGCTGAACAGGAGGAGAAAATTAGAACCCTTCAGGCTGATTTGGACAGAGCGAGGGAGGAACTGAAGAGGTTAAGGGGGGAGGAGGGCAAACAGCAGTGGGAAGTGGTAGCTGGGAAGAGGGCCACAGAGAGAGGACAGTGTCTGTCAGTTTCCCAATTGTCACAAGCCAATAGATTTGCCTTGCTACCACAGTCAAGTAAGTTAGCGGCTCCAGTAGACGCAGATGTAGTTAAGATGAAACAGGATCTCTCTAGGAAACCAACTGTTTCAAAAAATTAGAAAGTAAGAGGAAAGTTCTGTTGCTAGGTAGCAGCCATGAAAGAGGTGTGGGCCAGATTTATGAGGAAAAATTAGGTGACAGGTACCAGGTCACAAACTTTTTCAAGCCAAGTGCAAGTCTTAGCCTGGTGGTAGAGGATATAGGTTCCTTGTACAAGGGATTCACAAAGCAGGGTCATGTGATGATAGTGGGTGGAGTGTGAAACAGTATTGATAGGGATCAGGGCTACGGTATTGAGTGTGACCTGATGAAAATAGCCTCGGCAACGACCCATACCAATGTTGGGCTGGTGCCCGCTTCCGTGCGGCATGATTAGTACCAGCTGAACCGCTCTGTCAGGAGGGTAAATATGGAGTTGGTCAGTTGCGTAGGGGGCCACTCTGTCAGACATTGGATTGGTTCCTGTCGAGGCTATTGACAGGGGGGATTTTACAAGGCACAAAATTCTCATAACAGCAAAGTAAATAATAATGTTCTCATATTTAACCAAAATATTGGTGGATTAAAGATAAAAGTAGATTCTCACAAAAGTAAAGTAAAAGATAATGTTAGCATTTTTCACCAAAATTTTCTGGGACTGAAGAATACAGTAGATGAGCTCCTGGTTTGTTTAGATGACATTGAATCTAATAATGTAAAAGATATACTATGCCTGTCTGAGCATCACATTGTGTCTGATATGGAAAAGGTAAATATCAGTGGTTATAAAATAGCCGCACATATGAGTAGAGAGAATAAGATGGGAGGAGGAGTTGCCATATATGTCAAAAGTTATCACTGTGCAGAAAGCTTAGACAGAAAAAAGTTTTGTCTAGAACAACATATAGAAGCATGTGCCTGTCAACTTAAACTGAAGGAGGGCTCTTTTATAATTGTAACAGTATATAGCTCCGCTTCAGCATACTTTGATTTATTCCTAGAAAACTTGGATGCCTTCTTGTGCTATCTGTCAGATAGGGGAAAGCAAATTATTATTTGTCGGGACTTCAATGTTGATTCACTGAAAGAGTGTAATAGGAAGAATGACCTGGAAGTCTTGCTCGGTTCTTTCAATTTGACATCTGTCATTAATTTTCCTCCTTGGGTAGTAAAGGACAGCAGCACATTGATAGATAACGCTTTTATAGACCAAGATAGGTTTAAAAACATAAATTCTTGTCCTGTTGAGAGTGGCCTTTCTGATCACGATGCTCAGCTAGTTACAGTATATGACATAGCTCCATTCAATAACTCAAAACTACCCTTCAAAGTTGTGTGTTCAATCAATGACTCAACAATTAGAAATTTCAGAAAAAATGTTCAGCAGTTAGACTGCTAATTTAAAACATAACTTATTTCATGATACACTTGTAAGAGAAAAGTAGTTAAATCTGATTATAAGAAACCATGCAAAAAACTTTGGCTTACTAAGGGAATAAAAATATATTGTAACCACAAAAGAGAACTGTATCTAACAACAAGAAAGAGTAATGACCCAGAAACAGGCAAATATTATAAAAACTACTGCGCTACATTAAGAAAGGTTATTAAAAAGTCCAGAAGCATGTGCATCATGTCTGAGATTAATACCTCTGATAACAGAATCAAAACAATTTGGAATATTATTACGAGGGATACAGGACAACCAAGTGTACAGGATGACGGAATCGCCATCAAAGCGAATGGAAACTTGATAAACAACAAGCAGGAAGTCGAAACATTTTGAATAATCATTTTTTAAATGTTGTAGAGAAAATAGGATCTAAACGTTCGTTAGATGAAGCAAGGCATTTAATGGAAGAGGCCTTACCCACACCATTTGTTACAACTGAAATTCCACCCACCTCTCATTCTGAAATTAGGAAGATAATAAACTCTCTCAAGAATGAAAGCTGACATGGAATTGATGACATTTCCAGCAGGATAATAAAATCTTGTTCCCAAGAAATAAGTGGGACTCTTAGCCACATACTCAAGGTTAAATCTAGCTTTGGCTCAGAAGGGCGTAAATTATGCTGCCACAAAAGTCTTTGGTCACTTATCTAACAGCATCAAAAGTCTGTCAGATAGCCATATAGCATTTAAAAGGAAATTATAAGAATTTCTTAATGGCAACTGCTTCTACTCATTAGATGAATTTTTTGATATAGTAAGTGGGTAATTTCCCAACCCCCACAAAAAATTAAGAACATTGAGTGTCATGTAATATTTTGTCAAATGTAATAGCTTGTATAGACACCTTTTACTAACCTGACACATTCCACATCATTACGAAATGTAGTATTCATGATCTATGGAACAAGTACTTATTTAACCTCTATCTCTGCTCGTATGTTACGCTTTTATGGACATCCATTTTCCATTTCCCTGCGCACACACAGAAACTGGCACCGTTCGAGCCATTAATGTCTTATGGTTTGTTCACCCGAAAGAATAATTTGATTATTCTTCACATTCCCAAACAGAAAAACGGATAAAAAACGCTATTAATGCTAGTGCACGCTGTGTTTCAGCTTTTGTCTTATGTAAATTGGCGTAGTTAATCTGACATTAATAAATCGTAGCTCCTTCAAAATAACGAACAGGTAATTCATTAGCTTCGAAATTAAACACGATTCACAATTAATTCAATTTATTGTGTTAATGTGGGAATTAAATCATCTGACAGATATTGGTAATCTAGAACTATTACCTTGGCAAGTCAGGTAAAAGAACTGGGATCTGATTCTAACAATTGCGCCTCAGTACAAAACAATAACGTTCGCGAATTCATAATAAAATTGCTGAAATGTTAGTATTGAAAGGCAGACAGTGCTATAGGAGGGTGTGCATTTGCACCTGTGGCTGGAATTAAAAGCATATTGATCGTAAAACTACGCAAGCAAGTGTCTTCAGAGTGAAGCTTGAATATTACTAAAACTCAGTCACTTCTGTCGCACGAAAACTTTCGTCAGCGCCTAAGTTGAACTCAGACCGAAAAGGCCCCCCCGCTCATCTGGTCGAAGAGGCAGACTAGGGTTTTTACGTGTTCATTATTTACGTAATTTTGTTTTCTGAGCTATGGATATTCCACCCAGTAATAAGACGCCTTGTAGGTCAGCTACCTGCTTTTATGTTAGGCCGTTAACCAGTAAAACATTCTCTAACATCTGGTGCTGAAAACCAATGCCTTGCTCTCTCTCTGTAGTGAGTTGGGTGCACGACAGCACAGCAGTGTATGGTTAATTTATTTACGTTAGCCGGTCATGGCGGTTCTCACTCTTTATCAAACGTTTAGTTTTTGCAGTGCCTCGGCTCGTCGGCAACACACGCCCTCGAAGGTGGCCTACCTACAGGTTATCAGTTCACGTTTCAATCTTATCACCTGCAGGCAGTGTAGTTCGAAAAAGAGTTTCTACTTTTTGTTCATAAAAGCGTTCTTCTGGACCTCGAAAAAACGGCGTTTGTACTCTTTCCACCTTTAATTGTAAAACAGAATATGACGGTGGTCCTATTCTCAGGGAGTATATACGAGGTAGTTTTGAAAATCCAGCACACTACGTATGCGCGACCTTTAAGATGGTGTGCTCAAGTTGAAGTTCATGTCAACTGCGAGCAAGACTTTAGGTGTAACGGTCGTATTACGTGTTTGGTGGTTCAAATGGTTCAAATGGCTCTGAGCACTATGGGACTTAACATCTGAGGTCATCAGTCCCCCTAGAACTTAGAACTACTTAAACCTAACTAACCTAAGGACATAACACACATCCATGCCCGAGGCAGGATTCGAACCTGCAACCGTAGCGGTCGCGTGGTTCCAGCGGTAGAACCGCTCGGCCACCCCGGCCAGCCGAATGAAAGGAACCGAACTGAAATTTACAATGCTTTGAGAGAGGTGTGTGGCAGTAGTGTAGTGGATTGTAGCAGTAATCATTGCGATCTGCTAGTTTCCGTGAAGGTCGAGTAAGCACTGAGGACAAGCCAAGAAATGGGAGGCCATCAACTACAACAGACGACATCTCTCAGGTTAGTATCAATGACATTTCAGAGAGGGTTAACCGAACACACAAGAGGAAATTGCATTTGAGCCCGGAATGTCGATAACTTATGTTTACAGGGTCATAAGTGAAGAGTTGCTGCCAGATGGATTCTATATGATCTCAGTGAAAAGCAGGAAGTAGGTCACGATAGAATCGCGGAAGAAATCCTTCAAGTTTGCCGAAAAGGTGAACAGTTTCCGAAAAGTTTCCGAAGAGACCGTTGCACTTGACGAAACCTGAATACTAGATTTTTTGCCACAACTCAGTTAGTCGTAACAACGGAAAAATTGAATAAGCTACCAGAGAGGGGACTCGAGTTATCAGAGAGCACAACAATGAATGTGCCCTATCTGGAATATATACGTTTCCAGAACGGTGGGAAGCTGTCATAAGCAAAGAATGGAGATTATATTGAGGGCCCGTAAAGGTATGTTGTAAAATAAATTGTTCTTAAAATGAACTATTATCCTCAGTTATGTTTTACAGTTTGCAGAAATTTTGAAATGAGTGGTGTTGAGTTCAGTGGTTGTCGGCTAACGCTTTTCAAGGTGTTTGAGGCCGTGTTTGTCGGCCTACGTGACCTGGAGCTCGCTCGTTCACTTGTGGCTCAACTTAATATGCTTCCAGAGTGAACCCTTATATAGGTAAACCACGTATATCTGTGTGAAAGTGTAAACGACGTTCATTACCTACCGGTTTTCATTGGTACTGATACACATTTCATTACTCAGTGTTTGTTAATTATTCCGATATGATTGATCTTTTTAATGCTGGTTTTGTATTAGTTACGGCATAGTTTCAGGAAAAGACAGTCGCACAACTAATTCAAAATCACTCTCTTAGAGATCATTTAGCTAAGGTTTTATAAGTTATGTTCACTTAAATATCAACTGAACAAATGATTAAGTACCTTTGCAAGGTTACCAGATAACTGTTATAAAAGTTTTAGAGCCCAACACCGACGTTGCTTTCAAATTACTGAATATCTCTTTGTATTTGTATTAAGTGCGAGGAAAGAACATAAAATTGCATATAGAGGTGGTCGTCTCACGTACTTTTTTTTTAGCGTTCATTATAATGCTGTTGTGGTTTTCAGTCAGGAGACTAGTCTGATTCAGCTACCCATGCTAGCCTATCCTGTGCTGGCATGTTCATCTCTAAATAACGATTGCAGCCTATCTCCATCTGGAGTTGTTTTCCACATTCATGCCTAGGTCATTCTGCACAATTTTTAACAACTACAATTCCCACCATTACCCATTACCAAATTCACTATTACTTGAAGTACCAAGATATGTCTTATCGATAGATCTCTTCTTGCAGTCGAGCTATGGCCATAAATTTCGTTGCCTCCGTTTCAGTCAGGTACCTCCTATTTAGTTATTAGACCTACTCATTTACCCTCCGGCATTCTTCTATACCGCCAAGTTTGAAAAGCTTGTATATTTTCATTTTCTTAACCACTTACCGTCGTTTCCCCCCTTCCGTACAAAGCTAAACTCACTGCAAATATCTATACAAAATATTTCCGAAATCTTAAACATACTTTAGGAGTTTAAAACTCCACTGTTCGTACATGCTCTCCTTGCTATAGCCAGTCTTTTATATCGTTTTTGCTGGAGGAATCATCAGTTTTTTGCTTCTCAAATAGCGAAACTCGGCTACTATTCGTAATGTCTCATTTCCAAATATAACCCCTTCAGCATCCCGAGATAGTCCACTTCTTGCACTTTCGTCGGTGCTCATTTTGTAAACTCTTTGAAAGACGTCATCCTTTCTATTCAGCTGCCTTTTGAATCATTTGTTTTCTCTGACAATGACAATGTCATCCGTGTATCTCAAATCTTTTTTTCTTTTCTAGCTGAACTTCGATCACTCCTCCAAACTTTTCTTTGATTCCCTTTATGCTTGCTCGATGTACCGATTTACTAACACTGAGGATATACTACAGCTCATTCTCACTCCCTTCGCAACTATTGCCTCCTTTCCATCTCCTTCGACTGATATAACTGCTGTCTGGTTTCTATTTAGGTCGTAAAAAACTTTTCACTCTTGGGCATGGATGTATGTGGTGTCCTTAGGTTAGTTAGGTTTAATCAGTTCTAAGTTCTAGGCGACTGATGACCTCAGATGTTAAGTCCCATAGTGCTCATAGCCATTTGAACCATTGAACCTTTCTCAGTTTTGTCGCATTTATCTTCAAAACTTGAAAGAGTGTAGTCCCGTCACTATTAACGGAAGATTTTTTTAAATATACAAACGCAATTAATGTAGGTTTGTCTTCGCTGAGTCTACCTTCTAAAGTAAGACGTAAAGTCGACATTGCATTTTGAGTTCCTGCATTTCTATGGAACTGATCTTCGTTGAGGTCGGCTTCTAGCAGATTTTTTATTCACCTCTAAGTAATTTATGTCAGTATTTTGCAATCGTGTCTTATTAAACTGATGGATCTGTAATATTAAAACATGTCAGCCCTCGTCTTCTTTGGAACTGGAGTTATTGCATTCTTCTTGATTTCGAGATATTTCATCCATCTCATATATATTGCAAATCAGAAACAGTTTTGTCATGGCTAGCTCTTTTTTTATTTTTTATTTTTTTTTCTCCTGTGCTAACCTCTTTATCTCAGAGTAGCACATGTAACCTACGTTCTCAATTATTTGCTGGATGTATTCCAGTCTCTGTCTTCCACTACAGTTTTTGCCCTCTACAGCTCTCTCTAGTACCATGGAAGTCATTCCCTCATGTCTTAGCAGATGTCCTATCATCCTGTCCCTTCTCATTATCAGTGTTTTCCACATATTCCTTTCCTCTCCGATTCTGCGTAGAATCTCCTCATTCCTTACCTTATCAGTCCACCTAATTTTCAACATTCGTCTGTAGCACCACATCTCAAATGCTTCGATTCTCTTCTGTTCCGGTTTTCCCACAGTCCATGTTTCACTACCATACAATGCTGTAGTCCAGACGTACATCCTCAGAAATTTCTTCCCCAAATTAAGGCCGGTATTTGATATCAGTAGATTTCTCTTGGCCAGAAATGCCTTTTTTGCATAGCGAGTCTGCTTTTGATGTCCTCCTTGGTCCGTCCGTCATTGGTTATTTTACTGCCTAGGTAGCAGAATTCCTTAACTTCATTGACTTCGTGACCATCAATCCTGATGTTAAGTTTCTCGCTGTTCTCATTTCTACTACTTCTCATTACCTTCGTCTTTCTCCGATTTAGTCTCAGACCATACTGTGTACTCATTAGATTGTTCATTCCGTTCAGCAGATCATTTAATTCTTCTTCACTTTCACTCAGGATAGCAATGTCATCAGCGAATCGTATCATTGATATCCTTTCAACTTGTATTTTAATTCCACTCCCGAACCTTTCTTTTATTCCCATCATTGCTTCCTCGATGTACAGATTGAAGAGTAGGGGTGAAAGGCTACAGCCTTGTCTTACTCCCTTCTTAATACGAGCATTTCGTTCTTGATCGACCACTCTTATTATTCCCTCTTGGTTGTTGTACATATTGTATATGACCCGTCTCTCCCTATAGCTTACCCCTAATTTTTTCAGAATCTCGAACAACTTGCACCATTTTATATTGTCGAAAGCTTTTTTCAGGTCGACAAATCCTATCTTGATTTTTCTTTAGCCTTGCTTCCATTATTAGCCTTAACGTCAGAGTTGCCTCTCTCGTGACTTTATTTTTCCGAAAGCCAAACTGATCGTCACCTAGCGCATTCTCAATTTTCTTTTCCCTTCTTCTGTATATTATTCTTGTAAGCAGCTTCGATGCATGAGCTGTTAAGCTGATTGTGCGATAATTCTAGCACTTGTCAGCTCTTGCCGTCTTCGGAATTTTGTGGATGATGCTTTTCCGAAAGTCAGATGGTATGTCGCCAGACTCATATATTCTACACACCAACGTGAATAGTCGTTTTGTTGCCACTTTCCCTAATGAGTTTCGAAATTCTGATGGAATGTTATCTATCCCTTCTGCCTTATTTAACCGTAAGTCCTCCAAAGCTCTTTTAAATTCCGATTGTAATACTGGATCCGCTATCTCTTCTTAATCGACTCCTGTTTCTTCTTCTATCACATCAGACAAATCTTCACCCTCATAGAGGGTATTCTTTCCACGTATCACCTCTCTCCTCTGCATTTAACAGCGGAATTCCCATTGCACTCTTAATGTTACCACCGTTGCTATTAATGTCACCAAAGGTTGTTTTGAGTTTCCTGTATGCTGAGTCTGTTCTTCCGACAATCATATCATTTTCGATGTCTACACATTTTTTCACATTTTTACGACATTTCGTCGTATCTTCCCTGCACTTCCTACTTATTTCATTCCTCAGCGACTTGTATTTCTGTATTCCTGATTTTCCAGGAACATATTTGTACTTCCTCCTTTCATCAATCAGCTGAAGTATTTCTTCTGTTACCCATGGTTTCTTTGCAGCTAGCTTCTTTGTAGCTATGTTTTCCTTCCCAACTTCTGTGATGGCCCTTTTTAGAGATGCCCATTTCTCTTCAACTGTGTTGCCTACTGCGCTATTCCTTATTGCTTATTCCTGACTAATGTCTTGAACTTCAGCCTACTCTTCATCACTACTATATTGTGATCTGAGTCTATATCTGCTCCTGGGTACGCCTTACAATCCAGTATCTCATTTCGGAGTCTCTGACTGACCATGATGTAATCTAATTGAAATCTTCCCGTATCTCCCGGCCTTTTCCAAGTATACCTCCTCCTCTTGTGATTCTTGAACAGGATATTCGCTATTACTAGCTGAAACTTGTTACAGAACTCAATTAGTCTTTCTCCTCTTTCATTCCTTGTCCCAAGCCCATATTCTCCTCTAACCTTTTCTTATACTCCTTCCCCTACAACTGCATTCCAGTCGCCCATGACTATTAGATTTTCGTCCCCCTTTACATACTGCACTACCCTTTCAATATCCTCATACACTTTCTCTATCTGTTCATCTTTAGCTTGCGACGTCGGCATGTATACCTGAACTATCGTTGTCGGTGTTGGTCTGCTGTCGATTCTCCTAAGGGTGTCAATAAATCGGAGGAAATGTCGTCTACCCCAGGTTCATTGTTTCTACACACGTGTCTCAGTGCTCTGCCAAATTCTTGTCGCAGTATCATATTTCCCATCTCTTCTTCACCTGATTTCTGTTTCTTAGTACTCTTCTCAAGTTTGTTTCAATTATCCATTGTATATCCCTTCCACATTTCAGCTTTCACTTCTTTGCTGAGTACTGGCTCGCTGTCTGAAATGTTAATATTCATACAACTGTTTCTGGTTTTTCCAGAGATCTCGAGATTTCCCTATAGGTAGGATATGTCTTTCTCGTAGCTATGCATGTCTCAACAGTCATTCATTTGTTCTCTGGCCATTCCTGCTTAGGCAATTTGCACTTACTGTCACTCTCACTTTTTGGACATCTTTATTTCCTGTTGTCTTGTTTATTCGCTGCATTTCAATATTTTCGCGTTTGTTCAACGAAATTCATTATCTTCTGTGGCATCCAAGAATATATATTAGGTGTTTTGATACTTCCTGACGTCAGTATTTTGTCTCTAAAATCTTCATATTCGACGCCTATTTTTTTCATTTACCCTGTTTCACTCAGTTGTTACCTAATGTTGCCTCTGAAACTGTCACCAATCTGATTATTTCAACTTTTCCACGTCCTCTCCTCTTCAATTTCTACCTTTTTGCAATTCTTCAGCTTTAATCTACAGATTATAGCCAATAAATTGTGGTCGAGTCCTTATTAATACCTGGAAATGTTTTACAGTTTAATCCCTGGTTTTGAAATCTTGTTGTACATATTCATAAATAACTGTTGCCTGTTTTATCATTTCCAAACTGTCATAAGTCCCTAATATGTGTCCGTGGTCTACTGTCTCAAGAAGATTGCATACTAGGAAAGAGTTTTCTCACCAAGTATTTAGCCCACACTTTGCTTGGGTCCTTATATGATGTAGCTGAGCAGTCTTATATCAGTTTTACATGTGTCAGAATATTATTGCTTATTACAAACGAGGTATTTTGATCCGGGATTAGGTATTTTGTGGCTCTTCGTTCAAGAAAATTTTGTGGAATCATTATTCGTTGTTTATGAAGAAAGTGTCACGAATACACATTAAAAATTACTTTGATACTTGGCGATCAAAATTATCATAACATTTTGTAAGGAACGTGTTCAAATAAATAATGAGTGCTGGTAACGATTACTGGAAAAGAGATACAACATATGTTAGCTCCAAGGGAGCTATGGCTTCGATAGTGCTCCTTAGAAACGTAGATGAATCTATTGTGCCCAAAATAATTCTTTAAGTTTTTAGAGTAAAGTTTTTGTCACTTCTTCTCAAAATTAAATATTTCTTTCTTTGCACTAGTGTATGCGATGGAAATAATAATACATTGCAGTAAATTTATTGTACAAGGAACCCGAGAGCCCGGGCGCACTGGTTATGCTGCTGGGGTCTTATTCCTAGAGAGTGGAGTCAGGCCATCCAAATTTAACTTCACAAGAGTTTCCATTAATTGCTTAAGGCTTATTTTGGGATGATGTGTTTGAAAAGGCTCAGCCGATCGTTTCACCATCACAATATTGTGCTCCGTGTTCAACGACCGAATTATCTTCATTCTGCGGGATACGAAACACCTTTGGTTATAGGCTCTCTCACATCGATGGAAAGCCAGTCTCACGGACTGTTACGGGTTTACCTACAATACAGTATACAGACATTGGTCTGAGTACTTCATTGGATATGTGAACTGGCTAGGGGTAAAATTTATGAAACTATGCGAACAGACGTATGTAAGATTGCTGTCAGAGGCTGATAATGAAAATTACTCCACCATTCTGTCGGTAATGTGTGGGAGGGTTGGAAAGGGTTGAGGGGGTAGCATCTAAATTCCGAAGTGAAGAGCTAACGAACTGATACCTGCTTCAATTACGTCTTCTCGTTGCACAGAAAAGTTGCAACGCGTGGAAAGTTTTGTCGACGTCTTATAAGAACAAGACTAATATCTTACTTGCTTATTTTAAGGGACTATTTATAGAGCCGCGACTTAAGTTTCCGTTAAAGTTTATTTATGGTAGTTTCGAAAGAAAGTAGTTTTCAGAGAAGCTGCCTTACACCCAAGCATCAATTCTGACCTTTGGGACGTGCTCTCCAAACCGCCGTATATTTCAGCAGGTAGACGATGTATGCGAGGCCATAAACGGAAAAATCCTGCTACTACTTTTGGGCCCGATGGCTGCCGCTTTACGTTGCATATACGTCATGGCGCCACATGTTTTATACGGATCCGACAATACAAGAAATTCCCTTTTTCCCATTTTCCTATAGCAAGGTAGGTTTTTGTTACTCGCCACGCTTAGTCTTTGTAAACAAGGGTATGAACAATAGTAAGATATTAAGACATCTAAAACGTTCACATTAATAAATAAATAAGTTCTGCGAAATTTCTGTTTCGATTGTTATGATTTACAGAATTTTAATACAGCGCTCTCTCTGCAACTACATCGTGTAATAACGTCTTTGGCGTAAATCTTTTATAGAATCCTGAAGCATATTCTAAGCGTATACGCAATAAGGTATTTTTGACAGAAAAACTTCCTCCATGCCATCCGGCATGGATTCCGAAAGCATCTGTTACGCGAAGTCCGATTCGAACATGACATTATGCAAGGCATAGGTCGAGATATCCGAAATCAGATACTGGCTTATAAAGTGTACCCAGGAGCAGACAGACTCAAATCACAATATAGTAGTGATGAAGAGTAGGCTGAAGTTTAAGACATTAGTCAGGAAGAATCAATACGCAAAGAAATGGGATATGGAAGTACTAAGGAATGACGCGATACGGTTGAAATTTTCCTAGACTATAAATACAGCAATAAGGAATGGCTCAGTAGGCAGTACATTTGAAGACGAATGCATATCTCTAAAAAGAGCCACCCTAGAAGTTGGAAAGGAAAACATAGGTACAAAGAAGGTAACTGCGAAGCACCATGGGTAACAGAAGAAATATTCAATTGATCGATGACAGAAGGAAGAACAAAAATGTTCCGGGAAACTCAGGAATAGAGAAATACAAGTCGCTGAGAAATGAAATAAATAGGAAGTGCATGGAAGCTAAAACGAAATAGGTGCAGGAAAAATGCGAAGATATCGAAAAAGAAATGATTGTCGGAAGGGCAGGCTCAGCGTACAGAAAAGTCAAAACAACCACCGGTGGCATTAAAAGCAAGGGTAATCACATTAAGTGTGCAACGGGAATTCCACTGTTAAATGTAGAGCGGATAGGTGGAAAGATTCCACTGAAAGCATCTATGAGGAAGAAGATTTGTCTGACGTGATAGAAGAAGAAACAGGACTCGATTTAGAACAGACAGGGGATCCAGTATTACAATCAGAATTTAAAAGAGCTTTGGAGGACTTAACATCAAATAAGGCAGAAGGGATCGATTACATTGTGTAGAATGTATGAGTGGCGGCATAGCATCAGACTTTCTGAAAAGCGTCCCCCACACAATGATGACATTTCTACCGTGAGTGAAAGTGAGGAAGAATTACATGATGTACTGAATGGAATGAACAATGTAATGAGTACAGAATATTGATTGAGGGTAACTCGAAGAAAGACGAAAGTAATGAGAAATAGCAGAAATGAGAACAGCGAGAAACTTATCGTCACGATTTATGGTCACGAGGCAGATGAAGTGAAGGAATTCTGCTATCTAGGCAGCAAAATAACCAATGATGGACGGTGTAAGGAGGACATCAAAAGTAGACTGGCACTGGCTAAAATGGCATTCCTGGCCAAGAGGAGCCTTCTACGATCAAACATAGGCCTTAATTTGAGGAATAAATTTCTGAGAATGTACTTCTGAAGTACAGCGTTGTATGGTAGTGAAACATGGACAGTGGGAAAAGCGGAACAGAAGACAATCTAAGCATTTGAGATGTGGTGCTGTAGACGAATGTTGAAAATTATGTGGCCTTGTAAGGTAAGGAATGACGAGGTTAAGTGCAGAATCTTAGTGGAAAGAAATATCTGGAAAACACTGATAAGGAGAAGGGACAGGATGATAGGACATCTGTTAAGGTATGAAGGAATAATTTCCATGGTACTAAAGGGAGCTGTGAGAGGGCAAAGACTGTAGTGGAAGACAGAGATAGGAATACATCCAGCAAATAATTCAGGACGTAGGTTGCAAGTGCTAAGAGGTTAGCACAGGGTAAAATTCGTGGCAGGAAGAGTAAACGAATGTGGAAAACAAGGAAAAGTGCATCAAGTTCAAGGATTTGGAGGGACTAATGTCTATGCAACATTTGCATAGAGAGGATTGGTCGGATCAAGGTTTTGCAGGTGTTGAGAATAGCGGAGGAGTGTAGATCGCAAGTTCTTTCAGATGGAGGCATTAGATCTTTTTGTTTATTGCGGACTTACTATTTAATCGCTTTTAGATGGGACTTCCATGTTGGCTGGTGATGAAGTGTTAGTCTAAGACAGTTTAGTGTATTAGTTAATTAGACAGAATGGCTGTAAATGGTGTGTTAGAAGCCTGCAAACGGAACCTGTGTTACTTAGACGTGTAATCATTGCCTGGGTTTGAAAGAATTGATTTTGAGGAGCCCTTGGTTGCACTAGGAGATAAATTGATGTGGATTTGGAAGGATCGTCTGGATTTATGGAGAGAGAATAGAGTGCAAGGAAAGCAGGGTCATCAGAATACCGAAGGAAAGACTTGCGAAAGTGGCTTGGGCATATGAGCGGCGTATAGAAGGATAATTGCAGCTATGTAGTGTGAAAACGAGGCCGGAATGCCATCCTCGGTCACAGGCTCTTTCCAAGCTCGATTAGCGTGTATAGATGTTATAAAATGAAATTCCCCGGTGCGTTTTATTGTCTGCATGTGATGCTTGAGCTCATGAACTACAATAATAATTTTTATGTGGTTTTCACTAATACAAGAGGAGGTTTTGTAGGTATAATAATTTATAATTATAGTAATAACGAATATGGAGTACATATCTTGTTATCTGTCCCATACTTAATTAGCGTTTACAGTGCCATCTCAGTGACGGTATCTATGAGCCGGTCAACTACAGAGGCAGTGTCTAGCGGGAAAAACAGTTAAAAAATCAGGCTCTGAAATTTCAGAGACCAGCGAAATTAGACCAGGACCTGTAGATTCTGTACATCCATATAGGCCTATGTCCTGTGTAGACAGTATAAATTAAAGTTCCCTGCCACGCTTCCTGCTTGTTCGTAAAACTACTGTACGGATTATGATTCTCACTAACAAACTGATTCATGAGGAAGATTTGCATATATTATTTATTACCGCTACGCCACACAAGTCGTATGGCCCTCATCACTTAGTGCTAACCAAGCGAATCTACTGCTCGTCGGATAAGACGTGGCACATATCTGCGAATTTTATTGGTTTGAAAAAGTTATAAGAAGCGTACTTGCATTTGTGAATAAGGTATCAATTATTTATGGACGGGCTTCATCCAATTCAATTGTTGTTGTCCTGTCCAGTTACTAAAAAGGGATCGGAGGTTGTCAATTTGCTCTTCCATGACATGTGTACAGTGTGGCTTGAGTAATTTTGACGTATATGTAAACAAGGGTTTTTAAAAGGTATAGACGAAGAAAGTAGTCAGTGGAAGACCATTACCAGAAGAAGGTGGGTACGAGATATGGTTTGTTGCTAAATTGATTATATAACGTGGCGTTGACACGTCATACATTACGAACGCTATACTCGTTTTTATGATATTGGTCTCTGCACATATTAAACCGTGGCACCTGGTTCGCCAGGGGAAACAAGAAAGAGGAAATCGGTATTAACTTTGGCTTATTGTGACATTTAGATTTCACTACTCTTTTTGTCGGTCATCTGAATGCTTGATGCGGCCCACCACAAATTCCTCTCGCGAGCCAACCTCTTCATCCCACAACGAACGCCTCTCGGCTCGAACAGAATTTGTATTTAAGCATTTGTACGCCGACCCGTTTGGCATTCATAACCACGCTTGTGGCTGTGTGTGAATGTGTTTGGTTTGTGCTCAAGAGCGCTTGAAGTCTTGAAGGAGGGACGGAGAGGTTAAAACTTACCTAGAAAAGTTACCTCAGCAAGTATGTGACGTGTTTAGTATATTGTGTCAGAATTGTCACACATATATAGCAAAAACGAGTGAAAGTATTTATGTATGGAACGTTTTACACATTGAGCTGTCCAAGTTAACAAAGAGTTATTCAACAGAAGAGGTTGTAGGACTGGATGATGAGTCTTTCTCAACGATTTTGGTAGATCGGGTTGTTAAGAAACATAAATATTCGTTTGACTGTTCAACAGAAGTTGCACTGGATATGATAGAGGATAATGAAAAAGACTTTATAGGTTGTAACGCGATTACTATTGTTCAACAAACAGTACTTCTCAAAGAGAAGCTAACAGTTCTGCTCACTATGAACTTTAACCAAAAAGGATATCCACTAGTGATAGCATTTTAAGAAAATTTTCGGAAGAACGTCCTGAACGAATTTTTGGTAATTATTATACAGCACCATCTAAAGTTTCAACCTACAGCTCGTTATTGGACAGACGTCTGGCTATAGAAAGCACGTCGAACATCAAAGTAATATTTGATTATGTGGGGAAAAAAGACCCAATGAACATCCGTTTCAAGGAAACAAGGCAGCCTATCTGGAAATAAATCAACAATCTATCCAAATTTGACGTAGCAATTAGTGAAGGAAAAGTGTCAATTACTGGCACCTCAAATTTTTGGCAAGCTAGAAAGCAAGAGAAGATGGGCACATAAAGTTTAAATGTTCTGCAGCTTTCATAGCACTTCACAAGAAAGTGTACAAAATGTACCATGGGCACATGACTGCTTTCATGACAGCCAGAGACGTACAGTCAGACTAAGGTACTCGCCAGTTTCGGGCCAGTTTTGTCGAAGAGGTAAGCAAGACACTTGCACGTTTCCAGATACAGCCACATTACAGATGTAACATTGATCAAATGGGATTTAATTATAGACTAACCTCGGGTCGACACTTTCTTAACAATAGGGGAAAAATAACAGTTGCCTGATCCAGGATAGACTACAAGACAAGTCATAGTTACACGATATATGTTGGATTTTCAGTGAGTAGGTACCTATCAAAAACTGTATATTTTTCATCAGGGAAGAATTTTGGTTTGAAAGCTAAAATGGCTACTGGAGACAATTTTTCACCAAAGATACATTTGGAGGCTAGCAAAACTGGGAAAATATCAAAATACCTTTTACAATCCTTTTTCATGGATGTTGTTGATGACAATGTTGCAAATAACCTAAAGTATTTACTGCTTTGTTATTCTTTCAGTGCTCACAACGACGCAACGGTTGGGGGTAAACACATTGAGTGCATGATCATTCGCCAAACACACCAAAATGCATACAGCTGTTGGATGTATATATCTTCCGGCAATGTAAAATATATACAAAACGGAAAAAAAGGCTCTATAAGGACACTCTGCAGTGACTTCAACACTAAATTACGAAGCAGAATTTTCATAACGAAAGTGCATTCTGTTATCTATAACCAGCTGCCTGTTCCGGCGTATGAGCCTATGCTTCAATATTCCTGGCAAGCAGCTGAGTACAATACCCTCACACACATTGCTGAACTCAATAATGTAATCCAAGTGCATTTCATTTTACAACTCAAGAATGTGATTCTGTGGAATGTTCAGATAACTGCTTTCTCTAAATGTGCCTATTGTGATTCTGCATATTGTTTCATGCATTTTTGAGGATCCTCATATACTTTTGTAATCTCCGATACTGTAAAAACAAAGATTACCACGATCTAATGCTTTAACCATCCTAATCAAATTGATACGTTAAGCGTCTCACTACAATTGGAACACCGAGTTCCTGTCCGAGCCTAGAGACTTGGTTTGTCAGAGAAGCACGTGCACTCTGTGTCCTCAGTATCATCTGCTGTGTGCTGTTCCAGTGTCTGTCTTTCCCAGAGATGTTGCCTTCTAGATTTCCCTCTAGTCTCTTGTAGGTTATTCTCAGACGTCTTAATAAATCTCCTATCACTCTGTCCCTCCTTCTTGTGTTTTCCACATGTTGCTTTCATCACCGATTCTGCAGAGAATCACCTCATTCCTCATGTTATCAGCTCACGCAATCTACAACATTATTCCGTAGGACCACGTCTTTAATCTTCGATTCTCTTCTTTCCCGGATTTCTCATAGTTCATGATTCACTACCGTACAATGTTGTGCTCCAATTGGAAAATCTCAGAAATTACATCTCTGATAAAGGCCTATATTTGATACCAGTGTACCTGTCTTGGTCAGGAATGCTCTCTTCCCATTTCTGCTACTTCTCATTAGTTTTAATTTTTTATTTACATTGAAGGTAGACGATAGGAAAGAAATGGAAGGAACTAATGATTTATGCGAAATCAACGGCGACGAGAGAAAATGTATTTTCCACCGGAACTTGAACTTGGGATCTCCTGATCACTGGACAGGTATGTTAACCACTGCATCACCCGGATACAATGTTAATCGCAGATACGCCTATAGTCTCGGCGCTCTCCCCTGTCAACCCACATTCCAACCAATTACCAACATTCCCCATCCATGTCATCCGTGCTCGCTAATGTTAGAGTCCTGCTGGAAATAGAACGTAAATTTTCATCTGCAATGATGGTTGTCCCGATGCAGCTGAAATGTTGAGACCCTCCTGTTTCCATTCCTGTCTCCCTCCTCCATCTTGAATTTACGTAATATGTATCACAACTGGGGATTCGGCATGGTGTCTTTTCTTATGGATATGCCCAAAAGAATAGACACCATCCTTTAATGTAGATTTGTCTTTTTTCAGTGTACTCTGAACCCCTATTACGTACTCGTTGGACTGTTAATTCCGTTCAGCGGCTCCTGGTGTTCTTTCTCACTTCTACTGAGGATATCAATATCTTCAGCAGATCTTACCTCTGATATACTCTACTTTCGTTCTGAATATTAATCCCACTCATATTAATCCCACTTATAAACATCTCTTTTGTTCACGTCACTGCTTCTTCTATGTATATATTGAACAATAGAGCCAGAAGACTGCACCCTGCCCTACACTCTTTTCAATACGAGGATTTCGTTCTCGTTATCTACTGCCTTCTTGGATTTCAAACATACTGTACATTTTCCTGTTGCTTACTTCTATATTTCTCATCATCATCATCATCACCATAATCAGTGTTCTGCCAAAAGGTAGATTTTCACATGGTACTTCTCCAGGATGTCCGGTTTTCTACCATCCTCTTCAGGTCTGCATAATTTCCTCTTCCCTTTATGTCGTCTATCATTTTGTATCTCCTTTTTCCTCTCAATCTTCTCCCACAAACCAATCCTTTCAAAGCATCTGCTAGTGTGCACTCCCTTCTCAGTGAATGTCCCAACCAGTTCTTTTACCTTTCTCTTACAACCTTCAGCAGATTTCGCTCACAAACCCTTCCCAATACTCTTTCATTACTCAGTCTTTCCATCCAGCTTATTCTCTCCATTCTCCTCCACATCCACATCTCAAATGCTTCTAACCTTTTTTCATCCTCTCGTCTCAGTGTCCATGTTTCTGCCCCATATAGTGCCACACTCCAGATAAAACATTTTCCAAGCCTTTTCCTTACTCCTTTATCTAATTTGCCACATAGGAGTCTCCTCTTTCTGTTGAATGCCTCCTTCGCTATGGCAATTCGAGGTTTCACCTCCTGGTGACATCTCAAGTCTTCACTTATTGTGCTTCCAAGATATTTAAATGCACTTACTTGGCTAATGGTAGATTGTCCTATTTTAATATTGGACAGTCTGCGTCTTGTATTGCTGTGTTTATTTGCATCCCATAATCCACACAAGCTTCATTCAGATCTTTCAGCATGTTATGCACTGTCCGCTCACTTTCTGCCACTAACACCATGTCATCAGTAAATCTTACACACTCTATTCTCTTTCAATCAATACATATTTCTATTTTCCGGTCTAAGGTTTTCGCAATAATCTCTTCAAGGTATACGTTAAACAACAGTGGGGAAAAGCAACAACCTTGTCTAACGCCTTGTCCAATGCTGCTTCCTTCTGACAATTGATTTCCAATCCTTATCCTTACTTTCTGGTGTAAATATAGAATATGTATCAGTCGTCTCTCTTTCCAATCTACTCCTTTCCTCTTCAAAATATCCATCAGCTTGTCCTACTGAACTCTGTCAAAAGGCTTTTCTAAATCTATAAAAACAACAAAGATTTCTCTACCCCTTTCTATATTTCTCAGAATTTCGAAAAAATTTTCCTCACTTCACACTGTCTAACGCTTTTTCTAGGTCGACAAACCCGATGCATGTGTTTTGACTTTTCTTCAGATTTGCTTCCACTATCAAACGCAACGCAAGGACTGCCTCTCTGGCACCTTTACCTTTCCTGAAGCCAAAATGACCGTCGTTAAACAGATCCAGATTTAACTTTTCCATTATTCTGTATATTATTTTTAGCAGAAGCTTGGATACATGAACTGCTCAGCTGACTGTACCATAGTTCCCGCACTTACCTGCCTTATCTATGGAATTGTGTGGACGATGTTTTTCCGGTTGTCTCAAATATTCAACACGCCAACATCAACGGTTGTTCGGTTGCTACAGGCCCCAATGTTTTAAGGAATTCCTACAGAATGTTACCTATCCCTTCTGCTTTATTTGATCTCGGACCTTGCAGAGCTGTAACGCTGGCACCCCTCAGCCTTTCACAGCGACTCCAATATTCTTTTCTATCAAGTCGTCAGCTAGTCCTCCCACTCATAGGGACCTTCGGAGCACATTTTCCATCTAACCGCTCTCTATTATGCCTTTAACATTGGAATTCCTACTCTTACCACCCTTCTTTTAATTTCAAGGAAGATTGTTTCGATTTTACTTTAAGATGAGTCAGTCCTCCTGGCGGCCATTTCTATACAAGTTCCTAACGTCTTCCCTGCAGCCATTTCGGTTTGGCTGCCCTGCTTTACTATTCATTTAATTCCTAAGTGATTTACATTGCTGTAGATATGTCTTTCCCAAAGCATTTTCTACTTCCCTCAATAGTCGGTCAATTGAAATATTTCTTCCTTTAATCCAATACTTCCCTCCATTCACCCTCCTTGTACCTATGTTCTTTTATTATTCAGCGGTTTGGGTTTCATTTAGCAGATTCTTATTTATCAATACCTAATTCACATTTACTACACTTATTATTATTTCACTTTTTAAGTGCTTGTCAAATCAACATACCTAGGATGGAAAGACACGTATTTTTTGCACAAATCTTACAGTTTCGTATGATGCTGTGTCAATAAGATTTCAAATAAAATTCATCTAATCCCCTATGACTGTCTAACCTGCACTCCTTACTTTTCAAAAAAACTTAAAAATAATAAATTGGAGGCAATTACCACACAGTTCTATCACTTTTCGTCCACACAAATACAGTAAAAGGCCTTTCATAGTATTCAGACCCTATCTTCCTCTCTGTATACAAAACCCATCATTACTTTACAATATTTCACAGCTACGACTCATGCATCAACGTCAACATCTGAGTTTCAAAGCGCGCTTCTTTTCGTACATTACCTTCTCGTAAATTATAAAGGGCGATCAACAAGTTTCCGATTGAGACAGTTGATACACCAGTGTATCTGCAACGTAGCGCGACTCCGTTGTGGGTATATAAGCGTCAGTGTATAGGCAAGGGATTCATGCCTTTCGGACGTGCGTGCAAATGAATGCGGAAACGTGAACCATGGCGACATTATTATCAAATGCATCCAAACAAGACCAAAATGGTGTTAATCTTTTCCCGGCTGTGAAAGACAGGAACCGGTGAACAACCACCGGAGATTGAAAGAACGAAGACTGTTTGTGGGACAACAAGTCTGTCGCAAATCGCCCCCCACAAGCGTTTGCAGCTGCTTCTTGATAACGCACATCTCCGTATCGCAAATGTTAGAAAGTGAAGTTACGTCAACTCCCGTGAGAGACGCTTCAGCACACGGCCTTAGTTTTGATTTGACGCCTTGCGATTATCATGCCATCTGTCCCCTAAAAAAAGGCCTTGAATGACAGACGATTCCTGTTGGACGAGAATGTGCAGCCGGCAGTTACGGACTTCTTCACGCAGCAGGATACAGTGTTTTAACAAACAGGTGTTTTCAACTTGGTGCTTCTGTGAGGCCACTGCCACAATGCTTACGGTGATTTTGCCTCATTGGCATACCGGTTCTGGACTGTTTTGATAGACCCAACACAGTATGAGCTTCTAGTGTATCACCATGCTCGATTTACTTGTTATGTTCAAGCTATTAGGAAATCTGTCGTATAACTGCTAAGATGGGTAGTACTTTGTTTCTTTACAAACGGTATTACAGTGACTGATTTCAGTATCAGCGGCCTGCTTACATACGTATTTTCTTCTTGAAATTCTTTTCATTGCATTCATCGAGTTGTTGCGTTAGGCAGCAACCCTGATCCATACGACTATTGAAGTTCTCTGTAGATTACTCTGACAGTACTGAAATAAGCATACAGTGGTAATGAACATGCATTTAAATACGCACTAACGAAATTTTCGTATATTTTCACACGAAAATATCTTCACTGCCATGATCGAGATTTTGATCTGTGCAAATCCGAAACAGAAGTCTTGACTAAGATCAATAAGTCGAAGTGATTTTGCATAAAGACAAAGGTGCAGGTTAGTCGGACTACTACTACGGCATTAGTTAATTTGGTGCCAGAAGAAGTAATAAAAACTTTAAGAGCAGAGAAAGAATGTGGGTGACGTCAACAGCTGCCTTTAAAATTGCAGCGCCATGAAGGAGGCATGCATCAAGTGAAAAAATGACGCGTGCTAAGTGACTGGATATGAGCCAGAACATTAAGTCAACCGACCTACTGTCATTGTAAAACCGTCCAGACGATAGCAGCGTCACTGAAAAAGGAATGATTATTGGTCAGACTCATACGAAGTTCATCTAGTATCAGCGTGCTGTCCGTGTGTAGAATCGAAAAGGTGCGCGATCTGACTGAGTTCGATCGAGGTCAGATTGTGATGGCCCGGAGGCTCAGCACGAGCATTTGGGAAAGTGCACGATAAGTCAGGTGTTCGAGGAGTGCTATGGTGGCTCCAACGTGGCGAAACGAAGGGTAGACCACGTCCAGACGTCGTGGGGTTAGGTGGCCACCCCTCATTACGGATGTAGGACGTCGTAGGCCGGGAAGACTGGTAAAACAGAACAGGATGCGAAGTGTAGCAGAGATAACATTACTCTTTAAGGATGAGCAGAGCACAAATGTATTTCAATATACAGTGCATCAAACACTCCCAACGATGGACCTCCACGACCCATGCACGTGCCAATGTTAACACACGACATCGGCAACTACTAGTGAAATAGGCACATGATCATCTGCACTGGACTTCGGCGCAGTGGCAGAGCGTTCTATAATCTGATTAATCCCGATACCTTCTTCATCGTTCCGGCAGAAGGGCGTGAACCCGTTGTCTTTCAGCGTAAAAGTTCTTTCTTGACACCTGTACTGCGAAATGGAGACAAGCTGGTGGTGGCTCTATTACGCTGTGGGGAACATGCACGTTGGCATACACGGGTCCAGTGGGGCTCATACAACGCTCCTTGATGACCTCTTCATGACGACCAGTGGCATTTTTCAACTAGATAATGCACCATGTCATAAGGCCAGGAGGGTGATAGAGTAGTTCGAGGAAAGCAGTGGCGAGTTCCAAATGATGCTATGGCCCCTGAACCAGCCAGGTGTGAACCTGACCCAACACATCTTGGATGGGAATGAACGTGGCGTCAGAGCTTATCGCCCTCCTCCCAGGAATTTACGGGAATTAGGTGACTCGTGCGTGCAGATGTGGTGCCATCTCCATCCAGGGACCTACCAAAGCCTCATTGCTTTAATGCCACGATTTGTCGCCGCTTTTTCGAAGGAAAATGTGGACACACCGGCTATTAGGTAGGTGGTCATAACGTTCTGGCTGATCAGTGAATAACACTTCAGTGCAAACACACAAAACTGGTAGCAGCGCCTAGCACCCGAAGGAACAGGCTTATTGTTTGTCCACCCATGCAGGATCACACAACCGCTTCACACAAGTTGGGTCAGCAAGGCAGGTATCGACACGCGCAGTCAGGCTATGTCCGGAGCATGATTGCGTTTACACGGCGACAGGTGGTGTAGCTTCACTAGACTTCGTAGTACAGAGAGTGATGCACCCAACGACAGCAGTAGTCGCAGGAATGGCGCCACGTCGCCTCTTCAGACAAGTTCCAGTTCTGCGTGCAGCATCACGATGGACATACCTATATCTGAAGTCCGTAAGGACAATGAATGTTACCAGGTTGCATTTATTATCGTCATACGGACCTAGCACTGACGCGTAATGGGTCAAAATGCCACTGGACGTTAAAAACAGTCATCTCTGGTTGACATACCAAATAATTTGGACACCAGCCATATATGTCGAGAAGATAACACCATTTGTTGCCCACACTATCCTGACCTACTTTGATACAGAGGACGGCGTGGTCAGATCTTATTGAGACTGATATGTCAAGCCACCACTCACCAGTTATGAAGATTGCTATGCTGTGACGCAGAGTTGAAGTGGCATGGCACAAGGTGGGTGTATCTGCCATCCAGTCTCGTTTCGCCACAATAATTTGTTTCGTTGAAGTTGAGAGCCGTGTGTACTACATTTCTATCTATGAATACCACGGAGTCACCCATGAACGTAATCGTGTTTTCTGCATGCTATGCCGTACACAAAATTAAGATGCTGACATTTACCATTCTTGCTGGTGTTTCTGTTGTAATGAGAAATAGCGTATTGCAGAGGATCATAGGTGTAGCAGCTACGCAGGGATAGAAAGCAAAGCAAGAAAGGAACGTATGGAGAACAGCATCAAACCAGTTGGAAAACTGGTGGCAATTTCTGCAGTTAACGGTTAACATCATAAGACTGCTAAAATGCATAAACCGTTGTATTAGATTATAGTAGCTGTTTCCAAAATATAGCTGAAAAATTGATACATCAAAGGTATACTTGTAGATACCAGGGGTAGTAGAACAGTTAGGATGTCTTGTTTTCCGAGAAACAGTACGTGGTTGTTTTAGTATGGGAAAGGAATGTGTTATGGAGTAGCTACGACAGTTGCTATTAAACAATTTAACCGTGGGGAAGAATCTGGGCTAGCCGATCAGATAATTGGATATGTCTTGAGAAATTTGCAGAACGTTGGGGAGAAAGTATTCTGGTGTAGAGAGACTTCTATGATGCCCTTTACGAGACACTGTTCACTACAGATCGGAGATCGATCAAGGCTTTGCTGCTGAACTATCCAGTTATTTGAAGTCACTGTCGTTAACGACAAGGGCCAATTCAGCGCGATATTTTAACAATGGAAAGCGCCCTTGACAATTTCTTTTAAATAGAAAGGGTGTGTTATTGCTTTGTAATTTTCATACTAGTGACTGGAAGGTATTACCCTTTTGTAATTGTATTTTAAAAAGGGCAACCAATTATTCGTAGTCCCAAACGGGACATAATGTACTGTATTCATATTCCTGCAACTCACACATCTACGTATTGTTTACAGAAGAAATGGCAAATATCGCATCAGGTGAGTTATGTCATAACAAGTAAGTCAACTTTAACCAACGTCAAACAAGATTACTAAATTTTCCTTAACCTAATCCTAGATTTAAATAATTGGTGCCCAATATGAGGCAGTAACCTAACTATCCTGCTGACTATTAAAATTGCAACATCATGAAAATGATGGGCTAAAACATCAAATCGATATGAAGTAACCACTAAAAATTGGAAGTAGTAATTCCTTCAGTATTCTGTAGATAAGGAAAGATTAGGCAACAGGTGTTTCATTCATAAACCGCTTTTGAATGTCGATTCAATGAACAATAATATTTTTTCTGAAAAATTTACTAGCCAATATCGCATATAGTAAAATGGGTAACTGGTTTCGACTATATCCGGTCATCTTCACATCAGAATATAAAAACGTATAATTCTAAGTTGCCTGTGTAGGGTTTTACATTCTGGTCACTTACAGAGGGTCTACAAAAATATGGAGACACCACAATCAGAACACATTACCATGTCTATTACGATGTAGGAAAACACTGGCATTCAAAACAACTTCCAGTTGTATCACAATCGGCTAATACAGCTCCTGTATAGTTTTTAAGGGACTTTTACACCTTTCTGCCTGCAAAATAGGTGCATCTTCAGGCTACGACGAAGGAGGGCCTTAGCGATTACACACACTTCGCTCCAAAGTAGTCCGAAAAATACTGAGATATGGTGACTGCGGTCGCCAGAGGATATGCGACAACTCACCTCGTGCTCGTGGACGACGCGAGCTGTGTGACAGGGGGCCTGTTATCTTGGAGCGCGGCACCACCATTGGAGAACAAGCATCTTCCCATGGGATGGACCTGTTAAGCCACAATGCTCACATGATCCTTGCTAGTAATGCGAACTTACAGAGACGGAAGGGCGTCATGGACTACCGCATTATAACTCCCTGAATGATCATCACTGAAAGCCTGTCATATTCCACACTTGAGACGTAAATTTGGCCGTAAGTTGGAAACAATGTAGAACAGGACTCATCCGATCAAATGTCACAGTTCCATTGCTCCACTTTCTCTTCCTTTTTTTTTTTTTTTTTTTTTTTTTTCTTGAGCCATTATTCTACTGACTGGTTTGATGCGGCCTCCTGATTTCCTCTCATCCGCCAACCTCTTCATCTCATAGTAGCCATTGTAACTTACGTCTTCAATTATTTTCTGGATGTATTTCAATCCCCGTCATTCTCTACAGTTCTTGCCCTCTTCAACTCCCTCTAGTACCTTGGGAGGCATTGCCTGATGTCTTAACAGATGTCCTATCATTCAGTCCTTTCTTTTTGTCAGTGTTTTCCACACGTTCCTTTCGTCACCGACCCAGTGCAGAACCTCCTCGTTCCTTATCTTACCAGTCCACCTTAATTTCATATTTCGTCTTTAACACCATATCCCGAATGCTTCGATTCTCTTCTGTTCCGATTCTCCCATTGTCCACGTTTCGCAACAATTCAATCCTGTGCTCCAAGCGTACATTCTCAGAAATTTCTTCCTCAAATTATGGCCTATGTTTTATAGTAGTCTTACCTTGGTCAGGAATGCCCTTTTTGCCATTGCCATTGCTAGTCTGCTTTTGATGTCCTCCTTGCTCCGTCCGTCATTGGTTATTTTACCGCCTATGTAGCAAAATTCCTTAACTTAATCTGCCTCGTGACCATCAGTCCTGATGTTAACCGTCTCGCTGTTCTCACTTCTACTACTTCTCATTACATTCGTATTTCTTAGATTTACTCTCAATCCATTTTCTGCACTCATTAAACTATTCATTTCATTCAGCATATCAGGTAATTCTTCATTTTCATGCAGTAAAGTCATCAGCGAATCGTATCATTTATGTCCTTTCACCTTGAATTTTAATCCCACTCCTGAAACTTTCTTTTATTTCCATCATTGCTTCTACGATATACAGATTGAAAAGTAGGGTCGAAATAGTACATCCCTGTATTACACCTCTTTCAATCCGAGCACTTCGTTCTTTGTCGTCCACTCCTATTATTTCCTCTTAGCTCTTGCCCATATTGTATATTACCTACCCTCCTTACAGATTACCCCTGTTTTTCTAAAAATTTCGAACATTTTGCACCATTCTGCATTGTCAAACGTATTTTCCAGGTCGACAAATCCTATGAACGTGTCGTGATTTTTCTTTAGTCTTGCTTCCATTATCTACTGCAACGTTAGGATTGTCTCTCTAATAGCTTTACCTTTCCTAAAGCTAAACTGATTGTCATCTAACACTTGCTCGGTGCTCCATAGTACAGGTTTTATAGCTTCGGCACCAAGTTTCCTTCTACGGTCGGTTGCGTAATTGACACGTAGTTTTCGAATTTCAGGTCGCCTGCATATCCTTTATTACAGAGCTCCCGTTTCTGGTTTTGGTGTTAAGAGTTGGCGAGTGCTACTGTTGCAGCTGTCGTCCTCTTATTTTTCGTCATAATCCTTTTCAATGACCTTTCAGCACGGTCACTCAGCACATACTTTCGTCAGTGTTGTGAATTAGCGGATGATTATTTTCCGCTCTCTCTGTACGCGGTGTAAATCTTCAATACGATGACTTCGGAAACATCAAACACTTCGGCGAATTTGGTTGCAGAAGCAGCATCATAGGAGCACCTACATTTTTCATACTTTCTAAATAATTCACTTACAACTACACAGAATATTGTTCTGAGTACTACTGACACATGCAACACAATGAAGACACTTCACAGGTGCTTTTCGTGGCCAAATACGACAGCGCAACCTGCAGACTTGGCTGACTGCTGCAATTGTGTTCCAGCATGCATTTCGCGCTATGTTTCCCTACTTTTACCATCCGGTGCGCCCTGAGTGAGGAAAAGGGCTCTTTTGCAGCAACACACTTTGAAGGGGTCTGGAGCTCTTCTGAGTCTCTGCACGCGACCGTCGTTATGTTCCCTTGACGTGGCTGCAGTCAGAAGTGCAACACAGGAGGTATGAGTGGCACCACGTGGCTTATTGAGACGAGTTCTTGGTCTGCACGCAGAACTTTAGGACTTGTTGGTGTGCTGATGATCGGAACGGAACAAATGGTGCCCGATAGCATTTGTCAGATGCACACAGTCGTGCACATGGCGTTATGGTACAGCGTGCTGTTGAATACACAATAAAATGACGTCTCGTTCGCACAGCCAGTATTTCGGACAGTAACTATTACATTTATGACGTTTTAAGACTGGTAACAGTGGCTTCTTTGCTACATCTGTATGACGTTGCCTGACGGAGATAACGCAACCTACTCCTCATGATATCCTGACATAGCTCTGTACAGATACAATCTCCAGAATTCTCCTCCAGTGAAAACATTTGGGCGTAGGCTGCCGAGAGACTAGCATGCCACCATCGGCCAGCGACTACGATTGATGTTTGTAACAGTGCTGCAACGGCATGAAATGACGTAACCCTGTCTGTCATCCAAGCTCAGTTCAGCTGGATGCTCCCACCTGGATTAGATCCCTTGTGTGTGTACATATACTAACCTTAGGTCTCCGTACAGCGCTGAATCACCTACAGAAGTAATACCGTATCATCCTACTATGCTCCACACGCAAAAAGAATTTAATGGTCTATTATCCTTCCTAGAGCTGCAATATTGATGGCCAACAGTGTGAATTGATGACAGCGAAACTAATAATGTGAACTGAAACAACGATTAACGCGATGTAGATGTAGGATAATAAGAGGAAACCTAGCAGAAGAAGAGAAATGTGATCATCGAAGGCGCGAATACTCGGGTAGGATGCTTACTTCTTGTGTCGTATTCCGAGTGCGCGGTCGCAAGCGGTGAGTGTTTTCCGCAAGCACCCCGAAGGGCCTGGCCTGGTTTGGCCTTCCGTGTCCCAAAGCACGGTGACTGATTTCTCCTGGGGCGTCGCCCTTTGCGGTGGCTATATGTCAGATGTCCAAATATGCAGCACAGCATCCCACGCAGACCTTCTGTCGACTTATTGCTCCCGGAAATCCTTGAGCCGGCTTACTCTCAGAGGGGCTAAAGAGCTTAGTTGGAACCAAACTACGCAGATATCAGTATTTCGTTCAGTTGTGACGGGAAAGACAAGATTAGGTGATGTAATTGAAACAGGACACGAACACTGGTCGGTTGAATATAGGGCGCATTGCTTGAAAAGACGTTTTTATGCATTTACAGAGAACCTAAATTTTGACATTTGAATAGAGATTTGAACGCTGCTCATCCTAAATGTAGATTGTGACTCAAGGCAAGTGAACCATCTCGTTCCGTTCATCCTGAGCGGCATGTAGACATACTGAGTAAGGTCCTGTGTAAAGTTACACATTACCACATATATTTTACAAGCGCATTGCGTACGAAAACTGCGTGTTCATTTGACTCGAAAGAGTTACAGATAACTTCTTTCCAGCATTCAGATGAAATACAATTTATGTCAAATGTTTTTGAAAGCATGTTTTTCACGCCGTTAAGTAATGTTTACAACATACGCAGGTGAGAGAGAAAGGTGTTCTGTGACAGTTGCGGATATTGCAATCTGTTGGGAATAAGGTGAACTCGATACAGAGATTATGAACTCTTGATGAAAGAAGTATCTGTGAGTGAGCCAAAATTTCTAAACAGCGCCGGCGACTTTTTTCGTCAGCAGCGAGGTAATTATAAAAGCTGTAAGGATACGTTGCTTTTTAATGCGTATTAAGTTTCTGTTGTTTAACGGAGAAGGAAATGTTGTGGAAATTTCTGAACTAATGGTAATTTTTTGTGGGTGGACGTGAAGAGATGTTTGTAGAAAATGAAATGTTAGAAAGTTACATGGATAGCAAGAAAGATTCAACAATGTCTCCAAACCATTTCTCTAATTTTGTCTCTTGATGTAACCAATCTTCCTTAAATCAATCCTTCCGAAATTCAGGCAATAATTATAGGACACCACCCGCATTTTCTATATGGAAGACTGCTACTTTACCATTTACGATCGTCCTATCCAGTTAACTGAGACACTGAAATATCTTGGCTCACCATCTAAAAGCAAGCCGAGAATAGACTAAAATTATTAAAACTACCTACTCGTAGAACATGGGTATTGCACGCCTCCACAGTCCTCCACGACTACAAAACGTTGACCCTTCACAGTCCGAATGACGTATCGATATCTGTTCCTCTAAATTTCTGTAAGTCCCTCCAAATCCCGAATCGTCATGCACTTCCCCTGGCTTTTTGCATACGTTTAGTTTCTACCAGATCGATTCTTTACCATCTCATCAAATTCGTCCTCTCCCACAGTGTACACATCCGAACGACCTACACTATTCGCAAACTCGACTCCAATAGCCCTATAGTTTTCCCTCTACTTTCCAATCCTTGTACGCTGCCGTGCCTCTGACAACACATACCACCA
Organism: Schistocerca gregaria; assembly: GCF_023897955.1. Lineage (NCBI taxonomy): Eukaryota > Metazoa > Arthropoda > Insecta > Orthoptera > Acrididae > Schistocerca > Schistocerca gregaria. The sequence continues at coordinate 137,037,954 of NC_064921.1, forward strand.
ACTCTACACCTACATACAGTCCGCATACCCTCCCAATGAAACTTCGACCGTTTTCACCTCCCATTATATGAACTCCATCCTGACATCATTTAATCGTCCTACCAACTTTAAATCCACTCCACCCATTCCATATCGTCAGAGCTCCCTCTGATTTCCCTCCACATACTTCCCCACCTTCTTTTTTCTTCTTTTCAGTTCTTTCCCTGTCACATGTTTTCCCGTTTCGATTTTACCCTCATCGATACCTCCATCTACACCCCCTTTGTCACTTTCCAGCAACCACCCTACTACCCCACTGCTCCACCCACACAAGCACCACTCTCATCCTCCAATAATGTTTCTTCCTTTCGACAGAGAACTAACAATGCCAGGGCATATCCTTTCAGTTATAGTCCCAGTGATGTGTTCCTTTTTAAGATCAGTTTTTTAAATCGTATTTTAAAAGTTTAAAATCTCCCCCTTTTCTTTCTCCTTTCTTTCTTTCCCTTTTATTATTACTGTTTTAAATTAAACATGAAGAGAGGCCTGTTCCTGATACCAATAAATAATTCCATTGCATCTCTTCAAATTTTTTGCACTGGAAAACACTGTATTTCACCTTTGGTTAGGTTTGTTTTCCATCTTACTTTCTTTCTTTTCCCATTTGGTTGATAAGCGACTTGAATGCATCATTGACGGCCCATTCTCGGCCCATATGGGGCGTAGGGGAATGAAATGAAAAATAAAAGCATGCAAGATAACTGGAACTGTAAAGAGAGAAAGATATTTGCACATGAATATTGTTCCATTGTACACATCAATAAACTGTAAGTAATCTCAGATTCATCCATCTTTTCATTATCTAGATTGCAGACAGGTACATTTAAAAAAAATCAATGACACCATTAAATGAACGAAAATATTTACGAGAGAGTTTTGCTATTAATGTAAGTAATTAATTGAACGACATCACACAAACGTGGGGGCCGAATACGTGCTTGTTTTCAGAAACCAGCGTTGCCTGACGTCTACTCACCTGTAAGTAAATAAAAATCTGTTTCCACAGAATTAGACGCAGCTTTGATTTCTTGTGCGGCAGTGGAAAATGAAATGATCGTAAGTCATTGTTGGCTGCCGAGTTTGGCTGCCCTGTTGCAAGTCTTATTTCATGTGACTGTTTTTTATAAAAAAAACATTTATTAAAAAAACAATGTACACATTCCAAGTACATACTAAGTTCATGTAATAACCATGTACACATGTTATACGTGAAGTGATTTAAACAAAAACAGTTTGTATAATTGCGTAAGCTTGCGCGGCCAGAGTCAGTCGACATAAAAGTTTTCATTAGACTCAGAAGAATGCCGCTGCAATTGTGGCCGAAACGTTGGTTTTTTTTCCAGCAGCAGTGGTTTATACGTTATGACACTGTACCAAACCCAGAAAACTTTTATGTCGAAAAACAGTTTGATCATTTTAATTATGCTGATGTTAAATAAGACAACAGAAGATTGTGTTACTGACTAAATTACCAGAAAGAATTAAGTTAAGCATACAGAAAAGTTTTTTTAAGACATTCAAACTTCAACATGAAGAAATAAAATCTGCGCGTTCGATTACATCAGCTCCAATCTTTACAGAAGCATAAATAGCGCTTCATGATGGATGTCAGCAAGTTGGTGCGATAATTTTAAATATAAAACAATTTAATAATCATATTAGACAATTTCTGAAATATTTGGGAATGGTGGAAAGAAGATACACAATAAAGTTGACGAGCCTTCCAGCTACACTTTCTGGAAATTAAATGAATGTTAAGTATCTGAAGTGATCAGACCGATATAGTAAGTCTTTCACTGCAAAACTGACTTACACATCACAGTGCAAAAATGAACAGGGCAATGAGCCAGCCATTGAATACTACAATATATCAGATAGAATCTTGTGGTTTTAACCAATCGATAAGGACATTTCCATAAAAATAGTCTATTTCCAGGTTTCTAATAGAAGCCAATAATGTACCTTTAATATTTTGTATTTTGACACTATTACACACACAATCTCACAGTCACATAAGTTCTGTACATTAGCTTATAAATTTCAAAAGCTACTCTCTGAAGTAGAAAAAGCACACACCAAAAATATACTATAAAATTTTAAATAATATCCTGAAGGTAACTACAATAAACCACTATCAACACAGTCTTCTTTTTTATATTAACCAATGCCCATTCTTTCAAATACAACTTTTAACATATTACCGAACTTTTTCTTGTGATTCGAATACCTTCTAATTTTTTGGAATTCACACAACATGTGTACCTTGAACTCTATGATGCTATCGGATCGTAATTTGTTATGGACATAATTAACAAAATTTCCCAGCAACCAGTAGACAGCGTTATTTTTTGGTTCTGGGAAATAGCGTGCTTCAGGCATGTGTATCAATGACAGCGATATATACTCAGGGGATGTTCTTGTAATCAGTGCTATTTGCTCCCAGATCCACTTCCACCTATTCATGTGACCACTGCAAGTATATCTACGAATTATTGTGACATAAATTTGTTTCACAGAATCCGACTGCGTACGTACCACGACGTTTTTATATTAGATGTGAGCACATTACAACTAATGTTGTTCCAGATCTCAGTCCACTCAACGTTTGGAAACTGTCGTTCTATTTTGTTCGTTCCTTCACTTTTCTTTCTTTCCTTCATTATGGCTCTTGATGTTAAGTGTCGGGACTGCCTGAGTTCGACACTTACATAACTAAACTCAACATCAAAATCTTCACATTCTGTAAGCGACTGTTGATATTCTGCACGTCAATCTCGAAAAGTTGGCAGGTTATGCTTTCTCGCGAGTCTCGTATTAAATTTACTTGCCTTTTGACAAAAAGTGCAGAGGCTTTACCCGTTATATCAGTTAATACTAGTCCACCATTTTTAGGATCTAAAGTGGGTACTTAGCAGCTATTCTGAACACTTCACCTCTCCACAAAAAGCTGATGATTTTGGACATTATTCTCCTCGCTATCATTCTCGGTATTGGAACCAGCTGGACAGTATAACCAGCTTTAGCAAGGGTGCATGAGCTGATATACTGTGTTCTTTGAACTTTGTTCATATGTCGAGTTAAATTCTCTATAATGGCTCCTTGCACTTTATCTGTTGCACTTTTCCAATTTAAAGCCGTCATTTTCATGGGGCATGCTGTCAGGGTGATCCCAAGTGTTTTATGTTGTCGGACTAATTTTGCCCACTCGATGTTGATATTATCAAAACCTCCGAGATTTAACATCGTACTTTATTTTCGTTTGCATTGGCGCCAGATGCTCTACAGTACGAATCAATCACTGGTGCTAGCGTGGTTACCTCGTCATTATTTCTTATAATGACCCCTATATCATCAGCATTGGCTGTTTTATTTCCTGATAATGCTAAGTCTTTTAATCTAGCATGAACATGTCGGAGGAAAAATTCCAGCGAAATGGCGAAGAATGGACAGAGGAATTTCTTGAGGAACACCTCGTTGTATATGCAACGTCCTGAATTGTTGACAATTCACTGCTATTTTAGCATTTATTCCAGTTGCTATGTTCTTAACCAACTGTATGACACTATCGTTGAAACCTGTTTTCTTCAATGTCTGTAGAAGATATTCATGATTTACTACATCGAACGCTTTATAGAAATCTAAAAACAATAAAGCACACTTTATGTTTGTTACAGAAGTTATTGCAATGATATCACTAAATTCTGCTAGATTTTGAAAAAGGGTTCCGCCTTGCGCGCAGATCTGATGTTGACTAATAATTTTATCAGTAGGGAATGAAATTGTCTTGTTTACTATTCTAGCTATTAATTTATAATCAGAATTCAGCAGTGAAATTGGACGAAAATTATTTAAATCTTTGTTTCCATTATTTTTTTGGCGTCAGAACAATTTTACTCTCCTTAAACTCAACCGGACTATTGGCCAGTAACGAATGTAAACCTCTGCTGGCCGACAATCCGGTCCTGGGGATATTTTTGGTGGTGAGTCGCACAGAGTCTCATACACGTCTTCTTCACTGACAACCTCGAGAAAATTTTCGTTGTTATCTTCTGTCAGCTGTGGGGCTAGGATGTCAACGAATTCTTCCATGGAAGCATCACTACTTTGATGTACAGAATATAGGTCACAGTAATAGCGATAAATCTCGTACATGATACGCTGCTGAGTTCTGGGAATCGTACCGTGTTTTGTTCGAATTTCATCAATGAAAGTCCTACACCCGTTTATCGCATGGTCCACTACAAGATATAGGGAAGTAGTTTCATCTTCTGACACCGAATTTGCCTTCGATTTTATTTTCAACCCTTCTTTTTGACTTCTCTTGATATCAAGTAAATTGGCTTTGACTTTTGTGATGTCTGCTGTTCGAAGTGAGACTTGATCATATAGATCTCTCAAAACGGAAAAGTAATATTTTACAGTAGATTTCATTTCTCTTGCGTTCGGGCACTGTACTGAATAAGAACCTTCCTCAACTTTGGCTTTGCCATTTTAACCCACATCCGGCACGCAGGTCGCCCAACGTGGCGTCGACTGTAATAAGACCTGCACCACGGCGGCCGAACCTGCCACGTAACGGGCCTGCCGCCCAATGACGCCAAACGCTCATTTCCACTTCCATCGATAAAAATTCCATCGCTGAATGGCTGCAAAGAGTCTTCTTGTAGCCGAATGTAACCATCTTTAGTCAGGTATCGGTTCTGTGGGACGTGAGGACCCAGTCCATTCCAAGTAAGCACAGATCACACCATTATGGAGCCATCACCAACTTGCACGATGGTTTGTTGATAACCATTCTCAATGACGTCTTGGGTTTTGCACCACACGGGAACGCTAACATCAGCTCTTTTCATTGAAATCGGGAGTCATCTCACCAGTCTCAGTTTTCCAGTCGTCTGGGATCGAACCGTGTGGTGACGAGCCAAATAGAGGTGTTACAGGTGATGCTGTTAGCAAAGGCAGTCGCATCGGTCGTCTGCTGCCATAGCCCATTAACGCCACATTTAGCCGCACTGTCCTAACGGATACATTCGTCGTACGTCCCACATTGATTTCCGCGGTTATTTCACGCAGTGTTGGTTGTTTATTGGCACTGATATCTGTACGGAAACGCCGTTGTTTTCGGTCGTTACGTGGAGTCTGTTGGCCACTGCGTTGCCCATTGTGACAGGTAATGCCTAAAATTTCGTATTTTTGGCACGCTCTTGACACGGTGGAGTTCGGAGTATTGAATTACCTAACGAGTTCAGAAATGGAATGTCCCAGGTGTCTAGCTCCAACTACCATTCCACATTCAAAATCTATTAATTCCCGTTGTGCGGCCGTAATCATGCCGAAACCTTTTCACATCAATCACCTGAGTGCAAATGACAGCTCTGCCCCTTTATACCCTATGTGCGTGATACTACTGCCATGTGTATATATTCATATCGCTGTACCACGGCTTTTGCCACCGCGGTGTATATGAGGAAAACAATAGTTTGTCAAACATTGGACCTGGTGGCATATCTGAGAATATATGCTGACAGGACGACCTTTCATTTCCGTAAACAACACGTTCATGAAGAGATTATTGGCGGCCTTGGTAGAAAGGAAATCGAGGCAATAGACTGTTTGTGACACACGTATCCAGTCGAATCTTTTGAGATTTTTTCGAAACTAATTGGTCTGCTGCAGGATATGCCTTGTGACATAAGACTAATGACAATTTTAAATATGTCTCACTTTTCAAAATGAGGATGGCGATCCTTGTTAAGCCTAATGTACTGGCTTAGCAGAATCAATGCAGAGGCTTAATGCGCATCCGTCAATAAATGTTTCTGAGTTGAAAAAATGGCTCTGAGCACTATGGGACTTAACATCTATGGTCATCAGTCCCCTAGAACTTAGAACTACTTAAACCTAACTAACCTAAGGGCAGCACACAACACCCAGCCATCACGAGGCAGAGAAAATCCCTGACCCCGCCGGGAATCGAACCCGAGATCCCGGGCGTGGGAAGCGAGAACGCTACCGCACGACCACGAGATGCGGGCTCCAGTTTCTGAGTTAATCTTCGAAGTAGCGTGTCGTATGTGTTGTATATCGTTTAGAGTATATGGACCTTGCCAACAACCGCGAGGGAGACGGAACGTTTCAAAGGTAACGGGAGAACTGATAGCAACGATATTAAGAGTATCTTGAGCCCACACCGAAGCCATTGAACTTACAATACCGTAATATGGTTTCCAGAGTATAAATGCAGAACGTCGGCATGTGTCACGGCTTCGACACTTAGCATGCTGCAACGTTCCCTTGTCTATTCCTAATCGCCGGCCTCGGTGCCCGAGCGGTTCTAGGCGCTTCAGTCCGGAACCACGAGGCTGCTACGATCGCAGGTTCGAATCCTGCCTCGGGCATGGAAGTGTGTGATGTCCTTAGGTTTAAGTAGTTCTAAGTCTAGGGGACTGATGACCTCCGATGTTAAGTCCCATAGTGCCTAGAGCCATTTGAACCATATTCCTAATCAATATTCTTCACTCTACTTTAGCATTGCATTACTACGTCTTTATCCTTGTATTTTTCACGATCTTATCTTCCATCTGCTTTCGTTCATATAAGACGTTTGCTTCATCAGGCTACTCTGTTACATATGAGAAACGCTAGTCTCCCACATGCCATTCCCCTTCCTGCCCCTCCCCCCTCCCCCCAAGGCCCGGATCCTCCATTGGGTTTTCCTGACTCCTATCCTCTTTCTCGTCCAGCCCCGTTGCAACTGTATTATGTGTAATTTTTTAAATTGACGTGTGAATTCTTTCCGTCTTACATTCTGTCCTCTTCCCATTCAATGTAGATTTGTAAGAATTTCTCTCTGCTGTGTAATCTCACATTAAACACCCCGCGTTGAAGACTCAGCTTATGAATGTTATTAGTTACTGGTCCGTTTACAGATTAGAAGGGACAACACTAGACAGCGTGTGGCACACACAGGTGCAGGGGATGGAGAGAACGTTTACACCTGGCAGAGGACAACAGTGCCACCTCTCGCAGCTACATCGAATAAAACCGCTCCTCCGCACAGGAGGGTGCTACCGGGGTTCCAGCTTCCCTTTGGCAGCAGCCGAGCGGAAGAACTGGCGAGATGGACGAGCGGTTATCGCCCATAGTGGGGATGCCGTAAATCAAATACAGCACTCGCACGGGCGGTGCTCCATATAGCACTGCTTCCGATAAAGCCAGAGGTCAGCTGTTGCACTCAGTTGCGGTATCTCACGAAGTACAGCCAGCAGTCGTCATGCACAGAAGGAGGACACAGTATTAAATACATTGGCGGCAGTTGAGAGTGTTATACTACATCTATAAATCCTGATATCTATCAAATTTTATCGAGATGTTTATCACATTGAAACGTCCGCTTAGCAAAAGTTATACAAGACTGGTCTATATGAAACGTCCCCTGCTTAAACTGACACACAATATTTTTAGCGCAACGGAATCTGACTTTCAAAAATCTCTACGAACGAATGGCCCTGAATAACAATAACCTATACGTTTCACAAATCACTTACCTCACAAAAATCTTCGTTACTCAAGCTACTGCAATACAGCGAGCGCCACTACTGCCAGCTAAATAAAAGATTCAAACTACTGAAGGCACTAACTACTGATAGGCACAGTTAGCAAATGAAAGATTTTAATAGAGAACAAACAATGTATTTACCTTTATAGTCATAATATATATATCAGTTCATGACACCAATTCTTACAAGTTTCAAAACTCCGCCATCTCTCTCCCCACGTCCACCACTGCTGGTGGCTCACCTCCAACTGCGCAACGCTAAGCGCTGTTAGCATCCAGCTGCCGCTGCCCAACACTACAATGGCAGACAACAATGCAAACCAGCCACAGACTTCACACGGCACAGCCAGTGATTTTCATACAGAGCGCTACGTGGCGGCGGCGTTACCAATGTAAGAACCTAAACAGCCTACTTACAACATGATTAAACTTACAATCCATTCTTAACCGATATCCATTATCGACATCGGTATGACGTGTGAGCCCACGGGCACGAATACATTCTTGCATTTGTTTGTCATGAGCAGAAATCACCTCGGAATGTCTTCTTCAGGAATATCTTGCCATGCCTACATTTACATCATACTCCGCAAGCCACTCAACGGTGTGTCGCGGAGGTTACTTCTGGTAGTTAAACCTGGTACCTCTAACTGATCCACTCTCCTATTATACTTGGGTATGGGGCGTGGAAAGAAAGATACCCGGTAGGACTCTGTATTGGCTCGAATTTCTCGTAGTGGACATTTACGAGATATATGTGGGAGGAGTTAATATGTTATTCGACTCTTCCCGGGAAGTGCTCTCTCGAAACTAAAGTAGTTACCTGTTCCGTGATGCACAACGTCTCTCTTGCAGCGTCTGGCAATGGCGTTTGTTGAGCATCTCTGCAACGCGCTCTCGCGGAATAAACGACCCGTGAAGAAACGCGCCGCTGTCGATTGGACCTTCTCTGTCTCTTCTATCAGCCCTAAATGGAAAGGGTCCCAGAGTAATGAACACTACTCAAGAATCGGTAGAAAATCGCCTGAATTTCGCCGGATCTCTGTTTACAAAATCCATGTTGATTATCGTTCTCCAAAACCACAGTAATTCTTGAGCACAAAATATAATACATGTTTCTACAACACATTGGGGTTACAGTTCCTTAAACTTCTTCCTATTTATGTGTCTAGCATCTGCTTTTTCTGCTGTTTATTTGATCATTCCACTTAAGGTCGCTGTGGATAGTTACTCCTAGGCACTTTATGGTTGATGCTGTTTACATTAATTTGTTACCATTACTTTAGTTGTAAAGTAGTGTATTTCCTTTCCTATGTATGCACAAATGTTATATTTACTTATGTTCAAGGCTAACTGCCAGTGTTTGCACCATTCATCAGTCCTATGCAGGTGATTCTGCTAATCGATACTGGTTTCTTGCATTGGTACTTTCTTATAGAGAACCGCATCATCTGCGAACAGTCTTAAAGAACTTCTGACACATTCTATTAGATCATTTATATTCATTGTAAACAGTAACGGTCCTATTACATTTCCTTGGTACTACGGAAATTACCTTTACATTTACATCGATTTTGTTCCGTTACGTGAGACGTTTTGCATTCTGTCCTCAAGGAAGTCTTCAATGAAGGCGCAAAGCTGGTCCGTAGCTCGGTAAGCTCGTATTTCTTTCACTGAACAGAATTGCGGGACAGTGTCGAACGCCTTCCTGCAATCAAGCAACCCGACGTCGATGTGAGCACTGTTGTCTACAGAGCTATGGATCTCTAGGAGTAACAGAGCGAGCTGAGTTTTACAGGATCTCTGTTTGCGGAATCCATGTTGATTTTTATATAGAAGATTTTCGCACTAGGAAAACGTCATAATTCTCGAGCATGAAACATTTTCCATGTATCTACAACACATAGGCATCAACGATATAGGAACTGTTTGGTACCCCAATAACGAAAGATATGACGGCAGGGTTCACTATTCTTGCCTCATATTGGCAAGCAACAACCTCCCTTCAACAATTACATGTTCAATCTTGTATTACCCAGTAGCTTCACACACTATGATTCCCGGAGTCGAAGAGGGATGCACCTAAAGAATTGCTTCACTTTAAATATGAGAAAGTCATGTATGAGTTCTGCTAACATATTGGTACTCATAAAAATTATATCCAATGCTGATAGGTCGCTAATAACAGTCAAAAGGTGTTGCTTGTATCTCTTTATTTCTTTACGAGTGTCCATAGACGTCATGGTGAGATGTCGTAGAAGCTGAGATTTTTTGTTTGTGAAAACTGTAACCAATGCTAATAGGCCGCTAATAACAGACACTAGATGTTAAATTTACTTTTCAATTGCGTTGTACTCTTCGGGCCTAGCACATCATCAGACGATCAAAACACAAAGTTGATGAGAAAACTTTTAGAAGCAAAACATATAAAATTCCACAATGAGGAGATAGTGGTGGCAAGTGATCAACATAATTATCACTTCCGTATTGACGTCGATGTTCATCGCTTGCCAGTACTGTCTTACCATTGTGGAATTTTATGTGCAACACTTTTTTTATATCAACTGTGTATTTTGATCATTTGAGTACAACGCAATTGAAAAGTAAATTTAACATCTTGTGTCTGTCATCAGCGACCTACTAGTATTGGCTACAATTATTACAAATAAAGAATCGCTGCTTCCTATGACATCTCACCATGACGTCTATGGACACATTGGCGTCGATAACAGACAGAAGCGATAGTCACTGATGACGTCCGCAGGATGTGACTTTATGACACGCAAGTCTCTGTCACGGACAAGCAGTAAACGATATGTACCAATTAGAGATCTCCACCTATCTTTGTCTTTCGGACGGTCCGTGGTGACATTAGCTGTAATCTCTGCCCATAACTGCCGTCATCTGTCTGCTCGCCAGAGACAGGCCAACATTCCTACGATCTTCTCACGGTACACTTTTCCTCGAAGGACTGGTGGCTGCTATTTTTCCCAGCTAGTCTGCTGTGTCCATCTTGTTACCACAGGTTGTGCACTACGGCCAACTTTCTGTGCCATCTCTCGGTATGATTTCCCGTCTGACTCATACTAAGGATTCGACCTTTCTGAAAATAAGATAGCATGCACAGTTTGCTATCGGCTGGTTCATAGCATATCACTTTCAGTGTAAAAATAACAACGTTAAACGATGTGAAAGTGATGTGCGCCGTAGGTGGAAATTAATCTCAGGTAGCACAATATTCTGAAAAAGTGTACGACCCAAACAATGCTATATTGGCGAGCGTGGGCATTTGCCTGCAGGGGAACAGTGACGGTTAGAAATTAAAATTGCAGAGCAAACACAAGTAGCATTAAGGTTTTCTTTATTTTTGCATATCTCTGTCGATCAACGCGATAGTCTTCGAAATTGCTTAGCCGAGGGCCACTGGTTACGTATATCGGGCATGTAAGTTTTTCTTTATAAAGTCCGATGTTTGTAGCATGTGGCTCTCGGCTATGTAATTACTGAAGATGTTCGCGTTGTTCAAGTGAAACATGCAACAGTAAAGAAAAATTTTCGTTTATGAAACTGAGCGTAATCAACCACAATTGTCCATCTCAGTTTAACAGCAATTCAGTTTCACAAATCAAGTGCAATGGAGGAATGTGTATTGAAACGAACATTTAGGTTCGTTATCACACAGCAGGTAGTGTGGCAATGAGAGAACATTACATACTCATAGGTGAATTTCTTCGAGTAATTCCGTGGCGAAGATGCAACTACAGGGGTTGGATAAAATATGGAAAGTCCAAGAACACACAACAGTACCATACCTGTTACCGAGTAGGAAAACCGTTGGCTTTCAAAACAGCTTCCAGTCGTCTGAGAATCGATAAACACATGTCCTCTGTGGTTTTCAATGGAATCTGATACCATAATTCCTGCAAAATTGTATCAAACTCAGGTAACGATGATGGAAATTGTAGAAATTACTCAAGCTTCTCTCCAGAGTAGACCACGAAGACTCGATAATACTGAGATATGGTGACTGTGGCAGCCAGGGGAGATACGACTACTCATCGTCGCGCTTTTAAAAGCAATCCTGGGCGATGCGAGCTGTGTGAAAAGGGGCGATGCCGTCTTGAAAGACAGCATTACCGTTGAGAAACAATCGTATCATTTTACGGACCTCATCAACCAAAATGGCGACATGAATGCCCAAATCATCATCGAACCACATCCATGTCTCTCTCTTGGCTTGTAACTTCTGGTGGTAGTTGGAATCGTTGGAAACAATGAGAAACAAGGTTCATTAAACCGAATGACTTTCTTCCATTGATCCAATGCCCAGATTTTATTGCTGCGGCACCACAGTCCCGTGTTACGGGCATTTGCGCTACTGAGTATGACAGAGCACTCAGCAGCGTCCCCTGTTTGCGATTCTGTATAGACAGCAGAAGAGCACCCATACGTTATATTGAAATCGGGCTGTTTTATTCTATGTCATACCGCCTTTTCGCGGTGTTTTGTTCTGACGGACAATAAACGATGATTAAAAAGATTCCGAGCTTTTCGTAATGGTTCAAATGGCTCTAAGCACTATGGGACTTAACATCTGAGGTTACCAGTTCCCTAGACTTAGAACTACTTAAACCTAACTAACCTAAGGACATCACACACATCCATGCCGGAGGCAGGATTCGAACCTGCGAGCGCATAAGCGCGCGGTTCCGGACTGAAGCGCCTAGAACCGCTCAGTCACATCGGCCGGCACCGAGCTTTTCCGCTGTAATGCTTTTAGTTATATGTTCACCTGAAGATGTGGCTTTTAGTGCCATGAAAACGGTAGTGATCCAATAATAAGGGAATAAATACAGCTGTAGCACTTATTAATACCAAGATTGATGAGTGGATCTGGAATTCCAGCTCGCGCTGCGATTCCTTTGTTCCGGAGCTACCTTCGTGTTGTTCTGGTGGTGACAGGGTTCGTGACTGCAGCATTCGGTTCTCCAGTGACTTTTGCAGCAGTTTTGATCTTATTTTTCGATATAATCCTCTTCAACGACCGTCTCTTACGACCCCAAACACGCAATTTCGTCCCCACTATAACTTACGGATGATTTTCACTTTACCTGTACACTGTACAAAACTTCGTTATGGTGCCTTGTGAACACCAAACATTTCCGGTACATTGGTTACGGAAGCGTTCATTACAAGTAAACCAACTATTTGCCTATATTCTAATTCACTTCCGTGCGACATAATGCACTCTCAACTATACAGAATGCAGTTGTGACCACGGCTTACACTTACAACATATTGAGGACACTGCACAATTGTCATTTGTGTTCAAATATAACATTGCAACCTGCAGTCTTCTCTTTCATCTGCATTTCTCGCCGTGTTTCCATATTACAGTACAACACCTGTAGGTGAATTATACAGGTTAATGCACATTACTGTGTAGTCACTTGTCATTGCCAGTAGTTTCAGTGTCGAGGAACGTGGTGAGGAAAGCCCAGCAATCCAGACGAACACCACGCTGCACATTCGTGACAAGGAAATCAAAACACCTCAAGCCGTCCTTATTATATTATTTTATTTTGTAGCTACCAGTTTCAACGCTTCAGTGCGTCGTCTTCAAGCGTTTATGCACAAAACATTAAAGACAGCATTATCAACTTATTAATTTAGTTACATAGAAACAGGTTAAAACAGAATGAGAAACAATGGAAAGACTCTACAAATTAATTTACACCGAACATTTGACAGAAAGTACAGATACGTCCATTGTCACATATTTAAAATATACCATCACGAATTTCCATTCAATACATCGTGCAATTATACTACCTCTTAAAAATTTCTTTAAATACTATTCATGACTTTTATTGGACACACATTATTTGCACAACCCTGAAATAACTTACTGTACGACAAAATAACCGTAAAAGGTGATGAATGTAAGGAAACAAAACCTCACACACAAGTAAAAAGCAGGAACATGACATATGTATCGTGTCAAAGTATAAAATGCGTAGTTGTACACAGATGAGGGACATAAAGTATGAAATAGTTATAAAATGAACGTCCAAGATGTGGTATAAACCGAATGTAGGACCCACATATATAGAACGTATGAAGGAAACTGTTCATGATGCAAACATATACACATGAAAAAACCGGAAAAATGTACTGTGTAGCACACCGCTCAAAAAGCAAAAAGCACTCTTGTGTGTTAAAATTAAGTGATCACGAAGAAATAATTGAAATTATAAATATATTGTCATGAATGAATACATTGTAACTAGTCCATACTTAGGTCTTTCGCTGACATTTCCGACATATGGACCGTGATTACGTGCCGGCACTATTTTGCACATTGGCTGTCCTCTGGGACAGGAAGTGTGAGCGAGGTCATTACATCCGAATACTGCCGCGAGGATAAAGGTGACGCCAACCACATGCCTCAAGCGGAGATCATCATCACCACCAAACCTGACAAACCGGTCGTTCCTGTGGCAAATCGAAGGAACGTTCCTATGTAGACCAATCTGATTGGTAGTGTGGGAGAAGCTGAATGCACGAGATTCTTTGAAGTCAAACGAGCAAAAAGGAAAACAACTCTATGGCCAAGCAAGAGATGGTGGCAGTCACCGTTCAGTCGATCTCCGATAACGATCCAAGGACACACAATATACACTTGCTTGATTTCCGAGAACATCGACGCCGCACCCGACGCTATGGAGATCGTTTAAGCCGTCAAGTTGTACAACCATTTCTCACGCGCAATTCATCATTACCTTATTACTTCATGCTAATGAAATAGTCACTGAAATAGCTATATTTATATGAATTACGTTGCCAGATTTTACGCTCAGTCTATTACTTTGCAAGTGAAACTGTTTAATTTTTTACTATGCAATTTCTCCCTTGCCTACTCTGCGATTTGCTTGTAACGTAGACGACATAGAAGAAAAATGAAAACATCCTCAAAAGGTTACATAATTTTCCAGAAAGTGCTTTTAAACATTTTACCATATCCTCTTAGTATTAATAACCGCATCAGTTGTGTTTTCGTCCTTTATTACTGCGCCACTACAGATTTCGTGGAGTTAAAGCAACATCTTCAGGTGGCATATGATTAAAACATTGGAGCGGAAAACCTAGGAATCTGTTTTCCCAACATACGTTGCCGTCAAATACAGAACACCGCTGAAAGATGGTATGTCGTGGATTAAAATCTACTAAGAAAATGTGGCTTTAACGCCGCGAAACTTGTGGTGGTAAAGTAATAAAGGACCAAAATACCGCTGAAGCGGTTGTTAACACCCAAGATGAATAGTCATAGCTGTGGAGTCCCCACCTACAAGGTTGTCTGAATTTACCATACATTTTCCCATTATATTAGTATCAATTTTTAAAGCGCAACAAGGCAATCGTTCATAGCAGAAATTATCTCAGGCACAAAACTTTTGCTAACAGAACGTTACACAAATTTTGTGAATGTGGACACTTCCTTGCAATTGAACTAAATTAAAGACGAGCACTGCATCCATCGACAGTAACAAACCAACGAGGATGCCTGAATTCAGAGTTTAAAAGGAGTAACTCTAAATAGTTGCATGAGATCGCGTTATGTCTGATATATTTGAGTTGTTCACGAAAAATAAGGAAAGCCACAATAACATATCGAACGAAGCACAAATTACAAAATTTTCTTGGAACTATGAAGATTAATAACAATCATTACGGACTTTATATCAGTTCATCGGTAATTCTTGTTCTGGCACATTAATAAACACTACAGTTTCGCTACTGACATGCGAATATCAGATCCAGATGAAATATAATCGCTGCCATTGTGACAACATAGATTTTGGGGTAGTGGTATCATGACCTATAACCACTAAATACGTTGTCAGTAGATTTAGATATATGAAGTGGTGTGACAGCTGTAGTCTTACCGATGTACCGACAGCCTTGGGTTATGTAAGAAGGAAAATATGTTTAATATGTAAAGACGAATTCTAGAGTCAGACAGCGATAGAGAGAGAGAGAGAGAGAGAGAGAGAGAGAGAGAGAGAGAGAGAGAGAGAGAGAGACAATGTCTGACAAGAAAGGGAAACACACAGAAGACATCATCTCATGGCATTGGAGCTTTGTACGCTTACACACCACCAGCGAGTATGTGATAGATCCAGTTCTCTGTGACAGGTAGAACGCCCACTGAAGTGAATTTGTGTTGTTCATGTTTAGTGTTGCGCATGTTTACTGTTGATAAGTTGTATGAGGGGCGTAGTTAACGTTAGATGTTGTGTGAGTAGTCACAATGAAGAATTCGTAAACGCCGTGTACTCGTGAGAAACAGCGTTAGCAACTCCTAAGAGATTTTGGTAGGAGCCTCATTGTGTGTCTCCATTTGACTGTCTTGTCGAATTGTACAACATGCACACTTCTAGGGCATTCGGATGTGGCAGTGGCCTGATGCTGGACAACAAGTGTAAGTGGGGTCACGAGTAATCGTCTTCAAGTTTTCCGGGATCACATCTGATTACCGCTAGGTTGTGTAGCCGTATTGTGTGCCAAGCATATGGCAACCTCTTCGCATCAGCGCCTAACATACGAGATCAAGTAATGGACTCTCTGCAGCGCCATGCGTCATCCCGCACCACTGATCAGAGACTACCTGCAGCTGGATTAATAAATTACAGTCCGATGGCGTAGGTTGTCGTTCATATCAAACACAAAGTGTTCATTTGGACTGGTGCTTTGACCAGGAAGTACGGAGTGCTGATGAATGGTGCCACGTAATATTCAGCGATGAATAATCGTTCCGCACTAACCCAGATGGTGGTCGTCGACGATTATGGCGGCGACTTGAGGAGAGGACCTATTCTTTCAGTGTTTTGGTGAGGCTGAGCGCTGTTAATCCCGGCGTCATGTTATGGATAGCTACATAGTATGACGTGAGATAATGGTGATGTTCAGTTAGTGGGGCGCTCAACTGCGCGGTTATGAGCGCCCGTACAAGTCCCCAACCTCAGTCCAATGTCGCCCCTTTCATGAATGATGACGAAATGAAGAGGACAACACAAACACCCAGTCATCTTGAGGCAGGTGAAAATTCCTTACACCGCCGGGAATCTAATCCGGGACCCTGCGGGAACGCGACCACGAGCTGCGGATGTATGACCTGAGGCCATCGCTGGTAGTGATTAAGGGATCTCTGATTACACAACCGTGCGTCACGGAAATACTGCCTCCTCTTATGTTACCAGTCAAGCGGCAGTATGATGTTGCCAATTTAAAACGGACAGTGCTTATCTATACATGGCATTTGCCTCTATGAACTCTGCACTTGGTGTTGAGGTACTAGTGTCGCCAACAAAAAATGGCTCTGAGCACTATGGGACTTAACATCTATGGTCATCAGTTCTCTAGAACGTAGAACCTCTTAACCCTACCTAAGGACATCACATAACACTCAGGCATCACGAGGCAGAGAAAATCCCTGACCCCGCCGGGAATCGAACCCGGGAATCCGGGGGTGGGAAGCGAGAACGCTACCGCACGATAACGAGCTGCGGACCGTGTCCAACAGTATCCTGAAGCCTGTCCTCGATAGAACATGTGTGGGACAAGCTCGGACGTCAGCTCTGTCACAATCCCAGAACCGAAGATGTAAACGACCGGTTGCAACAGTTGTTCGCAGCTTGCCCCAGGAGAGGACAGAATACGCCCTTCCCAAACGACTCACAGCATATATCCGAGCCAGGAGGGTGCTACGTCGTATTGCCAAGTCCTTTGCAAACTTGTCGTGATTTTATAATCTCTGCCGGCCGTAGTGGCCGTGCGGTTCTAGGCGCTGCAGTCTGGAACCAAGCTACCGCTACGGTCGCAGGTTCGAATCCTGCGTCGAGCATGGATGTGTGTGATGTCCTTAGCGTAAGTTAGTTTTAATTAGAATAAGTAGTATGTAGTAGATAGGTTTAATTATTTCTAAGTTCTAGGCGCCTGATAGGCTCAGAAGTTAAGCCGCATAGTGCTCAGAGCCATTTGAACCATTTTATAATGTCTGAAGCAATAGTACATACCCTCTTAGCCAGTAAAGTTTTCGTCATCGACGCCTTGCCACTGTTCGCGTCGTTCGCCACGTCGGAGGTTCGAGTCCTCCCTGATGCATGGGTGTGTGTGTTGTCCTTAGCGTAAGTTAGTTTTAATTAGAATAAGTAGTATGTAAGCTTAGGGACCGATGACGTCAGCAGTTTGGTCCTATAGGAACATACCACCACCACCCGTGAAATTTCATATCGTTTCTATCTTCCCGTCTGCATGTTTCACATTTTTGCCAGGCAGTATATTTTCTTGAAAGAGTAATGGCGTTTACTGTGGAAGGAGAAGCAACAATTTTCTGCGCTTGAAGATTGTGAGCAGTACTGCATCTTACTGGCACTTTTTAACTTGTAAACCTAAGAAGAAATGGAGAAAATCTTAAAAGGAAAAAAAAAGATGTAATTACGGAAACGGTGAAGTATGGGGTTGAACTTACTTTTTCTGGTCTATTGATTGCACTGGCCACTTATTTAGTTTGGTATGTGCTTTAACGTCTTATATTGGAAACTCAAAGTTCATGAAACGAGGTGTTGAGGAATGGCAACATTTTTGACGTCAGTATTGGGAAAGACACAATTGTTGAATGCGGCAAAAAAGTTGCTCGTTAAGCAAGTTCACACAGGATGGTGAAGAAAACTTCATCTATTGCCATGAAATAGTGTTAGCGGCTCCTGCAAGGATTTGTCTGGAGAGAGGGACCAACAACCAAAAAGAGCGACAAACAAAAACTTGAATATGAATGTAAACTATAGAGCCGGGAAACCGTCCTGTTGGAACAAATGTCACTACTCTCTACAACGATGGATGCTCGACCTGAATCTCGGATGCCGGAAGAGAAAAAACTCTGTCTAGTGGGCAGCAGAGAGTCCGAATATGTGGAAACACAATACGACCAGCTGGAGTGACCAAACAACTCTTACGCGCAACCAAGAGCAAGGTATCAGAAAGTCAGGTCCGTGTTATTCGATATGAGCGTAAAAATTAATTGGTCCATGCTATCGGCGCCGCAAGTAAACTCTTGGGTCAGTGGTTCTGCTGACATTACGCTCTCTGCGCGTCGTCCGTGATAGCTTTCCACACTACTCTGTCACAAGACCTACGCCAGCTCATCTGTGTCCATATGTATGTCCACTGGCGGAGATGATGTACGTTTAGCGGAATTAGAATAGTGGGGAGAGGTAATTACCAATAATAACACTGTTACACTTATGCCCTTTGAAATTCATTCGTTCCATTGCAAACAGTTTGATTTAAATACTGTTCTTTTTCTTGGTTAACGCGGCGTATACGTTTTACGTAGTATAATAGTCCTGTTACACAAGTCATTATAAGTAAACACGTGATTAACGGTGTAATACAATAAATCTTTATATGCATTTTATTAAGCGATTCTATTTATTGTACGGCTAACATCATCTCTGTTGTTTGTTTGAATAAGTTGTGGAATCAAAAGAAATAAATTTAGTCACCTACTACAACAGTTACTTGAAGGCGATAAAATTTCTGGAGCGCCTTCATTGAAATGAAATGTCGTTACGTTGCTATGCCGTCGACTGTTTCGCTTCCAAAGTCTTATTTGTTGACTAAGCTAAAGCCTTTGCTGTTATCGTGAAGGTAAAATGTTAGATCTTCTTATGAGCAACAACCGTAGCTTTTGACTCAGTTTGCGCAGAACAGGAAATCAGTGAACAGAAGGCCATTACAGCATCACTGGACACGGTTGTAAGTAGAAATAATAAGAAAGGTAGAAACATATTTCTGCTTTGAAAGAGCAACAAGAAAGATATTTCAGATTACCTGAACGTTCCTCATGGGAATGTCATCTCTGGCACTGGCATAGGTGGGTATCAAAGGACAAATTTCAGGAATATTACTCTTTACTCTTTGGACAGTTATGTGCAGAGCAATGTTGTGAGGTACGAACAAGAGCCGCCGTGGTTAGACAGTCATGTCAGACAACAGCTCTGAAAGCACAGAGAGCTTCGTTGGATATATAATCGCGGATCTTGTCATGGGGGAAGGCTCGTCAGAGAAGTTCGCCGCCTGAGCGTCTAGGGAAGTGATACCGGTGGTGGTTTCTCGTGGCCATCCACTGTTGATGAAGAAATGATAATGTGGACAACATAACACCCCGTCCCGGAGAGGAAAGAAAAATCTCTGACCCAACCGGGAATCGAACCCGGGCTCATTGGCGTGACAGACTGCTGCGCTGACCACTCAGCTATCGGCATAGGCTTCGACAGGCAAAAATTAAACAAATTTAAAGTGAATCGCTCAACGAATTCTAATGTAAGGCTCTGTCTACCGATAGGACAAACAATCCGAAGAAATTTCGTTCCGATGTTCAGCTAATAAGCCGATTGAAACCATCTTACCAGACATATGCGGCCATGATGACATTGACACAGAGGACGGCACAAAAGTAGCGGTAATACTAAACGTCTTTTTCCAAAAATGTTTCACAGAGGAAGGTATACGCTAGTACCTCCTTTAAATCGTCAGACGAACGACAGAATGGCTCATGTGGAAATAACTGTGGGACAGAAAAGCTGCCGAAATCGCGATTGCAAAAGGAAAGGGGGAGGGACAGTGGTATACCAAATTCCCTCCACCACACACCGCAAAGTGACTTGCAGAGTATAGATATATAATGTATTTAATATGCGCTTTTTTGCAGTTTTAATGACTGTTTCTTTCCTTTAAGCCACTCCTGGAGGCGAGTAAAATTTACCTTGCTCCCTTTCCTTCTTCCCTCGTTGCAGTCTGGAGGAGAAATTGTTCCGACAGTGGAAAGTGGTTTCGCTTTCTCAGAACGGAGCGCTTTATGTGATTACCGGATCGGTCTGCAGCCTACACGGTGCGCTGCGAGCACCTCATACCTTTAAAAGCAACAAAACAAGCACATCTCTTGTGTAAAAACACTCCAGCGCCTATGCTCGTTCAAGGCCTGTTTCCCGGAAGGTGTCACTTGAGAATTCTACAGCCTGTGGGCTATATAACCGAGGAACAACATTATGTCCTTCTTTTACCTTAATAACTACGGAGATGATATGTAACCGTAGGCTTCCGCGGCCGTTGTCAATGTCAATAAAATTCTTCTAGGTTAGAGACCGCATTGTCATTTATAAAATTCCAACGTTTCGGCGTCTGTTGCAAGACGCCTTCCTCAGGGTGTGTTGCTAACTGCTGAATGAGCGCAAGTGTGGGTACATATATACTATGGAAGAGTGTTGTGATTGGATGTGAGGGTGAGGAGGAAGGGCACTAGGAGTTAATTTTATTGGCGTTTGCATTGCGTCTTGTTATTGGCGGAAATAGGCGTTTTCCATTGGAGTTTCCTTTACTGCCTGCCATTGGTGGAAATCGCCGATTTCCTAGTAGGCCTAGGTATTCCTCTATTAGCTAATGTCGAAATTATTGTCGAACATGTGGAGGAAGTCCCAATACATTTCTTCCTTAACATGCCCTAAATAATTCATCGCTAAATGAAAAAGAAGGCTGCATATTGCAACAGCTTGAATATAGCCTACAATGGTACGTGGTTTGAACGCTGAATTGCTATCTTTTTCTGCAGTGGGCGTACAACTAAACAATACATATGGAAACAGGGAACACTTCTAAGTAAGTGAAACATACATTCCACCGATGAATGTTGTGAGTCGTGGTTTTAACTCTGACAATACCAAGAGGAGGTGACTAGGGGATTTTGTGCCCATATTTTGATCATAATGTAATCTATCGATGTACTTTATAGTTTGAAACTTTTTTAATACAGGAGACTCATTAAATGTTCTTAAGCTCAACTGAAACCAAGAATTTAAGCCTCAGTGATTTTTCACAATGTATGTAAAGGAAACAAAAGAAAAATTTGGAGTAGGAATTAAAATACATGGAGAAGAAACAAAAACTTTGCGGTTTGCCGATGACATTGTAATTCTGTCAGACACAGCAAAGGCCCTGGAAGAGCAGTTGAACGGAATGGACAGTGTCTTGAAAGGAGGATATAAGATGAACATCAACAAAAGCAAAACGAGTATAATGGAACGCTGAGGAAACTAGATTAGGAAATGAGACACTTAAAGTACTACTTTGCTATTTGGGGAGCAAAATTACTGATGATGGTCAAAGTAGCGAGGATATAAAATGTAGACTGGCAATGGCAACGAAAGCGTTTCTGAAGAAGATAAATACAATATTAACATCGTGTATAGATTTAAGCGTCAGAAAGTTATTTATGAAAGTATTTGTATGGAGTGCAGCCACGTATCGAAGTGAAACATGGAAGATAACTAGTTTAGCCGAAAAGAGAATAGAAGCTTTCTAAATGTGGTGCTACAGAAGAGTGCTGAAGGCTAGATGGGTAGATGACGTAACTAATGAGGAGGTACTGAATAGAATTGGGGAGAAGAGAAATTTATGGCACAACTCGACCACAAGAAGGTATCGGTTGGTAGGACCTGTTCTGTGCCTCAAGGGATCACCAACTTATTATTGGAGTGCAGCGTGGAGGGTGAAAACCATAGAGGAAGACCAATAGACGAATACAGTAAGCAAATTCATAAGGATTTAGGTTGCAGTAGATGTGGCAACTTGCGCAGGATAGAGTAACATGGAGGCCTGCATCAAATCAGTCTCTGGACTGAAACCACAACAACAACAATGTCACATTAAATATTTTCAAATTCACGACCCTATTTATACATTAATATCTCTGTACAACTTATGTTGTGAGTAAAAGTCAACAATAATTGACAAAATTTGTATCTTTAAATATTTCACAAAGTGTTTCCCCCACCTCGGTTTTATGTGTTGCGGAAAGAGCGTTAGGATTTGCTAATAGTGTCCTAAAAATATTTTTGAGTTTTGTACCCTGTTTACATATTAGTACCTCTTTGTTGTTAATATAAGTCAGCAATAACCAACAATTTTTATTTTATTAATTTTTTTAGGGTGGTTATACAGTAATCTCTTGTATACTCGGTAATACACGATATTGAAAATATGTGTACCGCATATTGCGAGGATTAACGGAATACATGAAATATCTATGTTTGTTATTTCAGCTACACTTTGTTGAAAATTATATGTGTTTCATGTCAAATACGGCAGTTAACTTGTATTTCATAGGATGAGTACCTACGAAAAAATTGTTGAAGATTGAAAATTTGTGGTATGTACCTACGCGACCAAACTGCTCATGTTGCCGGTCCCTTGGCTTACACACTTCTTAATCTAACCTAAACTAACGCCAAATACAACACACACACCCATGCCCGAGGGAGGATTCGAATCTCCGACAGCGGGAGCCGCGCTAACCTTCCAAGGCGTCCCAGACCGCACGGCTACACCGCGCGGCAGAAAAAATTAAATAATTAAATAAAAACACACATACACACCAAAAAAGAGAGAAACCCCCAGACGTCCTACTATTATTAGTCACATCCCTGAAGTTAGTAACCAGAAACACAGGGCTCATCACCAATCGACCAGCCAGACGATACTGATACTCATAGTCCGAGGTAATCAGCACAGTACGTTGCATACGACTAGTTGCAGTTGCACTGCTGGCCATTGAAACTGGTACACCGTGAAGGATAGAGAGCAACGAAATTCTACCTGTTGTGCGTATACAGTATGATACGAATAAACCATGGTTAAATTGTCAGGTAATCTGAAAATAAAGAAGCCAAAAAATTAAGCACGCAGAACAACACTGTTGACATACGGGGTCTTTCTTTGTCTTGTTGAAAGATAACATCATGGAATCACGTACATAGGGAACAGAAACGGCTTTAATGCGCCAGAAACGCAATCATTACAGTCCAAATTACTGACTGACCCAATCAGAGGTGATCGAGTGCCAGTATGACAATGACAAACGCAATCTGGCAAACTTTGTTCGTCTCAGACTGCGCTTATTGATGTGTCCATTATGATGCTACACGCGTACCTAGATATCTAAGAAAAGACAATGTGGTCAGCTCTATGTCGCGAGGGTGAACTTTGTCGTCCCACCTTCCTATGCTTAAACACTACACCACGATGATGACGTGCTACGAACGCGAAATTTAACTGACAGGACGGAGATGCTATGATAAGGTGATGGCACCTACAATGTACTGATATGAGGAAAGTTTCCAACCGATTTCTCATACCCAAACAGCAGTTGACTGGCCTGGTGAAACGTTGTTGTGATGCCTTGTGTAAGGAGGATAAATGCGTACTATCACGTTTCCGACTATGATAAAGGTCGGATTGTAGCCTATCACGATTGCTGTTTATCGTATCGCGACACTGCTGCTCACGTTGGTCGAGATCCATTGAGTGTTAGCAGAATATGGAATCGGTGGGTTCTGGAGGGTAACATGGAACGCCGTGCTGGCCCAACGGTCTAGTATCACTGGCAGTCGAGATGACAGGCATCTTATCCGCATGGCTGTAACGGATCATGCAGCCACGTCTCGATCCCTGAGTCAATAGATGGGGAAGTCTGCAAGACAACAACCATCTGCACGAACAGTTTGACGACGTCTGCAGCAGCATGGACTATCAGCTCGGAGACCATGGCTGCGGTTACACTTGACGCTGCATCACAGACAGGAACGCCTGCAATGGTGTACTCAACGACGAACCTCGGTGCACGAATGGCAAAACGTCAGGTTCTGTTTACAGCATCATTATGGGCGCATCCGTGTTTGGCGACATGGCGGTGAACGCACATTGGAAGCGTGTATTCGTCATCGCCATACTGGCTTATCACTGTGCGTGATAATATGGGGTGCCACTGGTTACACGTCTCGGTAACCTATTCTTAGCACTGACGGCACTTTGAACAGTGGGCCTTACATTTCAGATGTGTTACGACCCGTGGCTCTACCCTTCATTCGGTCCCTGCGAAACCCTACATTTCAGCAGGATAATGCACTACCGTATGTTCCAGGCTCTGTACTGGCCTTTCTGGATACAGAAAATGTTTGACTGCTGCCCTGGACAGCACATTCTCCAGATCTGTCACCAATTGAAAACGTCTGGGCAATGGTGCCGAGCAACTGGCTCGTCACAATACGCCAGTCACTACTCTTGATGAATAGTGGTATCGTGTTGAAGCTGCATGGGCAGCTGTACCTGTACACGCCATCCAAGCTCTGACTCAATGCCCAGGCGTATCAAGGCCGTTATTACTGCTAGAAACGGTTGTTCTGGGTACTGGTTTCTTACGATCTATGCACCCCAATTGCGTGAACATGTAATCACATGTCAGTTCTAGTCTAATTTATTTGTCCAATGAATTCCCGTTTATCATCTGCATTTCTTCTTGGTGTAGCAAGTTTAATGGCCAGTTGTGTACATCAAGGGAAGCTGTAACAGTGGTCGATGAGCTGACATACAGTAGTGCCTCCAGAGTTGTTTCACTGCCCTTGTGAACACTTGTGCTGCTGCAAAACAGTCCATTACCGGATACAGGGTAAGCAACAGCCTATACGATTCTGCACGACTGAGGGAATAATGGGCCTGTCCTCTCAGGCGTTATTATCAAGTGGTTGCTTTGATCCTGTAAAAAGGTGAGTGTGACCCTTGTGAACACATCGCCTATACATTCACCCGACAGTGAAATGGTCCTCTCTAACGCGAGCAGTGATGTGCCGAAACGATAAACCACAACCTTGACAGTACTTGTCCTGTCATCAAAGACTTCCAATATACGCTAGTAGACCGATTTATATCTTACATCAGGCATAACGCAATTTTCACACAAAAAACCAACATTGTACTGCTATTACTGAATAAGAAACACACTGCGTAACTTTGCTTTCCATACACAACGAAGATAGTGTTACTGTTACGTTATCTCCTTTGTTCGATTGCACTGAAATGCTAATCCTTGTTCTTACAAGGATGTGGCACATTTCATGCCAGTTTCGCTTTTGCTGCACATAGTCTTCGAAGTGCTGCAGTTTTAATGGTTAGCAGCGGATAATCTGCCGTATACACACACACACACACACACACACACACACACACACACACACACACAAAACATGCATCACCTCAGTACGGAGAGTTCAGGAACCTGCAGAGAAAATTGGAACAGATATCAACATAAACCTCATTTCCGACCATTTTACTGCTCATGTTGTACCACCACACAACGAGATCTTCAGAGGTAGTGGTCCAGATTGATGTACACACCGGTACCTCTAATACCCAGTAGCATATCCTCTTGCATTAATGCATGTCTGTATTCTTCGTGGCATACTATCCACAAGTTCATCAAGACACTGTTGGTCCAGATTGTCCCACTCCTTACCGGCGATTCAACGTAGATCCCTCAGAGTGGTTGGTGGGTTACGTCGCCCATAAACAACCCTTTTCAACCTATCTCAGGTATGTTCGGTAGGGTTCATGCCTGGAGAACATGCTGTCCACTCCGGCACTCGAGCCATGTCTTTATCCTGAAGGAAGTTATTCACAAGATATGCACAGTGGGGGCGCGAATTGTCGTCCATGAACACGAATGCCTCGCCAATATGCTGTCCATATGGTTGCACTATAGGTCGGAGGACGGCATTCACGTATCGCACAGTCGTTACGGCGGCTTCCATGACCACCAGTGGCGTACGTCGGCCCAACGTAATGCCACCCCAAAACATCAGGGAAACTTCATCTTGCTGCACTCGCTGGACATTAAGGCGTTCAGCCTGACCGTGTTGCCTCCATACAAGTCTCCGACGATTATCTGGTTGAAAGCATATGCGACACTCATCGCTGAAGAGATCGTGATGCCAATCCTGAGCGGTCT
Organism: Schistocerca gregaria; assembly: GCF_023897955.1. Lineage (NCBI taxonomy): Eukaryota > Metazoa > Arthropoda > Insecta > Orthoptera > Acrididae > Schistocerca > Schistocerca gregaria. The sequence goes on from NC_064921.1 coordinate 137,064,446, forward strand.
ATCCGACATGTTGTTGGACCCTTCTGTACCTCGCCATGGACGTCGGGATTGAAGTTGCTCATCATGCAGCCTGCTGCGCACAGTTTTAGTCGTAACACGACGTCCTGTGGCTGCACGAAAAGCATTATTCAGCATGTTGGCGTTGCTGTCAGGGTTCCTCCGACCCATAATCCGTAGGTCGCGGTTATCGACTGCAGTAGTAGCCATTCGGCGGCCTAAGCGAGGCATGTCATCGCCAGATCCTGTCTCTCTGTAACTAATTCATGTCCGAACAACAAAGCTTTGGTTCACTCCGAGACCCCTGGACACTTCCCCTGTTGAGAGCAATTCCTGGCAGGAAGTAACAATGTGGACGCAATTGAACGGCGGTATTGATTGTGTAAGCATGGTTCAACAACAAGCCGTGTACTGGAACTGATGGGCTGTCGGACTCGCTCCGTCTAATATGCGCTGCTCACGCATGGTTGTTTACTCCTTGGGCAGGTGCAGTGACATCTCTGAATAGTAAAGCGACTGTGTCTGTGACACATTATCCACAGTCAACATCTGTCTTTAAGAGTTCTGGGAACCGGGTTGATGCGAAACTTTTTTTGATGTGTGTAATCTGCTAACCAGACGGTGAAGAACTTTCTATGTGGTGCAAAACCCTTACATACTGTTTAGTATGTCAGTTCTCATAATGAAAGTGGAAATCAACACGTATAGTTCGTGTGAGAAATGTCGGTTTTACTTATTGTAGTTGCGTGTTAAAGTTGTTCGTTTGTTTCAATACCTCTCAAAGTATACTTCGTGTAAGACGTTCCAATACCTCTCAAAGCAATCTCTATGTGAGATGGCCCTACTTTTACTGTCGTTAGTTGACGCTCATCAGCAACTGATAATCATTTGTTCCTGTGTTGGCTCGACAGAGCTCTTCTGTCACATATTATTTAGCTTGGCGGGTTGTTTCAATGGGTGGTAGTCAGACCTTGTGCTGCAGTTAATGTGGCAGCAACCTCCAGAATGGGCTACAAGCATTGTATCAATACATTTAATAGAAGCCACACTGTGGGTGCTCTACACATAGGTCAATCATTCTGCGAGGTAGTGCAGCCCCCCTCTTCAGCTCTCATCGTATCAAGAGTGCACACTAAATTCCTTGATCCAAATAAACTGCTGTGCACGAAGGCCGTGTGCGACGATGTGTTGCTGAAAGAGATCTCCATAAATAAACTGGAAGCAGTCTTGATCGCTTGCAGTACACCACCTGCCGCAAAAAAATAGGTGTGTCATGCGCCACCGCCTCCGGCAGACATTCATGGCCTGAAGATAATCTGATAAAAAGATTGAAACCGGTCACCATTAAAAAAGTTAAGCGATCAAGACTACTTCCAGTTTATTTACAATAATTAGAGATCGCTGTTTTCCTATATAAGAACTATGTTCTTTAAAATGTTGTCTCCATAAATTACTGCAGGTAATAGAAATTTACAGAGTGTAAGAGGAATACGTGCAGATATTGAGATCAATGGTACCTTAATATGTGCCCACTTTATTGTATTATTTGTTTTCCCTCTGCACCTAACGGTAGAAAAATATCACGTAATTTATACATGACCTTTCCTGTACGGTCGTGACTCCACCACTGAACAGTGAATATACTTTCAAAATCTTTTCTTAAAGAATTTACTTTATTTACTAGCGATTCATCAATAACATTAACAAATTTAATCACACTATGTGGGCGTGGAAGTAGTTGCCAGTGGGTAACTTTCTGTCAACAAACAGAAATTTTTATCCCTAAAAACTCTTCCTCAAAAAAAAAAAGAAAAGATTTAAAAATTATGATCAGAAAGCACCCTCAAAATATCAAGTTGCAATTTATTCAGAGGCAGAAATGACATTTTTTTTTGTTGTTGACAGTATGAGCTTTCGGGCTGAGAACCTTGCCGCTTCCTTTTAACACGGCCGTAGTCACGACCTCTCACAACAACCTCGGAAAGACTACACTGTTACAAATCTGCAACACACAAGATTACTTTAAACTAAAAATATTAACAACTCACACAACACATAAACTATGCACCCCGTAGGAGGGATGGAAATGGTACCAAACACTCACATTAAAAAAAATACTTGCGCCCGAAAGTGCAACTTGTTTTTAAAAGAAAACTCTTACGATGGAAGGCTGTCAACTTTATATATTAAAAAGACTATTTAAATAAAACCCATGAAATGCAGTCTTACATAAAATGTACAAACATGCTCTACATTACACGTATACCGACACTCAAGGTGATAGGCAAGATAAAAACATATTTCAGGAATTCAGCCTTTACACCTTAAGCAATAAATTCGTTAACACCGAATCCGACACACATGACAGAGGCAACTATTAACGTACGACAGACAGGCAGACAGGTAGAAACTAACTGCCTAACAAATGCGGACGGGAGACAGACGAGAAAGCTGGGGACGAGAGACTGATCAAGGAAACAAGTAGAATTTAACAAGTAAATGGATCAACATATCTCCAATCTCCAATGTTTGGCGAAGACGTGGCGCAGCACCCCCAAAACGCTCTCCAGAACCGTCCGGTGTCAGCCGCTTCAACGGATGCAGGAAGGTGCGGCGATCTCCCGTCACACGGCGTCGCAGCTCGGACCGACCAGACCAATGTCGTGGGTTGACTCCTGTTGCTGTCGTGTCGTCCACGAAGCCACTACCCTTCGCTATACGGCGCGGCCCACTGGACTGTGGCGACCTTTACATGCGCCGACGCTCATGACGGACAAGTCGTCTTGTGTCTTAGTGCGCGACCGACCAACCGATCAATCCAACAGGCCTTAAGGATCGAGCCGAACGACAGACATACTGGCACTCCAGACGACAGACAGACAGACACTGACGCCTCACACTAACCAGGCTGACCAACTGACCAGACTCGCCATTTAGCTGTTTTTTTTTTTTAAATTGTAATTTTAATCACCTCAGACAAGGCGGGCTGGCAGCAGCACATTACCCTGCTCTTCCGCTTGAGTGGTACAATAACATGACAAATAGGTGGCACAGACAATACAATAAAAACGGTGGGCAAAAAATGTAGATACAAAAAACAGTAAACATGAAGCCGTTCACACTGGATGAGAAAAAACACAAACACTTGTTGACACAGCGCACATAACACGGATGACTGCGACGGCACACGTGAACAGTGGTGGCGTGACGGCGAACGGACACTGAACACAAAACGAAGGCACACACACGAGACACTGATGGCGATGATCTCCGTCGCGCGAATGTTCACTGAGCGTGTGCGAGTCCGTGGACCTGCCAATGGAGAGGGTGGAGGAAGGGGAGTGGAACAGGGAGAGGGGAGGGCAGATGCCATGGGCAAGGGAGACAGGGGGAGCGGAGGAGAAAAGGGGGGAGCCCAGGGGAAGAGCGGTGGAGGAAGGGGACGGGGGAAAAGGAAAGAGAAGGGAGGGAGGGTGCCAAGTGGAGAGGCCACAGGAAGTGGGGGCAGGTAGGATTAAAGTTGATAGGAGGGGTAGATGGAGGGGAGGAGGACTTCTTCAGGGAGGGGGAGCTGCCGGAAGCCACCTTGGGAGAGGGTAAGGAGGGTGGAGAGATGGAGACTGGGTGGGACGAGGGAATACAGGCATGGCAGCAGGCGGGGTTGGGAGAGGATGGGTGAGACAAGCAGGTGAGGAGGGTCGAGTTTGCGGGAGGTGTACAGGATCCTTTCAAGGAAAAGGAGAAGGTGGGGGAAAGGAATGAGATCGTACATGATCCGCGTGGGGGAGGGGAGACGGATGCGATAGGCGAGGCGGAGAGCATGGCGTTCAAGGATTTGAAGGGATTTATAAAAGTTAGGTGAGGCGGAGATCCAGGCCAGATGGGTGTAGCAGAGGATAGGGCGGATGAGGGATTTATAGGTGTTGAGGATGGTGGAGGGGTCCAGACCTCATGTACGGCCCGAAAGGAGCTTGAGGAGGCAGAGTCGGGAGTGTGCCTTGGCCTGGATTGTCCGGAGATGGGGGTCCAGGAGAGGCGACGGTCGAGGCTGACGTCAAGGTACTTGAGGGTGGGAGCGAGGGCGATAGGACGGCCATAGATGGTGAGATACAAATCAAGGAGGCGGAAGGAAGGGGTGGTTTTGCCTACAATGATAGCCTGGGTTTTGGAGGGATTGACCTTGAGCAACCACTGGTTGCACCAAGCGATGAACCGGTCAAGATGGGATTGGAGAAGGTGTTGGGAGCGCAGCCGGGTGGGGGCAAGGGCAAGGAAGGCGGTGTCATCGGCAAATTGGAGAAGGTGGACAGGGGGTGATGGCGGCGGCATGTCCGCCATATACAAAAGGTACAGAAGGGGGGAGAGGACGGAGCCTTGGGGCACACCGGCGGAGGGAAAAAAGGTGTAGGAATCCGTGTTATGGATGGTGATGTAGGAAGGATGGTGGGAGAGAAAGGAGCCGAGCAGACGGACGTAGTTAATGGGAAGGGCGAAGGTTTGGAGCTTGAAGAGGAGACCGGAATGCCATACGCGGTCATAAGCTCGTTCGAGGTCTAGGGAGAGGAAGATAGTGGAGCGACGGGAATTAAGCTGGTCGGAAAGGAGATGAGTGAGGTGAAGGAGAAGGTCGTCGGAAGAGAAGGACGGCCGAAAGCCACACTGGGTAACCAGTAGGAGGCGGTGCTGGCAGAGATGCTGGTGGATGAAGCGGGAGAGGATAGATTCCAGGACCTTACTGAAGACTGAGGTAAGGCTGATGGGACGGTAGGAAGAGACGGCAGATGGCGGTTTGCCAGGTTTAAGGAACATCAGGATACGGGAGGTTTTCCACAGGTCGGGGTGGTAACCAGTGGACAGGACTACATTGTAGAGCCTGGCCAAGGTGGAGAGGAAAGAGGCAGGAGCTCCGCGAAGGTGATGATAGGTGACACGATCATGACCAGGAGCGGTGTTGCGTTTCGTGCGGAGTGTACCAATGAGATCCTGTGTAGTGACTGTGGCATTGAGTTCCGTGTGTGTAATGTTGTCCAAGTACTGGAAACGAGGTGAGAGGGGAGGGATAGAGGTATCAGTTCGATCGCTGACATCCGGGAAGAGGGAGTAATCGAACTGGGGATCATCGGGGATGGAAAAGACATCAGACAGGTAGGAGGCAAAGTGATTGGCCTTACTAAGGGTGTCAGGGAAGGGGTGATCATCATGGAGAAGAGGATAGTAGGGGGAGGGTTTAGTTCCGGTAAGGCGACGGAAGGCAGACCAGAACTTGGATGAGTTGAGAGGGAGGGTAGCATTTAAACGGGTGCATGTCTGTCGCCAGTCCCGGCGTTTCTTGGCCGCGAGCAAATTACGAATGTGTCGTTGGAGTTGCCGGTGGCGTCGTAGTGTGTCCGGGTCACGCATGTGGAGGAAGGCATCGTAGAGACGGCGGTATTCATGGAGGAGGAGGATGGCCTGTGGGGGTAAGGTAGGATGGTGGGGGTGGATAGCGACAGTAGGGACGTGGGCCTCCGCGGCCTCAGACAAGGTCTGCAGGGCAATGGAAGGTGAAGGGGTGGCTATCGACCTGGGTGGAGAGGGTATCCCGCTAGGCATTCCAGTTGGCATGGGAATAGTTATCGACATACTTAGGGGGAGGGTCATGATGAGGGTTGGGGCGGGGGCGACGAATGTCTGAAACAGTGAGGAGAACAGGGAGATGGTCGCTACCAATAGGGTCCAGGACATCCACCGTTATGCGGCCAAGGAGGTTGGCGGAGGAAAGGACATCAGGAGTGGAGTTGGATTTGGGACTGGTGTGTTGGGGGATGGGGATGAGGTCGCCTTGAAGGGAGGAGAGGAACCGATGCCACCGCCGTAGCTGGGCGGCGGAACGACTGTGGATGTTGAGGTCGGCAGCGATCATGTAGGAGGAGAAGGTACGGTCAACGTGGGAGAGGAAGTCGAAGGGAATAGGGGCGTTAGGGCGGACATAGATGGTGGAGCAGGTAATGGTAAGGCCGGGGAAGAAGAGACTAAGGATCAGGTGTTTGGTGGGGTCAGGAAGGAGAGGTTGGAGCCGAACAGGGATCTGGCGGTGGTGAATAATGGCAACTCCGACACGCGCAATCGGGAGGGGATTATCAGAACGTTGAAGGAGGTATGGCGAAGTGTGGACAGTGTGGTGGGGTTGGAGGAAGGTTTCATTGAGGAGGAAGGCGTCCACGCGGTAAGTGGCAAGGGTGTGCAGGAAGAGGTTCTTGTTGGCAGGAAGGGAGCAGATGTTGTTGAAAAGGATACGGTATTGTCGCGACATGACAGGGATTTAGACAAGGGTGTCAAGGCGGGAGAAGATGAAATGGTCCTGGTTGTTGGAGTAGGTGGTGTACTTTTTTGGGTGGAAAACGGAACGGGCGGTGAGGGATACCTGTTGCAGGGTGTGGGGGCGCTGAAAAGGATGAACATTCTGAAGGACGATGGTGAGGAATCTGATGATGTCCTCAGCGGTAGGGCGTGGACGAAGGGAATTGCCGGGAGGGGTGGGGGCGTCTAGAGGGCGGACGGGAACAGTGATTTCAAGAGTGGTAGGAGGGGGTCAGGCTTTACATTTCTGAGAGTAAGTGGGGTGAGGGAGGTTACAGGTATTACAGGAGAGGAGGGGACTGGAGATTGGGTCACTGCCTGAGAAAGTGAGCTTGCCTACAGTGCGGGCAGGTGGGGGCCTCACAGCACTCAGATGTAGGGAGCGCATTACACCGCAAGCACCTCTGGCAGCGGAGGGATTGAGGAGGGGAAGGGGAAGGGTCAACTGGGTAGCGGCGGTGAAAGAGAAGGGCACCCTCCTTCAGCAGACGGTCGATGGAGGGGGTGTGCTCGGAAAAGACCCGCATAAGGCAGGTGGGGCTAGCAGAGTTATGAATGCGGCGAACTGCACGCACCTCCAGATGAGGATGCGCCTTGAGCTCTGCCAACACCTCCTCCTCAGTGATCGCCGGACTAAGCCGAGTGATCACGGCGGTGAGGGTCGGCGGGCGATGCGGGGGTTGGGGTTGGTGGGAGGGAAATGGGGAAGGAGCAGGGGTGAGGGAGGCATTAGGCCCAAAGCGGGTGACAGGGATGCGGGAAAGGAGGTCCGTGTGGAGGGTAGGGCTGGGGGAGGAGATGAGCACTGAATCACGGTGAGGAGTAAGGAGGGAGATGGGGGCACCAGCAAAATTCTGGCGAAGGAAGAGGATGAGGTTCCGGGCTTCAAGGAAGGAGGGATCAGGACGGGAGAGGAGGTAGCGGTAGGAGGAGGTGGAGGAGGATGAGGAGCGGGGGCAGGTGGGGAGACATCCATGGCATCATGAGTTGGGGAAGGGGGACGAGGCGGAGCCTTTTTGGGAGTAGAGGAAGCAGGGGTACCACTGGGGCGCTTGACGGCGGCGAAGGAGGTGTGGGGGATGGGAACGACTGGAATGTGGCGGGGAGTGGCAGGTCCCGGTGCTGGAGTCGGCGCCGAGACGGTGAGGGTGACGGCGAAGGCGACAGTGATGATGATGACGAAGGGGAGAGTCGAGCATGAGCTGTAGCTCTCCGGGCAACCACCCTAGCGGGGGCCTCCGAAACGGAAGGGGCAGGGGGAGGGAGGGGAGGGAAGGGATCGGAGGAGGCACGGGAGGGAGGAGCCGGGGATGGGGCGACAAATAGGGAGGGAGATGGGAGAGTGAGGAGTGGGGGGATGGACTGAGGGGGGAGTGATGCAGCAAACCATGTGATAGTGGTGGCAATGGCTGAGGGGGAGGAGTAGATGATGGCAGTGGTGGTGGCTGTAGAGGAGCTGGTGGGGTTTGACATCATAATGAGAGGAGAAACACAGAACAAGACAAGGAAACAAACGAGAGACGGGCAGGGCGACGAGAGACACAGAGTACAAGGTGACAAAGAACGAAGGAGACTGGGGCCAAAGCCCCACTCTGCTGTCGCTGGCGGTGGGGGCGACCCAGTTGGCTAGCTGTTGGTGACGCCTCCGCTGCTGCTGCTGCTGGTGACCGCTGCACGGCGACGGACGGGCTGGCTGGCTGGCTGGCATCTGCAACACCTATCACTTCGATTGGTACCGCAACAGCACAATCGAAGGGCGGTATACAAGCGAATTACCGCCGGAGAATGCCGGCGTGAACTGATGGCCATTTAGCTGCTCATAGAGCCCCTTAAATGCACATGAGCAGGCTGCCTTTCCCATTTCCCACCAGAGGAAGACACCAAAGCTGCGATTGCCACAGCGACGCCACCACCAGAAACGGAGGGCGACTGCTTCACACTACGTGCTGCGGCGCGCTCTTTAAAACAGCAAACTTTACCACGGCTCAAGCACTAAGTGGACTTTGTCTCCAGTATAGACCAAACATTTTGCGTCTGTCTGTCCACATTTCAACACCAAGTCTGCTCCCCAGGGGAAAATAAGCATCAATCGCTTGCTCTTGCCTATACATGCACGTGTAGCAAATCAGTCACCAATTATATAGCAAAAAACAGTGAGAATGCATACCATCCATATTTACTTCCTCGCTATGGTGCACAACAGTGTTGCTTTACTTCTATTTCTTATCTCACTATACATCCTAGAGCAAAGATAACGCCTGAAGCATGAAAGAAATCATGTGGATTTATGATGTGCAAAACACTTTGGTATACGTCTAAGACAAGACTCGGCGGGGTTGAAATACAAATGTGCAAAGCGGTTAATGACGGTAGGTGTAATTAGGTAGCCTGCTACAGGCTGTGATTGTGTGCCGAGATGATTAGCACGGCAGCAGGTTCGTGGAGTGGGATGGGTGACCACTCACAAATCATAGTACACATTAGACCATTTCTTTGTTGTGTAACGTACAGTGGTTGTATTGTTGTTTTGCTGCAGTCAGTAGCCAGGCATGGATACCGGTAGTGGAGAGCGGAGATGCTGCTGAAACCAGCATGAGGCCCTTGAAGACTCGACAAGCTCACAGTGCCGCCCCACCAAGCAGAGGAGCGGCAGTCCGGTAGGCAAAGAATATCAGCATCAGGTCACAGGCAGGGATCAACACACAAGTGCGATGGTCTCCACAGAAGTCGATCGTGCTGGCTGACGCAGATGCATAGCTACGTGCAGGAAGCACCCGAGCGTTCCTGCTTACGACAGTGGCAACCCTGCACTTATACAGTGTGCCTGCGCGGGACAGACGGCAGCTCCACAGTAGTCAGGTCTAGATAGGATACCTGGTTGGGCGGTCAGTTGGACAGCAGATATTCCTCTCGGTCGTACGCACCAGTTCAGCTCCCGGCGGCTACAGGCCAAGGCGCAGCTCGCCGTTCTGCAGCTAGAAGAGGTCGCATCTAGTGACAGCAGCTAGAAATGACACAGTTCAGTTCAACGACTGTCGTGGAGTGTCTTTCGAAAGTGGCTGCATAGCTGAAACGGACGGTATTTACGGTGGCTATATCCACCACTGTTTTGTTGCCAGATCGCCACTCTTCATCACATAGACCAAGAAAGTGGCCTGGTGGCGGATCCAAAATTGTGTGACAAGCCAGACTGTTGCAGTCTGGCTTTTGTAACTTTGGCGGTGTTGCGGACCTGGCGGTGTCCTTGAGCCTCAATACTACTTGCATTGTGAGTCCCAGGCGATGATTCCTGCTGTGTCAGCACAGCCTGCCTGTAGCTGCCTGCAAAAGAAAACCTAGTCAGCTTCCGTCTGCCCTGCCCCTCTAAGGCTTCTTGCGTCAGCCTGAGGTGACATTTTCTGTAGACTCGGCCACAGGTATCAACGGCCACGTTAAGAAGCAGTAGTGCAACACATGAGTGAAAAATGTATTGGTATGTACGAGGGTCAGTCAAAAAGTAATGCCTCCTATTTTTTTTCTACGTTTAATTGTCAGGAAATTTAAATGCAATTACATAGGTTGAAAACCACAACACTGAGGATCATTTTGTCATTTTTCAATGTAATCTCCGCCCATCTCTACAGTTTTGGTCCATCTTTGAACAAGGGCATGTATCCCAGCACGGTAAAAATCACAGCTCTGCTTCCTAAGCCATTGACAAACAGATGTTTTGACGGCCTCCTCATCTTCAAAATCAATCCCACGATGAGCTTCTTTTAGTGGCCCGAACAGATGGAAGTCTGATGGTGCCAGGTCAGGGCTGTATGGGGGATGAGGCAAAACTTCCCATCCAATTTTGACAATCTCGTCAGAGGTGTGACGACTGGTGTGTGGTCTTGCATTGTCATGCAAATGAAGAACATCTGCCATTGATTTTGTTGGGCGAACTCGCTGAAGACGTGCTTTAAGTTTTTTGAGGGTTGTGACGTATTGAACAGAATTTATTGTGCATCCCTGCTCCAAAAAATCAACCAGAATCACACCCTCTGTATCCCAGAAAACTGTTGCCATAACTTTCCCTGCCGATCGCACAGTTTTGAATTTTTTCTTCCTCGGCGAGCTTGTGTGACGCCACTCCATTGACTGCCTCTTTGATTCGGGTTCAAAAAAATGCACCCATGTTTCGTCCCCGGTCACAATTTTTTTCAGAAACTCATCTCCCTCCAAACGGAAGCGCTGCAAGTGTTGGGAGGCTATTGTTTTCCTTGCCTCTTTATTCTGATCGGTTAACATTCTTGGAACCCACCGTGCACAAACTTTTGAGTACCCCAATTGTTTAATGATCGTCATCACACTGCCTTTACTAAGAGAAATAATGCGACACACTTCATCTGCAGTCACCCGACGGTCACCACGATTGATGTCATCAACTTGCTGAATGTTGTGTGGAGTCACTGCACTCACCGGCCTGCCGCTCCGCTTTTCGTCAGTCAACGGTGTTTGCCCTTCAGCTTCCTTACAACGACGAACCCATCGTCTAACAGTGCTGACATCCACAGTCACAACCCCATACACCTTCTTCAGTCGTTCATGAATGCGTATGGGCGTTTCACCTTCTGCATTCAAGAATTCAATCACACAACGCTGTCTCAAACGAACATCAATGTCGGCCATCTTACAAACTTCTGCTGTGCTGCCACCTGTTGACACAGAAAGTTACTACTGCAGTGGATTGCAGAAGAAGGTTTGAGGAATGGCGCCAAATTCAAATTTTTCACGTAACTTAATTTTTTTAAGTAGAAAAAAAATGGGAGGTATTACTTTTTGACCGACCCTCGTATTTACTTCATATCCTTAGCATCCTCCTGCCATTAATTCAATTTATGTTGGTGGCAAAACCCTACTCCGAACGCATGTACTCGTATTAAATTTTATACATGTACACAACGTCGGAAACTTGCAGAAATTTCCTAATTTGTAAACAGCTGTCGCCGCTAGAAGTGATACGCTATTCATTGGCAGCTACAACTTTTAATCAGCGACTTACAAGTGAGTAGCAAGAATACAGGGTAAGAATTGATGCCTTTTGAAACACAAATGTGATGCACAACCAATACAACTAACTAGTTATACGATCTGTTGACTTACTTTCACCTGTAGGAATGCTACTAAAATTATTTCTTTCATTACCTATGTGAGGGTAGACATTAATGCGGATAATGGATCAAAATATAAACACTTGTTACACTCTGAATGCAAACGTGATCCACTTCGCTTATATTGTTTATATTATATATGGAGAAAGACGTATGTGTAGGACGGTTTTAATTATACTTTCGCTATTTGAGCCAGCGTGGACGGAAAAATATTTACCGTACAAATACCCAACGCCGTAGGTATGATGGTCAGACTGTACTCTGCAGAGTTAATTGTTAGTAGTGTTAGTGTCATGACTTCCAGTTCGGCTCCTATGCTGCTGCGTAAGTGTTCAAACACAAGTATCAGTGTTCATTACAGTTGCAGAAAGTCTACAATGGTCTGGACAAGGTAAGCAGGCCTTTACACGCGTCTGTGTTATTAAAACAACAGTAACAGTGCTGCTGTTATTCACGAGTATCGACATACTGAAGGAATACTTAATATCCTCTTTCCGCACAGAGGTTGAAGAACATCATTCAGAAGTTCGAATTAACTTTTGATTTACTAATTGCTTCTGGGAGAGGCCGGCGGCCAATTGTGCCACAAATTGTTCAAGAAGTTACTGTTTCCATGGCTAGGAATGCTGGAAGTCATGGGGGTTCTTCAAGCACTTCAACGAGCTGTGTTAAGACAGCTCAACTTTCCATGGTTTCAGCCAGCAGTAGAGCAACATCTAGTGCGGTTCCAGGCAGATGGCCGTCAGATGCACCAACGGCTGTAACCTGGAACGTAAACTTGGTACGCAATTAACGAATGTTACCCTGTCATGTTGAAATTGAAATTGGAAATTTGTGTTAAGTTCTAAGCGACCAAACTGCTGAGGTCATCGATCCCTACTTAAGCTAACTTAAACTAAGTTACGCTAAGGACAACACACACACCCATTCCCAAGGGAGGATTCGAACCTCCGACGGGAGGAGCCGGGCGAACCGTGGCAAGGCGCTGCAGACCGCACGGCGACCACGCGCGGCGTTGAAATTAAAATGTGTTTCTTTCAATAGTTTATTATAAACACTTTGCAAGTAGTTTGCGCCTAACTCGTGATCTATGAAGGCAGCTACTGATGCTGCAATATCTGGAGCCACTGAAGCCGTAAGGTGACTCCTCTTCCTTGAGCCGTGTTTAAAACGTTCTTGAAATTATAGTTGAATATAACGGACTAACTGTAATATCACAGTTTCTGGGAATGCAATGTTTGTGTAACAGTTTATTTTGGGATGTTCAGACGGGATGGACACTACTCACAGACTCTGATTTCTTTCATGTAGACTCCACTGTCACTTCATATTTATACAAATGGGAGATTTCTGACCACAATAGTTAACCGTTCAGTGCCTGATAATAAATTTCTCCTTTCACTGCACTATTTACATAAAGGTCCTTCCAAATCCCAACATTTTTTCTCTGAACAACTGACACAAACACTGTGTAGCAATTGGTTTTTACACATTACGGTTCGGCTTCCAACAGTTTTCGTTCACTTTGTAACATTTCACATATCGATAATCTATCGTTATTCTAGTAAAGTTGTCCTGTGGAGGTGTTAAAAACTATAGCAGTTACAGCCAACAAATATTGCTTCTCATCTCGGCCTAGGGTAGTCCATTAACTGTACATTCCATAGCGTGGGCCTCTCCTCGTGCCAATGAATTAATGCACAATTTAGTCGCGGTTCCACGTCCTGGCAGCTCTCTTCATCACTTTCATTTGCCGACACATCGCTGACATTGACTTTACCGTGAGTAGGCCTATCCATCGAGACAGTAGCCTCAACTGTTCCGACAACAGCGGTACACGTTTCTAGAGCAGGTAATTGAAATGGAAATGTTTCTCAATGGACAGCGCGTTAGTATCTCAATCATATTAGAGTCCCTTCAGTGACAGATTCTTTTTTTTTTATTTATTGATTGTGTATAATATGCGTGCGATGTTTGTGTCAGTTCTTTGCTCTGAAGTAGCCGGTCGCTGTTGCCTAGGCGCTTCAGTCCGGAACCGCGCTGCTGCTACTTTCACAGGTTCGAATCCTGGCTTGCGGGCATGGATGTGAGAGTTCCTTAGGTTAATTAGGTATAGGTAGTTGTAAGTCTAGGGGACTGATGACCTCAGATGTAAAGCCCGATAGTGCTTAAAGCCATTCGAATCATTTTTTTTCTCTATAGCACTGTCTATCACTGGCAGCTGCTCTACACGTTTACGTGTCGTAAACGTGGTAATTTTGAGACTTCCTATTATATACGAATTCTTGAACCTGCGTAACCAATGTCCACGAAGCCTGGAAATCAACAATGTTCATGTCAGATGCAATTCGGAGGGCTCGGTCTCGTAGATCTCCTTCGGTAACTGTGCATATCTTCTCACGAGCAGTTATAAATCTTTCGAATACTTTATAGTTCAAATGGTTTCGGGTTTCCGTTTGGCGCATATTTCTTACTTCGTGTAATTCATTCTTCCATTTGTACAGTTCATGCTCCGATTTTGCGAAACAAAACACCTTTGCACATTACGTAACCTCAAGCGTTTTTCCCTCCTTCGTTTAACCAATATTTCACTGGCTTTTCTTTATCGCTGAAAACTGTCGCAGTACGGTTTTTTTTTTGGCTTGGAAGGTATTCTCCTTCAGGATTCTTACTGGCACAGCTAACGTCGCCCGAACCACAATTAATGGAATCGTTACAGTTATTATCTACTTATTCTAACGTATCCACAATTTCAAACGAAATATCGATATCATTTGAATGAATGTCAAGGAAATCGACTAAGAAATGACACATACGTAAGTCCTCAGGAGAAGTAGGTGATTTAGGCTGGAAACCACGTTCTTCACATTTCATCATTGCTAAATTGAGAACGTTAGGTGGATTCGACACCACTATGAAACTGGAAGAAAAAAAAAAGGTACTGTTAGCAGGTATGCCTTGCGAAACACAATAAACATTAATTCAGCTTTATCTGTGTTGTCAATACTTACCACACTACAAAAAGCAACTGATAATTTGTAATAGATGTTACTTGGGTGGCTAATTCGAGAGAATAGTAATTGTGCACTGTAGTGTCAGAGGAACTATCAAAGAACGGTAACCTGAAACAGCCTTTACAAATTGCGATCTGGTTGTCTCGTGTTGCTGTTTACAAATGTACAGCCGACATCGGCTGTGTGTATGCCTAGTTAAACATAAGCAGTTGCTACAGCACCAGTAGGGGGAGTACATTTCAACCGCTGCCTGGTGCGCTACGAGTTTGGCACATTTCACCCTTTTCTATACTTGCAGTGCCTCTTAGCAGATAAAATTTTGATGGTGCATTTCTTTCGTTGTCTTCTTCCTATGTAAAAAATTTCAGGGTAAGTTCACTGACCGCTTTTTTTTTTTTAATGTTTACTTCTGCCGGCTTCGCTGGGCAAGTAGTAGACCTGGGACGCAGGCAGCAGCAAGAAGTGGGAGATGACAACATCTCAAATGGGTCGCTGTCGTGGCGGCAGCATCTTGTATTGGCGTAGCTGGCCAAGAGCGCAAAAGAATTTGTTTACGGTCAACACGCGGTGAAGTGATACAGGAACGGAGAGCGCCGTGAAGCCGAGAAACGCACCTGAAGGGTCGCAATGGCCTATGTACGATGTGACCAAGCTGTACACGGACGAGAAACAATGGACAGTTGAGTTGCTGCATAGCTGTGCGGAGCACCAAGTGTTGTGCTTTGTGGGCCACATCTCGTATTTACACAACTGGCCATTAAAATTGCTACACCACGAAGGTGACGTGCTACAGACGCGAAATTTAACCGAAAGGAAGACGATGGTGTAGTATGCAAATGATTCGCTTTTCACAGCATTCACACAAGGCTGGCGCCGGTGGTGACACCTACAACGTGCTGACAAGAGGAAAGTTTCCAACCGATTTTTCATACACAAACAGCAGTTGACCGGCGTTGCCTGGTGAAACGTTGTTGTGATGCATCGTGTAAGGAGGAGAAATGCGTACAATCACGTTTGTGACTTCGATAATGGTCGGATTGTAGGCTATCGCGATTGCGGTTTATCGTACCGCGACATTGCTGCTCGAGTTGGTCGAGATCCAAGGACTGTTAGCAGAACACGGAATCGGTGGGTTCAGGAGGGTAATACGGAACGCCGTGCCGGATCCCAACGGCCTCGTACCACTAGCAGTCGAGATGACAGGCATCTTATGCGCATGACTGTAACGGATCGTGCAGCCACGTCTCAATCCCTGAGTCAACAAATGGGGACGCTTTCAACACAACAACCATCTGCACGAACAGTTCGACGACGTTTGCAGCAGCATGGACTATCAGCTCGGAGACAATGGCTGCGGTTACCCTTGACGCTGCATGACAGACAGGAGCGCGTGCGATGGTGTACTGAACGACGAACCTGGGAGCACGAATGGCAAAACGTCGTTTTTCGGCTGAATCCAGGTTCTGTTTACAGCATATGATGGTCGCATTCGTGTTTGGCGAGTTTTTTCGGCTGAATCCAGGTTCTGTTTACAGCATCATGATGGTCGCATTCGTGGTTGGCGACATCGCGGTGAACGCACATAGGAAGCGTGCATTCGTCATCGCCCTACTGGCCAATCACCCGGCGTGATGGTATGGTTTGCCATTGGTTACACATCTCGGTCACCTCTTGTTCGCATTGACGGCACTTCGAACAGTGGACGTTACGTTTCATATGTGTTACGACCCGGGGCTCTATTCTTCATTCGATCCCTGCGAGCTCCTGCATTTCAGCAGGATAATGCACAGCCGCATGTTGCAGGTCCTTTACGGGCCTTTCTGGATACAGAAAATGTTCGACTGCTACCTGGCCAGCACATTCTCCAGATCTGTCACCAATTGAAAACGTCTGGTCAATGGTGGCCGAGCCACTGGTTCGTCACAATACGCCAGTCACTACTCTTGATGAACTGTGGTATCGTATTGAAGCTGCATGGGCAGTTGTACCTGTACACGCCATCCAAGCTGTGTTTGACTCAATGCCGAGGCGTATCAAGGCCGTTCTTAGGGCTGGAGGTGGTTGTTCTGGGTATTGATTTCTCAGGATCTATGCACCCAAATGGCGTGAAAATGTAATCACATGTCAGTTGTAGTCTAATATCTTTGTCCAATGAATAGCTGTTTATAATCTGAATTTCTTCTTGGTGTTAAAATGGATCAAATGGCTCTGAGCACTATGGGACTTAACATCTATGGTCATCAGTCCCCTAGAACTTAGAACTACTTAAACCTAACTAACCCAAGGACAGCACACAACACCCAGTCATCACGAGGCAGAGAAAATACCTGGCGCCGCCGGGAATCGAACCCGTGAACCCGGGCGTGGGAAGCGAGAACGCTACCGCACGACCACGAGCTGCGGACTCTCCTTGGTGTAGCAACTTTAATGGCCTGTAGTGTAATATCGGGCAACTGATATGTTTTGTAGGACTACATTGTGGTGCACTGGGTGCTAGAGCTTTTGTAGGACTGCGTTGTGGTGCAGTGGGTGCTAGAGCTTTTGTAGGACTGCGTTGTGGTGCAGTGGGTGCTGAACATGGTTAAGTCTGAGGGTGCTTGCTGTACTGTTTTCACACACGACAAAGCTGCTACAATTATGTGCAGTGAAATTCTATATTGCACCGCAGGAACGTGACATACAAGAAACTGATATTTTATTGCATTGTCATTGTTATACTCACTCACAGATCGTGATTCGACCATTGTGTGCTTCTTTCCTTCGTATATTAGGTAACTCTGTGTAGTTGTGTTATCAGCACTGGTTCCGTTGCCAGTGGAGGTATCTGTTATCTGTAGCCGTTTCTCGTCTGATACCGAATAATTCTGTGTGCCCACCTTTAAAGCTATTATAGACTGAGAGTATGATATATATTGCTTGACTGGTGTGCAATTTTAGTAACAAATGTTTCTGGGCAGAATGTTGGTGTTTTCTTATTCGACCTACGGAAGAGATTTCTGCTGAAGTTGTGTGCGTCCATGTTATAATATATGTTGGTAAATAGAATAAGCCCACGCTCACACACGCCCAAACCCCGCTGCATTCAAACACAGCAGTGCACCCTGTATGAGAACAATGGGCACTAAAAATATAATATCCACGTTTTTTAATCGAACTAAGCAATGTAAATTAAATCCTTATAGACTCAAACACATAATTAGCAACATTCAGCAGCAACAGTAGTACTTTTTCCTTGCTGATGACTATTAGTCATGTCTGTTAGCAATGTATTACAAGGACAGTTTGCACATTCTCTAGAACAAATGCCTGTTATTTTATGTGAAAAAGAAAAAGATACGGAAAAACATTTTTCATGTTTGGAAACGTTCTGTACATCTGATACTAAGGTAGAGGACAGAACGTCAACCCAGTATCGTCTTTACTAAGTTGGAACAAATTTTTCACTGATTTGCCTACCAACATCGGGCTCATGTCACGCATTTAGCGTACATCCACTTTCCTGACGTGTACCATTGCGTTTAGCCTATCACGTAAATTTTAAAACAAAAAAATTCGATGAAATTGGATTTATACTGCATAACTTTGCATTTTATGAGTAACGTACCTTTGTAACATTTTCCAGGTTGTCACTATGGTACAGAAAGTTCCACCCTAGATTGGCACGTAGTAACCTACAGTTAACGTTGTACTCTTGAGGGATCTGAAATCTGAAGTAGCCGCTTATGGATACACGAATCATAATTTTCCTGTTGTGATATGTGCCACACACACTCCGACATTTATTTCGGAATTAAAATCGTGAGAACATAATCTATTGTCTTCATGTAATCGCCTGCATATGTGACTACGACGTAGGACCTGTGCTTTTACTTTCTTGTCTAGTGCATAAAAAATTTAAAAATTAAAATTCTGAAAGAGGAGTTAATAGTATTGCGTTAAAATGTTTAAAGCTAAAACTCACAGGAAACATATTTTTCTAGCGATAGAGTACATTTTAATGATATCAAAAACAAGTATTGTACACTTAGGC
Source organism: Schistocerca gregaria (assembly GCF_023897955.1). Taxonomy (NCBI): domain Eukaryota; kingdom Metazoa; phylum Arthropoda; class Insecta; order Orthoptera; family Acrididae; genus Schistocerca; species Schistocerca gregaria. The sequence goes on from NC_064921.1 coordinate 137,082,961, forward strand.
AAACGTCACGAAAGGTTTCGGAGACTCTTGTGTGCTTGGACGGATGAAACACACTACGGGGCACAGCATCAAGAGTCACTAAAGTTTAATTTTCCAGTGACCAAACCAGAAATGTGACTTTCTCGGGAGTCCGTATTCTCCATTGCCGAAAGGAAAACGGGAGCCTCGCTAACACATTTCTGGATAATTTGTAAAATTAGAAGAAAATAAAAGACCGCTGTACGTAGAGATCAGCTAACTGTTTTCTCACATACGTATACAGTGTATTCTACACATAAGTCTATTAAACTTTTGCTCTCATCTTGGTATAAAATGGAGCAATACATCATTCTCCTCCACGCAACTTGGTCAGGAATTTTAGTGCCATTATTTACTGCAATTACTCATGCGTACAAAGTAAAGTAATGAACTATTCAGAGCCGGCCGCCGTGGCCGAGCAGTTCTAGGCGCGTCAGTCTGGAACCGCACAATCGCTACGGTCGCAGGTTCGAATCCTGCCTTTGGCATGGATTTGTGTGATGTCCTTAGGTTAGTTAGGTTTAAGTAGTTCTACGTTCAAGGAGACTGATGACTTCAGATGTTAAGTCCCATAGTGCTCAGGGCTATTTGAACCATTTTTGAACTATTCAGATGCTTCGAGTCTTTGCCAACACAAGGTCCTTGAACATATTTTTCCAGAATATATTACTACTGCTAGTACTTTCAGCAGAAGCAACATTTCCTAAAATTAACTAGAGAGAGAAACAAATTTCTACTTCTGGTAACCACGCAATAAATTTTACATGAACTATGTAATCTGGAATCATTTTTAATAATCTATTCGAAAATGAGATCAAATGTGACCAGAAAATCTTGTTTTTTTTGTTTTTTTTTCAGTGTACAATGCAGACGTTTACTACTGAATAACTACACTACTGTGCATAAAAAGTGAACCTCACAGAAGTGGAAGAGGAAACGGAATGAAACGTCAGGAGTAAAGAAACATGTGCTTTTATTTTTGTGATTACAAAATCTAGTCTGATTTACAAAGAACTTGGCGGTATGACGCCACTTGTCAGGAATTTCTTCCGGCCTGCGTGCATGCACTGATGCACCGCTGTATCCTATCCTGAGGTAAGCCGGCTGACAACTGTTGCGACTGTTGCTTGGTATCCTTGAAACCGGCGCTGTAATCTCCGAGCTGTTCCCACACATGTTATATCGGGTTAAGGTATGGGGCTCTTGCTGGCCATGGGAGTACCTTAACATCACGCAGACAGTTCGTAGAGAAAAAATGGTTCAAATGGCTCTGAGCGCTATGGAACTTAACTAATGAGGTCATCAGTCCCCTAGAACTTAGAACTACTTAAACCTAAGGAGATCACACACATCCATGTCCGAGGCAGGATTCGAACCTGCGACCGCAGTGGCCGCGCTGCTGCAGACTGTAGCTCCTAGAACCGCTCGACCACTCCGGCTGGCAGTTCGTAGAGACACGTGTTATTTGTGGACGAGCGTTTTCCCATTAAAATATGTCACTACGATACTGTATTATGAGACGTAACACACGCGGACGCAGGATGTCCGTGAGACACTGTTGTGTTTCGTCAATAAGTACTAACCGTGACCTGCGTATACCATGGCTCCCCATATCATGGCGCCAGAAATAACACCGCTGTGCCTCTCCAGAACACTGGATGAATGGGACCTGTTTCCAGGTCGCCACCATATTCGATGACCAGCCAAGGTAGCGCAGACCCGCGATTATCACTGAATGCAATACGGCGCCGTTCATCAGGAGCCAGTATTCCCCAGTCACGGCCCAATCTAAAAACACCCGTTTGTATTGTGGAGTTAACGATAGCCTGTGGATTCGATGGTAATTCCCTAGTCCAGCTAGTCCTAACGGGTGTAGGAATCGTTATGAATAGAAAGGTAGGGCAAACAGTGTATTACAATGAACAGTTCAGTGTTAGGGATGTTCCTGTCAGAATCCAACCAAGACCGAAGACGATAGTTCTGGTATACATGTCGACGTCGCAAGCTGAAGGTGAGGAGATTTGTAAAGTATATGAGTATATTGAAAGAGTAAAACAGTACAAGATGAAAATCTAATAGTCATGGGGGCTGAAACGCAGTTGTAGGGGAAGGAGTAAAAGAAAAGGATACAGGAGTATATAGGCTTCGGAGAAGTAAAGAGGGGAGAAAAACTAGTTGAGTTTTGTAATGAGCCTCAGCTAGTAACAGCGAATACTCTGGTCAAGAATGACAGGAGGAGGAGGTATACTTGAAAAAGACCGGGTGATACGGGAAGATTTTGGTTGGATTACATCATTATCAGAGATTCAGAAATCAGATACTCGATTGCAAGGCGTTCCCAGGAGCAGATATAAACACAGATCACAATTTAGTAGAGATGAAGAGTAGGCTGAAGTTTAAGAGATTAGTCAGGAAGGATCAATATTCCAAAAAGTGGAATACGGAAGTACTAAAGATTGACAAGTTACGCTTGAAGTTCTCTAAGGCTATAGATACAATAATAAGAAAAGATCAGTAGGCATCACAATGAAAGAAGAATGATCATCTTTAATAAGGGCCACCGCAGAAGTTACAAAAAAAGTACAAAGAACTGCGAGGAAATAATAGGTAACAGAACAAATTCTTCGTTGATAGCTGAAAGAAGGAAGTACAAAAAAGTCCTGGAAAATTCAGGAGTACAGAAATACAAGTCGCTAAGGTATGAGAGGAATAGGAAGTGCAGAGAAGCTAAGATGGAATGGTTGCACGAAAAATGTGATCAAAACAAGCTTTGATGAAATTAAATGGAAGAGTGGTAGCATTAAGAGCGCAACGGGAATTCCACTGTTCAATGGAGAGGAGTGAGCGGATGGATGGAAATAATGCACTGAATGCATCCATGAGGGGGAAAATTTGTCTGTTGCGATAGAAGAAACAGCAGTCGATTTAGAAGATATAGGGGACGCCATATTATAATCAGAATTTGAGAGAGCTTTAGAGGACTTAAGATCAAGCAAGGCAGTAGAGTTCGATAACATCCCATCAGAGTTTCTAAAATGATTAGGGGAAGTCGCAACAAAACGACTATTCACGTTGGTGTGTAGAATGTATAAGTCTGGCGACATAGCATCTGACATTCGGAAAAAATATCATCCACACAATTCGAAAGACTGCAAGAGCTGACAAGTGCGAAAATTATTGCCCAATCACTCAACAGCTCATGCATCCAAGTTGCTGACCAGGATAGTATACAGAAGAATCGAAAAGAAAACTGAGGATGTTGTAAAACATAGATTGCAGCGAGCAGTAGTCCTTTGTAAATTTTATTGTGCAGATCTAGATTTCGGCTAGAAGCTATCCATTCGCAATGCACTATTATTTTCGTTCAATGACTAACCAATGAACTGTGGATGAAGCCCGGCCAACAGGGAATTACATGCATTGAGCGAAAATAATAGTGCATTGAGAATATTAAATGAACTGTGGATGACGTCCGAGCAACAGGAAATTACATGCATCCAGCGAAAATAATAGTGCATTGAGAATGGCTAGCTTCTAGCCGAAATCTAGAACTGCACAATAAAATTTAAAAAGGACGACTTATCGCTGAAATCTATAATATAGAGCCGCTGAGTGCAACAGCTTTCTGAATGTAACGTAAACTGAAATTCAGGATATGTTAAATGAAGATCAGTTTGGCTTTAGGACAGGTAAAGGCACCAGAGAGGCAATTCTGACGTTACAGTTGATAATGGAAGTAAGAATAAAGAAAAATCAGGACACATACAAAGGATTTGTGGACCTGGAATAGCGTTCGACAATGTAACGTGGTGTAAGATGTTCGAAATTCTGAAAAAATTAAGGGTAAGCTGTAGGGAGAGAAGGGTCAGATACGATATGTACAAAAGCCAAGAGGGACTACTAAGAGTCGACGACCAAGAACGAAGCGCTCGGATAAAGAAGGGTGTAATACAGGGACGTAGTCCTTCCCTTGCTATCCAATCTGTACATCGAAGAAGCAATGTTGTAAATAAAAGAAAGGATCAGTAGTGAACTAAAAATTCAAGGCAAAAGGATATCAATGATAGGATTCGCTGATGACGTTGCTATCCTGAGTGAAAGTGAAGAAGTACGTGATCTGCTGAATGGAATGGTCTAATGAGTACAGTACATGGATTGGGAGTAAATCGAAGAAAGACGAAAGTAACGAGAAGTAGCAGAAATGAGAAGAGCGAGAGACTTATCATCAGAGTTGATGGTCAAGAAGTAGATGAAGTCGAGGGATTCCGATACCTAGACAGCAAAGTAATCAATGACGGACGGAACAAGGAGGACATCAAAAGCAGACTAGCACTGGCAAAGAGGGAATTCCTGGCCGGGGGAGTCTACTGGTGTTAAATACAAGCCCTTAACTTGAAGAAGAAATGTATGAGAAACACATCAAGTTAATTCGCAATTGTAAATTATGAACTACCCTCAGCTGTAGAATGGAATGACGACGACACTTTGTACCGGATCGGGACTCGAACCCGGATTTCCCTCTTATCGCGAGCGCTCGTCTTACCCAAACTACTATACGCCGTCAACCATGGATCTACAACCTGTTCTCGTACATCCATTGTGTATATTCCCATACAGGGCAGACGTTGTATTTCTGAGAATGTACGTCTGTAGCCGAGTATTGTATGGAGTGTTGGAAAACAGGAGCAGAAGAGAATCGAAGCGTTTGAAATGTGGTGCTATAGGCGAGGGCTGAAAAGTAGGTGAATTGATAAGGTAAGGAATGAGGAGAGGAAAGGAATGCGTGGAAAATACTGACAAGGAGAAGGAACAGGATTATAGGACATCTGTTAAGACATCAGGGAATTACTTTCATGGTACTAAAGGGGGCCGTAGAGGGAAAAACTGTATAAGAAGACAGAGATTGGAATACATCCAGCAAGTAATTGACGACATAAGTTGCAAGTGCTACTCTGAGATGAAGAGGTTGGCACAGGAGAGGAATTCAAGCCGGGCCGCAGTGAACCAGTCACAAGACTGATTAGTGTCTCTAAACAGATAAAGATATCTTAGGAGCGAATCAGGAGGTTGCATTTTCTTCAACCAAACACCTGTCACGTAGAGCAAATGTCTGGACTGTAGGCAACATATGGTGCATATAGGCGCCATAGAGTGCCTAAACCCCGTCCTGTCTCAGGCTCTAAGAAAAAAATACGACGCACATCTACATCTACATCTACATCTACATGACTACTCTGCAATTCACATTTAAGTGCTTGGCAGAGGGTTCATCGAACCACAATCATACTATCTCTCTACTATTCCACTCCCTAACAGCGCGCGGGAAAAACGAACACCTAAACCTTTCTGTTCGAGCTCTGATTTCTCTTATTTTATTTTGATGATCATTCCTACCTATGTAGGTTCGCCTCAACAAAATATTTTCGCATTCGGAAGAGAAAGTTGGTGACTGAAATTTCGTAAAAAGGTCTCGCCGCGACGAAAAACGTCTATGTTGTAATGACTTCCGTCCCAACTCGTGTATCATATCTGCCACACTCTCTCCCCTATAACGCGATAATACAAAACGAGCTGCCCTTTTTTGCAACCTTTCGATGTCCTCCGTCAATCCCACCTGGTAAGGATCCCACACCGCGCAGCAATATTCTAACAGAGGACGAACGAGTGTAGTGTAAGCTGTCTCTTTAGTGGACTTGTTGCATCTTCTAAGTGTCCTGCCAATGAAACGCAACCTTTGGCTCGCCTGGAAAGAGTTACACAAAATAGGACGATTTATTCAAGAGCAAGAGCTTCATGAATTGATGAATCAGTAACGCTTTAGTCCACATCTGTCTTTCATGCAAGTAGTTATTTGGCTTGGCATTGATTGACAGAGTTGTTATTGGGGCTAATTTTGAAGCGGGACTCATCAATGAAGGCAATTCTAAACTAGTCATTGACATTCCAGGCCGAAGATGTGTTTGGGACGGCACCGACGGCAGTCAGATATCAAGCTCACTGCCGCCCACGATATAGCGCGGGACAACCAAGAATGGTTGTCTGGGTTGGCATTTCTTTTAGCAGCATAACAGGTTGCAACCTCTGGCTGTTCAGTTATGAGCAGCCCTTGGTACAGAGCCGAACGGAGGGTCTGAATCAGAGGCTGAAACGGTTCTGCGACCGTGTGGGCTGCAGATGCCTCGACTTGCGCCATAGGGTAATGGGGTTTCGGGTTCCGCTGGATAGTTCAGGAGTCCACTACACGCAGCAAACGGCTACACGGGTAGCAGGGGCAGTGTGGCGTGGACTGGGCGGTTTTTTGGGTTAGATGACCTCGGGCAAGTACAGAAAGGGCAACAGCCTCAAAGGGTGCGGGACAAAGTCAGGACATGCGGGGACCAAGCAGCAATCGGTATTGTAATTGTTGACTGTCGAAGCTGCATTGGTAAAGTACCGGAACTTCAAGCGCTGATAGAAAGCACCAAAACTGAAATCGTTATAGGTACAGACAGCTGGCTGAAGCCAGAGATAAATTCAGGCGAAATTTTTACAAAGGCACAGACGGTGTTTAGAAAGGATAGATTGCATGCAACCGGTGGTGGCGTGTTTGTCGCTGTTAGTAGTAGATTATCCTGTAGTGAAGTAGAAGTGGATAGTTCCTGTGAAATATTATGGGTGGACGTTACACTCAACAACCGACCTAGGTTAATAATTGGCTCCTTTTACCGACCTCCCGACTCAGCAGCAATAGTGGCAAAACAGCTGCGAGAAAATTTGGAATACATTTCACATTAATTTTCTCAGCATATTATAGTCTTAGGTGGAGATTTCAATTTACCAGATATAGACTGGGACGCTCAGATGTTTAGGACTGGTGGTAGGGACAGAGCATCGAGTGACATTATACTGAGTGTACTATCTGAAAATTACCTCGAGCAATTAAACAGAGAACCAACTCGTGGAGATAACATCTTGGACCTACTGATAACAAACAGACCCGAACTTTTCGACTCTGTAAGTGCAGAACAGGGAATCAGTGATCATAAGGCCGTTGCAGCATCCCTGAATATGGAAGTTAATAGGAATATAATTAAGGGAAGGAAGGTTTATCTGTTTAGCAAGAGTAATAGAAGGCAGATTTCAGACTACCTAACAGATCAAATCGAAAATTTCTGTTCCGACACTGATAATGTTGAGTGTTTATGGAAAAAGTTTAAGGCGATTGTAAAATGCGTTTTAGACAGGTACGTGTCGAGTAAAACTCTGAGGGACGGGAAAAACCCACCGTGGTTCAACAACAAAGTTAGGAAAATACTGCGGAAACAGAGAGAGCTTCAGTCCAAGTTTAAACGCAGCCAAAACCTCTCAGAAAAACAGAACCTAAACCATGTCAAAGTTAGCGTAAGGAGGGCTATGTGTGAAGCGTTCACTGAATTCGAAAGTAAAATTCTATGTACCGACTTGACAGAAAATCATAGGAAGTTCTGGTCTTACGTTAAATCAGTAAGTGGCTCGAAACAGCATATCCAGACACTCCGGGATGATGATGGCATTGAAACAGATGATGATACGCGTAAAGCTGAAATACTAAACACCTTTTTTCAAAGCTGTTTCACAAAGGAAGACCGCACTGCAGTTCCTTCTCTAAATCCTCCCACAAACGAAAAAATGGCTGACATCGAAATAAGTGTCCAAGGAATATAAAAGCAACTGAAATCACTCAACAGAGGAAAGTCCATTGGACCTGACGGCATACCAATTCGATTCTACACAGAGTAAGCGAAAGAACTTGCCCCCCTTCTAATAGCCGTGTACCGCAAGTCTCTAGAGGAACGGAAGGTTCCAAATGATTGGAAAAGAGAACAGGTAGTCCCAGTCTTCAAGAAGGGTCGTCGAGCAGATGCGCAAAACTATAGACCTGTATCTCTGACGTCGATCTGTTGTAGAATTTTAGAACATGTTTTTTGCTCGAGTATCATGTCGTTTTTGGAAACCCAGAATCTACTCTGTAGGAATCAACATGTATTCCGGAAACAGCGATCGTGTGAGACCCAACTCTCTTTATTTGTTCATGAGACCCAGAAAATATTAGATAGAGGCTCCCAGGTAGATGCTATTTTCCTAGACTTCCGGAAGGCGTTCGATACAGTTCCGCATTGTAGCCTGATAAACAAAGTAAGACCCTACGGAATATCAGACCAGCTGTGTGGCTGGATTGAAGAGTTTTTAGCAAACAGAACACAGCATGTTGTTAGCAATGGAGAGACGTCTACAGACGTTAAAGCAACCTCTGACGTGTCACAGGGGAGTGTTATGGGACCATTGCTTTTCACAATATATATAAATGACCTAGTAGATAGTGTCGGAAGTTCCATGCGGCTTTTCGCGAATGATGCTGTAGTATACAGAGAAGTTGCAGCATTAGAAAATTGTAGCGAAATGTAGGAAGATCTGCAGCGGTTAAGCACTTGATGTAGGGAGTGGCAACTGACCCTTAACATAGACAAATGTAATGTATTGCGAATACATAGAAAGAAGGATCCTTTATTGTATGATTATACGATGGCGGAACAAACACTGGTAGCAGTTACTTCTGCAAAATATCTGGGAGTATGCGTGCGGAACGATTTGAAGTGGAATGATCATATAAAATTAATTGTTGGTAAGGCGGGTACCAGGTTGAGATTCATTGAAAGAGTCCTTAGAAAATGTAGTCCATCAACAAAGGAGATGGCTTACAAAACACTCGTTCGACCTATACATGAGTATTGCTCATCAGTGTGGGATCCGTACCAGATCGGGTTGACGGAGGAGATAGAGAAGATCCAAAGAAGAGCGGCGCGTTTCGTCACAGGGTTATTTGGTAACCGTGATAGCGTTACGGAAATGTTTAGCAAACTCAAGTGGCAGACTCTGCAAGAGAGGCGCTCTGCATTGCGGTGTAGCTTGCTCGCCAGGTTTCGAGAGGATGCGTTTCTGGATGAGGTATCAAATATACTGCTTCCCCCTACTTATACCTCCCGAGGAGATCACAAATGTAAAATTAGAGAGATTCGAGCGCGCACGGAGGCTTTCAGACAGTCGTTCTTCTCGCGAACCATACGCGACTGGAACAGAAAAGGGAGGTAATGACAGTGGCACGTAAAGTGCCCTCCACCACACACCGTTGGGTGGCTTGCGGAGTATAAATGTAGATGTAGATGTAGCCCTTAGAGGCTTGCCTTCACACATTCGTTTTAAATAGTTTGTGACTAAAGCCCTTCTGACCTGTTATTTATTTTATACTTGACATGTAAGTACTGTCTCTGTCTTGTATTGTTAATTAGTACTTACAATTTTTATATAAAAAAATTCTCCCTCCCATCAGTTTGTAATTATGTTATAGACCATATTAAATGTCTAAATTCTGAGGAAGGCACTCTTAGAACTGTTGAAACCTGGTTCGTAAGACTAAAAAATTGTGACCGTGGGCTCATATGTTTCAATTTTAATTTATAAACGGTCACTGAACCAAGCAACCATTTTCAAAACTAAATTCTATGTTTAAGAACAGGGTTTTAATTTGTATATTACCACACCTTTGGGTTTTCTAATGACAATGGTATGTTTCCTTACTGTTGTGTTTTTATATTTGTAAAAGGAAAAAAAGTTCATTTGTAAATGTTTTCTTAAAAATATTGGTTTGTATGAAGAATTTAGGCCTTGGCATTCACTGAGAGTATGAGGCCTTCTATTCCCAATTATAGCGTTTGAGTAGTGTATGGTAGACAGCAAGAGTAAAACTTTATTCTTCTTTGGGACATATGAGAGAAGCGTCTTAATCACATCATAGGCAAACTGTATTTGTCCGAAATTTTGCGAACGTAAAAATGATTGTGGTATTCCTGGTTTATTTTTTCTTACAGTTCCCAACAGTGCCAGACCAAAGTTTTCAATCATTGTCTGATAAAGAGGAAATGACGAAAACTAGTCGTCAACAGTCAGGTTTCTATTAGTACCATGAAAGGGTTCTGATAACTTTCTCACATAATAATATGGGACTGCTTTATTTTTTTCTGTTACTACCTGACCAATGTATGGAATAGCATTTAGCATGTGATAAGTCTTGGAATCATTCAGCATCAAAATCTTAATTCCATGTTTGTTCAGCTTTGAAGACATGTATATTGTGAATGGACATCTGCCACAGAAGCCCGTGAGCTGCTCGTATGTCGAACATTATTCGAAAGGGACATATAGGGATTTGCAGTTATCAATAAATTTCGTGCAGATGCCCAGAATGGGTGGAAATTTGTCTCCTTGTTTTCTTTGAAGCAGGTTGCTTTGTCACCAAATTTTAGACAACTAGAAAAAAACTGAAAAAGCTTTTGTGACATTGTCGGCGAGACAGGGCCTTGCCAAATTTAGACCAAAGTTTCCTAAATTTGAACGAGCAGCCATGTTTACGCCACCGAGATACAAGAGCGCAATGGCAGGTCTTAGCTGTACAATATTTGTAGTGTTACGGCGGTAACTATCCGGGTTTCCGACTGAAGAACGTTTGCGAGTAATTTCGTCGTTCATGTAAGTGGCATTCATGCCCAGCATTTCATTTGTCGCTAATGAGTGCCATGCTTCAATTGTACTCTAAATAGACCTTACTTGAACCTTTGATGCTGGGAGCTGAGTAAATAAATTTCTGGAATAAGTTTTTCCTCTCTTAGTTGGTGTGGTTGAAGATCATTTATAGCCATTCTTATCTAGAAGGATGTTTGAGCTGAAAGAACTACCATCATCATCTTCTTCACTCTCCCCCGTACGTGATGGTTCCTAAATGAGGATCTTCGTCGCAATCTAGGCCGCCAAATGAACCGTCTCCATGGTCGAACTCGTCCAGAAGTGTAATATATATATATCGTTATCTGTTAAAATTTGTTTACTCACTGTCACAGAAAAATAAAATAAAATAATATACCGCCACATTGAAAGGAAACTGTTATAAGTTACAGACAATATATATTTCAATACTTGCCGAGTTGTTATTTTCAATCTGCATAAATGACCTATACAGTATGCACACTGGGGGTAATCGAGACACCACGGACATTCTACAATCTTTACAGCTTGACACGTCAGCAATAACAATGCAATTATTTGAGTTAACGTCGCATACATGTAGGCACTGTTACCAACCTCATATAAATTAAGTTTCAATAAATTGTAGCCAAAATAATCTTTGTAACACACAATAAAAATTGCACTGGGATCTGTAGAACCCCAGTGTGTGGTGCGAACTTGGCAATGCAAATATAAATATGCAGATAAGTCTCAGTGCTAACATAATTATGGTGGTATTGGCACTGCTCTTGATATTAATGTTTCTCATATATTTCGATATGTAATTGTACTATGGATGAGAATAAAAAATGAGCTTACAACCAAGAGATATGAGTCTGCCTTTCACAAAACTAAACAGAATACTACCGAACATTTTCGGAAATGCTTAAGTCGATTACTGTCCCAAAAGTTGATTAATATTCACATTACCACGTCAGTCAAGGAATGTTGTATGCGTTTCGGTGACACTGACATTTCTCGTCAGCTGTTAGGGCACACATGCCGAATGCTGACAGGCTAAATTAGGGCGAGTATCGGAACCATCCGTCTGCTGTTCACTGCAGTATTTCCGCTCAGCGTCGAACGAAATTGTCCCCCAGCTGCAGTGTCACGTGGCAGTGATTAACTGTTGTCATCGAGGAAAATTTTACAACAGGCTACACAGCTGCTATATTAAAACGGTCCGCGATATATCTTGCTGTCAATATAGCTGACTTGCGTTTGCCTGCACCAGATCACGTAATTTGCTGATACGATGTCCTTTATATGCTTTTTATTCGCAGCGGATTGCACAGTTATAAACTGGATTATAGCTTTAACATTCCTATTGTGTTTCAAACAGGAACACACATATTGGGAATGGCTGTGTTAGACCCGCAACTTAGAGAAAAATATTCTTAGATCATTCTTCAAAATATATTTTGTATTTAGTTCCCCTCCCCCCCTCCCCCCCCCCCCCCCAATGAATCATGGACCTTGCCGTTGGAGGGGAGGCTTGCGTGCCACAGCGATACAGATAGCCGTACCGTAGGTACAACCACAACGGAGGGGTATCTGTTGAGAGGCCAGACAAACGTCTGGTTCCTGAAGAGGGGCAGCAGCCTTTTCAGTAGTTGAAAGGGCAACAGTAGTCAGGATGATTGACTGATCTGGCCTTGCAACAATAACCAAAACGGCCTTACTCTGCTGGTACTGCGAACGGCTGAAAGCAAGGGGAAACTACGGCCGTAATTTTTCCCGATGGCATGCAGCTTCACTGTATGATTAAATGATGATGGCATCCTCTTGGGTAAAATGTTCCGGAGGTAAAATAGTCCCCCATTCGGATCTCTGGGCGGGGACTACTCAGGAGGATGTCGTTGTCAGGAGAAAGAAAACTGGCATTCAACGGATCGGAGTGTGGAATGTCAGATCCCTTAATCGGGCAGGTAGGTTAGAACATTTAAAAAGGGAAATGGACAGGTCAAAGTTAGATACAGTGGGAATTACTGAAGTTCGGTGGCAAGAGGAACAAGACCTCTGGTCAGGTGACTACAGGGTTATAAACACAAAATCAAATAGGGGTAATGCAGGAGTAGGTTTAATAATGAATAGGAAAATAGGAATGCGTGTAAGCTACCACAAACATCATAGTGAACGCATTATTGTGGCCAAGATAGATACGAAGCCCATACCTATTACAGTAGTACAAGTTTACATGACAACTAGCTCTGCAGATGACGTAGACAATGAAGAAATGGGAGGTGAAAATTTAATAGTCGTGAGTGACTGGAATTCGAGTGTAGGAAAAGGGAGAGAAGAAAACGTAGTAGGTGGATATGGATTGGGGCTAAGAAATGAAAGAGGAAGCCGCCTGGCAGAATTTTTCACAGAGCACAACTTAGTCATAGCTAACAATTGGTTTAAGATACATGAAAGAAGGTTGTATACATGGAAGAACCCTGGAGATACTAAAAGGTATCAGATAGATTATATAATGGTAAGACAGAGATTTAGGAACCAGGTTTTAAATTGTAAGACATTTCCAGTGGCAGATGTGGACTCCGACCACAATCTATTGGTTATCACCTGTAGATTAAAACTGAGGAAACTGCAAAATGGTGGGAATTTAAGGAGATGAGACCTGGATAAACTGAAAGAACCAGAGGGTGTACAGAGTTTCAGGGAGAGTATAAGGGAACAATTGTCAGGAATGGGGGAAATAAATACAGTAGAAGAAGAATGGGTAGCTTTGAGGTATGAAGTAGTGAAGGCAGCAGAGGATCAAGTAGGTATAAAGACGAGGGCTAGTAGAAATCCTTGGGTAACAGAAGAAATATTGAATTTAATTGATGAAAGGAGAAAATATAAAAATGCAATAAATGAAGCAGCAAAAAGGAATACAAACGTCTCAAAAATGAGATCGACAGGAAGTGCAAAATGGCTAAGCAGGGATGGCTAGAGGACAAATGTAAGGATGTAGAGGCTCATCTCACTAGGGGTAAGATAGATACTGCCTACAGGAAAATTAAAAAATTAAAGAGACCTTTGGAAACAAGAGAACTACTTGTATGAACATAAAGAGCTCAGATGGAAACCCATTTCTAAGCAACGAAGGGAAAGCAGAAAGGTGGAAGGAGTATATAGAGGGTCTATACAAGGGCGATGTACTTGAGGACAAAATTATGGAAATGGAAGAGGATGTAGATGAAGATGAAATGAGAGATACGATACTGCGTGAAGAGTTTGGCAGAGCACTGAAAGATCTGAGTCGAAACAAGGCCCCAGGAGTAGACAACATTCCATTGGAACTACTGACATCCTTGGGAGAGCCAGTGCTGACAAAACTCTACCGTTCGGTGAGCAATGTATATAACACAGGAAAAATATCCTCAGACTTCAAAAAGAATATAATAATTCCAATCCCAAAGAAAGCAGGTGTTGACAGATGTGAAAATTATCGAACTAAAGAAATGGATTGTAAAAAAAAAGAAACCAGCTGAGAATTTACTGCAAAGAAACACAAGAAAAGTAAATCTGGCAGTAGGTAAAAAGTAAAAGTTGCATAGAAGACCCAAGAGATTACGGAACAAGAAGGTTTTCAAAATATCCACGGGTGTACTGCCGCTCTATAGTGTCCAACGGGCACAATATTTCGGCGATCAAACATGTCGCCATCATCTGATGATGGCGACATGTTTGATCGCCGACATATTGTGCCCGTTGGACACTATAGACCGGCAGTACACCCGATGATATTTTGATTATCAAATACGCCGGGAGAAACTCAAGAATCACAAGAAGGTTTTCGTTTTCCTAGAGAACCAGCACATTGCCTGCCCTACCACAAAAAGCAGCTTTGGCCGAACCGTGTTTCGAATCCAAGGCCACAGTTGTGGTAATCTACCGTGTTAGACACTTCCTTACGACGCAGACCTATAACAGTAATGATATATTTGTAAAATTCAGTTGCATAGAATATATTTATTGTGCTCACCTAGTCTTTGACGAAGTTGGAGGATTTGTAGAGCACTCTGTACCATTATGAGACTTATAAAGATTTCCAAATACATTAGTTAGACAACGTAGCTGCGGCTTCATCTGCTCCATAACATCCCCTTCCTCTCTTACAGCTGATACGTTATCAACATCACTTGAACTGTCAACAGAATCTCGAAAATCTGAAACACTGACACGATCATCTACTGTTTCGTCATATGACTCATTCAGAAGCTTTCCTAATTGTGCATCGCTTAGAAAACGACTAGCCATTTTGGCACACTAAATCAGACTGACGGTGATGTTGTTATACCAGTTCTTACAACAATTTGAAGTAATTCTGTGCCATTGTAGACCATGCGACAACAATAATGTGTATTACAAACGATTTGTTGGAAGAATTCAAACGAATATCCGCCTGGGTCTAAAAGAACCATTCACAGAAAGTGTGTCGAAGCCATTTACCTCAAAAAGTATATCAAATTTTGAAACAAAAATTAACGATAGTATTGATTATTATTACATACTTTAGGGTTACATAAGGTCCTGTCACAAAATGAATATTATTCGTGATGTTAATTTTAGTAAACCAACTGGGTCATTTAGACCCGTTCTCAACAGGAAGGTTAATATATGCTTTTTCTTTTTGTTCTAAATACTGCTGGATGAATATAAACCCTTCGAACAGTGAAAATGTTGTTTTCTATCACAGACTTGTAGATATGAATTAGTACTGTGAAGGATATAATCAACTATGGTTTAAGGAAGATGTGAGATGGCGGTGACTTCCAAGCATAGTTCTGGAACGCCTGGAGCACTGTCATCATAATTTAGTATTTGTATGATTTACTCTCTGGAAGAGAAATACTGTTGGCGTAACACTCTCACAATACCCGAAGTGCTGGGATACGGGTATGTAGTATAAAAATAATCGAAATAATCTAAAACGGTGGATAGCAGTGCCGAATGAGTAGTTTTCATTTTCTAGACTGTTTAGTGATAGTCACGGCGAATTTCACCGCAGGGAGCATGAGTAAGGACGAAAACGAAGTGGCATGTAAAACCAATCGTAACTGATATTAGAGTCAGATCTACAGTTTCATTGTCTCTGAGTTATTAGGTACCAGTTCCTATGATATTTCATCGGTATGGAGGGAATGGTCCCATGTAAGCGAACTTTAAAAATAAGTCCGTACGGAAAATTTTTGCTGCCTTTGTGAACTGGCAGACACTTTAAAATATTACGAAAATTGTTATTTTTTTCTTGAAACTGTCTTGTGTAGTCTCTGATTAGTCTACCACATGACTTTCTGTTCTGAATATATCTCATTTCACACGTATTGCAATGTTTCCAGTCCATTCTTGGCGACAAGACATTATATACACTATCAGATCAGATGTATCCGGACATGTGTTAGTGGGACAGAATGAGGTATCGCAATGGTTAACACACTGGACTCGCATTTGGGAGGACGACGCGTGAAACCCGCCCCCGACCATCTAGATTTAGATTCTCCGTGACTTCGTCAAATCGCTCCAGGAAAATTCCAGGATGGTCCTTTCGCAGGGACTCGGACGAGTTCCTTCCCGATCGTTGTGCTCGGTCTCTAATGACCTCACTGTCGACGTTACGTTAAGCCTTAAAGTTGTTTCTCACTTTGTTCCTATTAGTGGACCCTTCACCTTTATGACGGCTTGAGCTCTGCTGGTGGCACTTCCACTGAGGTGTCAGAATTTCTGTGGTGGAATGACAGTCCATTCTTCATGAAGAACAAAACCCGTAGAAGGTAGTGAGTTTGACACTGGGGCCTGGAACGAAGTCGACGTTCTAACTCATCCTGGAGCTGTTCCATTGGGTTCAGGCAAGGACTCTGGGTTCCCTTTCGTTCACAAACTACTGTCTCCCAGATGCTGCTCTTCGACAGGGTGCATTATCTTCGTCTTCGAACAAAACCTCAGCTGTACTCAGTAAACAGTGCTGTAAAATGTGTTCATATCTATCCGAATTCCGTGTTTCCTCGAACACAATGAGGAGAGCATACTGTAACGAAGAAAAACACTTCCTTTCTGTAACATCACCACCTCTGCACTTCTCTGTTGGTACTACACATGACGACAGTAACTTTCGACCTGACGTTCATACGGTATAAGATGATTCATCAGTCCTGATTACCCGTATTCTGTTGCCCACTCTCGAGTGACGTCACTCTTTACACCATCTCGTGGGCCACTCAGCATCGACTACAGAAACGTGAATCCTATGAGGAGCTGCTCGAGGATTAAACTCCGTTCTTTTTAACTCTTTACGTACAGCCACTGTGAGATGAGAGATGGTGGCATAAAGATTCCATCAGTCTTTGCGTCAATACCCTGGATTAAAATAAAAAAACCTACGCAGCGTCTTATGAAGCGAGAGGGCATGCGATACTGTTGATGGCGATCCGTCGGCCGGAGGGGACGTTAAGGCGTTGAGGCTATTCCGAAGAATTAAGCTATGTGCCGGCACTGGGTTTTACTTTCTCCCTTCCTTTAAGCCCCTTCACAAGCCCAACACTTCACTATACAAGAACTCGTCACACTCGTCCAATAAACACAGACGCCCTTGACACGTCGTAGAAGGTCGGAGGATGGTAACAGCAAACCACCTCCACCCGCTCCTTATCTAGAATGGGGATGCAGAATTCTTGCACCTACTCCCCTACTCCCATTCCCTGAATATGAGACTACGTTGAGTTTTTGTCTTCGTCTAACGTGGTAATTTTGGTTTACAACATGTGTTTCGGGGATAATTATTAACTAAATGAGGCAATATAACTCACAAGTTGTCAAGAAGCATAATTATTTTTGGTTTTTTAGCCGGCAGTGGATTCCCAGCCTCCAACGGTGAGTGATTCAGTCGGTCCTAAGTATGTGCCTGCAACACCTAAAAGCTGAACCATTGTTTCACAGGTGAAATAAACTTCAAGCGTTTTCTGTTTATGGCTTCAGTTGCTACCTGTTGTGTGTCTCCAGACCAAACAGCAATACATTCACTGGATTCTCATCACCAGCACAGCAAGACTTGTCGTACGTCAAATACTGTGTTGTTCATTAGATGGTTAGAACGAAGTGGTTACTGAAATTTACTAAAAATTAAAATAAAGTGCTGCAAAGAAACCGAATTTATCCTTCGTTTTCAAGAAAGCCTTAAAAAGAGATTTCTTTTCAAAGAGTGCTGATGATGGCGACATGTTTGATCGCCGACATATTGTGCCCGTTGGACACTATAGACCGGCAGTACACCCGATGATATTTTGATTATCAAATACGCCGGGAGAAACTCAAGAATCACAAGAAGGTTTTCGTTTTCCTAGAGAACCAGCACATTGCCTGCCCTACCACAAAAAGCAGCTTTGGCCGAACCGTGTTTCGAATCCAAGGCCACAGTTGTGGTAATCTACCGTGTTAGACACTTCCTTACGACGCAGACCTATAACAGTAATGATATATTTGTAAAATTCAGTTGCATAGAATATATTTATTGTGCTCACCTAGTCTTTGACGAAGTTGGAGGATTTGTAGAGCACTCTGTACCATTATGAGACTTATAAAGATTTCCAAATACATTAGTTAGACAACGTAGCTGCGGCTTCATCTGCTCCATAACATCCCCTTCCTCTCTTACAGCTGATACGTTATCAACATCACTTGAACTGTCAACAGAATCTCGAAAATCTGAAACACTGACACGATCATCTACTGTTTCGTCATATGACTCATTCAGAAGCTTTCCTAATTGTGCATCGCTTAGAAAACGACTAGCCATTTTGGCACACTAAATCAGACTGACGGTGATGTTGTTATACCAGTTCTTACAACAATTTGAAGTAATTCTGTGCCATTGTAGACCATGCGACAACAATAATGTGTATTACAAACGATTTGTTGGAAGAATTCAAACGAATATCCGCCTGGGTCTAAAAGAACCATTCACAGAAAGTGTGTCGAAGCCATTTACCTCAAAAAGTATATCAAATTTTGAAACAAAAATTAACGATAGTATTGATTATTATTACATACTTTAGGGTTACATAAGGTCCTGTCACAAAATGAATATTATTCGTGATGTTAATTTTAGTAAACCAACTGGGTCATTTAGACCCGTTCTCAACAGGAAGGTTAATATATGCTTTTTCTTTTTGTTCTAAATACTGCTGGATGAATATAAACCCTTCGAACAGTGAAAATGTTGTTTTCTATCACAGACTTGTAGATATGAATTAGTACTGTGAAGGATATAATCAACTATGGTTTAAGGAAGATGTGAGATGGCGGTGACTTCCAAGCATAGTTCTGGAACGCCTGGAGCACTGTCATCATAATTTAGTATTTGTATGATTTACTCTCTGGAAGAGAAATACTGTTGGCGTAACACTCTCACAATACCCGAAGTGCTGGGATACGGGTATGTAGTATAAAAATAATCGAAATAATCTAAAACGGTGGATAGCAGTGCCGAATGAGTAGTTTTCATTTTCTAGACTGTTTAGTGATAGTCACGGCGAATTTCACCGCAGGGAGCATGAGTAAGGACGAAAACGAAGTGGCATGTAAAACCAATCGTAACTGATATTAGAGTCAGATCTACAGTTTCATTGTCTCTGAGTTATTAGGTACCAGTTCCTATGATATTTCATCGGTATGGAGGGAATGGTCCCATGTAAGCGAACTTTAAAAATAAGTCCGTACGGAAAATTTTTGCTGCCTTTGTGAACTGGCAGACACTTTAAAATATTACGAAAATTGTTATTTTTTTCTTGAAACTGTCTTGTGTAGTCTCTGATTAGTCTACCACATGACTTTCTGTTCTGAATATATCTCATTTCACACGTATTGCAATGTTTCCAGTCCATTCTTGGCGACAAGACATTATATACACTATCAGATCAGATGTATCCGGACATGTGTTAGTGGGACAGAATGAGGTATCGCAATGGTTAACACACTGGACTCGCATTTGGGAGGACGACGCGTGAAACCCGCCCCCGACCATCTAGATTTAGATTCTCCGTGACTTCGTCAAATCGCTCCAGGAAAATTCCAGGATGGTCCTTTCGCAGGGACTCGGACGAGTTCCTTCCCGATCGTTGTGCTCGGTCTCTAATGACCTCACTGTCGACGTTACGTTAAGCCTTAAAGTTGTTTCTCACTTTGTTCCTATTAGTGGACCCTTCACCTTTATGACGGCTTGAGCTCTGCTGGTGGCACTTCCACTGAGGTGTCAGAATTTCTGTGGTGGAATGACAGTCCATTCTTCATGAAGAACAAAACCCGTAGAAGGTAGTGAGTTTGACACTGGGGCCTGGAACGAAGTCGACGTTCTAACTCATCCTGGAGCTGTTCCATTGGGTTCAGGCAAGGACTCTGGGTTCCCTTTCGTTCACAAACTACTGTCTCCCAGATGCTGCTCTTCGACAGGGTGCATTATCTTCGTCTTCGAACAAAACCTCAGCTGTACTCAGTAAACAGTGCTGTAAAATGTGTTCATATCTATCCGAATTCCGTGTTTCCTCGAACACAATGAGGAGAGCATACTGTAACGAAGAAAAACACTTCCTTTCTGTAACATCACCACCTCTGCACTTCTCTGTTGGTACTACACATGACGACAGTAACTTTCGACCTGACGTTCATACGGTATAAGATGATTCATCAGTCCTGATTACCCGTATTCTGTTGCCCACTCTCGAGTGACGTCACTCTTTACACCATCTCGTGGGCCACTCAGCATCGACTACAGAAACGTGAATCCTATGAGGAGCTGCTCGAGGATTAAACTCCGTTCTTTTTAACTCTTTACGTACAGCCACTGTGAGATGAGAGATGGTGGCATAAAGATTCCATCAGTCTTTGCGTCAATACCCTGGATTAAAATAAAAAAACCTACGCAGCGTCTTATGAAGCGAGAGGGCATGCGATACTGTTGATGGCGATCCGTCGGCCGGAGGGGACGTTAAGGCGTTGAGGCTATTCCGAAGAATTAAGCTATGTGCCGGCACTGGGTTTTACTTTCTCCCTTCCTTTAAGCCCCTTCACAAGCCCAACACTTCACTATACAAGAACTCGTCACACTCGTCCAATAAACACAGACGCCCTTGACACGTCGTAGAAGGTCGGAGGATGGTAACAGCAAACCACCTCCACCCGCTCCTTATCTAGAATGGGGATGCAGAATTCTTGCACCTACTCCCCTACTCCCATTCCCTGAATATGAGACTACGTTGAGTTTTTGTCTTCGTCTAACGTGGTAATTTTGGTTTACAACATGTGTTTCGGGGATAATTATTAACTAAATGAGGCAATATAACTCACAAGTTGTCAAGAAGCATAATTATTTTTGGTTTTTTAGCCGGCAGTGGATTCCCAGCCTCCAACGGTGAGTGATTCAGTCGGTCCTAAGTATGTGCCTGCAACACCTAAAAGCTGAACCATTGTTTCACAGGTGAAATAAACTTCAAGCGTTTTCTGTTTATGGCTTCAGTTGCTACCTGTTGTGTGTCTCCAGACCAAACAGCAATACATTCACTGGATTCTCATCACCAGCACAGCAAGACTTGTCGTACGTCAAATACTGTGTTGTTCATTAGATGGTTAGAACGAAGTGGTTACTGAAATTTACTAAAAATTAAAATAAAGTGCTGCAAAGAAACCGAATTTATCCTTCGTTTTCAAGAAAGCCTTAAAAAGAGATTTCTTTTCAAAGAGTGCTGCGCTCATAATGACACGGCTGCATTCTCCAGACCATACACAGTACGCCCCTTAACAAAGGCTTGCGATCTCCAAGGATAACCACCTGTTAGTATCATGCGCCAAACCAGAAAACGGGGTTTTTCAACATTTTGTGATACCTACTATGTGTTTTAGTTACCGAAATTAGAGTTGCAAATTTAAAGTGAAGTTAATCACTAGTGGTAAGAACACATGGCCTGATTCCGAAATGACAAGTCTGACCATTCTATTGTATGGATGAACCCACGATACTCGGTGTTGCTGTCTTGTTGATGACAATGTTGAAGGTGATTGCCCCGAAGAAATTGGTGTCTGGGTTGTGTGGGAAGGGTGCGGGCGGTATACAAGGTGCAACTGTGGAGTGCGCTGGTATGCATTTCAATTACAATGAGACGAATTTTTCCCAACGATTGATGTCCAGGCAGAACCCTTGGTGCAGAAGTCTGCATTTTGACTGTTCATCAATTATCCCACTTCGGAAATCACCTCGTTTTGCCGGCCGCGGTGGTCTCGCGGTTCTAGGCGCGCAGTCCGGAGCCGTGCGACTGCTACGGTCGCAGGTTCGAATCCTGCCTCGGGCATAGATGTGTGTGATGTCCTTGGGTGAGTTAGGTTTAAGTAGTTCTAAGTTCTAGGGGACTAATGACCACAGCAGTTGAGTCCCATAGTGCTCAGAGCCTTTTGAACCATTTGAACCTCGTTTTCTTTCTGGAAATGGCTGCCACTGAATGGTTTCTTCAACTGAGGAAAGAGGAAGAAGTCAATGAATGCCTTGGCTGGAGAATAAGAGGTAAGACAAAATTTGGTGGCCCAGAGAGGCAGCGTGTTTAACTTTTCCTCTACAGAATCGGATGCGGCGTTCTCATGGAGCAAAAGCAACCCCTTGGACAGCTTCGCGTTCTCGACGGTCGTGAATTCACATGCCCTCACTGCCTGCTCTCCTGCTTTGCCTGTACACGTCCATGATGATTAAGCGATTAAAGAATTTATTCTGATCGTACTGACCCAGCTGCAATATTTCCGCTGATGCCTCAGATGGGTACGCTTTTTGAATATGTACGAGCAGTCACGGAAGATAACTAGCGATGATCTTGATCGTTTTCTAGATCTTGTGCAAGATGTTGAAAACTGATCCATCACTTACTTCCATTTTATTCACTGTCGCCATAGTGACGCGCCGGTTTTCGATCAACAGCGGTTACACTTCTTTTTGCGAATCCAGGTGTTTTCACAGGGAGGTGGCCTGCCACATCTTCACTAAGACTAGTTTCTCCTCGCTTGATGCGCCCGTAGCACCCAACCACTGTGTCGTATAGGCAGTGCACTGTAGCTGCACACTTTCATCAACTCAGCTCGCGGACTACAGAATGCTGGCATGTACATTGAAAGAAAAGCAAATTAAGTGAGGTTTCTTCCAGGATATTGAACCTTGAATTTACTCTCAAAATCTTTTCTTAAAGAATTTACTTTGTTTACTAGCGATTCATCAAGATCATTAACACATTTTATCACACTAGGTGACCGTGGAAGTAGTTGCCATGGAGTAACTGATGAAAATGAAATTACCTTTAACAAATGGGAATTTTCTTCATAAAAGTCTTTTCAAAACAGATTTAAAATTTATAAGCCGAAAGACACCCTCGAAATATCAAGTTTCAATTTTATTTAGAGGCAGAAAGAACAATATTGACAGTATAAGCCTTCGGGCTGAGAATCTTGCCGCTCCCTTTAAACACGGCCGTAGTCACGACCGCTCATAACAACCTCTGAAAGACTTCACTGGTGCAAATCTGCAACACAGCAGATTACTTTTAACTAAAATTTTTAACACCTCACACACACACATTAACTATGCACCCCGTAAGAGGGATGGAAATGGCACAAACACTTACACTAAGAAAGTATATACCACCGAAAGTCCAATTTGTTTTTAAAAGGACTCTTAGGGTGGAAGGGTGGAAACTTTATAAAATGACTATTTAAATAAAACCCATGAAATTCAGACTTACACAAAATGTACAACATGCTCTAAATTACACATACACCGCCTCGCAAGATGATAGGCAAGATAAAAACATATTTGAAGAATTCGGCCTTTACAACTTAATTCTATAAATTCGTTAACACCGAATCTGACAAACATCACAGAGGCAGCTATTAACGTATGTCAGATTGACAGGGGGATTACTGAAAAACCCGAACCGGAGGTTGCGCTAACCCTCCCTGACTCCACAAGGGAAAAACGTACCACCCAATTCACAAATCACCACCTTCTCGCTGGTGAGCAAACGGAAAAGAATGGTTGCACGACCCCAAAACAATGCGGCTTGTGGCCTAACCAAGAAAACAAGTAGAATTTAACAAGTAAATGAAACAACATATTTCCAATCACTTAACTTCTAATAAACTGCGATATCTGGCAAAGACCTGGCGCAGCACCCCCAACGCTCTCCCGAACCGTCCGCTGCCAGCCGCTTCAACGGAAAGGCGCGCCGATCTCTCGTCTCACGCCGTCGCAGCTCGCCCCAGTCAGACCGATGTCGTGGTTTCACTCCTGTTGCTCACGTGTCAACCGCGAAGCCACTACCCCTTTCTATACGGCGCGGCTCACTGGACTCACGTGGGGATCTCACATGAGCCGACTCTCAAGGTGGACGAGTCACCTCGTGTCTCTGTGCGCGACCGACCAACCGACCGATCCAACAGCCAATGACCATTGCTCGAGCAACTCGAGCAGACTGGCGGCCTAACGCACAGACTCAGATGCAGAAATTCAGCCCCGACTGGCCGACCACTAGTTGAGTTCTGTTACTGGCGGAGTGGCAAGACTCTCATTTTCTGGCTTTGATCCAATCGACAGACATACTCGCCCTCCGATGACAGACAGTCACTAACTGCCGCACAAATGGGAACGAGAGACAGACGAGCAACTGGTGACGCGAGGCTGACCTAGCCTCACCCCGACTGACCAACTGCCGAGCTGATAGCGGCCCTTAAATGTACGTGAATAGGCAACCTTTCCGCTTTCCCACAAGAGGGAGAAACCCAAGCTGCGACTGCCACAGTAGCGCTACCGCCAGAAACAGAGGGCGACTGCTTCACACAACGCGCTGCGGCGCGCTCTTCAAACAGCAATTTTTTTCTTTACCACGGCTCAGATATAATTAAAACTGTATTACTACCGCTCTGAGGTAAGGGCTGTGGATACATTTACTGGTGAGGAGTTGGGACAAAGAGAGAGGGGGAGAATGGGGAGAGAAAGCGACTTGAAAAAAAACAAGATATAATGAGTGATATTATTGTTATGCTCATAGTGGTCGTTGATGACATTGCTGAAGATATTTCATCCCTAATTTCTGTGTAAACGTGAAGAGGGTTGTGTGAAAAACAACCAAATGTGTAGTATATGAGACTGGGCTAAATTAGCTCTAAGAAAGTGTGACCACCTAGTTTAAAATAAAAAGGGGACTGATGACCTTAGAAGTTAAGTCCCATAGTGCTCAGAGCCATTTGAGCCATTAAAATAAAATTCGCTGATTAGTTTAGTCGCAAAAGAACACATAAAAAGGGGAAATTTGGAAGGTCTGCTATGGCTCTTGACAACAACAGTGGACGCATGGACCCAATCTTTAGTGTGAGACAGTTCATGGAAAGGCACTGGAAAATTGGGAAATACCTGCTTATGTGCTTTCTTACTGAAGGGTTACGATAGTGTCCCAAGGTAAAAGTAATTGGAAGCCTTGTAGAGAGAGAGGGTTGGAAAGAAAACAGCTAAAATCCTTCAAGAATGTATGACAAAAGCTTCATCTGTGTCCAGATCCGAATTGGAAGAACTAATTCGTTTACAGATGTTACGGCCTTGAGTCAAGGAAGTGTGGTGTCAGTGTCATTTTTTATAAAGCTGATGCACGAAACTGTGAAGCAGACAAAAGAAGCTCATAGAGGAAGACAAATGAAGCTGAAAATATTTGCTGATGATAGTGTGGTGTGGGGAATCAACAAAAAGAGGAACAGGAACAAGTAACCAAATGAAAAAAATCTAAAGATATTGGAGAAACGCAGAGTTAAGAAAAGCAAGACTATCGTGGTGACCAGAGGAGACAGAGAATCCAAGGGAACAATTAAAAGGACAGAGTGACATTAAATATCCGAGAAGTGTGATAATGGAAAAAATAATGGAGGCAGAAGACAGCAGAAGGCTACAAAAGAGTAGTGCATTTTACCAGTGTCTGAGGAGTTTAGGCTGGAGAAGGGGCTGCCAGTGACGTGCAAGGAAGTGCTGTAGAAGACGTACTTTACACCCATATTGACGCATGCAGTGGAGACCTGGACAGTACAAGAAGAGAGGAGAGTAGACTCCAAGCCAGATAAATGAAACCCCTAAGAAGTATGTTAGGGTAAACGAGGAGAGACAGAAAGAGATGAAGATGGTAGGAACCAAATTGGAGTATAAAATCTGACTCAGAACTGAGCAGAATAGATTAAGACGGTTTTGATATACAGTATAAAGGTAATGAAAGATGAAAGAATCCCAAAATGAATGATGAAGTGCCAAGTTTGTAGACCAGAGGGAGATCTAGAGTAAGATGAGTTGACACAATAAAGAGGAATGTAAGAAGGAGGAATCTGGACTGGAACTAAACAGTTACAGAAGAAAGGTGTGAAGACCGAGGAAAACAGAGAAGTAGTATGAATGTTCCAATCCGGACAGATGCTATATAAAGTGGAAACGAAGACAAGAATTCATGTACTACATTTCTTAGGGTACAGCTGGGTTGTTTTACTCGCGGGGCTATTCTGTCTAAAACAAGAAATGCTGCAGCAGTGAGCCAGTTCCTCACAGAATCAAGTTCGTGTCTCAGTATTCCTACGTTGCCGCATGTGGTTAGAGTAGGGCGTTTCCTGTTACATCAGGGACAGGTCAGAAGAGTATACTCTCGAGGTAAGCGAATTATAATGGATTATCGCCATGGTTAAAGAATAAAACCTAAGAAATTAAGGGTTACTATGCAAAATAACGTGAAACGTGAAACTCTGATTGTTACTTGTATAACAGCACAGGTTATGTAGTGTTCATCAAAACAACTAATGCTGATTTTTCCATAAATGTCTGATTTTCCGCGTCGTCCGAAATGTCTGCACGTGGAACTATTTCGCTCCATGCATGTGGGGCTGCATCCGCTCAGTCAAATTAATAGTTTAATTAATGTTTTAGTGCGAAATCATAGAAAACATGTTTTCTTGGTTCTTTTCAGATGGTCCATACATGCAAAGGGATGAAACAAAGCGCTTCATGGTCGGAGAAAGATATGAAACAAGCAGTAACAAGTGTGGCAGGCAGCTCTTCTGGATAAAGTGCCAGCAGTCTGCTACATGATTTCAAGAAGTGTATGTGGATGCAAAGGACGAAAAATGTTTACTTGTGGCAAATGATTTTCGGCACAGAAATACTCAGGGTGGAATAGCCTCTTCACTGGGTGGAAGAGCCCCATCATTTTTATGCGTTGTGATATCTGTCTTCTTCAGATATTTGCTCAGTACGAAAGAAATTTCGATCTTTTATACATTGGAATGTATTCACAATTAAAATACCATAATTCCATCGCTTTGAGAGATTTTTTAAATGGTTTCATGTCAAAATCGGTAAGGTGTACTGCTGAAATGAGCGGAAGAGCCCCGCTGTGTTCTTTTCCTACCTAATAGAATGATATATTGAAAGAATTGTAAGAAAACTGTCACTCGAGTACAAAACAAATTATCTGCATCGAAGGGGTGCGAGGGAAAGAAGAATGTAACCAGTATGTTTAGAATATCTTCAAGCACAAGATAGATGGAAAAAAGAGGAATGGAAAGTTGTACGTAAAAGTTTCATCGAGACTTGTGAAGGAAGCAAGAAAGATAAAATTTGGTCGTCCCGTCAGTGATTATGTCATTATAATCCGGTACAAAGTCAAATAGTATAAGTCTGCAGAAAGAATATACGTTAATTTAGAGAAAACACGAAAATCGTACACCTGGATGTCCAGACGAGAGAGTGTCAACTTCAGTTACATCTTATATCTACCCAGTAAAAATTGTAAAGCACTGAAAGTGCCGGTTTTTTTTCTTTAAGCGTCTGTGTTATGCTTCCGCGCGAGTATGAGATGTTAGTCACTCATTTGTTGTTTTACTGTATTTCTTTTAAATTTTGAGCAAACTTTGGACCAACACAGCTGCTGAAGATTTGCAGTTTCAGGGAATGAAATTAAATGATACTAACTCAAAACTTACTGACAGTATGTCACTGTAGCGGGCCAACACACTCTGGAGGTGTTCGGCCACCTGGTGCAAGTCTATTTTCAGCCACTTCGGCGATTTGCATATCAATGAAGACGAGATGAATTGATTAGTACAACACAGACTCACAGAAACCGAGCGAAGAGAATCTGACGCAACTGGAATCGAACCGAGAGCCCCCCGATCTCGAAGCCCCGAAGTTACATTCACCAAGAGCTTTGAGCAGTTTAAAGTAATTATGCATGGAGTATCGGACCAACATCTTAAACTGTTGTACATGAATGTAATGTACATCACAAAACAGACCCTGGTACTGCTTGCTGCACTCTTTTAGTGACACGAATTGAGGGGCTGAACATATTTCAAGGAAACTGGCGCCTACAGAAGGCAACTGAGTATTGCTCCCAGTCTCTGGCACTCTCGGCTATCGCTTAAAGAGCGTACGCGTTTTTAGAAAGCTCAGTGGTGTCAATAAAAAGGTCAGTAGTGGCATTAGGTGGACATTCAGTGTCACATTTCAATGCTATTGCATAATTTAGCGGTTAGATGCAGACAGAATATAATTAAATATATTCTGAACCACTCGTTACTGTCTGAATACACTAGTGGCTCCTTAACATTCCCATCGGTCTGACGTTCTGATGTTGCTGTACTGACATGGATGGCATACCGTAACACGGCATACAATAGAAAAGTTCAACAGCACGATCCTGGCTCATAGTCAGTTCCGTCACCTTGACAAATGTTTACTTAACAAGCTATTAGTTCATGTTTAGTTTTACGAAATTTGAAATTGGCTTATGCAGTTTCGAAAAAACGAAACAACAGGAAGAAATAACTAAATAAACCTTGTAGGAGAGACCAGGACAATAAATACAGGGTGTTTCAAAAATGACTGGTATATTTGAAACGGCAATAAAAACTAAACGAGCAGCGATAGAAATACACCGTTTGTTGCAATATGCTTGGGACAACAGTAAATTTTCAGGCGGACAAACTTTCGAAATTACAGTAGTTACAATTTTTAACAACAGATGGCGCTGCAAGTGATGTGAAAGATATAGAAGACAACGCTGTCTGTGGGTGCGCCATTCTGTACGTCGTCTTTCTGCTGTAAGCGTGGGCTGTTCACAACGTGCAAGTGTGCTGTGGACAACATGGTTTATTCCTTAGAACAGAGGATTTTTCTGGTGTTGGAATTCCACCGCCTAGAACACAGCGTTGTTGCAACAAGATGAAGTTTTCAACGGAGGTTTAATGTAACCAAAGGACCGAAAAGCGATACAATAAAGGATCTGTTTGAAAAATTTCAACGGACTGGGAAAGTGACGGATGAACGTGCTGGAAAGGTAGGACCACCGCGTACGGCAACCACAGAGGGCAACGCGCAGCTAGTGGAGCAGGTGATCCAACAGCGGCCTCGGGTTTCCGTTCGCCGTGTTGCAGCTGCGGTCCAAAATACACCTGTATCCATACAAAATTCAAACGCGGCAACCCCTCAGCGCCGCTACCATTGCTGCATGAGAGACATTCGCTAACGATATAGTGCACAGAATTGATGACGGAGATATGCATGTGGGCAGCATTTGTTTTACTGACGAAGCTTATTTTTACCTGGACGGCTTCGTCAATAAGCAGAACTGGCGCATATGGGGAA
Source organism: Schistocerca gregaria (assembly GCF_023897955.1). Taxonomy (NCBI): domain Eukaryota; kingdom Metazoa; phylum Arthropoda; class Insecta; order Orthoptera; family Acrididae; genus Schistocerca; species Schistocerca gregaria. The sequence goes on from NC_064921.1 coordinate 137,112,233, forward strand.
CGGGAAAGCCCCATGTTGCAGTCCCATCGTCCCTGCATCCTCAAAAAGTACTGGTCTGGGCCGCCATTTCTTCCAAAGGAATCATTGGCCCATTTTTCAGATCCGAAACGATTACTGCACCAAGCTATCTGGACATTCTTCGTAAATTTGTGGCGGTACAAACTGCCTTAGACGACACTGCGAACACCTCGTGGTTTATGCAAGATGGTGCCCGGCCACATCGCACGGCCGACGTCTTTATTTCCTGAATGAATATTTCGATGATCGTGTGATTGCTTTGGGCTATCCGAAACATACAGGAGGCGGCGTGGATTGGCCTCCCTATTCGCCAGACATGAACCCCTGCGACTTCTTTCTGTGGGGACACTTGAAAGACCAGGTGTACCGCCAGAATCCAGAAACAATTGAACAGCAGAAGCAGTACATCTCATCTGCATGTGAAGCCATTCCGCCAGACACGTTGTCAAAGGTTTCGGGTAATTTCATTCAGAGACTACGCCATATTATTGCTACGCATGGTGGATATGTGGAAAATATCGTACTATAGAGTTTCCCAGACCGCAGCGCCATCTGTTGTTGACAATTGTAACTACTGTAATTTTGAAAGTTTGTCTGCCTGAAAATGTACTGTTGTCCCATGCATATTGCAACAAACGGTATATTTCTATCGCTGCTCGTTTAGTTTGTATTGCCGTTTCAAATATATCGGTCATTTTTGAAACACCCTGTACATACGACACAATACCGACACCATAGGTTCCTCAATCTAAAAGTACTGTCGTCAGTGAGAGATACTGCTACAGAATAGCCAACGATGACAGAAACAGGGTGCAATGGCGACGGATTCCTGTAAAAGACAGTCTCATTGTGACACAAAATATTATTTTTATTGAATTTTGGTGTTATTTTAGGTTTATGGTGGTACTAAAGTACCTTTACCTCTATCGGTCACCACTGGCGGAAAACCGGCCATGTTCGTATTGTAATAATAAACAACAGGTTACTTTCTCAGAAAATGAAATTTATTCTGCATATATTTCATACTGTTGATGTTACCCTGTAAGAGTGTCCACATTACCCAGGTACTCAGGGCAATCGCCTCATGTCACAGACTTAACAAAATGTTTATATAGCTCTGACGCTATTCGACAGTTTTCGATTTTTCTGATACAGCTATGCGTCCAACACCCCTGGGTGACACTGGACGCCATGAATTTTTCCACGGAAGGCACAGATTTCAAAACAAAACAAAAACTCTCTTAAGACGTCGATAATCCCCCAGACTTCCCCTACACGGAGAGACGAATTGGTTATTTGGCCACAGTGGCAGCGCCATGGCTTTAACCCAGAGATACCGGGAGGGAGGTGGCAACAGTAGCGTACACTCCATTACGGTCACAAGTGGAGTGCTGTTTGACGCTACACACTGGTTGCTCTTCCTCACTCGTGACAGTTGATTCGTCATCTGCTGTTTGAGTTGCGGAAAGCCGACTCTATGCCATGCTATTTTATTATATTTTCAGTTTCTTCGCTCTTCAAAATACCTCTCCTACAGCACTCATCAACCACATTTTTGGCGTGGTACCTAGTCTTCCAAGTCTTCTAATGTAACAACAGCAAAAGGATCCGTTATTTTTGAAACCCCGTAAGTCATGTAAAGAAAACTTGTGTAAAATAAGGAAAAAATTATTCCTCAATAACCTAGATATCATTTGTAAACTGTTTTCATTCTGACGATCAATACTTACGAAAAGATATAATGGAAGTATGACGCAAAATTTAACTACTTAGCAAGTTTCCCAAAGAAAAATGTGAAAATCAGTCACTTACGGGGTTTAACAACTAAGTGAATAATATTTTATTATTGTCTTAAAGAGAAAACAATATTCATACTAGTATGATTTACTGATATGTGTATAGACTTTATTTGAGTATAAAAGGCAATTAACATTTAAAGTGAGCATAAATTCAGCCCAATTTTCAGAAGAAAAATATTTTAATATAAAGACACATAGAACTTGCTTCTTAAATGAAAATAAAAGATCCCAATCAGCCCGTTGTTAGTGGTACTGCAGTTACATAGAGTACTCCAAAAATGTTTAATTTCCTCCTCATTGGACTATCTTTCTAAAACAATTTTCTTTATATCAGTCGGAAGATCACGGGGACATACTCTTTTTCTGGCATATTAACGGTACTGGTGTCACAGTTTAGAAGTCTGAATGTGTGACTTACAATACCATTTCTCCATTCGCTCGCGATGCTACAACAATCTCAAGAGTAAAACTATGGTACTAACTTAGGTCGAGCCACTGCCCCAACGTGGGATTCAACGATGAGGGTAGTTTTTTTAATAAGGAAAGCCGCCAGGTTTTATGAGCAACAATAACGTTATCTTCTACAACTCTGACTGCTACTCTATTATTCGTGGATGCATTGGTAACCAGTCACACATACAACATCAGCGTGCACGGCGTATCACATTTCTTGACAACTTTTATTAAGAACAAATCATTTCGTCATAGGTTGTACTTGATATGAAACGGATTATCTTTCGGCACTTCAAATATTAGAAAATAAATTGGAAGAAGTATCATTATCATTAGTAAGTAACATTTTATTATGTTACACTCATATACATGTCTATTTCTAAATGATTTTTTTTTACTCTAACATCGTTATACTAAGAGGAAGATATGCTTAAACAAGTTAAGCATTCAGAGAAGGTTCAGTAACAAATGCAAAACCGTTTGCTTCCTAAGATTAGTGAATGTCGCGTTACCTGTGCCAACAGTTACTCTATGTGGAAAGGTATGTGGCCTACTGAAAAATTCCTTGAATATAAAATCAGTGAAACTGAAGTGCAAATCGCTGAGGTACATTTACATCAAGCTACCAAGCTAGATGACAAGGAATTTATTTATTAAAAGCAGAACATCAGCCCTTATGTTTTGGGTTAAACAGCGAAAAGTTTGACATATTACGTACACAAATCTTATTTTTTGCTAGATTAGAAACCAGTTCTATAGGATTTAGGCATAGTGGCAGTAAGATGAAAACCATATAGTTGCAAGATGATCTCGTGCAAATAGAGTAAAAGGCTGCAGCTCCTTAATGAATGCTTGAAGTTGGACTTTTCTTCTTCCTCCATGTTTTTTTTATGTTGTTTCTTTTTCCTGTGCACAACAGGAAAACAAATGGCTCTGAGCACTATGGGACTTAAACATCCGAGGTCATCAGTACCCTAGAACTTAGAGCTACTTAAACCTAACTAACCTAAGGACACCACACACATCCATGCCCGAGGCAGGATTCGAACCTGCGACCGTAGCGGTCGCCCGGTTCCGGTTCAAATGGCTCTGAGAACTGTGGGACTTAACATCTATGGTAATCAGTCCCCTAGAACTTAGAACTACTTAAACCTAATTAACCTAAGGATATCACACTACACCCAGTCATCATGAGGCAGAGAAAATACCTGGCCCGCCTTTAATCGAACCCGGGAACCCGGGCGCGGGAAGCGAGAACGCTACCGCACGACCACGAGCTGCGGACGCCCGGTTCCGGACTGAAGCGCCTAGAACCGCTTGGCCACACCGGCCGGCACAGGAAAACAAAGTATTCACAGTTTTCCTGCTGTAGTCGTAGAGCGGAAGTGAACATGATATGAAATTCCGCAGTAACAAGAGAGAAATGTTGCCTGGCACTGTTGCTCAATAACACTTTTCGCATGTTGTTACAGTGCAGTGTATATGAATCCACAGATCGTTGAAATAAACTAATGGTCTCTTTAATACTGGTCCTTCACTTTCTCGCAAAAAGTCTAATGTTGTTCTTCTTTTTGTAAATACATTCCCTCGTCTGCACATAAAGACTGGTTCATTGTGACCTCTTTCAAAGTGAAATCCTATAGGTGGGTAGTATATCTCATGCGTTTTTTCTTGTCCTGAAAGTCCAACTTTTTATCTTTGAGGCGGGAATATGAATCCTGCTCCTCGTTCCATAATTTCCACATCATTGATTTCCCAATTTTTGCTTGCCATTATTTGTCCGTGCCTAATGACACTTTCGGTGTCGGTATTATTAAACCTTTCCCATTCTCGTCCTGCAAAATGAATAACGTAAATAGATATTAGTCGCAGCTTCCTGCGGAAGTATTTTATACATTTTTATTTGGTCGCTTTCTTGGCTGTCTGTCTGTTAAGTACAAATTGTACATTTCATTTTAAACTGTCTTCTGGATGAGCTAGGGACTTGAAATTTTGTACATAATTCAGAAAAGGATGACAGTGCAAAATTACCTCGATTTCTTGTCGGTGTGTCTGGTAAACGTGAGCGTGGGAGTGAAACAGTCTGGTAACACCTGCCCTTTCAGCTGCGACGTGATGGGCACCGATGCGTAGAGAGAGCCGGAAGAGAAGATGAATATACCTGCTTCTTTGTGTGACTGTAGTTTATTTTAAACTTATTTCAAATGATATAGTGACTGAAAATTTTAAACAGAGCTCAGAACTGCATGACAATGCAATATTAGCTGTGTGGCGTAGCGTAGTTTGCTTCTTACTGTCATTTCCCAATGAATTAGAGAGCTAAAACTTTCGACGCAGTTCAGAAATCGATGGCCATGCAGTATTAACCATTTCAGTAACAGGGGGGAGGAGGGGGTGGGGAAGTACTTCACGCCTACCATTTGAAAAATATTGTAATCTAGTTAGTTACTTTGTGTTTTAAAATACTGAAATACTTTCATTGTTTTTAATGAAATCTACTTCCATATTCCATATAGGTTTTAAAATTTTCAGTTAAACTTCACTACGCGAAAATTGAAGTCTGCAAATCAGATGGTACTTTCCCCAGTGAATGTCGCATTCAGTATTTCGAGGTACTTACGCACCAGTATCTCTTTAAAAAGTATGCTGAGAGTAAAATTCAGCAACAATTAAGCGTGTTCGCATTTTTCAATTTTTTTTGGTCGTTATGAAGTTATTGGAAATACACTGACATTCTTAAGAGTGTCCGAAAAGGTATTTTCAGGTTCTGGACCCTATTCTGGACCATACATACAGATGAACACCGCTTAAACAAGAGTGTTGCTAATACAGTTCAACAAACATTAAGGAATATGGCTTCTTTTACCGGTGGGCATAAAGTATTCCATTCCTCCGTTGGTACTTCTTGTTATGGAAAATTCATTGGTACTGCTAGTTTTAACTCGCTTGTTTGATATGTGGCGGAGGTTTCTTCGTCTATCACTATCATTTCCTCGTTTATTTTCTCCATTCGCGAATAGTTTGCAGGTAAGCCGCATTGTGAGCTTTAATCTCTCTAATTTGTATCGACACGGTCTTCCCTTGAGACATACATAGCAAGAAAAACATAATAGTGCAGTCAGTTGAACGGAAACTACAATAAATCTCTCAGTTGTAATCTTATCAAAATGTTTGAAATCGATTGAAAGATTTCACTCGCATACACGGAAACAAATCATTTTAAAAATAAAAAACAATTTGTAATATGCGACGTTCTTAAACTGGATTGACAAGTATAAAATAATTTCTCCTTACTCCTACACACGTAGTCCTGTAAATTTGCGAGTCAAAACTTTTACTGGCTATAAAAATACTTCTTAGATTTAAAACGAAAAACATTTGGGACATGTAATACATAACTCATGCATGAATAGTTCACATTCTTGCTCTTACACTATCTGCTTATTGATACATGAACATTTCTCCTTATAACAATATTACATACTATGTGGTAGATTAAAAATTCCTTTTTAATAACTATTTCACAATAATCGTTCATGTTCACGCCGAAACGTAACAACGCTTACTATTTTCAATTAGAACGTGGAATGTGACTGTTTCCAGTCGCGTGACCATGTTAGTTCCCACTACCGGCAGTTTAGCAGCTGGTCTAGCCCAGTAATACATTGTAATATTTTATTTATTTCAACGGTTACTTAGCTCCTTGCCCCAATAATAGCCAGTTGTTTTGTCGCTGTTGTATTGTGACTGCAGTTCTGTGCAGCAGTTGTACAAGACATCGGTAGGCGCCAGTAGGGCTTCTGACAAGGCAGGAATTCTCCAACGTATCTGAGGCTCAAACGATATTTAGGCCTGAACAAACATGCTAGTCACGTTGAGAAACGTCAGAAAAGTTTCTCGAAAGTTTATGACAGCCAGAGTGTGGCATCGGAGATAAAAATTTCAAAAAATGGTAAGTCACTACATAAGATGAAGACTGTGAGAATCTTGTATCTTTACAATTTAGTCATCTAGTTAGCTGGGGCCATCGATTTCTGAACTCACGATAGCCATTCTCATGAAGTCTGCCTCATAGCAAACAAATCTCTGCTCGCCAAAAGTAGGTTTATCCATTTATTTTTTTGGCCTCAGTCGAAGTATACACCGGGCCTTCTTAACAATTATTAAGTCGCTAAAAGCAGGTTACAATGGTTGAACGTGATGAATTTACTAGAGCATAAAAGTACAGAAATTTGTTGAACATGATGCTACATTAGTAATGAGATCGGTGGAGCGCCTTATATTCATTTTTACGTAAGTTGATATTTGAATATCGTGAGACCACTTATTAATTTACAAATTATTGTTTCCCTCCGACAGATTGGAAACTGAAGTTTTGTAAGTGGTGTAATTGCAGATACTACAGCGAAACAGATACTAAAGTGGGGACTGAAGCACCATATTCTCAAGATTCTTGCTCCTTGTTGTAGCATTTACAAGATAGAATGATGTGATTGAGAGCACCAGTATGGAAATTTTCCTTAGAACAATACGTATCATCCCTAGCTTTTTTCCTGTGGAGATAGCTTGGATAACATGCATGTCTTATGCGTAGTCTAATAAGGGATAAAATATTTCATTTGCTGAGATTTAAGAAAAAAGCTATTTTTTGCAATAAGGGGTTGAATTTGAGGATAAATTCATCCTCTATTAGTTTCTGTTGTTAACCATTTCTGTGAGAACTTCTGTTGATTAAAGAACTAAGATCACTGTAAGCGAGAGCCATGCCCTAAAAACGGTCGTTTGTAATTCAGTGCTACTCTAAGGCATCCACTGTTTCGTGTTATTGGGTCCCAGCACGAAACTTAATCCATCACAACCGGTTTCACCTTATTGTAATGCACATCTTCAGGTGAAAAAACCTAATAAAACTTACAAAATCGATTAGCAGCAAATTAATAATACCAAAAATGTGGGTATGTAAACAAAATGGAGAGAGCGCGAAATACAATTAATTTAACATTAGGTCCTTGAAATAGTACAGTATCGCAACATTTGTCTTTAGTATTGCCAATTAAAATTGATTTTGAGCAATCCAGAAAAAGAACACCAACAATTAGTTTCTGTAGGCCGTGTAACTGAACTGTGCAAATCGCGTTAACGGACACAGAATAAAAGAACATAGCGTAAGAAATCTGAAAAACAATTGGGAAATAACCTTACGCTAAACTGAAGGAACGATGGCTCACCAGTGCCGCAAAACCGATGAACACGGAAAATCTGCATGTAGTGACCCTGGCTATGCCTACAGCAGGAAAGTCGTAAACACCACATTATGGTGTAGACACGGCGAAGTGTTGGAGAAAACTAACCTCGGGCAATGCGTCACGAGAGGGCAAGTGAGATATAATGGGATACGTCCATTGAGATCCTGAAAGTGGCTAGTAAGTGAGACAGGTACATTTTTCAAGACGAAGATCTGGAGCCGTTACCTAAACAGGAATGGATAAATAAAGGAAAGACGGCGTATGTACTACAGCAACAAAACCGTTGGGAATAAAATGATGAAATTATGACAATACTGTATTAATTGCTATGATAAAGTTATTTAAAAATTATTTTGATGGAGCACCAATAAGGTCAAAATTACAAAATGACCCTAAAATAAGGTGTGTTAAAATCATAAAAAAATACTGCACATTATTACAAGTTATTAAAAACCTCAACCGGGATTTTAAGAGAAAGATACCGTAAGGGTTAAATAAATGCTTCATTAGAACTATTTTAAGTATTGCAACCTCTGGATATTATCCTTGTTGCTATTGCATAAAATCCTTGAGTTTGTTGTTGGGTCACGAACAGTGTGTCCAGTGTAAGGTAAATGGTTGGCAAGAGCAGATTTAGAACGCTTGAGGCTCAAATATTCCTTAAACGAAATACGAAAATGGCATCCCATTTGTCCAATGTAACCCTCTAAACAGTTATTACATGAAATACTGTAAATACCTTCTGAATGTTGGGATTGGCTTGCTCAGTACGACGGAGATGGGGGCCAGTACCTCTCGGAATAAGAAATGCAGAAGAAGTGGCTTTTTCTCTTACCTGTTCCACTATTTTTTTCAGAGATCCTCCCATATTAGGGTATACTGCGGGTGTTTGGTTTTTCGTTAGACTGATTTATTAGTGAAAGAGTTATCCTCTGTTGGCTCGGAGAAAGTAGAAAAATTTTCTTTTGTGTCGCATTACTAACATTAATAAGAATATCGCAGCTAAAGCCGTTAGAGTAATCATTGCACTTAATCCATTCAATTCGCGGTTAAAGGTTACATCGGAAAGAGGAACAGTATGTAGTCTAATAAAGGAGTGGTCTAAAAGTAGCTCTTTTATAATTGATGACTTGATTGTATGTCGTGGATGGCTTTCTGGTGTAACTCATACCTGCATTCAATGTAGAAGCAACGCACCTTGTGGAAAATGAACATCTCCCCCGGACATGTGCACACTGCGTCGCCAGTAATTCATAAGGCAAGCTGCGAAGGGTACAGCCAACTTTGTGAAATACTTTGTAGTTGCTTCTTGTGGCGTGGTGTGGTAGAAATAGTGCAGAATGACCTTCGACCTTCAGTTTGCAGACCTATGAAAAAGGAAGTGCACGAACAGAATGTGGAGTCCTATTAGCTCTCGCACTTGTACCTCCTCCACACTGCAGCCCCCCACCCCCCCTCCCGGAACACTATTTATCCATTAATGCGGATCTACGGCAGTGATATGTGGTACACAGATTTAATATTTATTGTTAATAACGCTCATTTCAACATAAACATTAATCTTGTACCATAAAACAATACTTATAATAATCTGCGAGTTTCCCATCCTCTGTAACGATGAAACTGTTAGTGCTTGATAAAAAATGAAGAGACCTCTCTTGTAGGAAATCTAGTGTAGTTTAATTTTGTACTGGGAAACAATCTGGGTAGTAGCAGGAGTTTTCGAGTTGCTTGAGAAAAAATATAAAGTAATCATTAAACGCCTAGCCACCCGAACGCTTACATCCCACCGGTCCTTCCCATCAATGTGAAAAAGTTTGCGATTTTTTTCCCTAATTATCGCACAGACGAAAAAGTCATTAGAGGCAAAATTATGGAAATCTTAAATTTAAGTGATGGTACAGAAAATTAAACCATTGCTGACCTGAATGCAAGTACAACGATTGTAAGTCACAGCAAGCAGACATATCAGTAAGACAAAACACAGTTCTTAGTTATATTATATTTTGAACGTTGTTACACCTATATGTGTTTCATCAAGGCTTCGCAAAAAATCTCGATTTCTTTTAGAAAAACTTGCCACCTTTATCGCTAGTGATTTTCTGAGGTTTGCTACGTGCCAACTGTTATGATGTAACTAGTTATCGTAGTTACTACTGTTATCACGGTTTTTTCTTACTAACGGGAAACAATCAACTGTACTAACGACGGGACCACACCGCAAGCGGATATTCGTAATTTTAGTATTTATGGTGTGTGAGGCTAAGAGCTCTCCCAAGGTAGTTCGATGGAAGTCTCAAAAACACTCGAGAAAATCGACTTTGCAGTTCTACGACAATTTTTAATATGCTAATGTACGATGGTGTTCTTTTTACGTGACGAATGGCTATCTGGTAGAGTGCTCTTCCCAAGGGGATGAATCCTGGCGGAATCAAATTTTCTACCAAATGTGCATTTCTACGAGCATTTACCTGAAGTGTAAAACACAGAAAGATAGAAAAAAGTAATTTGTAATTTTTAACCGGTAGCCATGCGATAACACTAACTATATCATGTGTTCAATAACGTCGCACATTAAAACTGTATTTTTCTGGGGCTGATACTTTGGGTTCTGTAGAGCCAAATGTTTTGGATAGCCCTTGCGCTAGGGACCATTTGTATAGACAACGGAAGGATCGTCTTACTGTAACGATCCCACAGTACAGAGTTAAAGATGAATATGACACGCTTCCCCCAGCGTAGGAAAGTGGATGATTCTTTTTGAATTAGGTGTGGTCTACTGTGTGAGTTACAGAGCTTATGGAATTAGAATTTGCTTCGTGGCACGTCCCTGACAGAATCGATAAACGTGGTTTTTAGCTACCAAAACTGAACCGCGAATTACAAGAGGGTTATGCACAGAAAATTCCGGTAATTTTTAAGATATATTCATAATATCCCGATCTAGAACAGCCTTAAAAGTTTCCTTGATATCTTGATCCGTTCCCAAAATTCAAAAATTCAAAATTATCCTACTTGTAAAGGTAAGATAAGCATGCAATATCTGTAGTGAAGCGAAAACGTAGTTTATAAAGTGACGTATCACGAAGAAATGTGTTGCGAAATATTTCCACTATCAGAGATAGGCTTCTGGCAACTCCATGGTGTTGTAGTACTGAAGCATGTGCAAAATTTTTGCGCATATAAAATCAGGTGTGAGGTCTAACATTCTATAGTTTTGCGTCATTTGAATTTCAAAGAAGCTCTTTTCATATAAGTGATGACACTCTCCGCTGCAGAAAGGAAGAGAAGGTAGACAGAGGAAAAATACTAGTATCGGAGCACGAAAAAGGTGAATACGCTCCTGTTTATTAAAAGACGCTGCCTGAAAAGTGGAGTACCAGCTGTCTCATTCTACCATCCTTAGAGCGTTTGAAATTTTTCCCAACAATTTTGGCATGCAAACACATTTGCTCCTTTTTTTATGCTGAGAAAGAGGGAGACAGTGGCCTTGGTAAAGAGACGGAAAAGTAATAAATAATGGGAATTGTTTGTGGTTTTGGTACAGAAAGAGCTTAAAGGCAATGGCAGAGCGAGAGAAAGAGAGGGACACAATGGTAACGGCACATACTTGACAGTGACAGAACCGTGCTAGGGAAAGAGTGAAGAGCACAATGTCGGTGGGAGAGGACTAAAACAAAGAGAAAGTGGAAGTGGATGAAATCCATTGATAATGAGAGACAGAGTCTGTGACAATAACCGTGAGGAAGAGAGAGGTAGTACAGCGAGAAGAGGCAGCAGCAGTGGGAGGGACTGAATGAGGCAGTTGCAGTGATAGAAAGCAAGAGGCAGACAGTGACGGTGAGATGAGATACTATTAGTAGGATAGAGCGAGGGAGACTGTCGCTGTGAGACAGGGGACAGTGACAGTCAGAAAGAGATAACGATAATGAGTTGAGCTGAGTGACTGAGTAAGAATGGACAAGTGGGAGTGAATAGGATTATTATTTTTTATTTATCGTATGGCAGCACATCAAACACTGACAAGTACATAAAGTTTAATTTTAAATGTATATCTAGTTAAGTATTTATATATACTTTAGTTTTACTTTTTGTCACAAATTGTATACAAATTTTTAAATCGTGAAAATTACTAACATAATATTACTGACTACTTTGACTGATATAATTGCAAATTAAAAACAGGCACATACGTTTAATCAAAGTTCAATAGCTAATGATTGACGCCAACTAACAGCAGAGGGAGTAGCATTAATAAACTCACTATATGGTCCAGGATACTTCCTCTGAGGACAGTCTCTAATTATATGTTGAACAGTTTGTACTTGGGCCCCACAGTCACAGGCTGGAGAATATCGGATTCCCAACTTGTGCATCATAGCATTGCACTTGGCGTGTTCAGTTCTTATTCTGTTCACCCTGGTCCACTCCCTTCTCTGCAGATGAAATCCTGGTAGGCTGACAGTTGGGTCTTGGATACCTCGATGTGCTGTTGTTCTAGCATTCCACCTCTTTTGCCACTCTTCTTTAATGTCGAACTTCTTCTTATTCCTTCCATTACGCCACAGTGGACTGCGAGATTTTAAGCGGGCTGGGGGACGGTTGTTTAAGACCGTATGAATTGGGAGGTCTTGTGGGTCGTTGGGCTGGTGTAGTTTCCTCCATTCTTCATCGATTTCTTCTTGGCGTCGTAATTCATGTAGTGGGATGTTGATGATGGTGTGCAGCCAGGGGATCGGGGTGGATTTTAATGTTCCCGTAACAGTCCTCATTGAGTCGTTCAGGTGTACGTCCGGCTTCCTCGTGTGGGGACCATGTTTCCACACTGGAGCACAGCATTCGACAGCTGGGTACACCAGCATAAGTACTGTAGTACGTAGAGTCGATGCATCGGCACCCCATGTTGCACCAGCTAGTTTCTTACGACGTTGTTTCGGGTCTTTAGTTTTTGGCTTGTTTTTTTCCCAGTGTTTTTTATACGTCAGAGACCAATCTACTGTGACACCAAGGTATTTAGGCGGGAAATTATGTCTAACCTTTTGTTAGCAGAAGATGACATTCAAATGCTGGTTTGCAATTCTGTTGTTTAGATGGAATGTGCAGACTTCTGTCTTTGCTGCATTTGGAGGAATAGGTATGATCGACTTACAGAGATGGACTATTGAATGTAATACAGTTACAAATAGGGGCACTTGTGGGAGTGAGGTGAGTTGCATTTATGTGCTGAGGGAGGTAGAATGAGGCATCTGGTGCAACCGGACCCTCATTTTCAAGAAGAGGTTGTTAACTAACAAGAGAATATTCTTTTACTGTCCTGCGTGAGAAGGACAGTCTTAATTAATGATCTTTTCTAAAACAGTTGGTAATTAACCATTTTGTTTACCAGAAAAAATTGATTTTTTGTATTTCAATATGTAATTCGAAGTAAGATACGGCGTATTCTTCATAAAAAGCACCATTAGCTGTGTTGTTTATCATATATTTGATGTATTATGTATTCACATGTCGTACGAAAAAATAACAAATCTATCTACCCATTGCCAGTCCCATGCACTCTATGATTTTATGCTTGTTGTTTAACGGTTTAGAATCCACGTAGAATCGAACCCAGGCTCCCGACAAGACTAACGATCTTTCTACATAAGAGCCACACAGCTCGCTGACAGATACGTATCTTGAAAGTTGATTTTTTCGAGATGTTTTAAGAGTTGCACCGAACTGCTTTGGGAGAGGTGTATTCTGACTTTTGAACTTCACGTACCATAAATACAAAAAATTACAAAAATTAAATTGCTGTGAGGACTCTTTGTAAGTGTAATCGATTTTGGTGGGCTGTTGATTTCTGTGAAATGCAGTATCTAGTGGCTGGAACAGTTTGATTACTAACAAGAGTGATTATGTGACAATATAACGAGAACGTGTAGTGCCTCCAGGGTCGCGGTTTAAAACCGCCGACAGGGCACCTCTTTTCGGTGTGGCAGCCCCGCGCAATCCCGCCACGTTAACTGTTGATAGCTATCGCTTGCAGTCGGCTAATGAAACGGACCGTTCAAATATTGAAGCCGACCCGTCAGCTAATGACAACGGCTCTACAATTTAGCTGCGCCCGTACAGTTGGCCTGACACTAATTCCGCTTAATTACGTTCGTAATCAGCTGCTGCCTGGTTCAGTCCCCTGATGAATTACTCGTACATGCATGCATACGGTACGGCCGAGTGGCTATTTCGGTCTCCGTTCATAGCTGTATAGGTGCACAATGACATTTTTTATATAATATCTCTGTCATATGGAAGACTCGATTTTTTTTTCTTTTGTAAATTCCCTTGATCCGAGGAGGTTGGGCTTCATTCTCCAATCGATAAGTACAAAACTGTTACATGAATACAGCAGTTCTGTGTGTATACGCATTACTGAAAATTCAATCTTAGTACTCGATGGTGCATTCTGTTACTCTGTGAGTGAGAAGAGGTTTCTGAGGGCGATTAACTGTAATTTTACCTTACCAGAAACAAATTACTGTAACTGTATTTTTTCTCGTCGTGTGCTGTAAATTCCATACTGTAAAATGCAAATAAAAGCAGTATATTTAATTTATTATCTGCAGTAAACTTTATTTCAGTGATTCTAAACGTGCTTTCACAGTCGACTTCATTGTTTTCTCTTTTATTACAGTCCTACACATAATTTTTGTCGTCGAAGAGAGAAGTGTAGTAAATAATTTCCGAAATTTTCTTAACATTAGTGCGTGTATAAACTTAGGTTTTCTTTCGTCTGGCGGTCTTTGCAGTTTCCAAGAAAAACGGGTTCTTGCACTCCTGAACTATCATGCTGCAAGGAGCTGTGCTCTGTATCAGGGTGAGGAAGGTAAGATGAAAGAGAAAAGGAAGAAAGAAGACAGGAAAAAGAGAGAACGGAAGGAAAGGAGATTAGGGTTTAAGTTCTCGTTGACGACGAGCTCCTTATAGATGCAGCACTCGTTTTGGCTGGAGAAGAAAGCGGAAGATATTCGTCAGGTCCTCTTCGAATTACGCGCCCCGGAATTGGCCTTAAATGACGTAGGGAAACTATGGAAAATGTAAATCTGGATTGCCGGACGGGGCTCCCTCCAATCAAAGAACTGGAGAGACTGAATGATAGCCTAAATTAAAAATTTTCTGCATTGAAAGCAGAGTCCAGCAAACCAGCGCGTTGACGAAGATATAGTATGTACCAGGAGAAATGGTCTTTACCAGGTGTAGTCAACCATTTTTAGTACCGCCCGCTTCTGTGCCTCTATTATTAGTAACACCCGCTCCATAGTTATGATGATTTATAACGTAGAAAAGTAAATTGATACATCACAGTTGCAGCAACTTACACCATATAATAATAATTACCTAAGAAATACTTTGTCAAAACTTAATCAAAACCTAAGGAAAATATTGCTAACCTACAGCTTGCAGTGAAAATGGAATGCCCATTAATGGGCGGTAAGGCCAAGGTTGATTACCACTTAATCGTCTTCACTCAGGGGTATGACAGAAAGATAATTCGAAGCAAAAAATGATTCAAATGGCTCTGAGCACTATGGGACTTAACTTCTGAGGTCATCAGTCTCCTAGAACTTAGAACTACTTAAACCTAACTAACCTGAGGACATCACACACATCCAGTCGCGAGGCAGGATTCGAACCTGCGACCGTAGCGGTCGCGCCGTCCCAGACTGTAGCGCCTAGAACCGCTAGGCCACCCCGGCCGGCTCGAAGCAAAAAACAGTAGTAAATATGGGCACTATAATACATTAAGAGCAATGAGCATTTCTTCATCTCTGATACTACCAAGTAAATCTCTCCTATTGCAAGCTCTTTGCTTTTCATAATTTAGGAGGAGGTTTTATGGACCAAAACAGAAAAATTTTTCAAGAAAACACAGGCTCCAAAATGCATGCCATAAGAGCTATGAGCACTTGTGGGATAGAAGAGATGTGTTTCAAGGTAGCGGAGATGAAGAGGTGGTGATAGCTCTTACAGTTCGCACTTAGAAGATACGTTAACTGGTTATTTTTTCTTGTTTCACTCCGGATTACCACCTCTAAAAATATGGAAAGCAAAGAGCTTGTAGTAGAAGAGATTTCTTTCACGGTATCGAAGGTTAAGGAGTACTCTCAGCTCACAAGGCACGCATTTTAGACCCATGTTTACCGACCTTTTTTTGCTTCCAGTGATCGGTCTTGTCATATTTGTGAGTATTGGCTATTCCTCTGGGGACACCCTGTATATGAGCAATGATAGATAATTTAAATGTGTATGCGAAATTAAAGCAAACTGCTATAATACGGGCCATCCTCTGTAACTGAGCGTTCATCGTTCTAAATATTATGCAGAGGATCTAGGTTCGATTACCAATACTACCAGGGAATTATTGTCCGTGGAACTGGAACGGGGTGCACTCAGCTTCGTGGCTGCTCCAGAGTTGGAAAGGTGACCGTGGCCGAACTGATGATGCGCTGTCACAAGCCTTACAGTGTCGCATCCAGTGACGTCAGTGGCACAGGATGACGCGTGGCTAATTACCCTTGCGTGGTCTTCGATACCTGATTCTGAAGGTGCCGTAGGTTAGCCAGCAAGGTAGTTTAAAATTTTCCAATTTAGCTACTCGTGAAGTCGTAATTGTGAGATATTAGTATAACATAAGTTTTCTCTCAACACATAAAATAAGTACTCACACGAACAGGTCCTCGTCGTGAAGTAAAAAATGCATCAGACTTTCAGAAAAGATTAACTGGGGAGCATGATGTACCTGCAGGATGGAGTACCTAGAGCTCGTGATGTTTCCCGGTTGGTGTTTCAGTCTAGTGACTGACTTTAGAATCACATGAAGGAATGCGCGCAAGAGACAGCCATTAGGAGCTTCCGGAATTTTATACTGTTTGTTATTTTTAGACATGAAGTTGTGTTTTGTGCAGCGTTTTTAAATACCGGGTGTTTCAAGATGAATGTCAGCTTTATGAGGCTTTATAAAATTTACTACATTCGCCTTACATTTATAAACAAGACAACAAATGGAAGACAAACTGAAACGGTTTTGTTTATATAACTAGGCACATGCACTGTTTTCTGTGTCTTCCGCTAGAGAGTGCTAGTAGCAAAGATGGCTGCTGATGAACAGAAAGCGTTTTGTGTATTACGGTTTTCAAGGGATGACTCTGTTGTTGCAGTGCAATATGCATTCTCTGTTAAATTTCATCGTAATTCTCCATGTGTAAACATCTGTGGGTGGTGCCATCAATTTGAAGACACTGACTTTTTTGGTAAAGGGAAGACCACTGGACGATCAAGAGTGAACCAGATAAGAGGGCCTTTCATGCGCAGCCACAAGAAATCAGTTCGGAAGGTTAGTCGTGAATTTGCAGCACCAGTAATGTAAGTGTAGAGACATTTGACGAGACGCTTAAAGCTACGTCCTTACCGTTTGCAGTTGTTGAAAGCTCAATAACCTGCAGACTACGGGTTATGTGCGAAATTTATCAAACGAAATGCCGATGCGTAACGATGAGTGATACCTGGACCGTGTAGTCTTCAGTCATCAATCGTTTCACGTCAGTGGAAACATGAGACCACAAAACGAGCGGTTGAGGAGCAGCATATCCCCACGAGATGATGCAGTTGCAACAAGACATCCTAAATTGAATGTCTCTGCCCCATATCTTTGCGGAAATTTTATGAACCTTTCTTTTTTGTGAAACAACTGTAAGTGGTATTTCTTATGTTAAAGCGCGAGAACTGCGGCTCTTTCCTCAAATAAAGAAGCTGAACCACAGAACATTTTTGGCAGCAAGACGATGCATCGTCTCACCAGCATAACTTAGTACGCGGCTGGTTAAACGACGTTGTGCCGCACTGCTGATACAGCAGCAAGGGGCCAGCAGACAGAGTTTGGTCTCCAGATTCACCCATCTATGTCATTTTTACCTTTTCGGGCTCATAGTGGGTGATATGTACGCGCTGCCAGATGAACTACCCCGCTTAAGAAACAGGATTTAAGCAGCTGTTACAACAGTTACTCCACACTCTCTCTCTCTCTCTCACACACACACACACACACACACTACACACACACACACACACACACACACACACACACACACACACAAAACACAGACACACAAATTTTACAGAGTCTGGGAAGAACTCGCGCATCGACTCGACGTTTGGCATGTTAGAAACTCTGCTCAAAATTGAAGACTCGTACGTAAAGCTGTCTCAGTTGCTCATTCCTTTCTTGTAGTATTTATAAGGGTAAGCTAAATGTCATCAACACTAGAAAGCCCTAAACGCCCGATAATCATTTTGAAAGACACATGATTAAGAGTACTACATATTTAATTTCCGTATAATGCCTAAAAGATATCTTAAGGATATGGTTAATTCATCAATTACGGAGTTTTATGATGTATAAATTTCTATATATCTCTAAAATCAGTTATAGAACTTGTGCACAGAGAATCCATAGTTCGTCAATCCAGCATTACATGGTACCTTGAAATGGAAGAACGGGAACACTTCATATTTTCAAATCAACTGATACCTTTAAGGTCAGAACAATTTTGCAGGTGTCGAAAATGGAAATTTGTGTTACTTGCCAATAGTTGGTATTTCAACGTGTTTTTAACTTGTAATTTGTTTCTGAAAACAATTCTTCTTAAAATGATTTTATATACTGATTATTGGCTTGTAATAGAATAATAACGTAACACATACACTATTCATTACAGTACTGACAAGATTTTCTCCATTGCAATGCTTTCAAAATTTAATAGAAAATTTGTTCCTGTGTCCAAGACCATGTTCCACCACAGAACAGCTTCTCAGGTCTCGATATTTCCGGAGAAGTTTTTGTAAATTCAGAAAATAACTGCAGTACACTTAACGTGAATCATAATCGTTTCAAAACGGAATAAGAAAATATATTAAACTTATATTAAAGGGCTGTCTAGAAGAGAAAATCTGAAAAGTCTTACAAGATACAATATTATCGCTTACTTAAATGACGTAAAAACTGGAACACACATATATTTTTAAAAGTTTCTTACATAGTTTACCTGAAATGAAGAACCTGCTCTTGAAATAAGTCTTGTGACTTGTGATCTTACTGCGGATTTTGTATGGCTCAGCCAAATTTTATATTTTACTACTAAAAAGTAGCAGTGAGGGATTGTTGATTTGTCAAGTAGATTACTGACATCTTCCAAACGAAACGACACAATCGTTGACAAACAAACATTAGCATTTGCGTGTAAATTTGTAAAAATAATGTCTTTATTTGTTGGCTAGTCTAAAGGCAGTAGTGCAGTTTTATCATAGGCATTCCAGCTTTTAGAGTAAAACAGATTGTTTCACATTAGAGTAGTTCTATTCCCACAGGCTTTCAATGTAAAGGAATGTTACATCGAAGGGGGCAGAATATTGTAGCATTCGACATTATTATTATAAGTGAATGAGTTGTAAATGTTAGAGAATCGAGACATCAAATTCAGATTTACTTTCTTAAAAAGTAATATTATCTGAAAGAAAATAAAAGTTCATGTTAAGACAGAAAAAGGGCCGATATCCGATTTACGAACTTTCCAAATGATAATGTGTAAACTCATTGATTTGACAAGGGAAAAAAGAGGACATTACTTTGGTAAAACAGCATTTTATCACGAATCAGACATATCGCGATGTAAATGATATATTTCGAGAAACTACGTGTTGCTGCTTGTGACAAACTTCAAGACAAAATACTACACTTCCAATCGAAAAAGTGCCCTTAAGAGGAAATACACTCCTGGAAATGGAAAAAAGAACACATTGACACCGGTGTGTCAGACCCACCATACTTGCTCGGGCACTGCGAGAGGGCTGTACAAGCAATGATCACACGCACGGCACAGCGGACACACCAGGAACCGCGGTGTTGGCCGTCGAATGGCGCTAGCTGCTCAGCATTTGTGCACCGCCGCCGTCAGTGTCAGCCAGTTTGCCGTGGCATACGGAGCTCCATCGCAGTCTTTAACACTGGTAGCATGCCGCGACAGCGTGGACGTGAACCGTATGTGCAGTATACGGACTTTGAGCGAGGGCGTATAGTGGGAAATGCGGGAGTCCAGGTGGACGTAACGCCGAATTGCTCAACACGTGGGGCGTGAGGTCTCCACAGTACATCGATGTTGTCGCCAGTGGTCGGCGGAAGGTGCACGTGCCCGTCGACCTGGGACCGGACCGCAGCGACGCACGGATGCACGCCAAGACCGTAGGATCCTACGCAGTGCCGTAGGGGACCGCACCGCCACTTCCCAGCAAATTAGGGACACTGTTGCTCCTGGGGTATCGGCGAGGACCATTCGCAACCGTCTCCATGAAGCTGGGCTACGGTCCCGCACACCGTTAGGCCGTCTTCCGCTCACGCCCCAACATCGTGCAGCCCGCCTCCAGTGGTGTCGTGACAGGCGTGAATGGAGGGACGAATGGAGACGTGTCGTCTTCAGCGATGAGAGTCGCTTCTGCCTTGGTGCCAATGATGGTCGTATGCGTGTTTGACGCCGTGCAGGTGAGCGCCACAATCAGGACTGCATACGACCGAGGCACACAGGGCCAACTCCCGGCATCATGGTGTGGGGAGCGATCTCCTACACTGGCCGTACACCTCTGGTGATCGTCGAGGGGACACTGAATAGTGCACGGTACATCCAAAGCGTCATCGAACCCATCGTTCTACCATTCCTAGACCGGCAAGGGAACTTGCTGTTCCAACTGGACAATGCACGTCCGCATGTATCCCGTGCCACCCAACGTGCTCTAGAAGGTGTAAGTCAACTACCCTGGCCAGCAAGATCTCCGGATCTGTCCCCCATTGAGCATGTTTGGGACTGGATGAAGCGTCGTCTCACGCGGTCTGCACGTGCAGCACGAACGCTGGTCCAACTGAGGTGCCAGGTGTAAATGGCATGGCAAGCCGTTCCACAGGACTACATCCAGTATCTCTACGATCGTCTCCATGGGAGAATAGCAGCCTGCATTGCTGCGAAAGGTGGATATACACTGTACTAGTGCCGACATTGTGCATGCTCTGTTGCCTGTGTCTATGTGCCTGTGGTTCTGTCAGTGTGATCATGTGATGTATCTGACCCCAGGAATGTGTCAATAAAGTTTCCCCTTCCTGGGACAATGAATTCACGGTGTTCTTATTTCAATTTCCAGGAGTGTAGCTATGGAACCCAGATTCCAATTTATAAGAAATTTTTGAATTAATGTAATGTCAGACAAGATTTCAAAATTTTGCTTCCAGAGAAATTCGTTGCGTAAAGTTATGAGAGACGTTGGAAGATTATTTCGTACACTATAGGTGATTGCACTGAAGAAAATATATTGACGTAATTTTGAACAAACGATCTTGTGTCTATATGGAAAAAAATAGATGCGCTTGAGATAGAGAATAAGGGTAATTAATAAATGAAAAACACCAGTTTGCTAAGAAAGCAAACTGGTGCTTTTCATTTATAATAATGTTGTTCTACCAAGAACCGACGGAAGATTCTGTTAATATAATAAGAATAAACACTAAATGATAAAAAGTATGTCAGAAGGCGAACGTTAAGCTATCAGAAAACCTATAATACAAGAAACAAGGTTTCTCTTTTGCACTTAAAATGATAAGTAAATATCACATGAATGCACTTGTTTTAAACGTATCTCGTATGGAGCAGATAACGGTGTTGAACAGTGTGTTAGAGAATTACTTTTCCAATGGTAATAGTTTAATGTCGTAGTTGTGGGCCGCTGAATCCTTGTCTGAATAACTTTTTTCCGTCACATGCCACGTTGTCACATTGCGATTTCTTTATGAACTAGAAAATCACTAAAACACATGTAATTGGTTTTCAAAGCAATTAATTATTCTGTATCGAATAAGGCCTTATTAATATATAAACAAGAAATTACGACTTTTTTACGGAGGAAATGTGTGTCAGTTCGCTTGTTTTTCATTTCTCTTCGGTTTTATAGATTATCTTTGGACGATCCTGCACTTCTCAAAAAGAGTGTTCATGGCAAAACCCAATACCCAAATTCACTCATATGGAAACGATGCCCTAAAAACACTTTTGCATCTGCTACAGTTGTCAGAATTGCAACTTCTGATGCAGTTATTGCATTTAATGATGAGAAAGTCGGGAGGATGAAAGTATTAGAAAGAATAGAATTCAAGGTAGGAAATTTTACTCAAGACATTCTGAGAAAAATAGATTTACAGTGCGTCTCTGCAGCTGAAAAGTCAGTTGAAGACGTGGAAAAGGAGAGAAGACAGACAACAAGAAACCAGAAGAGAAACCTTGAAGGAAAAGAAGACCCAGAATACAAATGTGGTGCCTTCTGAAGAAGTAACATAAGGAAAAATGTGAGGCTGAACTTTAAACCGCGTTTCCTGAAAAGTTTGTTTTATATGCTTGATGTATGAATTAAGAAATTTTGTAAACACTTCTGTAAACCTAATAATCGTTGCCTCAAAAGAAAAATCTTGAAATTCGGATTGCAAGGTGAGATATGGGGCAAGGTACTTCGAATTATGCATGAATTTAAAACTGTGCTTGTGGAATTGTAATTAAAAGCTTATGAAAATTCTCCTATTTTACCTATTCCAAAAACTTCATGCGTGAAGCTTACAACATATAAAAAGATAAAACACAGAAACTTTTGTAGAAATCTCTTAAACACTTTGTGAGAAAAAGGAACACACATTATATCTTGAAAATAAAACTTCAAATTTCATTAAAAATGTTGGATATATATATAATTGAAGGATTTTATATGTAAATGTGTTACTTTCACATAAAGCACTGTACAAAATTTCATTGTCATATCTCCAAAACAATGGATCTGATGCGTTTTTGAAATAGTGCATGTTTATCATCAATGTCCCCCTTCAAGCAAAAAACTAAAGAAAGTGATAACCACACTCTACACATATAATACAAGTTTTACAATAATAAACTCCTTGGTACTAGTCACAACATAAAAAGACATACAAACTCCTGCAGCAGAAGAATTAATTTTATTTGATTCAACCAATTTACATACGAATATACCAGAATCAGAAACAATAGATATCATAAAGAGAAACCTACAACTCAACAGGAAAGGATCTTCCATCGCTACTTATGAAATAATAAATCTGTTACAATTTACTTTCACTCAAATTATTTTGATTTTGAAAACAAAATTTATAGACAGTAAGATGGAGCAGCTATCGGAAATTATATCACAAGCAGCATAGCAGACATATTTATTAACATGATGGAATAGGAATTCTTTAATTCAGACTAACCACTTCTAAACAAAATTATATACTACCACAGAAATGTTGATGACACACTACTGATAATAGACAGATGTGGCCAAGACATACAAATGATTTATTAGGAACTAAATAACTTGTATCCTAACATAAAATTTACAATGGAAATAGAACAAATCCACAATACTTGTAAACCTGAAAGATATACAACAATAATCACTGCCGACTTAAATATATATAAAAGCTACTACAGCCGACAATATCATAAATAAAAATATTTGTCATGCATATTCGCAAAAATATGCATATTTAGGATCATTGATTAACAGAACTTTGAATTTGGCTCTCGGTGATGATGTGATAGAAAATGAAATAAAAACGCTACAATACATAGCCCAATGAAATGACTTCAATGCCAAACCAGTGCTACAATTTCATGACCAGCATACGAAATTCAAAACAAATAATATAGATAAAGGAGTAACTTTAAAAAAGTAAAAAAAAAAACACTGATACACACACATATGTTAAAACTATACACTGGTCAGATATCAGAAAATATGAATAACTTGTTTAAGAAAACAAATATAATATTATGGGTTGTGGTTGGCAGGAGAGCCAACCGTGTAGTAAAGGAGGCCGAAATGCACGCGTCTCAGCTCACGAAGGCTGGCGTGAGGCCTGGAACATGACAAGGGAATTAGATTTGAGAAAAACGAACGTAGCTGGTGAAATACTTAACTTTAATCCATTAATGGAGAACGTCGCTCTTTATGGTACATGATTCACAATATCAATAGTACGGATACTTTCGCCTTGATAGGTCGCAGCAAAAAACGTAGCTGAAGGCTATGCTAACTATCGTCTCGGAAAATGAGAGCGTAGAAGTCGGTGAACCATCGCTATTAAAGTCGGCTGTACAACTGGGGCGAGTGCTAGGAAGTCTCTAGATCTACCGTGTGGCGGCGCTCGGTCTGCAATCACTGATAGTGGCGACACGCGGGTCCGACGTATACTACCGGACCGCGGCCGATTTAAAGGCTACCACCTAGCAAGTGTGGTGTCTGGCGGTGACACCACATTCCTCCCCAGCAAATCGGCTTACGGTTGTGGTATAAGGCTTCCGCCCGCCATGGGGAGGACCGCATGTTGACGTATGCGACGAGGTGGGGAGCATAACAACAGGCGAGGCTGTGTCACCCGCACCCTGTCATTCGGACCGCGGGGAGCCAGGAAACGGCCTGAAAACCTGCTCCAGGGTGCACGACAACATGCGAAGGGTCGACCTCCATAGGGCCGGGGCACCCGACGGGCGAAGACGACACATGGTCCGGAGCGGGCAAGAGTTCCATGTCGGAGGACAACTCGTCACGGGAAGCGATCGAAGGCGCGTGACCCAGGGAGGCGCCCGGCGGTTGCAGCGACGCGTCCACTGCGGGCGTCGCCGGCGGGAGAACAGGCGCGGCGGCGACGAGTCATCATGGGGCAAAATGGAAGGCAGCGTCGGTAACACCTGGGGCTGAGGCGAGCCAGTAGATGGGTCCCCGGGACGCTGACCGGACGACACCGTCTCTGAAAGCAGACGGCGAGCGGTAGATCCCGTGCGGCGACAAAGGCGGAGCTGATTGAGATGCCGACGCACCTCACCAGAGGCCCCCAAAACCAGATACATAGCGCGGCCGAGGCAGCGAAGTATGCGCCCTTCGAGCCAACGCCGTGAACCTCGATAGTGGCGATAGTATACAACGTCGCCTGGAGCAAAAGCAGGTGTCTGCCGCGGCACAGGAACCTGATGCCGCGGATGCAGCAAAGACATCAAGGTTCGATGAGGGCGACCGTGGAGCAACTCAGCCGGCGAGCGACCATCTCGGGGCTGAGAGCGATACGAGTACAAAAAGAGCAATAACGCGTCCTCCCGAGAATGCGACTCTTTCAACTTCAACATCTGTGACTTGAAAGTCCTGACCAATCGTTCAGCGGCACCGTTTGACTGTGGCGAAAACGGCGCGGACGTCAGATGTTGAATATCATTGGCCTTGCAGAATGACTGAAATTCTGCGGACATGAATTGTGGGCCACTATCGGAAACACTAGTCTGTGGAAGACCTTCAATGCAAAATGTAGCGTACAACGCTTGGATGGTGGCAGATGACGTCTTGGAAGACATCCGGACAACAAAAGGAAAATTACTGAATGAATCTACCACAACCAACCATCGAGCATTCCAGAATGGACCAGCCAAATTGATGTGTAAGCGTTGCCAAGAGGAAGTGGCTTTTGGCCATGCAAAGAATGTCCGCGGTGGTGCTGATCGTTGTTCGGCACACACCCTGCAAGAAGAGCACATATTCGTAATCGCGGCATCGATTCCGAACCAAGTACAGTGCTGACGAGCAAGTTGTTTCGTTCTCACTATACCCCAATGTCCTTGGTGGAGAAGCTGTAGGACAGAGGACTGTAACGAACGTGGTACCACGATCCTGGACTGATCATTATCAGAACGCAACAGCAAAACACCACGTCGTACGAAAAGTCTCTCCTTGTGAGCAAAAAATCGGCGAACCAACGGGTCCCCGATCGCTGACTTTGACAAGGGCCATTGCGTAGCAATAAAACGCAGAACGGTAGCAAGGACAGGGCCGGCAGTTGTGGTTGTAGCTACACGACGAAAATCAATCGGAAACGATATGACCACATCATCGGTTTCCGCATCAATGAACAAGCAAGCAAGTTCGGAGGAATCGAATGCCCTATCCTCAGCAACAGGCAAGCGGGACAACGCATCGGCGTTTCCGTGCTTAGCAGTGGACCGATACAAGACGGAGCGGTACTGCGAGAGGAAAATAGACCAGCGAATGAATTTCTGCGCTGTACGTGGAGGCAAAGGCTTGGTCGGATGAAAAAGCGATGTCAAAGGTTTCTGGTCTGTGAATATGGTAAAGTGACGACCATACAAGAAATCATGAAACTTTGTAACACCAAATACGAGAGCCAACGCTTATTTCTTGATCTGTGAATAATTTCTTTGCACAGACGAGAGCAATTTGGATGCAAAGGCAATAGGGCGATCGTGCGATCCATGTTTGTGCGCAAGCACAGCACCGATCCCGAAATCCGATGCATCCACCATCAACAAGAGGGGCTTCTGGGGGTCGAATGGCGTAAGGCAAGTATTGGAAAGCAACGCCGTTTTCAACTGGCGAAAGGCGCGTTCGCATTCCGTCGTCCAGACGAACCGAACACCCTTACGGCGTAAGCGATGCAGCGGAGCTGAAATGGAAGAGGCGTGCGGCACATATTTATTATAATAGTTGATTTTTCCCAGCACACACTGTAGCTGCTTCAAATTCTGCGGCGATGGCAAGTCTTGTATGGCACGAAGGTGCGTGGGACTGGGATGTATCCCTTGGGCATTGAGTACATGTCCCAAATATGGCAATTCCCGAGCAAATAACACACATTTGTCCTTCCGCAAGCGAAGACCATTTTGTCGCAAGACCTGAAATAATGTTCTGAGATTGGCCAAATGTTCTTCTTCCGCCATTTCAGAGATCACAATATCGTCCAGATAATTTACTGCAGTAGGGACCGACGCACAAACAGTTTGTAGATATTGCTGAAACAATGCAGGGGCGGAAAACACCCGAATGGCAGTCGTTGGAATAGATACAAACCAAGATGCGTGTTAATCACCAAAACGCGCTGGGATTCATTGTCCACCGGTATTTGCAAGTACGCATCTGCGAGGTCCAACTTCGAAAAATATTTACCCGGGCACAGTTTGTCAAAAAGTTCTTCCGGGCGGGGTAAAGGAAATCACTAGTTGTGGATTCACTGTTGCCTTGAGAGGAGGAGGAGATTAGCGTTTAACGTCCCGTTGACAACTAGGTCATTAAAGATGGAGCGCAAGCTCGGGTGAGGGAAGGATGGGGAAAGAAATCGGCCGTGCCCTTTTAAAGGAACCATCCCAGCATTTGCCTCAAGCGATTTAGGGAAATCGCGGAAAACCTAAATCAGGGTGGCCGGAGACGGGATTGAACCGTTGTCCTCCCGAATGCGAGTCAAGTGTGCTAACCGCTGCGCCACGTCGCTCCGTTACTGTTGCCTTGAAGTCCACACAAAGTCTCAACTTTCCGGAAGGTTTTGGCAAAATTGCTAAGGGGGATGCCCAGAGAGAAGCCTGCACACGTTCAATTACACCTTGTGATTCCAAATCGTGTAATGTTTTTGCGACCTCATCACGCAATGCGTGGGGAACATTGCGCGCTCTGAAAAATTTCGGTTGCGCGTTTACTTTCAGTTGCAAATGTGCTTTATAATTCTTAGCGCAACCGAGGTCCGGTGCAAAAATGTCTGCAAATTCTTCACATAGACGAGAAACACTGTCTGAAGGCAAAGTCTGGTTCACTGATAGGACCTTATTTACTATAGACAAATTAAAGAACTGAAATAAATCGAAACCAAACAAGTTCACTGCTGAAGAAGAACGAAGGACATAAAATGACACAAGTTTTGTTTGTCCTTTGTATGTTGCAAGAAGCTGCACTGTCCTAATACAGGGATACGTTGCCCTGAATAGCTTGTTAACTGAACATTTGCGGCACGCAACGGATTTGTGCCCAGCAGTTTGTAAGTGACTTGATTGATCAGTGAAACTGCAGCTCCTGTATCGAGCTGGAATGGTATCACTTTGCCGTTAATGGCCAAGTCTACAAAAAGTTTATTGTCCTGCTGACCACAAGAGCGACTGTCTCGTGCAACGTGAACTGACACTGGTACAATATCACTTGCGACTTGACGGGAGTTCCGGCGATGTCGACGCACACTATTCTTGGTACGAACACAGTCACTGTTAGAGAGAGTGGCACTGGGTGGAGTGGAATGAACTACATGAATTTCCAAGGGCGAAGTTTCGCGAACCTGAGGATCCTTGGTTCGATTCCGATTCCGGCGTGAAGCAAAGGGCCTGGAACGGTTTTGAGCTTCCGATCTGAGCTTTTTCTGGCAAACACTATGAACACGTCCTTTTTTATTACAATAAAAGCAAATAGCTTGGCGTGACGGGCAATTCTCACGCGAATGTTTAGTAGCACATCGCGGGCATGATTTGATCACTGCATTAGCTTGCCTGCGCGGCCCACGTGGCTGAGAGCCTGGCGGCAGCGGCGCGGCCGGGCGCGAGGGCTGTTTACTGCTCCGTGCAGCTCGCCCGGGGGGCCGGTTGACTTGACACAGTGCTGGCAAAGTTTCAAATGATTACTGAGCAAAGTCAAGTGTGTCCTGCCGATCCAATATGTCCATCACTTGTTGAGGGGAGGGATTGGCTAGTTTCAAAATCTGTTCTCTTATACGAACATCAGAAACTTTCTGTGCAATTGCACCATAGTATCTGAATAAGGGTGTCCACATTGACACTCAAAAGCACAGTCCCTAGTAAGGTCTTGCAAGGTTGCAACTTACTCCCGATTAGTCTATCCAGCCGTACGTTTTGTACGAAAGAAGGTATACCGTTTGGCAACTACACTGACTGATTATTTAAAATATGCATCTAATGCAGACAAAATTTCTTCGTAGGACAGAGTTGCTACGTCACGTCGGGGAAATAGTTTGACTATCACACGGTAAGTAGTCACGCCTACTGAAGAAAGCAGAAAAGGCTGCCGCTCGTTACCTTGAATTCTGTAGGCGGCGAGATGGAATCCAAATTGGCGTGACCACTCCGTCCAGCTTTCAGTGCAGCATCAGAAGGTCGAAAAGTGGGTGCAACAGCGTGTTGTGGCTGCGTGAGCGGTGAAGCGGCTGCTGCCGCATCGTTTTGCATCGCACGTTGACCCTGGACGAGCTGTCCAAGGGCATCCAGTAAGGTCTGCATATGCGGATTCTGTAAGCGATAAAATTCGGACTGTACATCTGGAGATTGTGGCGAAGCCATTACACAAGTAAATCAGAGCAATATCGATAAGAACACCTTTACTCTCGTCGCCAATGTTGTGGTTGGCAGGAGAGCCAACCGTGTAGTAAAGGAGGCCGAAATGCACGCGTCTCAGGTCACGCAGGCAGGCGTGACGTCTGGAACATGACAAGGGAATTAGAATTGAGAAAAACGAACGTAGCTGGTGAAATACTTAACTTTAATCCATTAATGGAGAACGTCGCTCTTTATGGTACATGATTCACAATATCAATAGTACGGATACTTTCGCCTTGATAGGTCGCAGCAAATAACGTAGCTGAAGGCTATGCTAACTATCGTCTCGGCAAATGAGAGCGTAGAAGTCGGTGAACCATCGCTAGCAAAGTCGGCTGTACAACTGGAGTGAGTGCTAGGAGGTCTCTCTAGATCTGCCGTGTGACGGCGCTCGGTCTGCAATCACTGATAGTGGCGACACGCGGGTCCGACTTACACTACCGGACCGCGGCCGATTTAAAGGCTACCACCTAGCAAGTGTGGTGTCTGGCGGTAACACCACATTATGATTTCTTACGATTATCAACGTGAAAGCTAAAATACGACCAGCAAAAAATAATATCCATACTTTTTTCAAATCAAGCATCAACGAACTTGTGACAACTGCAATAAATTTTACATTGGACATACAGAATATCTGAATCACATTTAAAGAACAAGCATGAAACTGCGAAGCTACCGATTCGTATTTTACTTGCATATGAATAGTATAAAGCAGAAAAGATAGGAAACGCCATAAAACGTCTAAATGAAGTGCCTAAAGAACATACAATGAACATTTTGGAGGAAATGGAAATTTACACTCATACAGGGAAATATCCAGAAGACATCCTCAACGAGCAAACAGATTTTTAACATAAAAAATACATCGGAAATTATATTGACATTATAGAAAAAGGGTATGTTACCGCGAGAAACATAAAATATCATATACATAAAGACCATGCAAATAATGTGGCTGAAATATCAAATATAATCACAAACATTCCACAAAAGAGATAATCCATTGCCCATATATATCATCTCTTGAGCCAAAGGTAACGAAAGTAGTTTCACGAGATAACCCAAATGAAAATTTAACATATACTTACATAATTATGCCATAACAAAAGCACAACCGACATTAACAGTCCCCACTTCCAAATGGACCACGTTCTACCAACCAAGATGTAATCATAAGGTGCCATATGTAGACATGGACTGACATAGAAGTAGGGCAAAATGTTATACATATTATACCATCTTCACAGACACACTTGATGATTTCAAAACGCCAGAACGAGCTTTTCGTGTTACTTGTATCACTATGACAAAATAAATAAATAATGCAGCAAAAAAAGTGTACTGTAAACTCGGATACCTTGATCCCTTAGGGATAGTTAAGGCCAAAACGAAAAATGAATAATTCTATCTGTTGTCAGAAGCAACAGCAAAGCACAAGAATGATAGTACTATGATTGTCCGATACATGGGAGCATTGTCTGTAGAGATAAAAGATTTTGTACCTCACATACTGGCTGCAAAGACTCTATTCTGGTCCAATTGTTGAACTGAAAATTTATTTTGTTGTTTACTCCGCAAATTTCTACCTGTACACCCACCTACAAAGGGCACAGTGTCTTGGTAGGAGATTTATTTTTCAGATATCATAACTCCTGAAACTTTATACAGTGTTAGTTTAATATCTTTTATAACATAGATGATTATCAAAGATTAATACAAAATCTTGTTAACATGTCCTGTGAAAGTGGGTCACTTGACACAATATTTTTCTATTTTAATTTGGGTTCAAGTATCCTTGAACCACATTTCTATCTTTCAAATACTATACAACTGTGTGCTTAAGTAGGAAGCCAAAATATTTCTTCGCTAAGCTAGACTGCTGTTTGCTAAATGTGGTTTATTAAAGGGTTTTACAGTACAGTAAGTGTGAAATAGTGGACCTACACTATGCGTATGTTTTTCACAAATCAGAAAAAAGATTCATACCAACTACTGGAGACATGCTGGCAGCAGGACAACTGAGATGAAAAGTTGCAATTGATATGGATGCCGTAATGAGTAAGAAAATGTCCCAACGACATCCTGTTTTTTTTTTCAAGATTAGTATAGCAACAATCAAAAGAAACGTTAAGAACGACCATAGAATGGGTCCAGGTCACCCAAAGGTGTTTACAACAAAAGAAAAAAAGGCTCTGAGTACTAAGCGACTTAACTTCTGAGGTCATCAGTCGCCTAGAACTTAGAACTAATTAAACCTAACTAACCTAAGGACATCACACACATCCCTGCCCGAGGCAGGATTCGAACCTGCGAACGTAGCGGTCGCTCGGCTCCAGACTATAGCGCCTAGAACCGCACGGCCACTCCAGCCGGCAACAACAAAAGAAAGGCCTTTCGCAAGTCATATTGATAACATTTGTGAGTTTTGGTGTCCATGTAGACAGGTAGTCTTTTGGTTCATTATAAAATCTTATTTAACTAGGCAATACATGGGTGGGAAATGGCCCGCTGGGAGCACGATACAATCGTAGCAAATGTGTGTTGATAAATTTGTCTCTTTTTTAGGACTGACTTACAAGTCACTTGCTAGCTTTCGTAAGAATACCAGAAGAAAGTTCTGCTAGGAGATAATCTGAGTTAAGTCTCAATGAAAATCAAACCTTGCGAAAAAAAAACAACGCTCATTTTGTTTGTTTGCCCCCCCCCCCAACTCTATTCATTTGAGTCAGCCTTTAGACATTGCTAATTTCAGATCTCTACAAATGAAGTGGAGAGATGTACTTGGCAGATGAAAAGACAGTAATGCAGGTAAAAACTTTGTGTGCTACCCAAAGAGCAATTCCTGACATTGTTAAAAACTATGTTGGAAGAAATAGAACCGAATATTGCTCAGAGCTTGATATTCGGTTTCAGAAAGCAGGAATATACCCTGCTGGCAAGGATGAGATTCTTAAGAGGTTGCCAAACCAAGACAGAGATTTAAACCTATACATGGAGGGGAGGCATTTCTGGCGAAACTACATGATGGGCATAAAGAGATTGTCAAACATCCTTAAACTAGGTAAAGAAAACTGCAAGTCGCTTCTGCGAAGAATATTTGAGTGACCGATGTACAAGAGTTTGAGAATAGTACCAAAAACTCTTCTGGCCCACCTCACCAGAGTTTAATAATAAGAACAGTCATAAGTGGTCTGAATTTGAGAAACCAGACAGAAAAAACAAAAGAGAATTCTGAGTGGGTCTAACTCAGGTGACACCTTTCACCTGCACTCTGAAGAAAGTAGCGATATTTCTCTGAACAGCAGCGACGAAGAATATATAGGTGACATACCATTACGTTTTGTTGATAGATCTCTTGTTGTCGAAAGCGACAAGTAAGAGACTTCATCAGTTTCATCAAAACGACCAAATAAACTAAGAAAAGACAAAGCAAGCCTGAATGTAGAAAACATTGTTTGTGTGAATTGGAAAGGTAGTATTTACCCAGGTCACGTTCTCCAGATCGAAGATGATGGTGCCATAGTCGAGTGCATGGAGTCCGCCAACAAAGCCTGGGAATGGCCAACATTAAAGTATATTCTTTTCTACAAGAGTAAAGACATTTTTGTGAAAATCAAGCCTGCGAAACGTGCAAAGAGAAGCCTATTTATAGTCGGTTTTGGACGAAACATGTAAGTGCTCTAGTGCTTGCAAATTTTGTTAGAGTTTCTGTAAGTATTCTTATGAATTGCAATGCACTACACGTCAACTTGAAAACACATTTTAAGATTATTTTTCAATATGTTATCCTAACAATTTCCAAGATTGATACGTCTTTTTTTACTTGTTGCTTTTTATGCTATTCAATAAATACTGAAAAGAAGAAAATCACTTTTTTTATATCTTCTTAACACATAGACTCATTTGTAGTAAAAAATTTCAATCCTACTTTTTTCAAACCGTATTACTTTTCAGTAAATCACCAGGGAAGAGGACCAGGCTCAAGTAAACAACAATAAATCTAGCATGGTGTCAGAATAAATTAATCTTAAAATAAGTTAGTACAAGAAAAATGGGTAATTTGTACAGATTGTTTGTTTAGAAATATTCTGTAGTTTTGGAAAAAGCTTATCAGATATACAATATTTTATTAATTACTCCTGGTATTTTAAAGACATCAGGAAGATATGAAATTTTACATTTAAATGGGCCTATTTTGCCGTACTTAAAGTAATAGATTTTTTTCACATTCACAAGGTAATTGGGCAAAACATTCTACTCTCCAGCTTTACAGATTTTCTAGCAGGCCAGTTTATCCTGGACTCCAACGGTGTTCCCTTGCCCTTCTATCCTATTCACATTTTATCTTACAACCCACATAGCACATGTATAAGTGCTAAAGATGCGCCGGTTAAATGTCGTTGTTGTGGTTTTCAGTCGAAGACTGGTATGATGCAGCAGTCCACGCTTCTCTGCTCTGTACAAGCATCTTCAGCTCTGCCTTACTTCTACAGCCCGCATACATTTGAACACTATTGTATTCAAGCCTTGATGCATCTCTACAATGTTGCCCCCCTCCTTCAGTAGTAGAATGACGATTTCTTGATGTCTCAGGACGTGCCCTATTTGTTTTTCTTCTATTCTGTTCAGTGTGTGTTCATAAGTTACTCGAAATGCCAATCTAATCTTCAGCAATTTTTGTAGCACCTCATTTGAGAAGCTTCCATTTTCTTCTTCATTCAACTGTTTGTCGTCACTTCTGTATGCGTCTGCACTCCAGAAATATGTTTTCAAACTTTCTAACATTTAAGCTTATATTCAGTGTTAACAAATCTCCTTTTTCAGAATTGCCGTCGACAGCCTGCATTTTATATCCCCTCTATTTAGGCCAACATCTGTTATTTTCTCTCCAAACAGCAAAACTCGTTTACTATGAGTAATGTCTGATTGTCTAGACGAATTCCTTCAGCATTACCTGATTTAATTCGATTACATCCTGTCACCAATGTTTTACTATTGTTGATGTTCATCTTAGAGCCTCTTTTCGAGGTATTATCCATTCCAATCAAGTGCTCTTCTAAGGCCGTTGTTGTCAGTTATGGAAGTAAAATGTTATCAACAAACCTCAGTTTTAATTTCTTCTCCCTGAACTTTTTAAGTATTGTGTGTTGATGTAAAAGCTGTGAGTGATGTGGCCTTTCAGTTATGATATTACGATTCATCTCACTAAAAGAAACGACAGTAATATTTTTTTTTATTGGAAATTAGATTTTCATCATTGATCTCTTTATTGAGTGACAAAGGGCAACACTATTTAGGAGAAAAGACAGAATGAGAAAAGACACAGCGTAATATAATGAAGGATAACAGTTACATCGTCATATATTTTGGGGTAATGATTAAATGGCTTAATTTGTTATACACTAGGTGTAATGTCAGGTTAATTAGTTCAGAAATTAGAAGGAAACGAAAGAGTGAAATGATCCACCATATCCAGTAGCGGGATTCACTTGAGATGTAGTTACAGATGGGGTAATGCTCACATTGAGACGTTATATCATAGGAATGTCTGCCTCCTTAGCTGAGAGGGCTTAATTAACAAACACACGATAGAATTTTACTATGCGTGTCTCAGTAAGCTCTACGATCAACCTTCGGGTTCCACTGCGCACTACATGGAAATTAAATGATCAAAGTGTAACTGATAGCTTTAACACGAAAACGGCTAGAAGGCCTAACAATACGAACTACGCCCAGAACGACACTTCAGGAAGAGAGTGCCTCGTTAAATCACCTGTTAAGGATCTCGCAGAATAAGCGGAAGACCTCCATCTTTGGAGACAATGTGTTGCTGGAACAGCAAAATGACGTAAGCAGTGGGGTGCACCGTTTCTTCTCCGAAATATGCAGTGAAACTGTCTACAGTGAGCAGTCTGTAGACGAACTGCTTGAATGGATCGATAAGCGTCTCACCAGAAGAAAACACGGATCTTGTGACACGGTAAACTTAACAGGTTTCGCACAGTTGAAATTAGACTGGACAAAAAACGTGGAGGAACATACGTTCCTAGGCTTCGCTTTCTGTTAAGTGCCGTCTTAAAATGAATGCCATAAACTGGAATTCGATGTTACGTAATATTAGATGCACCACAAGAGAAAACAGATGCAGAGACCTCAGCGTCTTCCAGAAGGTTCAACTTGTTGATATAACTATTTTGGAAAAAGCACTTTATTTAGGACAGTGTTTGCCAATCACCAAATGGATAACGAAGTCGAAAATGACTGGTTATGGTAAGGCACCTATTCCCCATCGCATCTAATGCTTTAACACTAATGATGGGAGAAGGAGACCTAGGTCTAACAGATATTTGCAAAACAACGACAGCCTTGTATTTAAAGAGAAATGAAGAGTGCACTGAAAACCATCCGAACAGCGCCAGTGCTGCACTGCTGAAAGCTACAGAGGCCAAGAGCCTCGAACCGCCGACGAATGTCGCATCGATCAATCCTAAGTCAAAACATGTTCGGCAATTTTACATATAACTCAGCTATTTCAGAATCAAGCGAAGAAACCAATCAGAAGCAAGCAATCCTTCGATGGTAGAAGTGATCATGCACAATACGAAACGGAACAAAACTGAACAGAAATATCCAGGTAACAATTGAAAGACAGTCTTCAAAAATGTCGCCACAAATATTTTATCAAATGAAGTGAACGACTCCTGGTACAGAGTCGTCAATAGTTGATAAGCACAAATGAGAGACTTAATGCTATTGGTTTATGCGACACAACGCCTTCTTGTGGACACTCTCTCACACAGATGTACATATGGTCGGTACTGTAGAAATCTTCGATTTGTTGGTTCCACATCAGGTAGCTTATCCCTACATGAGAAACAACGCCATAATTTGGCTTTTCGGGAATTATGTAATTACATCATTAACAAGAAAAGAGATGGGCCTACTTGAGTTCCAAACGTATATCGAAAAAGAGTATATTCGCACACTCCCATTGCACGGTAGCAAACTACAATTTGTAAATTTGCTGAACGTCCATTTCCAAAAGACGAGTGTAGTTTAAAAAAACATGTAGCTACTCAGTTTATTGTTGTGGAGCGTGTAGGGATGATGGCAACAGGTAGGGGATAGCTGTTGAGGGTGAAGTACGGTGGGGACTTCGTGGGCCCCGAGGCCGCTACGGTAGCCGTGAAGGCCTCAGCAGAAGCCTGAAATATGATCCCTCACACGCTGGTCAAGTGACCCTCCAAGTGATTATAAACGAAAACGATATAGTACTCAAAAACAAATTAAAACTTGAACTAAGAATTGATGGATTGTGGACTGTAGAGGCTCTATAAGCAGAAATCCATAGGTCGCCGATTCGAATCCGGCCCGGAGGAAACATTTTTACAGCCGCAGCTAGGTAGGACAACTGATAGGCAAGCTACTGATTGATCTTCGCGCGATATTCTCCATATTGAATCTTCAAATGGGCGACGGGCAACGCAAAGAAGAGCGCGATTCCTTTATTTGCCTTGAGACGATTATGATGGTTCATAGAGACAAAATGAGTAGTGTATGAATGATTGAATATTAATACTGTTTTGCACTACTAAAAGTATTCTAATACGTTGTATTGTATTGTAATCTGTGGCGACAAATAAACCAGCTTGACATTTTTTAAGAAAAAAGGGTTCAGCACGTTTGACTGCCATGTAGTGGACTCAGGTTTGATTCCTGTCCAAATCGATGATTTTCTGTGCCGGGGACTGGTTCTTCTTTCGCCCTAATCATCGTTTCATCGCCGTTGATAGGCACGTCGCCCAATGTGGCGTCAAAATACATTGCAACTCGGCGGCCGAACTTCTCCCCGCCGTGAGTACTCCCGGAAATCAGTGCTATACGACCATTTAATTTCGAAATTAAAATCATTCTATTGGTAATCAGTTCATATATAACAGCATAAAAGAAACGTTTTTAAGAGCATTTTACGCCAAGTTGTAAGGTAGCTGTATATGTGCCCCAAGACTCGAAATAAATGGTACATCTTCAATGACTTCACGATTTATAAACTAAAGATTAAAACATATTCAGTAATTTCCACAAGTAAAGCAGATACGGCTTAATTATCAACTGCAGTGGATACCACAAATTATTATCAATCCTAAACTGAGCATTGGAGCAAATACACTGCTGTACGCTGTCATAAGTTTTCGATGTGAGTGTATGACCTACCGGAATGGGCTTCCCGATATCTTAATCCCTGGAAAGCGCCGCGGGCGTCAGAAGTCTCCTAATCAGGAGCGTTTCATTACGGTAATGCAGCAGCGCCGCGGCGCTAATTACTCGTTACGCTAGCGAGAGGCTGCCGCCGCCCCCGGCGCTCGTTCATCTTCGTTAGCCTCTCGGTCGCTGCGGCCCAGGCCGCCACCACCCCGCCACTAACCGCCGCTGGTCCACCCCCAGGGCTTCCCAGACTAAGCAGGTGCTCCAAACACTAAACTTATATCTCATCTACTAATATAGGTTCTTTCTTTAAAAGCGGATTTCACACGTCTTCTCTTCTCACCGTACAGTCCAGAAAGATTCCTGTTATGACCAGGGAAACGTGTTTGGTTACATGGAAATCAATAATTTCCTTCTCGGAAAGAGGATTATTTTGCCGCCGGCCGCGGTGGTCTCGCGGTTCTAGGCGCGCAGTCCGGAACCGTGCGACTGCTACGGTCGCAGGTTCGAATCCTGCCTCGGGCATGGATGTGTGTGATGTCCTTAGGTTAGTTAGGTTTAAGTAGTTCTAAGTTCTAGGGGACTAATGACCACAGCAGTTGAGTCCCATAGTGCTCAGAGCCATTTGAACCATTTTGATTATTTTGCCAGCCGCGGTGGCCGTGCGGTTCTGGCACTGCAGTCCGGAACCTTGGGGCTGCTACGGTCGCAGGTTCGAATCCTGCCTCGAGCATGGGTGTGTGTGATGTCCTTAGGTTAGTTAGGTTTAAGTAGTTCTAAGTTCTAGGGGACTTATGGCCTAAGATGTTTAGTCCCATAGTGCTCAGAGCCATTTGAACCATTTTTAGAGGATTATTTACGGGGGATACGTGAAATATTCTCGGGCTGGAACAGAGAGTGTGTCGACGGCAATGAACTTTTGTTTATTGTGTGGGTACACATTAAATAGGGCCTAGACTGAGACATTAAAAATGTACCAGTTCTGCTCTCTTGCCCTTTCAGTGGCGACCGGTCGCTGTGGCATATTCTGGCAATGACGTCATTTACATTTGGCCTGGATGAGCATGGCATGAGCACACTGCACTGCTGGCTTTGTGAACTTCCCAGACCTTGGAACCGTCGCTCCTTAATTTGCATCACGACTCAGTGTCCAACTACCGTGGACAGCTACCGTGGATTTCCTACTTTTAGTAATTAAGGAATATTTTTTTACAGATGTGACAGTGATTGTGCACAAAAATTCATAAAAAGGGATCAGAAGCGATATAAAATAGTGCAACGCTGAAACAGTTTTGAGGTGACGGTCTTTTATGTGTTTCTCTGTGCCGGGCGAAGTGACACCTCAGGACTTATCGCCGCTGGATCCGAGAGTTCGCCAGGGGACACTGAATGCAGGAGCTTCTATTAGAGCGCCTCTGTGCCTTATCTAGCGGCAGAGTGGAAATCCGGTTGGTTGGTGGCATACAACAGAGTCGGTTGTTCACCTGGAACATGGTGTGCCGAGAAGCTGGGCACCCTATACTGTCCACGGTGAACACTTGTCGTGACCAACCTACCGTAGGCGCCACCTACCTGGAGGAGGGGCGTATTTGTACCCTGTGTCCAGAGAAGATAGCAGCCGCAACGAGGTATGGGAAAGACTGGTTGGGCTATTGCTGAAATATTTAGAGCACTAGAAGTTAGCTTTAGTGTCCCGCTGACAAGTTGTACAGGTAGTGTGTGTTGTGTTGGCAGAAGTTCCAACACCGTGTTAATAGAGGAGGCCGAAATGCACGCCAGCCTGCGTGAGCTAAGACGCTGAATATGGTGCCTTGCTAGGTCGTAGCAAATGACGTAGCTGAGGGCTATGCTAAACTGTCGTCTCTGCAAATGAGAACGTATGTAGACAATGAAACATCGCTAGCAAAGTCGGCTGTACAACTGGATCGAGTGCTATGGAGTCTCTCTAGACTAGACCTCCCGTGTGGCGGCGCTCGGTCTGCAATCGCTGATAGTGGCGACACGCGGGTCCGACGTATACTAACGGACCGCGGCCGATTTAAGGTCTACCACCTAGCAAGTGTGGTGTCTGGCGGTGACACCTCAGTGTACACAGTGAAGGCAGCCAGTAGCTGGTGTATGTCTATGGAATACGAAGTGCTCGTTACAAGTTACAGCGTTGGACGGTGTTGCGGTGAAAGTGGAAGAGTGTGTTTTTGTACTGAATCTTTTCTTCACACTGAGGGCGTATTCTATCATTGTACAAGAGAGAGACTTCTGAATTTTGTTCATAATCACACTGAAGGAGTGTTCAGCTATCGTACATAGCTGTAAGTTTTCTGAATCTTACGTTGCTGTTGTTGGCCATAGATCAGGCAGCTTTGGTAGCTCTGTCGGATGTCGCAGCAGTAAGTTGCTGGTGAAGGAACTTAATAGGAGAGGCTGATCGTGTTATGATTTCTCATTTATTGTACGATATTCCAATGACTGACCGTGTGCAACGCACTACGGACGGAGACAAATATTCTATTTCCTGTTCTGTTGTTTTTGGTTGGTAATTGCTTGTATGTCACAGGGTCTGAAGTACATTTGAAGTGCCTACATAGGAAAGTTTTTAATTTTATTATTGTGTTATGCCAATTTTTACACAGGCATTAGCTCTCACCTGAATATTGTTCATTTGTTATTGATTATTTCTCGTCATGTTGATGCCGTTGTATCGTGTGAAAATATTTATGTTGACAATGAATGCTTTTTTATAAATCATAGAGTGCACCAATCAGTCGTCCTTTTTAGATTTTATTATGCAAATCCAGATTTCGGGTAGTAGCTAGCCGTTCTCAATGCGTTATTTTTTTATTCTCAGTGTTTGCAAGTCTCTGTTGTTCGAGAGTCAGTCACAGTTCTTTGAACAGTATGAGTAGTATTTATAAGTCACATACAGTCTCTGAGTGCATCCACTTTGTGAATGGAAGGTAATCTGAATGAATGCTTTTGTAAAACAAGTCTAACCATGCGGAATCCCCAGCCTAAATCCCACTCCACCCAAACCTTGCGCTACCCCTTCACAACCTGAAATTATTTTGTTCGTCATTTATTTAAGAATCAGTGTGATATGTTCCAGCGTTGGTTTCTACTGTATTTGTTGGTTGCGCCAAAAAACGTATTTTCTGTAGTTCTGTTAACATATAAGGACTGGGACATGTTTTCTTCAAAGCTGAATTTGTATCAATATATAATCATTATGGTCCTATTCTTCACAAAAGACACATAGTCGGTTAACCCGTACATATTTCCGTCATATATTTCGAAACATGAATGCTTTCCTTTATGGTCACTTTAACTAGCGATGTTTATGCCAATGTGTCTCTAGAAAATACAAACCGTTAATGTATTAAATACCCTCCATTGACAGTTAGAACTAAACTAGTCGTTCTGCGCGATATGCGTCTTAACAAAGCACTGTGATCGTTCCACTTGTCCTCTTGTTGCTACGACACTCAACAGTGCTGTTGGGCATTTGGTACAGTAGACGGACGGGATCGACACTATTGCTTACACAACTATAACATGCAGAGTATGTACAAGCTCGTAAGCTCTATTGAAATGTGACAGCCGGCCTTTGCGGCCGAGCGGTTGTAGGCGCTTCAGTCCGGAAGCGCATGCTGCTACGCTCGCAGGTTCGAATTCAGCGTCGGGCAAGGATGTGTGTGCTCCCCTTAGGTTAGTTAGGTTTAAGTAGTTCTAAGTCTAGGGGACTGATGACCTCAAATGTTAAGTCCCGTAGTGCTCAGAGCCATTCGAACCATAAAGCTCTAAAACCATTTGAACCATTTGCAACGTGACATGATATCTGTACGTATTAGTAATCATTTAAGTCAGAAACCAAGTTGTGTAGTACTACGCGTATGTTTCATTTCAATGATTCTGTGAATATTTTCAGTATCAGATCCAAAAATTAAATTCTTTATGTAAATTATTTGAAATCAGGACTATTGAAAATCGTTCACCAATTCTCATCGGGCTATAGTAAACTGTTTATCTTACATCTTTCATTATCTGCTCATTACCTCAAGGCAAGCTGTTGCAAAACTCGTTTCTTTTCAGATAAATGCTGGGAATACTCCCCATTGGTAATAAATTGAAATGGGTTTCCACTTGTCACAGTTGCGTTGTAAGCAAAGTAATCCTTCCGAATATCTTGATCGGAGCGGGGAGATTTGGTTTACGTTTATTTATTCCTGAGTTAATCTTACCCATTGTCACAAAAGCTATCTCTCTCTCTCTCTCTCTCTCTCTCTCTCTCTCTGTGTGTGTGTGTGTGTGTGTGTGTGTGTGTGTGTGTGTGTGTGTGTGTGTGTGTGTGTGTGTATTTGTGTGTGTGTGTGTGTGTGTCTGATATGGTTGAAAATGAACACACGTCGTACGCCACGGTGGCAGTGAAGACACTTGTATTGTTCCAACATGTCTGGTTTCAACAGTCTTATGTTGACACCATCTGATGTAAGGGGAAAACATAAAGATAATGAGGGGACAGGGGGGTGGTGGGAGACTACATTTCATATCACCGGTTATACAAAATGTTCAAAAGTCACGAAACTTGTTGCTGAATTACGTGAAGTCAAAGCATAAAAGGTCCTCTCTAGGTAGATATGTCTCCATAAAAATCCAGTTGATAAAATGCACACGGGTTATAAGATGCACAATGGTGATAAAATACTCGTATTGACAGTGCATGTTGGTGCGAACACGATTCTCATAAATTTTTCGCACACGACAATGCTGCCGGCGAAGTGTTAACATGGATGCTGCAGACCTGTTACGAAATTACCTGCCTCTCCGCTAGACGTCGGGTGTAGTGTGATCACATGCTGAGGTTACAAGCAATGAATAGCGATACACCAGAAAGAATGGTGGATTTTTCAAAGTCCCCAATATAACAATTATGAATGCCATACATATGAAATTACCATGGGCTTATGCACCATAGAAAATCTGTAGTAATTAGATATTTGTTCAGGAAACCATTTCGTGTTATCGTAAGAGATAAATGCACCACGAACGTATCACCGTATAAAACTTGAATCTTCAGTAATTCTTGGTGACTTGTCTGACTTCATGTAATTTAAGTTCCACTTGCCTGTCGGTTCAAAGCTTGCAGCTTCGAAGACTATTTCAGCATGCCCGCATCATCACAGCAGATAATCCTCAGTTTAAATTAAATTCAGCAGCTTAACTTTTGTGTGCGGAGCAATCGGAATCGGTGGAAAATATGCTGCGGGTTCCATGTGGGCACAATTACAAAGGCAGCGTCGTCGCCAAAGTGTCTGCGACGGCAAAAGCGGACGACGGCCGCGAATGCTGCTGGAAAACAGGCGCTGCCGCAACGTCCAGTGTCTCTCCTGATTGAGAACTACATAACGTCCTTACAACATTCATTAGCGGTTATGTGTAACTCAGCTTTGATGTCAAGTTTAATGCAGTTTCGCTCGTAACTCCCACTAAACAATAGTTCTTGTAAAAGACTTCAGCCTCCGTAGTCGAAGTGGGTGAGGCTTGATACTACAATAACACATCACATGAATGTAATCCATTCGGATCGAGAAGTAAGTTGACATTTTCATCGTCAACATGTGACCTGCGAGAGATATCTCTCACTGTGAGGAGACATTCCAGCAAGATTTGTCGGTGTTATATGTTTAACATCAAACCACTCTGCAGATCGTTGTGACTGATGGGATGTGACGCTACCGTCCCCAATCCATTTCGTGCTATCCGAGAGCAGTAGGCTAACTGCAGGCACTGCTTTTCACCCTCTCGCTGTTCACTTTCTTTGTGACCAACACGAACACAAACGACAGTCATTTACACGAAAGATTCACAACACTTACAGCTCACGTAGGAAAGATGTCCAACTGGTTTGAACAAAGGAAACTTTTCTGGAATGCAATTTTCACTCTGCAGCGGAGTGTGCGCTGTTATGAAACTTCCTGGCAAAGGTTCCGAGTTCGAGTCTCGGTCCAGCGCACAGTTTTAAGACACTTGTGATCTAGAGCCTTCTACCTGAAAAAATCTGAAAAAGGCATCCAACCCACACACATACATCTCTTCCCCTGCCTCTCTCTCTCTCCCTCTCTCTCTCGCTCTTTACCTCTCCCAGGCACACGTATACATACACAAAGAAAGATTTTGCATTTCATTTAAAGTCCCGCAGCTGATTAAATGTTACAAGGAACCTACCGTCTAAAAATCGAAAATACAACAAACTCACTAAATTGTAGCCCTATAGAAAGTTTTCTCTTCTGTACTCTGGGGAAATGGAGAAGGAACACACATTAATACAACACACTTAAAGAACCTCGGTTTTGATGATGATATTTTATTCTTTGTATCTAGGGAAGATTCATGTTGTGCAACCAATACGTGACCCTTACAGAGAAAGCCAGAAAGCGCAAAAATTTTATAATCAACATACTGAAAGGAAAGTATTACAGATAAATGGCGAAGTCATAGAATAAATTTATGAGGTTATGTATTTCAAGAAACTCGATCTCGTGTTGCAATCAAATCATCCAATGACATTTCAGCATGGTTCTTAATTTCTGTATCATTGCTAAACCAGCCCTCCCATTACTTTGCGAGTGCCATATACATGAGGACATATCGTGAACCCTCTTACACTGTCTACACCACAATGCACAAATACTGTTTTTTGTTGTGGAAAGTAGGCACCACCAGCACAGATGAGGTAAAAAAACTATTTTCCTTAGCTGAAACTCTTTACAAATTCGGTATGATTTTATTGTGATTGACCACCTCTCCCTATATGGATAGGAGTCGCGAAGTATCCTCGCATTCGTAGATCGAAAGAGCTCACAACACCTGTCATGATTACCACCCCCAAAAAGAAATCAAATCCATATCAGCACTCTGCCCTTTATTTTGACTGTCTCCCCCTTAGACACGCTGGTGCCATTCACAAGAAAACACGTCTATCCATCCAGAAATGTTCGCTCAATATTGGTTACCGTGTTATTTTGCAGTACATTCAACGCAAGATTCAATTTATTGTAGCAAGCATAAGGTCACACCGCGAGTGTGAGTTTACACTTATTTAGCTGGAGAGTTAATTGACTTTACTACTCTATCGGCTACATCCTATGCTCTCGTCACAGTATTCCTTTTAAAAGTGTAAGAGTACACCCTTTACACGAGGTGAGGTGAGGCCTGTTGCTACATATTCTTTATAGCAAGCGTGAGGATCAGACATGGAGAGTGAGTTTACGCTTATTTAGCTGCAGATTTCATTGATATTATTACTATATCCACTATTTGCAATGTCACCATATTCGTTTAAAAAACATAAGACTATATCGTTTACACGACGTGACATGAGGTATGTCGGTACAATGTTCACTGCAGCAATGTTAAGAGTCACTCCTGAAGAATACACAAAGGTCATACTTCACGCAGAAAATGCGTGTTCGTGTTTATTCAGTCACGTTTTTTTTTAAAAAATAAATGAGCTGACATTACAGCAGTGAGCTCTAGAGCTGTTATTCGATTCACGGGAGTGTCTGAAACCTCTGCCAGACAGCTTTTGAAAGTTTATATGAAGGAGTAGAATAAACATCTCCCATGACTGGTTAAAAACGT
Source organism: Schistocerca gregaria (assembly GCF_023897955.1). Classification (NCBI taxonomy): domain Eukaryota; kingdom Metazoa; phylum Arthropoda; class Insecta; order Orthoptera; family Acrididae; genus Schistocerca; species Schistocerca gregaria. The sequence continues at coordinate 137,156,873 of NC_064921.1, forward strand.
ATGCAGCACGGGAGGCTAGCCAGTGTGGGCGGGTACTGCTCTCCACTTATCAGGGGCAGAGCGGGCATATAGGGGCACAGTGAGACGACTAGTATAAAGATCCATATGTGTTTCATTTACGTGAGACGAATTATTTCCACGTTTTCCCTACATGAGACTGATTTTACATATCTGTGAACCACTTTCATAGAGTGCCAGCACATCCAGAAATTCTGAAAGCGGGTCACTGTCGACTGTTCAGTTTTTCGTCAGTGATATATAGTCAGATATTTTTCTATTGTTCCAGGAAGGCCATTCTTTCCGAAAAATACACTTAATAGCTTGCAGAAAGCATCCTGTGGTTGAATCTTTTGTCCCTCTTAGACCCAGAAAAGTATATATCCCTGCCAGCAGGTGAATCACTTTGAATACCGTCAGCGACAGGTTAGAACAGGCGGCTAGGGTGGAAGAGGTGTTGCTGGAATTGTGGGACATCTGTCGCTGAGCAGGCAGAGAAAAAGGGAGAAACCTGTGATTCCAGGTATATATCTTCACATCTATGAAGTCACTGTTATCTCTAGCTAGTAGGAAGAGTTTGAGCAGGATACACATTTGTTGTTTTTGTTGTTGTCGTGACCGCATGAGTATTGCATCCGTAGGACAAAGAATTATAGATTTTAGGACTAATCCCAGCCACTGCTTCATGGCCCCATATCTTGAAAGTGGAGGAGTCTTTGTTTTCTTCTTTTTCGCAGTGAAACATCAGGGATCATTTACACCTATAACGGGTTAACGTAGGGAGCTTTGTTTCTCATTTAGGAGGACAGAGTGTGTAGGGTTTTAAATGGGGAAATTAGACGAATGAGAGGAACGAGACAGCAACATCAATGTATGCTTCTTTGTCAGGAACAGTCCACCTTTGTCCTTACTGTTCACGTTAATAACTTATTAAAAATGCTCCGAACTTGTGTTTTATAGAGGTTCGTTCCCTGGAACTTTATGAACAGGAGACAAGATGATTAGGTGACAGTCTGGAAGGATATGTGAGATGGTCAGCAATCATAACCACCACAATACGGAATGGAACACTTTATTGCAAAGAGATTAAAAGTTCAAAAGAGTCTGAGCAGACCCATGAAAAGCAGGTCACTGTTGACTCTTCAGTTTTTCATCAGTGATAGTCAGATATTTTTCTGTTGTTCCAGGAAGGCCAGTCATTCCGAGGAATACATTTAATGGCTTGCAGAAAGGATCCTGAGCTTGAGTCTTTTGTCCCTCTCAGACCCGAAACAGTATATCCCGCCAGCAGGTGAATCACTTTGTACACCATCAGCGACAGGTTAGAATAGGATGATAGATTGGAAGAGGGAGAGGGGGGATGGAGGAGAAGGATTGAGGAGGGGTGTTAGTAGGGGTGGTAAGAATGATTCTAAGCTGCTTAGTCTGTTTCGACACAAACGAGGTGAACACACTTGCAACTGCCGCCACTCTCTCCTGGCGAGAGCTGTTGAGCTGTGGAGATAACTCCTTTTCTATTCCTTCCTGCCTTCCGAAGTCATATGTGACTATTGCGCCACATTTCCCTCTGTGTATCGATTCTCCTTGTGAAGTAGCCGGCCGTTGTGGCCGAGCGGGTCTAGGCGCTTCAGTCCGGAACCGCGATGTTGCAACGGTCGCAGGTTCTAATCTTGCCTCGGGCATGGATGTGTGTGATGTCCTTAGGTTAGTTAGGTTTAAGTAGTTCTAAGTCTAGGGGACTGACGACCACAGATGTTAAGTCCAATAGTCTTTAGAGACATTTGAACCATTTTTTTCTCCTTGTGAAACAACATCCTTGGCGGTGCATCGAGGAGGTAGAGGAATGCGGAGGGAGCCAGTACGACGAAGGTAAGCGAACAGCTAGTTATGGCGGTCCAGGACGAACAGGGACAGTGGCAGCTATTTTTCTTGGGTGCTTGTTTCGGTTACGTCCTCAGAGTTTTACACCTACCGCAATTTAGGGAATACGGAGTCTGGTTGAATGAAGTCCATTTGTCTTAACGTACATTGTTTTGTGATTCAGACGATTCATTACTGTGTGCGGCTGAATATTTAATGCTGTCCTGACAACATTCAATTTGCCTTTGCCTTTTGCATCTTTTATTCACAGTGGTAGTAGTACGAGGGCTTTTGGCTTCGGTTAGTCATGGTGGTTTCCTGAAGGGCTGAATTAATGCGATTGCTGATTGAGCACTTTGAGACGTGTCAACAAGACTTGCTGCGAAGCTGTTACTGGCAGTGGGACTGTGGGCACAAGCACATCTAGCTGGTCTTCCACTCGCGCTACAGTATCCACATGCACTACTTGACTGGTGCCGTCAATGGATTACTCTGAAGATGGACTGGCGTGTCGTGGTCTTCAGCGATGGAGGCAGACTCTGTCATCACTTAAGTAATGGTATGATACCTGAGCTTCTCCTGGCGTAAACTATGTTCAAAGTACTTACGGGCATTCAGCCAGGTTGAATTTTCGACAACTGCCGATATTTCGGCGGATGCACACTCCGCCATTTTCAAGGCTTAACTGCAGTTAAGCCTTGAAAATGGCGGAGTGTGCATCCGCCGAAATATCAGCAGTTGTCGAAAATTCAACCTGGCTGAATGCCCGTAAGTACTTTGAACAAGTAATGGTAGTTTGCACGTACGATGTAGACTTGCAGAGCGCTGTCTCTTAGAATGCATTCGTGCAAGACCCCAGATCTCATCATCCAGGATGCTATTGAGCTACATCTGTCTTTCACCTTTAATACTTCTGGAGGCGATGCTAACCTCTGTACGTAGCTCTGTATGTACAGAATGTTGTTAAACCCGCCCTTTTGTCTTCCTTGAGACAGGAAGGTGATGTGTTGTTCGAACAGGATAATGCTATCCCAAAACACTGCCATTGGAACTCAACGTGCTCTGCAAGACGTGCAGCAACCGGCCTGACCAGCACGAACACTGGAATTGGCTCCAATCAAACAAATGTCGGATGTGATGGGATGATAAGTGACTTGTGAAACTCGTCAACCTACATCCCCTAACCGAACAACATGAACAGGTCGAGCAGACGTTACAGGATGTATTCCAGGACAATATTCGTCATCTGTTCGAGTGTCTGCATGCCGGAGTGAGTGCCTGTTTTGCCGCCCGTGGAGGCTACGCCACGTGCTAATATGGGTCTTTCATCATTGCTTGTGCTGTTGATTTGTAAATATAATCATTTCATTTGCTCCGTATGCACTGTTTCAACAGTAAATCTTGAGTGAACTGGCAACCCTTAGAAACTGTGTACTTCTTTTTTGGTAGTGTATAATGACAATGTGGTTCTGGCAATTAATGTGAAATCGTAAGTAGGAATACAGTGAGGATTCAGGAAACAATTCGACCTTGATACAGTCATTGACCTGGCACACTTCATGATACTTCCCCACTCCACTTCTTCTCTGCTCCCCCTCTGCCTCATCCCCCACGCCACCCTCTGAATCCTTTGTCCATCAATCAAAGCCTAGTACTTTACCTTCCATTAAAACGAGTCGGCCAATCAGCACACAGCACAGAAACACATAAGCTTCATATGAATTGTGTAAAATAGCCCTAAAGTTAAATATATCTGCCGATACTACAGTATTTCACATGTCATAAAATACATGCCTTTAACCTGAATTGTCTAAGTGGATTTATGTTCAAAAATACTTGTGTTAATGTCTCATAATGCCTCAATATTTAAAAAAATTATGAAAGTTCTACCTGCATTTCACAAAAATGGTGTTACTATCAAGTAGTGCAGTATTTTCAAAATAAATACGGACGTTTCTCCTGAATTGCCTAAACTCATGCCATTTGGCATGCAGGTGCATACACACTGAGGCACACATATGAAAAATTGTTATGCACTCCAAAGCAAACTGAATTCTGGAGGGAGAGAGAGAGAGAGAGATCTTCTGTTAGTGTGAGTTACATAACACATCCAGCCAGTTGCTAAGACATGATGCTTGTCAACTCAACTAATGTTTTGACAAGTTCCATCTTCTCTCTCGCTCTCCCCCCCCCCCCCCCCTCTCTCTCTCTCTCTGTCACTGCAGTGCTTACCTGCATGAAACACTAATATTATTATGTGTCGTAGTGGGAATGGGTGAAAAAAAAACACAATCAAAAGTACTCTAGACGTAAAATTTATACATATTACAAAATTGTATGTGCATATGCATGTTTGTATGTATGTATGTTTGTTTCAGATCTCATCCTAAATCACTGTGCTGATTTCAACCAAACGGTACACATATCACTTCCTGTCTGGAAATCATCGATAGGACACGAAATCAGTTCCAGACAGCCCCAAAACGTTCAGCAGAGCCAAGTGCCTTGGGTAGGTGCAGTTTACTACTCCTTCTTCTGCTGGTGTTAGATTTATATTAATTTTTCCTCATTTCATTTTTTATGTACGTTATGTTAGGTTAAATACTTTCTTTTGCTGAAAATATTAATGTAATAGATCGTTCATTGGCGGATTCTAGGATGCTACCATGTGACTACATTCAACAGCTTAAAAGCGTCAGGAGGGCAGGTCCTGATGCAACAGAATGCCATTACAGCTCGTCAGAAATTTTCGTAATGTGCTGGTTTTAAATATATCAATTAGCAAAACAGTGTGAACAGTTCCAATCAACATGTTTCGTATATAGGGGCAGTATTAAAAATATTTCACAGAACCCATAGTAATAGCACTTATGATATTCGAAGAACAAACTCTCAAAGCAATGTTGACTGGAGTGTTCTTGTAATTAGTTTCATTTGCAGTAATTCGATTTTCGGAAATGTTCTGCACACTGAACACGAACTATTTTTAAACTTCCGTAGTTAAATCAAGTGTTATTTCGTACACGGAGCTCATTCACCAATTTTAATCTTTATTTTTTCCACGAGCGGGAACGATAGGTGTCCACATAATTACGGCCGCCACGAGCAAATGACGAAAGCCGTTACTGAAATACGCTTTTCAGCTGTTCAGCTCGAAATTCTGTGGAGACAAGCTTTGCTAAATAAATACACATAATGAAGAGGGGCGCAAGATTTAGCGATATAATTTTGTGTGTACTGTTTTAAACAAACGCGCTATTGATTAAATGTGTGTTCCACTCCCTCGATCTACGAACAACGTAAACAGTGGAACAATGAGTGCTATATAACAGATTGCTGTATTTTTCTCGGTCGTTCCTGAAACGACAGTGTTTTCCTGATTCACTGAATTTTCTCACAGGGATGAACCAGTTGTTTAATTCAATTTTAATCCATAGCGGTCACAAATACAAAAGGACCGATCCTTTGATTGTGAATATCTCCATTTACAAGTAGTATTATCCAGAAATAGAATTTTGTAGTGCGATTGGTGGAGTTGTTGATACCGTCTTCCTTAAGGTTTCGCACCTGACTGTCTCATCACTTGCAGTTTCTGCCTGCCGTGGAGTCGCTCATTCGCCTTCTTCATGGCGAACCCTCAATTACAAGAATCCTGGGAGGTGGGTCAGTTTATAACTCAATTGAGTTTTGCGTAGAGACTGTGGGCAGTGATGCAGATTCTAATATTGGGCTTGTTGTAAGGTTGGTACAGGGATAACTCGTAGAATAAGAACGTGATTTGAAAACAAAGCTGCATTTATTACTATGATGCCCATCAAATATTCGTGAGGTACAATAAGACTCAAAGGAATAAACTGTCATGCTCTTAAGTTGAATGATTGCTAAGTTCAATAATCTTTATTTTTCGTAACCTCATGTATTAGGGAAACTGCCTGTTACGTCACTTCATCTCTTGCATCGCCACTGTACATTTCTTCCTCCACTCCGATTCCTTAAAATAATTATAAAATCAAAATATAAAATAATGAACTAAAACGTAATCCTAAAGACAGCTGGCCTAAAGCCCACTATTTTATTTTAAAAAGCAAATTAGAACTTTTACTGGGAATATTTGTCTACCCCACCCTCCCCCCACCCTCGTATTGGCTACATGTTCATTCCATTATCTCCTTTTTTTTTCATTTTGCGGTACTCCATGTGTGTGAAGTTAGAAATCGTTAATGGAGTCAGAGATTGTCTGGACTCCAACACACTCCTCAAGACTCAGTGTTGATACGCTTAACACAATGAAAACACGCTATCTGAAATTTGACCACAACATGAGATGCTATAAAATCAGTTAATAACAATATTTTAAAACAACTGATAATGAAAATGAGATGAATGGAACACTACCTACTTTAAATGAAATTCAGATCAAAATAAATCGCTGATTTATGACAAAAGTTCAACTTTGTACACAATAAAAGCAACAGAATGACAATACAAATCTCACATTATAGATTATTAATTAGCACATACATTATGTCTATGGAAGGATAATGGATTCAAGCTGCAATTCCCTCAATGATGTGAAAACACGAAGCTTATGAAATGATTAACTCTCTCTTAATGAGCCGGGGCTGCATAGTATGTTCACCTTTCACTTGTCCTCGAAATGGACGTAAGCATGTGGTCAGCACGAGATTTGTACAAGCCCGGAATCTCCAGATCGCTCTGTCTTTGGCTCGACGTCCCAGTACAGTGCATCAGAATGATCACCCCTCAACGATCGAGCACATGAGGTCGCCTCTGAGACGAATGACCAAGAGTGTCTACGGTCTTGCATCCCTGCGTCCATCTTTCCTGTTTACACTGGCACAGCATCAAGCACTAAGTAAACAAAATTTTGTTTACTTCTGTCCGATGTCTTGAAATTGAAATGTTAAATAATTTCTCACCACAGAATATATCAAGTAGTGGGCCAGCCTCTCTAGGTTTGTGGCTGGATTTCCTGTCTGCCGTATAGACGCGATATGAGAATCAGTGCGTTGTCTATACAACTCGGAATTTCCAACACACCAAGCGTCCGCCACAAGAGCTTCACCAGGTCCCGTTCCCACAGCAGCAGGTATGGTCTCTTCAAGAGTAGTAAGCTCTCTGCAGATGCTATAAAATGGCAGGCCAGACCTTAAGACTCAAATGCGCTAGTTGGGCTCTGGACAGTATCACACACTACTACATCGAAAATCACGACCTTTGCTGAGTTGCACGACTGTCCCACAAACCTTATTGGAGTACCTATAGAACCTGCGTTGGCCACGGACTTAATGTTCTAAGATGCGAATAGAATGCCACGTTATTTCCAGTTATGTGTGGCCACAGCTGTTCCCCAAGTCGTGCAGAAATAAGCTGCAAAGTTCCCACAAATACGCTTGTTCGAAGCGTCTAAGATAGACAACCCCCGCACGTTTTATCAAATACAACACTCAGAATCAAGTATGGCAATCAGAGTTCATTAAGGTCCTGAAAATCATGTGACCCGCATATATTGTTTCACGATGAGCAACAGATAGCCTTAGCCTATTAATGGGAGGTGGCAAGCCAAATTTCTGGACGTTTGGTTAATAATGTTTGGGCACTGGAATTATTGACAACTATATACATTTTGTAACTGGATGTCACATGAATAAGGTAAAATTTTCTGAAATCAACAAAATCTTTCTCTTTGCTAACCATATGCCTCCTAGTAGTTGGAGTCTATAGTAGTTAGAATCTTTTTCTTTAGCTGACTGTAGTTGCTACTTGCTGTAACTGCTGTAGTTCGTGTTATGAAGATTTTCTGTGAGGTGAGTGACTTTGCACTGTTGAGATTCATGATTGAAATGAGTTTAGGCAATTAACAGAGTTGGACGTAGTTTCATATTTCTTTAATTTGATATCTTTTGGATTTGTATTATTGTTAGGATTTCTTGCAATTCGAGGCTATTCTTTTGTGTTAAATGTTAGAAGTCCTGTCAATGTTTAGCAGTTAGATTGCGTTGGACTTGTATATTGTGGGTAATAAATGAGTAGGTTAAGTTTGAGTTGTGTTTGTCGGGGAAAATTCTGTAGGTCAGTGTTTAATAGAAAATAATTAAAGAGGAACTTCCAGTATGGGCTTCTTTTCTTAAAAAAATGACCAACCTTCTGTGATAGCAGAAGAGCCAACACCGTGATACGAGTGGAGGCCACAATACACGCGTTTTAGCTCAAGCAGGCTAGCGTGAGCAGGGAAGAACTATACTGACGTGAGGTCTGTAACATGTCCAGGAATGAGAATTCAGAAAGCGGACGTAATTAGTTTGACAGGAATGAGAATTCAGAAAGCGGACGTAATTAGTTTGATACTTAACTTTAATCCATTAATGATGAACATCGCTCTTGAAGGTACATGATTCACAATATTATCTGTCCAGAACACATTCTTGAAGTAATTATAGTAACTGAATATGGCGCCTTGCTAGGTCGTAGCAAATGACGTAGCTGAATGCTATGCTAAACTATCGTCTCGGCAAATGAGAGCGTAGAAGTCAGTGAACCATCGCTAGCAAAGTCGGCTGTACAACTGGGGCGAGTGCTAGGAACTCTCTCTAGACTGGCGCTCGGTCTGCAATCACTGATAGTGGCGACACGCGGGTCCGACGTATACTAACGGACCGCGGCCGATTTAAAGGCTACCACCTAGCAAGTGTGGTGTCTGGCGGTGACACCACACAACCCATACACAAGGTAACAGGAGGTACATCACACAAGATTTTACACTATCCACTTCACTCACTGATATACTACGCAAAAGTGATTACCGAAGCCTCTTTCAAGTGGACGTATGAAAGAAAGCCCTTAGTTAAAGCGTTTGAAAATGGTGCTGATTAAGTCTCTTGTACTAACAAACTTGTCCGAAAATAATAAATCGTCGAATACCAAGATACACAGATAAAAGCAGAATGAGTTTAAACATTTTATAAACGGGTGAGTGTGATGCTGTTGGTGGATAATCGTATATGAGTGAAATCGTTCATAGTAAATTGCGGCATCATTAATCGGAAATTGGATAAATAAGAGGCCGAAGGACATATAGGTAGATACATATAAAAATTTAGAGTGATCCCAACTGCTACGAGCGAGTATTTTTTAAAGACTAAAATAGGCAATCAATCTGAATTACCGTGGACTGTAATTCATATTGAAACATGTGAATAATCCATTTAGATATGAATATATCAATCGATCTTCATTTTATAAGATACTCGTGCAAATCAAGCACAGGTGGCAAACAAGAGACGTAGAAAGCAGAAATTAATGGGCTCCCATATGTTTGCTTAAAGACGTAGCTCGGTGTCACTATAACGTTTGAATAATATTTATATTGAGGCAAAAATATTTAGTGTGTTCGAAATTTAGTGTTTCAGATGTCCTGATATAATTGGTAAGAGTGGTCTACTATAGATGAACAAGGGTCACTGATGGTGACTGAATACAAATATGTAATTTATAAGGCAAGTTCTTTATACGTTTGGGTGCAATATCTGCGGCAGAGGAACGCAAATGCACCAATTGTATAATCTAGAGCTATTGATAAAATATCGATATAGCTAGTTCTGCAAAGAGTATCGATATGTAAATGTGATATTATTTCCACGATATATCGCTACCGAAATGGCGGTATCGAGGGCCGATATTTTTATCTCAGTTTTTCAAAACTTTCGGTAAATATTTGAAATTGTTCTTTCGAAATCATATTAGAACATTATTTTATTTTCACTGTGTGAATGAGTCTTACTAGTTTTTCAGCTTTCTCTTTGACTGTATGAAGCTAGTGTAGGTGGCACAATGAAGATGTCCGACTGCACTGGGGAATGGCGGTGTTAATAGGACAACAAGATTTCCGATGTGGAGAAATAGCTCTCCAGTTTCGTAAAAAAAAAAAAAAGAAAAAAAAAACTATTTTATACACAAGTAGTGTGCTATTTCTTCACATCGGCATTATTCAAAAAGAGATGCTGAAAATGATTAGTGTAAATCTAAATGACAAGATTGCTCTTTGTGGTGGGCGGAGACGTGTGAGGGAAATGCTGCCATAATCGGCGCTCTGCGCTAACAGCAGAAAGTGCATCGTCTAACTTCACCACCCGATTTTGACACTGGAACTGCTAGGTCGCTGACGTTTGCAGAAATGAAAAAAACAGGGAAGCCGATACGAGGTGTTCCAGAAAAATCCGGTATGTGAAACCGAACGATGGACCTATCGGGCACATTTTATTCTGTCACTTACATGCAGTTACCATTCGAAGCGAAGCGGATAACTCCAAGCGTGAACGTGCACCCTTTCCCTTTCAATTCTTGCTCTAAGGTAGATGAGCAGGCTGCTAGCTTGTTGATGTACATAATATCCAATAATAAATCAATACTTAAACATACAGCTCTACCCGGCCGCTGTGGCAGAGCAGTCCCAAGCGCTTCAGTCCGAAACCACACTGCTGCTACGGTCGCCTGGCTTGGGCGTGGATGTGTGTGCTGTCCTTTGGTTACTTAGGTTTAAGTAGTTCTAAGTCTAGGGGACTGATGAGCTCAGATATCAAGTCGTGCGGTGCTCACAGCTATTTGAACCATAAAGCTCTAAAACCGACTGTATATTTACAATGTACAGCCGATATTTTTATAGGGCGATACATCCATGTACTTTTCTCGATGTATCGAGACTCAATGATGAAACCGTTTAGATATCGATATTCCGGACTCCCAATATTTTTAAAAATATCAACAGTCCTAAATGTAACCTAGTTATTTCTTTCGAGATTGACGTACGAGTGACAGGGCGTCTCACTGCATCACGGCCACAGATTAGGGCTTGGTGCACTACACGTGGACCACAACGTGGGCGCGACATAGTGGGTGTGTCTGCATACAGGGCATGGTGAACCAGTGGATAGTGTGTCGGTGAGCACGACCCTAGTATGCTAGGGCACTTGGAGTCTCTTTCAGGCAAGATGCTCCTGTAGTGCGAACTAGTCTGTTCAGACACAGAGATTTGACGAAGACTAACGCAATGTCAAAAACTGGTTGAACTTAGCATGGTAGAGTCCATAATATGGTCTCACCATCTAGGATAGAAAGCAATTTTTAGATTCGACAGCCACATGATGGTGGTAGCGTGAGTGTAGTCGTTTAGAGACAGAAGTTTGGGGGTCTACAAAGTCAGAAAGCACAGAACTGCAAGGCTAAAATCTGGCCGATTGAGTGCCCCCGTAGGTAGAAAGAACGTGAGCGTTTCCAGCGTCATGGAGCGATGCAAAATATCTTTTCAGCACGTGACAGGACTGAGATGACCCTCTCTATCAACTCATTAGCGTAAACATCTTTTCTGGCTGATGAGCGTGTCTCCCTGCACGGGTCATGAACCCTCGTAGCTGTAGCCAGGGACAGAGCCAAAGGTAGGAGCAGGTAGGGAAAGAGCACCTTCCTTTTTCCGCCACACACCACTTCATGTCCATCAACCTGGATTAGCATCTTTACTAGCCATCCGGGCGCGGCCTGGTTCCTTGCACAATTACACCGCAAGTGACCCTCACACTTGTTTGGGTTCACTCGTCCAGATGCCAATGCACATTTCCAGTGCTGAAAGTCACAAACAAGACAAATCTCATAAATTCCTTGATAGTGTACATGGGATAGACAAAAATACATTAGCCTGTTCCCGCACAAAACCTATGCCAGTTTATCTAAATGTAACAGGTGCACATTTTTACATTCATATGGCATTCACATATGTATTATTATTAATCAGTCTACCTATCCCACCAATTACAGTGCTAATGGAGTACAAGCATTTTTACCCTGGTAATTGAATAACATCTCCCCTAATATATATCATCATGGAAAAACATTCGTTAGTGGAAGGAAACAAGTAAATCAGCCCATGAGGCCTCTGATATGACGTGATCCCAATCCTTTGTCCACTGACTATGTAGTGAATGTTCATGATTGCTTATACAGTCCGTACTTACTGCCATTCGTAAGCAAACACCTTTAACGCATTTTTAATTACATACATCAACAAATACATGAACAAAGAATATTAATTCAACATTAAATAGGCAATCACATACTTTCATTGGGTCTGCTCAGACTATTTTGAACTTTTAATGTCTTTGCAATAAAGTGTTACATCCCGTATTGTGGTGGTTATAGGCTAATTGATGACCATCTCACATGTCCTTCCAAACTGTGACCTGATCATCTCGTCTCCTGTTCTTAAAGTTCCAGGGAACGAATCTCTATAAAACACAAGTTCGGAACATTATTAATAAGTTCTTAATCTAAAGAGTAGTGACAAAGGTGGACTGTTCCTGACGAAAAGCATACTTTGATGTTGTCATGCTTCTCTCATTCGTCAAGCTTCCCCACTTAAAACGCTGCACACTCTGTCCTCCTAAATTAGAAACAAAGCTCCCTACGCTAACCCATGGTAGGTGTAAATGATCCCTGATGTTTCACTACGCAAAAGGAGAAAACAAAAAATCCTCCATGAAGTAGTGGCTGGGATTAGTCCTAAAACCTATAATTATTTGTCCTACGGATGCAATACTTACGTGGTGACGAAAACAACAAAAACATCAAATGTGTATCCTGATTAAAGTGTTCCTACTAGCTAGCGATAACAGTGACTTCATACATATAAAAATGTATACCAGGAATCAGAGATTTCTCCCTTTTTCGCTGAATGCTCAACAACAGATGTCCCAATTCCTGCAACTCCTGTGGTAATGAAAATAAAATCAGACAGTGCGTCTCCTCTCCAACATCACTCTTTATAACCTGGAACTCCTTCCTGGCAACTTTTCCTACGAGATTACACATAAAATAAAGCCCCAAAATTTCATAATGCTATACACAACATACTACCTATGTTCAAAGCCTGAAGGAACACACATAACCACATTAAACTGAAAGAAAATTCACAGAATGCAACATATGACACAATTACTATCTGTGTAATAGAAATATAGGCTGAACTATTGTTCTCTAAGACCTGATTAGCTTCTATATTTGATAAATGGTTTTAAGTGGCTGATGTGGTGAATTCCCATGAATTTTCCCGTCCTCACCATTTCCAGTTCGTAGTCATTTGGTTGCGCGACTCTTCTGAAACGTAATGGTCCAATATATGGCACACTCTCTTTTGTGTATTCGACAGGTTGAAGGATTTCACCAACACTTTCTACTCAACGTGGTAATGGTTAATTCCTGCTTTATTGCCAGCACTCTCCTTTATTTTGAGGGCTGCTTCCGAGATTCTGTGTAAACCTGGTTCACTGCCTCTGCATGACGTTATCGCCCCCTGGGTGCTAATTCACTATCTACTTCCACATCTACATCTACATAGGTATTCTGAAAGCCACTGTATTGTGAGTGACGGAGGGTACCTTGTACCACTGCCAGTCATTTCCTTTCCTATTCCACTCGCAAATAGAATCAGGGAGAACTACTGTCTTTGAACCTTCGTGTGAGCGCTAATTTTTCGTATCTTATCTTCATGGACCTTATATGCAATATATGTTGGTGACAACAGCATCGTGTTGTAGTCAGCTTCGAAGGCAGGTGCTCTAAATTTTCTCAATATGTTTCTTGAAAAGATTGTCGCTTTCCCTCCAAGTTTTCTATTTGAGTTCCTGAAGCATATTCATAATTAGTCTTGTTTGAACCTTCCACTAACGAATATAGCAGCCCGCCTCCGAACTGCTTCAGTGTCTTCCTTCAATCCAACGAGGTACGGGTCCCAAACACTAGAGCAGTACTCAAGAATAGGTTGCACCACCGTCCTATATGCTGTCTCTTTCACAATGAACCATTCCTTCCTAAAATTCTCCCAATAAAGCAAAGTCGACCATTAGCCTTCCATAGCACCGTTCCCCCATGCTCGTTACATTTCATATCGGTTTGCAATGTTACTCCCACATACTTAAACGATTTGACTGTCAAGCAGGACAGTATCCGAACATTGCAGGTTTGTTCTTGCTACTCATCCGCATTAATTTTCTCCATCAATTTATCCGGTGAGTGTTGGTTCTTTAACACTGTGAGTGGAAGCAGCATTGTCATGCAATGTGGCATCTCATTCATCGCCTCTAGAAACTCCTTTTGGAATACAGCCCACACTGCGTGTTGTTTCGCACAGCAAACCAGGAAAACTGGCCGGCAGATGGTGAGCTGCTATGAATAGTGGTTTAATCTTATGGCATATCAAGGACATTGCCCACATAACTAAACTGCGTAAGGACGTCCTTGCATAGAGCTTTGGGGACTGTCGAATTTGATAATAGCATTACTGACACTTGCTTATAGTCAGATCCATTGCCGTGGTCGTAAAACAGAACCCAAAACTAGTCCTTGGAAGGAGTTCCACTAAATCTGTGGCCCTGCTATGTAGCAGTTTTATTCCCCCACAATTGGGTAGAGCGGAGTGTGAGTAGTCTGTGTCAAAGGATTGCCTTTTGACAGTCTTTTCACACAGACAAAAATTTCCTGATTCGCCTCTCGATGTTATTAAACTGGCACAAAATTTTCAGCTTCAGGAACACTTATGCAGACTTAAGTGCTCATATCTGTGTTGTGTATACCAAATAACGTTGTCTGTTGGCCCTTCCGAGACACACCCCCCCCAAACTGGGCCCACGGAATTCCTGCGGTAAAACTTTCTCCGTAAGTAAAACTATATGATGGCCACGTCGCTCCAGTCTTTCCATTTAGCTTTTAACGCTATGAGAGGTGGACTGTTATCCTGTTCTCTGGCAACATCTCTCATAGTTAAAGTAATTTCGTTCTCTAAAGCCACCTTGCACATTCACAACGATTTTGATTATTCCAGACTCATATGTGATCAGAAAGTCGAAATCCTGAGGAACTAACACCCATCTGATTGATGTTTCACAACCTAAGGTGGCGATCTATAAGCTTCCCAGGGCTTTATGATCAGTGAACACCTGCATCTTGCGCCCATAAATTTTTAAAGAGTCGGACGATGGCCAGAGTCCGTGATCGAGTAGTTCCTTTCCCACAAAGTTAATACTTGATACCCTAGTGTCATGGTCCTCTGGATGTGTTTATCATATTCCTCAACCTCCTGAAGAATCAAAATCTCCATCCCTGTCCTGGAACCATCAGTCGCCATACAACGATTCTTTAAAAGATGAGAGAGTGAAAATATAAGTACCTTCGTTAACCTTTCTTTCAATGCGTATAACTCGCTTTCTGCTACGTTGTCCACATTAAAGCTTTTTCCCGGCTAGTTCACAAAGGCGTGGACTTCCCAGAGTTTCCGTTATTATGAATTTTTTGTAGAACACAACTGTTCTGAGAAACCCTCTCAATTGCTCTCCTGTTGTGAATGTAAGAAATGCAGTTACAGCATTGATCATATCTATCGCAAGGAGTAATATCTTCGCCGGAGACGATGTGGCCGAGGAGTTCCACCTTGTATGTACCAAACTGCGATTCTTCCATGCTGAGAGTGATTTCAAGACCCCTTTTTGTGGAGAGTGTTGTTGTTGTGGTCTTCAGTCCTGAGACTGGTTTGATGCAGCTCTCCATGCTACTCTATCCTGTGCAAGCTTCTTCATCGCCCAGTACCTACTGCAGTCTACATCCTTCTGAATCTGTTTAGTATACTCATCTCTTCGTCTCCCTCCACGATTTTTACCCTCTACACTGCCCTCCAGTACTAAATTGGTGATCCCTTGATGCCTCAGAACATGTCCTACCAACCGAGCCCTTCGTCTCATCAAGTTGTGCCACAAACACCTCCCCAATTCAATTCAATACCTACTCATTAGTTATGTGATCTACCCATCTAATCTACAGCATTCTTCTGAAGCAACACATTTCACAAGCTTCTATTCTCTTCTTGTCTAAACTATTTATCGTCCATGTTTCACTTCCATACATGGCTACACTCCATACAAATACTTTCAGAAACGACTTCCTGGCGCTTAAATCAATACTCGATGTTAACAAATTTCTCTTCTTCAGAAACGCTTTCCTTGCCATTGCCAGTCTACATTTTATATCCTCTACTTCGACCATCATCAGTTATTTTGCTCCCCAAATAGCAAAACTCCTTTACTACTTTTAGTGTCTCATTTCCTAATCTAATTCCCTCAGCATCACCGCACTTAATTCGACTACATTCCATTATCCTCGTTATGCTTTTTTTGATGTTCATCTTATATCCTCCTTTCAAGACACTATCCATTCCGTTCAACTGCTCTTCCAAGTCCTTTGCTGTCTCTGACAGTATTACAATGTCATCGGCGAACCTCAAAGTTTTTATTTCTTCTTCATGTATTTTAATACCTACTCCGAACTTTTCTTTTGTTTCCTTTACTGCTTGATCAATATACGGATTGAATAGCGTCGGGGAGAGGCTACAACCCTGTCTCACTCCCTGTGGAGAGTAGTTGATAACATTGTTGGGTTCCTGCATATACTTTCGGCGTCAGTATCGTCCACGCACTTTTTGAATCTGACATTAACTCAGTCGTAAAGGATTCCATCA
This sequence comes from Schistocerca gregaria, assembly GCF_023897955.1. NCBI lineage: Eukaryota > Metazoa > Arthropoda > Insecta > Orthoptera > Acrididae > Schistocerca > Schistocerca gregaria. The sequence continues at coordinate 137,173,302 of NC_064921.1, forward strand.
AATTCTAGTACAAATGCAGCGAATGAAATATTCAGGCCGAAGGGCAGACGCTGGTATCGGTAACAGTGTGTGAGAGCAAGAGATTCGGTCTACTGTCTACACGCTGAGTGCATTTCAGCTTGTCAGAAATTCGAACGTAGGTCATTAGCAAAGGAAATCATTGGCAAAGGAAACGCTAACCCCCGGAAATTTTTGTAACAGCTCTTCGAGTTTCTCCGGGCGATGTGTCTCCATCGCAATAATCGTATTAATTTGTAGAGAATCTTGTACAAATTGTATTGATCCATCTTTCTTTTCGATGTAGGGACAGGGCTGTTACATGTTTAATCGATCCATCAATTATCATCCTGTGTGCTTCATTTGCAATTTCAATTCTGTACACCAGTGCTATTATATATATTCTTTAACTTTGGGTGTATATGGAAATTCTTCATCGCCCCAATCTTTAGTGAAAATACAGCAATATCGAAGTGTAAATGTACTACTAAATGTACCCTGTAGTAAGAGCTGATGTGGCTATGATGGTCTACTCTTTCGTTGATTTTGCCTTTGATTTCTAGTTTGTTCTCCTCTTCCTCTGCTCGTTGTCCACTGTAATCATGGATATTCTGTCTCATTTTTTGCAGTGTTATTGTACATAACAGAGATTCAAGCACTTTGCGTGAATTTGAGCACGAATACCCTGCTCATCGAATCATATCGACTTGTCCTTTTAAGACATTATGACACCTCTCCTGCGATCGAGTATGGCTTTGTTTTCTTCTAGAAACTTCATACCAATGATTAGGGTGAGGGTCACCTTCAGAACCACGAGGAAATTTCCCGTTAATGCATGCCCCTGACAAATGAAGTAGAATTAGGTCCGCCGAGTCATTCCTGTTACCTTCCCTACAGTGACACTTTTAATCGTTGCTTTTTGTCCGGAGGGGACCGGCCAGTTGAGATTTAGAGCGTTAATATCAGTAGTTCTGAGAAGTTTGCTGGGAAACTTAGTGACTCCTTCTATCGTTGTTGCTTATATTTCCATGGCGTTGATTGCCGGATGGGTTGGCTGGACGACGCTCAACTACATTGCCTTGTGCACTATTTTGCGCTGGAGCAAATCCATTCTGCCTGAAATGTCACACATTATCGCTTCTTTTGTGATAGTGATTGTTCCAGTGACATTTATTTCTGACGTGGATAATTGAGGTGGTGTACGCTGCCAATAGATGTTTCGTCTCTTTCCGTTAATATTCCTCCTCTGCTGGATGTTATCGTGGTAGTCAGGTGTGCAAGTGTACTCCCTAGCATTCACGTCATCATATGTGAATTTCAAATCTCTTAAAACGCTATTATATGCTTCTACATCATTTTCACTTCTGCCTATAAACACCGTCTGTGGTGTGTTGGAGCCTCGTACGTCAGAAACGGATAATTTCAGCATTGAGCAGTTGGACCTTTTTACCCAGAGTGGCAACGAATTTCACAGGCCTCTTGAATCCTGAGAAACCACAACCTTTAGTTCGTTTGTCATAATTAGGTTTTCCTTTAATTATATTTAATGAGATACTTAACTGCTTAGAATTTGTAGTTTCTTCCTAGAATTTCTCGCTCAAAAAATATCTGATGTGTCCCTTAGTGCCGGCCCATGTGGCCGAGCGGTTCTAGGCGCTTCAGTCTGGAACCGCGCTACAGCTACGGTCGCAGTTTCAAATCCTGCCTCGGGCATGGATGTGTGTTATATCCTTAGGTTTAAGTAGTTCTAAGTTCTAGGGGACTGATGACCTTACAAGTTAAGTCCCATAGTGCTCAGAGCCATTTGAACCATTTTGTCCCTCACTCTGAACTCCAATTTTTTGTTTTCAGATTTTCAGATCTTACGCATACTGGCGTTCGCGTGCTGTCTGTCAGATGATTCCATTCTCCATAGAGGGAGCAAACACTTTTTTTGTGTTTACCTCTAGCAACTTGTGCGCTCATAGTTTTCCTATCACATTTTTTCAAACCTAACTTTTACCTCTTCTAAAAACCGTCACGAAACTAAGCTCAAATGAATTTTCCAGGAAAGACGCTACCTTTAAACTTTCCACTGTAATATCGTTTTTTGCCCATACTACTTCATGATATTTCCTCATCTGTCGGTTGTGTGGGTGTTAAGGTAACGTTAACAATCGGCTTCAAATTCAAGTATTGAAAAAGAAGAATATCTGAAATATGATGATGTGGTCTCAATTGATCTAAGCGTATCCGAATGTATTATATAATTCTGAGAATCGCTGGAACGTAGTTGCATGAACCGCAGTCATCTCAGCTGTCAGTTAATTATTTTACCGCTATATTGGCAATCTCCATGCTTTCTGAAATACGAGATGCTGATAATATTTCTGCTGTCGTAATATGAAACAGAGTGCAATAGCGCAGATAGAGTTTAGCTATTATTTTAACCATAAAAATGATAGGAAACGTAATTTATCATTCCCTTACAGCAACGTAACACTAAACGCATAAGGAAGACTTTGAATTTTCTCGAGCACTTTCAGATTACGAAATATATTCGTGTTCTGCGACTGTGAATTGACGTCAGTTGTTTGCGACACATGGAAATTTGTTCCCGCCGGGACTCGAATCCGCATATACCGCTCATGGAGAGCAGTAACCTTAACCACTTAGGCTCTCCGAGCACACTTCTAGCACTGATCACAAAAATTCCGTTCCTACAATTCGTCACTGCCGCTTAGGGAGACGGAAGTGATACCGTCATTTAAGGTTATTTTCATCATCACGACCTATTTGTATATTTAAAATCTCATTTCGAAATGATCGACACGTCGAGAATGAGACTTAGGGTAGAAACTGTATTCTAAATGAAAATCTCCTAGCAGTGCATGCGGAAAGATAATTCACCATCTTACCAAAATATTTAGTAGCGTCACAGGCGTCTTCATGAAGAATTGAACTAATCAGGTATGAGTTTTTACACATTTTTATTTGTCACCTACAATTGGTTCTTTATAAATAGCTTGATGCCAAAACGCTATAGAAAACAGATTGTTCCACCGAACGAAGTAAAATGTAAAACAACCTCAGTATGGATGTTCGTCTGTGCCAAGAGTTTTGCAATGTATGTATTTGGTCATTATTCCTACCATAGCAACATTCGGTATGTGTATCTCAGAAACTGTTCCTACTTTAGTAAAAAGGTCTGTAATGTCGCCTCCTAACATTTTCCCTTATTTCCTTCAGTCCTCCATCGAATATTCTACTGTACTTCGAAGCATGCGACCTATAAATGTTGCAGCTTTTGCTCTCGATACGTTGACCGCCGTAGGTTCATAGTAAGTGACGTACACACAATGCAATCTGGTCTTTAAAGGTCGCTCCAAATTTATGAATTAGCTGTGCAAACTGCTTTTGTTTGGCCGCTGGAATTTATCGCAGCAATTAATCGCTGTGGTATGAGCTCAGCCTTTAGATGCAAAAACAAATTTAACGAATTGAAGTAGGTTTTTTTACTTGTTACTGTAACTGAATTTATTATCCCATTACACAGGCAGTCCGGAAGTGCGCAAGTGAGTTTGCAGACTCGCCAGAACGAGAGAGAGACAAAACATCAGCTGTGGAAGTGCTCGTTCCTGGGAAATCATCAAGAAGAAAGCGTTATGTATCTGAGAAAGACACATGTCCCGTATTGACTAGCACTGATATTATGCTTCCCATATTCAAATTAGTTTATGTTATTCACGCCGCTTTATGAGAATAAAGAATGCCTTGTTTCGCAGTTTCCATTGGTACTTGAGCAAACTGTTTTTAAAACGGTAATAAGGTGAAGTAAATGTCCTGGGCTGAGTTGCAGGTTAGAGATATTGTTTTAGATGAATACGTACTTTCCTTCAAGAGCACAATTAATTTCTTTCTGAAACATTTTACTACTTCAGAGATTCGATAACGTATACAAATAATAATATCAAATATCCGATATTAATTTTTTTTGCCAGATTTTAAAGCGTGATGAAAAGTATCTGATATAGAGACTGGCTGCTCATGTGGAGCTAATTTCTATTTCACATTCTGAAAATATATTTTATGCATTCCATATTTCAACATTTCATTAATCAGTGCGATTCCGTTAATCTGTTAAGAATTTACCTGTGAAGTCGTTACTAAACGTTCTCTGAAGTATTCTGAGCACTGTTGACTGACTGCAGTACATTTGGTAACTACCATGCAAGCCATAAAAGATGCATAATATTTTAATTTCCTTGTTTCTCAATCACAGAATCTAAGGAGGAGAAAAGCAAGACCGTTTGCATACAGTATCGATACAATTTGTATTAGGGTTTACGTCTTTCGAATGTCCATGATACACAGATGAAACAAAACATCATGACCACTTGATTAACAACAGTTTGGTCAACCTTGGAATGCAATATAGCAACGATTTTGCGTGACATAGATTCGAAAACTCGTTGGCAGATTTCTAGATGTTCGTGGCATCGAATGTCTCCGTACAGGTGGCGCAATTTTTGTAAATTACGACCGATAGTTCGTAGGCGCCAAGTTACAGGGTGACAGCCTAGATCTGTTCAGTTAGGTTTCGAGCACGATGGTTTTGTGGCCAAGGTATCAGTTCACTCCTCATATCACTGTGGTACGATTACAGCCTTGTGAGACGAACATCTACATCGGTGAAGACACCAACCATGCCAGGCTACACGCAATAATATCTCCGATTTCTACCACAGGTCCCATGGACCGGTCAGTGTAGCCGTGCGGTTCTAGGCGCTTCAGTCTGGGACCGCGTGACCGCTGCAGTCGGAGGTTCGAATCCTGCCTCGGTCATGGGTGCGTGTGATGTCCTTAGGTTAGTTAGGTTTGAGTAGTTCTAAGTTCTAGGGGACTGATGACCACAGATGTTAAGTCCCATAGAGCTCAGAGCGATACGTTGCATATTGTCTTCAGGTCTTGCACCTCGAAGTGTTTTTAAAACTGTTGAAAACTAGACTATGTGGCGTCACACTAGAACATGAGTGGCAACGTAGATTTTGACCTGCAGTCGCTAAATGAAAAGTTGTGATCCAAACGTTGTTTGTTTATTCATGTTTACAGTAAATATAAATATTCTCTCATATGCGTGGAATGCGATACATGGGTCTATGTATATGTTATATAAACTACACAACTATAAAAAAAACCACTTCAATCGCAGCATGATTAACAGTTCAGGACTTCAAGTGAAAGACAGGAAGTCAGTGTATGGATGAGAGGCTGAGAGGAAACAAGAGCTGACATACTCTGACGGAAAAAATATCGCAAAACCAAGGACGACATGTGCGGGGTAAACGAAGGTTGGAAGACGTGTTTCCTCACCTGAAAGATGATGTCTATTCAGATTTCGCACCAGTCGCATAACAGTGGCAGTAGTAGCTCCTCTATGAGGATACAAATCAGGTTTGGTTTAAATACATACTGCAACAGTCGACAGCATTTGGTACCTCTGAGATTGAATGTGGTGGACTGCTGTAAATCAAGAATGCCCTTAAGTCGACTAAGACACCATTATCAGCACCTCACTTTAAATGATATCGCGTAATAGGGCTGCGAGAAGCTGGATGTTCCTTCTGCGGTGCAGCAGAAAGAGTTCACCTACTGTATGTGATTTCAGGTAGCGCTGGTCACGAGAGTGTACGGTCCTAAGAACAAGGGGATCCGGGCGGCCACGTGGCACTACTGAGAACGACGACCATCGTGTCTGGCCTAAGGCTCTCGCGCATCTTACTGCAAATGTGGCCGCACTTTGTGCAGCAGCTAGCACCACAGTGACTCAACAAATTGGTTACTTCAGTGAAAGCTCTGCGTCACACGCCCTTTATAGTGCATCCCACTAATCTCAAACTATCGCCACTTGCGACGTTAGTGGTGGCAAGTGAGAGCTCATTGGAAGGCAGGGTGGGGGATTGTTGTGTTTTATGATGAAAGCTGGTTGTGACGGTGCTAGTAATGGCTGTGTGTCGGTTAGAAGAGGCCAATTGAGGGCCTGGAATCAACATTTCTGCATGCTAGACACAGTGGACGTACACTAGGAGTTATGGTCCTGGGTGCGATTCCGTATGACAGCAAAAGCACTCTCGCGGTTCTCCCACGCGTCGTGACTGTAACATTGTACTTCAATCTGTTGATTAGACCTGCTGTGCTGCCATTCATGAACAGCTTTACAGGGGGTGTTTTCCAACAGGATAACGCGGGCTCGCCCGCATACCGCTGCTGTAACACAACATGCCCTATAGTGTGTCCACATGTTGCCTTGGTCTGCTCGATCTCACCTGATCTGTCTCCAATATATATATATATATATATATATATATATATATATATATATATATATATATATATATATATATATATATCACATCCTCGGACAACAGCTCCAGCGTATGCACATTGATATGGGTGCATTCCACATTCTGGCAGTTACACCAGGTTTATTAATAATTTCGCACCTACAATGGCTTATCTCGCTCTTACATTCACCTGTGATCTTGCAATGTTAATCACTTAAATATCTCACCAAGACAAAAATATGGTTCTGAAATTTCAGTACTCTACAGTAATTATTCTTTGGTGTTGTGTTTTTTTCCGTCGGTGTATATTCGGACAGTGTCCTTCTGATAGGAGCTGGACAAAGTTATCCATAAGAAAGCACATACATGCTTAAAATTTTTGCAGAGGAAAATTTATCGAGGAATTCTCCAGAGGAAATAGGTATGACTCCAACGTATGTCAGCAAATTACAATGAAAGATGTTCTGCCAGTAAAAACTTTACACTCAAGGTGTATCAGAAGCTGGACTGCAAAATTACTGAAACAGTTCGAAGCACAAAGAAATTTGTTGGTGAAGTTGGATATGACGATAAATTCTCAGTAACGTCCTTACGATGGAAAGAGAGGTAGAATGAGAAACAAAGAAAATGGCTAAGGGAGCGTGGTTGCGAGAGAGAAAGAAATTTATGGATGCATAACTGTTCTTTGGTGGTGCACCTAAATGCCATAGCGGCTGGAAGTAGTTTCTAAAAACAATTTATTTCCATTTTCCATCGTATAAGATGCTAGGGATTACATCGACTCAGGCAAACTTTTACTTGTTTCACCAGTTGTGGACACAACAAAAAAGCGACAACTTCCGTGGAAGGTTCCTGCTGATGATTATTTTTCCAGTATGTACCTCTGTGCCTGTACTTCGCAAGGCACGGCTCTGTGTTGGACCTAGCGTGATTCTGATGTTCTATGATGGCGTTTGTCATGCGAGCAAACGACTGTTGCTAAGACATGGCTTGAGCTTAAGTATCTTCGATTTTTGTCGTCCACTGTAGATCGCCTTGAGTTAAGGGCTTCACTATCAACTACACTCATCAGAGAGCATCTGACGTTAATATTCTATGATGCCTACTGAATGAACATGTGTGATCCCCTCACAATAATTGTAATTAGTCTCGTCCCGTTTGATGATTTTGTCTAGATAACAGAGGAGTTATCTTTAGTACATGATCATGTATGACACAAATAAGTTCGATCAAAATTTTTGTTATACGAAAAGTAGACGAAATTTCTCGTTTGATGTCTGATAACAGGTGCTGATTAGGAATAACACTTGATCAACAGTTCTCTATCTCAGAGATTTTCGTAAAGACCAGCGTAGAATTTGCTTTTTGAGAGGGAAAACATTAATTAAGCTGTCTGATAAAAGCGTTTGCGGCAGAGGCAAAAATTTTACCCATGGTGTTTGAAATTCAAAGGAATTAAATTTATCCATCGGCTTTTGATTAAGCTTGAATAATGTTACGAAATTGCCGAATCACAACGTTTAATTTAAACGCTTTCCTCTGGTGTTTCTTTGTAACATGTTGATTAACGCGCATAACGCTCAGTTTATGTTCCTTTTACACAAAATACGGTACCGGTATGTGATATTGAGACTGATCCATTTTTTGCACGTCTTTTTTGTTTATGAAAGAACAATTCAGCACTTACGTAATATCTTTTAATTTTGTAGACTGCTTTTCATGCGGACAACGATGTGCCCTCAAGTGACTCATTAAAAAATTTTTCTCGTACCTGTTATACAGAATTTTCTTGCCGAACAGAATCTCATATTAATATCATTTGCTTTACTGTTTGAACCAAAATGAGAGTAAAAGAAAATATGAGCTTCTACAGGTAGATGGGCAAGTCACGCTAATTTCAATAATGTGGAAAAGTATTGTTTGGTAATGAAACCAATCTCAGATCATATTATATAGTTTAGTAGGAATACATTAAAATATGAAGATGCTGACACGCACATACTAATTAATAAACTGAAACATATTGGTATATGTATGTAAGTTTCACACAGTTGTTCCATTTTTTCGCTTCTTCTGAGCTGGATAATTAATGACCAAGTGCTGCTGGAATATTTCTTGAACTATCGTGGAAGTACGTGGTCAGCTATGTGATATTTCACCTATGTAATGATTTTATATAGAGTGCGTACCTATTTCATATTTCAGAACGTTTCATTTGTCTTGTCTCTTGCTCTTTAACACAAGAAACAACTAAATGATGTTATATTTTCGTTTTCTTCACTTCAAAAACATTTCTGAAAGAAAGCTAAAAGAGTAAAAGTTAAAATAGTAAATGCTGGGCCGCTGAAAAGAGTAGTTGCAGGGCCATAACATTATTGAATTATGACTAGTAATTAAGCTTTAGTAGTAACCACAAGGCTTCCTGAGTAACTGATATCATGCTTGAAGAAGAACAAAAGCGTTTTCAGACAGTACCGGTTAGGCACACGGGTTTAATCTGCCAAGAAGTTGAAAGAAACGTTCCCTGGCTTTGGCCCAGGCATTTCTCAGCAGTATAGTTTCCATGCCGAGTGCTAGTCCCACAAGAGCGATACCTGCGGAAGGTAAGATCCCAGAATCGTTTCCTGGTACGTGTCTCAGTCTTAATCTCTGGGGAATTTCAAAAACCGATCACAATCAGATGCAGAGTCGATTACTCGTCCTGAAATTCAGCGTTGTCTATGCAGAACTGTATTGCAAAAACAGATAGCGTCGTTCCCACACTCAAGCCATATGAAAATCGATACCATTACATACGACGTTTTATACTACCTGACAAAAAAAACTGTTAATGTATCTTCGTACAAGTGCACACCATAGGCGGGTGTGTAAATGATTAGACTTTCAAATCTCTGTGACAGGCAAAATAGCTGCCAGGGTGCACTTGTATTGTTCGCGTTGTTACCAAACCTACTAGGGTATATAAGGGGTGAAAGCAGGGGATTGGCTGAGGAACTCCTTACTGTCGTTTCTTGTTACCAATATTAGTTTATTTCCAACAATAAGCAGCTTTCACTCGGTTAATACTGGGCAGAAATCAAACCACCATTTGGATCGGACTTCCTTAACTCTTGTGCAAAAAGGTGTGCAGCATACTGTTGCACCCATTTTCAATAAGCTGCCACCCGAATTCAAAAATCTTAGCAGTAATCCACGCGCTTTCAAATTGAAGCTGAAGAGTTTCCTCATGGGTCACTCCTTCTATTCTGTCTAGGAGTTCCTTGAAAAATTAAGATGATTCTCATTGTATTGCTGATAGCGTTTGTTTAAACTTATGAACTGATTTTCTTTCAGGTTTATGAATATTTATTGTTATCTGTTATTACTTTTTATGTTGTAAGTTCATGTACTGACATGTTCCATGACCTTCGAGATTTGCTCCTCAATTTGGACCTACGGAACTTGACATTTAAATAAATAAATAAAATATCGAGTAATCACTGTGAAGAATCGTTGACGTGGCCTACTCGGGTGAGACAGCAGTATCAGCAATTACCAGTTTGAAAGGGGATTGGCTGAGGAACTCCATCTGGCAACCTGGTCGGATCATGCGTTACCCCAATTTGTGCGCAAGTCGGAAGTGACAATGGCTCAATGTTGGACAGCAGGGGAACGTGAGGCAGGTATAGTCATCATCAAGGTTCAACTCGATCACGTTTGACCACTACACAATTAGAAAGCCGTATAGTGCACCAAGCATATCGTAACCCCTTCATATCTGAGCTTGCCATCTGTGAATATGCAAGGAACTCCATTCAACGTTCTCTGTCATCCCACGCCTTTGGTCAGAAACGAAGGGCAGCTGGTTTAGGACATCCATAATCTGACTTAAAGACAACAACACGAACGCCTATATTTGGAGTTGTGTAGTGTCCGGGAAGTATGGACTGCTGGCGTCGCATTGTGTTGACCGACTTGTCGCGGTGCTGAACCACACCGGATGACCATACACAGCGAACATGGCGATAACCTGCGAAGAAGTCCCGTTATTTTTCATATTTCGGAGAAGCACAGTGTGGCGAGCACATGGATAAGGCTGCATGTTACTGCTGGCGATAACTGAGGGAACGCTGACGGGCCAACACTACGTCTCGGACATCCTGAACTCTCGTGTGTTAGTGTACCTCTCATTCAACAAAATCATACAGCCATTTTTGAACAGGACAATGCTCGTCCACATATGAGGCGTATTTCTATGAACGGCCTCTGTGATACCGGCACCAATAGGACACGTGTGTGAATAGCTCGGACGTAAAACTAGTCCCACTGCCAATATCGAGGACCAATTGCACCAGCTGGGGGCCTTCTTGCCTCAGGAGAGGGGCTTTATGACGTCCTTCTGAGAAGAATCAGTACATACACCCGTACCAAAGGGGAGCAACGTCATATTGATACGTGGGCTCATTCTTCCAAGGTATTCACAGATTTCACTCGAATTTTTTAGCGCTCAAATAACATCACGTACCCTCTGAAACAGTGAAGTAACGTTCATTTCCTCCTACCCATCTGGGAACTTTTTTTTCAGGCGGCGTAGTTAATACTACGGTGCATCCTGGAGCAGTGTAACTTTGCAAACTGACACTTCAAGTATTTTAGAAAACACGTAATCCAAAACTAAAGCTGAATTACATCTTTAATCATTCTGTCATAACCAGCTCGCGAGGTTAATCATTGTCAGATGCTCATAATCATCATTCAGCCTTAGCTTTTCTAAAGAGAACACAAATTATGAAATATGGAAATGAAATTTTAGCAACTGTGGACCGACAACGGTTTTCACAGCAAGAAGGGTGATCATTCGAAACACCACATGTAGTTCCAAATCACATCACTGTCGCTCCTGGCACGCATGGTTATGTACACTACTGGCCATTAAAATTGCTATACCAAGAAGAAATTCAGATGATAATCGGGTATTCATTGGACAAATGTATTATACTAGAACTGACATGTGAGTACATATTCACGCAATTTGGGTGCATAGATCCCGAGAAATCTGGCCGTAATAACGGTCTTGATACTCCTAGGCTTTGAGTGAAACAGAGCTTGGATGGCGTGCACAAATACAGTTGCCCATGCAGCTTCAACATGATACCACAGTTCACCAAGAGTAGTGACTGGCGTATTGTGACGAGCCAGTTGCTCGACTACCATTGACGAGACGTTATCAATTGGTGAGAGATCTGCAGAATGTGCTGGCCAGGGCATGAGTCGAACATTTTCTGTATCCAGAAAGGCCCGTACAGGACCTGCAACATGCGGTCGTGCATTATCCTGCTGCATTGTACGGTTTCGCAGGGATCGAATGAAGAGTAGAGCCACGGATCGTGACACGTCTGAAATGTAACGCCCAGTGTTCAAAGTGCCGTCAATACCAACAAGAGGTGACCGAGACGTGTAACCAATGGCATCCCATACCATCACGCCGCGTGATACGCCAGTATGGCGATGACGAATGCACGCTTCCAATGTGCGTTCACCACGATGTCACCAAACACGGATGCGTCCATCATGATGCTATAAACTGAACCTGGATTCATCCGAAAAAATGACGTTTTGCCATTCGTGCACCCAGGTTCGTCGTCTAGTACACCATCGCAGACGATCCTGTCTGTGATGCAGCGTCAAGGGTAACCGCAGCCATGGTCTCCGAGCTCATAGTCTATGCTGCTACAACGTCGTCGAACTGTCCGTGCAGATTGTTGTTGTCTTGCAAATTTGGTTCAGAACTACAAGTATGCCTGAAAAGTTATCTTTAATAGTTCCTATAGACATATACAGATCTTCGATGTGGACTCAGTTTCCGACACGGAAGATTATCTGGTACTGCATTTCCTGCGTGACCAATTTTAACGCAATCCGATAAATGTAGTTAATCGCGCCGACTATCCAGTGGCCGGCCGGAGTGGACGAGCGGTTCTAGGCGCTATAGTCTGGAACCGCGCGACCGCTACGGTCGCAGGTTCGAATGCTGCCTAGGGCATGTAGGTGTGTGATGTCCTTAGGTTTGTTAGGTTTAAGTAGTTCTAAGTTCTAGGGGACTGATGACCTCATAAGTTGAGTCCCATAGTACTCAGAGCCATTTGAACCAATTGAACTACCCAGTGCCTAAGCTACTGTAAGTCCTACGGCAATGAGGGTAAGTAAACCATGTCCTTTACATTTCGTCGAAGGAAAAGAATCAACTGATGTATGGTCATGACACATGGGGAGGGGGGTCAAAGCATGACGACACATTATCAGACTCAGCACTACGAACCAGCGCCGTGGAAGTCATTCGTTGAGGTGAGTATGTACAAGGTTATGCCACTGTCGCATGCCTACGTCCTGCTGCAGGACGAAGTCAGGTACCTTTTCTATCTCCAGAGAGAAGGCATATCTTGATAGGTTATAGTTGTAACAGTAGGTTCAGCGAATAGGAAAGGCCCAACGACTTTGAGGTTGATTGTGAGGTAGAAAATATTAAGTTTCGGTGATTCACGTTCGTGTTACAGACAGGCACGCGGGTTTTGTGTTGGCCAGATTCTCAAATTAGTTCGTTCACTTTGCCACCTAAACGAAATGCTTCGTCACAGAACACCTTTAACAGCAGATGTCTGAGGCACATTCACTTCTGTGTTGGCACGACGAGTAGATTTTCTGAGCTTCTTTTGTAGATCGTTCAAATGTTTTCCACCACTTCATTCTCGACTTACAGGTAATCTGTGGTTTTCTTCTTGTATGTGCACTCTGCCTCCAGGAAATGCTTTGCCCATCTAGCAGTGTTGTGAGAATGCAGTGGCACTTTAGGAAACGTATTCGGAAAATGCCTTTGAACCAAGATTATAGACGATATTTTTGCGTATTCTATGACCCAATACGCCTTTCTTATCGCATATGTCACAATTGTGAGTACTAACGCCAGCTACAAACAACAAAGGCGGCTTTCCATTGTTGTCAGCCTCAGCGGAGTGAGATAGCCTTTCAATCTACATGCGTATTTCTGACAAAGTCATTAGTTTAGTCACAGAAGTACTTTCCTTTGCCTCATTCATTTTGAATCACCCTGTCTTCTAACTCAGAAGAAGTTCTAGAATCCTGTAACATGCCGATATTAAGGATATGGGTGTACAGTCTCGCAGTCTCATTCTTTTACACTTCTTATACACATGTGCCACTCGGACTTTATTCCAGACACTTGGCTCTTTGCGCTGCGCCAAAGATTTGCGATAAAACCGAGGGAAGTAAGGAGCCAATGTTGCAGAGAATGTAGAACCGAGCTGGGATTCCGTCCGGACCTAGCGAATTACTTCCTTAAAATGTTTCAGTTGCTTCTGAATGTCAGTGATACCCATTTCTATGTCTTCCATACGAGAGGCTGTGTGACAGTCTGTACTATACACCTGTGTGAATGATTTTTTAAACGCTAAATTTACGACCTCAGTTTTTGTTTTGCTGTCGGGTCACCAGAGTGGTCGACGAGTACAAGGTAGAAGACTTCGACCACGTTAAGATCTTACGGAGGACCAGAATTTACCCGGGTTCTCGGCTAGATCCTGCGCCGAGGTATTACAATTGACGTATGACTCACGCTCTACTGTTTTTATAGAAACAGTATCACTAACCTTTGCCTGTCGACGTTTCTACGATCTCATCTGACCCTAGAGGGCAACAATATCGGCTTTGTCAGCAGTTTCCGAATTTTGTTGATAGACTGCAGTGTACATTTTCTGTTATTAACCCATTTAATAGGCACGTTGTTCTCCAGAGCGCTATTTACAATCCGTTTAAAGTTCGTCCATCGTTCCTCTGCATCTAACATACTGGAACCAAATGTTGTCCATTGACCATTGTACGATACTGGATACTGACAACTGCTTATTTGCTCGCTCAACCACAAATATTCTCCCTGTCTTCCTGATAGTTTTACTGACTTTAGCAACCATCAGTGCTAGTGACATCATGATCACTAATACCTGCCTCCACACTGTCACTAAGGTCAGGTCTTATTGAGTGTGGCCTCTACAACTAGCTGCTCAAGACAGTTTTCGGAAAACGTGTTGATATCTACTGCACAAGAATATCTGCCCGCACCATCTGCAATGAATCCTGAATGTTTCATTCTGGGCTCATTACCTTAAAGTCGCCTTCAACTAATATTGGTTTATTGAGGTATTATCGCTCTACTGAACGTAGACTTTCTGTGAATGATTCTAAAAATTTTACAGCGGATTCACGTGTCCGCTAAAAACAACCGGTGATTAACTTGAATTCACCTAGGCTGGTTCGTCGTATGTAGCTAACGTTGCACTTACTCAATTTCAACCTCAGACGATACTGTATTTTTGTTGACTGCAGTGAACACTTTCCATCATATTTGATCTAACTCGTCTTTCCGACACATTCATGCCTCGTTATATATGTCAGAGCATTCTGCTTTACGTTGCCACCGAATCGATTCCGAGAAAAATAAGTGATTAAGGCTCACGATGGTTTCCGATATACAAAAGGTTTTCTCTTCTGGAACGCATATCACTTCTTGAATTCTGCCGCTCAAAGACCAATTATTCCGTGTCATGGCAGCTGGACTGGTTCTCCTCCATTTACAGACTTGAGAATTTTCTTAACGAAAGAGGACAACAACGTTGTCGACATGGAATTTACTCATGAGAGCTACGAGTGATCACGGATCCAGAATTCATTGAGCTATTCAGACTGTCATGAATCACAGTAATAAGCAACGATTTTGTGTCTAATACAACACTTCGTTCAACAGTCACAGAATGTACACAAAACAAAAGGAGTTTACAACGTATGTCTTAGAGTGTCATTACTCAGGGCTATAAATGTCCCCACAACTTCAATACCCAGCAGAAACAATAGCTGACACAATGATACAAGCGTCTCCAACTACTGCAGCACCGACAACACTATTCGATGGCCATACTGATACAGCTGTCCCCATTTCTTAATTATGAGGAATCTGACGGGTGATGAGCACATTATCTGCTGCAGTCTCTACTACGCTGAAACGTCCCCTTTGAAAAATTATACACAACTGTGCTTAAACTGACACACAATATTTTTAGCGCAACGCAATCTGACTTCCACAAATCCCTACGAAAGAATGGCCCTGACTAACATTAACCTATACGTTGCACAAATCACTTACCTCACAAAAATCTTCGTTACTCAAGCTACTGCAATACAACGAGCGCCACTACTGCCAGCTAGATAAAAGATTCAAACTACAGAAAGCACTAACTACTGATAGGTATAGTTTAGCAAATGAAAGATTTTAATAGAGAACAATCAATGTATTTACTTTAGTAGTCATAATATATATATATATATATATATATATATATATATATATATATATATATATATATATATCAGTTCATGGCACCAATTCTTACAAATTTCAAAACTCCGCTATCTCTCCCCCCACGTCCACCACTGCTGGCGGCTCACCTCCAACTGCGCAACACTACGCGCTGTTAGCATCCAGCTGCCGCTGCCCAACACTACAATGGCGAGTATTACAACAATGCAAACCAGCCACAGACTGCACACGGCACAGCCAGTGATTTTTATACAGAGCGCTACGTGGCGGCGGCGTTACCAATAAAAAAACCTAAACAGCCTACTTACATAGCCCCCATGCTCCCCACAAAAAAATTTACAAATTGTTTTGGGCAGTGGCCAATACAGATTTGAAATTTTTTTTTCATAATTATGATTACAATAGCAAAGAAATCAAATGCACACACTTATTGATACAATGTTGCTCAAAAGCTAAAATTTTCTCACAGTCCATATAGACACTCCTGATCATTCATCACAGTAAAATAGTAGTGTTTTTCTCAAAGACTGAGCAATATAAGAAAATGCACACAGAAGTAGTTGATTTCCATGCAGTCTTGAAGAAGTAGTGTTGTCCTTCCAACGGAAAGACTGTGCTGACTCTTGACATGCAGACAGGTAATGGGCCACAACAGAGCAAACCCACAGCACAGTCAGTCGAAGTTTTGAATTATATTGGTAGGTATGTCAACACAGAGTAGACCCATTGTAGTCCTGGTAGAGATTACGGTATTGGTGGGCCATCAGAGGTGCAGACCCACTGCAGTTCTTGTGGAGATAGCCAGCAGCCATCTGTTTGACTGTGCAGGCGCACAATCACCATTGAAGAGTCTTGCGGATAATATAGCAAGTCCATAACCCACCACTCGTCCACTCAAAAAGTTTTGGAATTGTCCTTAGAACCAGCAATGCTGTTAACCAGTCCCTTGCTGAATTATCAATACACTTGCAAACACTATCAGTCCCTACTTCTTACATATTGTCCATATACTATGACCAACAGAAACATGTGCAGTGAAATGTAATTTACAAGTTACTTAATTTGATGAACTGGAGTCAATTACAATTTTATAACATGAGAATACGATAACAAAGGTACAAAATGTATCATTGAAGAACATAACAATACAGATAACATTTGTAGTAGTACAGGCTTTACAAAAGAATCGAAATAGCAAATACATCAGTGTTACAAAAATTACGACATAAGTACATACATAAAAGATAAGAAAAACTTTTGAAACATCAACTTCACACATGAGCATTAGAACAAAACAGAATAAATAATGTGTAAACATCTTTACAAAGTAAATAACATGTTATTAATGCAAATTATATTTGAGGATAACAGTATTCCTCATCATAGTGAATGTAGCTTAGTATTAGAAGAGAAAAAATTCTATGAAACAGTACACAGCGACAGGAAGAAAATAAATACACAAGGGTACACAAACAAATAGTGGGATAACACGAAAGCAAAGGACAGGGTTTATTTTCAGTGTAACATTTGGTACTGCAGTCCAACCCAAAACTTGATTCCATAGATCATCCCTCTTATGTCCAAACCATTTACTTATAGGTTCTCAATGCGTTCCTTCCAATTCATCGCAACTCATTCTCTTATATTGTCTACCCCCTCTTAAGCTAACTTAAACCTACTGAGCTCAGATGCTAAACTAAGGGACGACGCAATGCAGCAGCACAAAACAATTAACACAAACAGCAATGACAAAAAAAATGGCAATGACAAAAAAATGGCAATTGGCAAAGCAAACTACAGTAAATCTAAATTACCAAGCAATGCAACATTACAACTGATATGAACCAATGTGCAGCAACAAGAAAAATAAATCAGTAATAAAACTAGCTTAACAGAGTAATACAAAGCGAAATTTAGTAGCACTATGTCTGGCAAACAGCAGCAGCAAATACAATAACTTATATCTAAACATGACAAAGCTCAAGCATAAAAAATATTACACTAAAGACAACAATGCACATAAGGGAAATGTATATTCACATCTTAATGTCTATATAATTAAAGTGGTGCACCACGAAAACTTATTGTAAAAAAAAAAAAAATATTACCATGTACTTGAAAAGAAAATTCTGTATGCAATTCCTGTGAAGGGAAATGTCTTTTTGAGCCCCCGTTTTTTAAGTACATCATAAAGTTATTATTTACTGGATCTGTAGGCATAAATATTTATATCAGTACAGCCATTAAATTTTGTAGTAACCAATGCTGCAGTGCAGCTAGAAACTAGGTATTAAACAAAATAGGCAAAGCAAGGCGTGAAACGTCATTCGCTATCCATATGGCATTTCATAATGCAGTAAACAATCTTTCAACTAGCAAGACAATAGACGTGATATGTTTCTCGTCGTTTCATTAAGCATTTTAATAAATATCATCAATTACGAGCTCCACAGTATAATCATATGTTTTCAAGTTTGAGCGTGTCGTATTTGCGATGCTTTCTACAAAGGAATGAATGTCAATAGCGAGGATAATGGCCTCTTGTTTTTTTTTTTTTTTCACCTAATGGCTTTCTTTTGTCAGACGACTACCTCTCAACTGGGCGCCCAAAACGCATTACGTCAAGGTCACTTACCTTTCTTACTGAAGTATTTACGACAGCAGTTTCCGCTACAGTGACAATCTCATATTAAAAAAAAATTACAGGTTGAGAATTTTCTTTGCAAATGTGTAGAAACAAAATCCTATAAATATAACAGAGTCCAAAAAATTTTCGTCGGCTTTGTGATTCCTTACCTTATTCGTCGACACTTCTTCAATATTTCATCATAACAGATACGTAGCATAACCAAATAACTCATATAGCATCAGCTTAAACATACCTCACCTGCATAATTCACTTCGTCGTCGTAATAATAACATCATAACACCTCAGTCAAATCTCAAAATCGTCGTAGCTTCCTTCAATAATTTCAAAACCTAAAAAAAATTCACTGCTCATGTCAAAAGTGTCATCTGCCTCAAACGTACTTTAAAAATCATGATCCCATACCAAATATGTCATTCAAAGCTCTCATAGTATCACAATGGTTCCGAAAAAATATGAACAGTTCACGAAGTACAGACAAAATACAATTTCATAAGTGTGAAGTTATCCAACCGTATAAATACGTAAACATCTGTCATTGATGTAGTAAAATAAATATTTGTCTCTCTCAGTTAAATGATCACATAGCTGTGTAATTCTGTGTTAGAGAAATATGGTACCAATGTGTAAAGTTGTATTAGCAAATACCATATTAGCTAGGGCTCCTTGTGCTTGCCACACACATGGTACACAAAGTAAGCGTGTACCCCCCTGAGGATTAATGTAATTATATCCTCAGATGTTACAGATTACAGCAATGGAACGAAATGTATCACGGAAAACCTTTGTATCATTGTATTTCAAATATCTTTAAAAATAAATGTTTTAAGTACAAAATTAGTCACTCAAATACGCGTAATGTAGCGCTAAACTGTGCGTCGTGTTGTAAGATAATCTCTGTGGAAGTGTCGTAGTTATCGTCCTCCGAAAGCTAAGTTCTACAGAAGTCAATGTACACTCCTGGAAATGGAAAAAAGAACACATTGATATCGGTGTGTCAGACCCACCATACTTGCTCCGGACACTGCGAGAGGGCTGTACAAGCAATGATCACACGCACGGCACAGCGGACACACCAGGAACCGCGGTGTTGGCCGTCGAATGGCGCTAGCTGCGCAGCATTTGTGCACCGCCGCCGTCAGTGTCAGCCACTTTGCCGTGGCATACGGAGCTCCATCGCAGTCTTTAACACTCGTAGCATGCCGCGACAGCGTGGACGTGAACCGTATGTGGAGCTGACTGACTTTGAGCGAGGGCGTATAGTGGGCATGCGGGAGGCCGGGTGGACGTACCGCCGAATTGCTCAACACGAGGGGCGTGAGGTCTCCACAGTACATCGATGTTGTCGCCAGTGGTCGGCGGAAGGTGCACGTGCCCGTCGACCTGGGACCGGACAGCAGCGACGCACGGATGCACGCCAAGACCGTAGGATCCTACGCAGTGCCGTAGGGGACCGCACCGCCACTTCCCAGCAAATTAGGTACACTGTTGCTCCTGGGGTACCGGCGAGGACCATTCGCAACCGTCTCCATGAAGCTGGGCTACGGTCCCGCACACCGTTAGGCCGTCTTCCGCTCACGCCCCAACATCGTGCAGCCCGCCTCCAGTGGTGTCGCGACAGGCGTGAATGGAGGGACGAATGGAGACGTGTCGTCTTCAGCGATGAGAGTCGCTTCTGCCTTGGTGCCAATGATGGTCGTATGCGTGTTTGGCGCCGTGCAGGTGAGCGCCATAATCAGGACTGCATATGACCGAGGCACACAGGGCCAACACCCGGCATCATGGTGTGGGGAGCGATCTCCTACACTGGCCGTACACCTCTGGTGATCGTCGAAGGGACACTGAATACTGCACGGTACATCCAAACCGTCATCGAACCCATCGTTCTACCATTCCTAGACCAGCAAGGGAACTTGCTGTTCCAACTGGACAATGCACGTTCGAATGTATCCCGTGCCACCCAACGTGCTCTAGAAGGTGTAAGTCAACTACCCTGGCCAGCAAGATCTCCGGATCTGTCCCCCATTGAGCATGTTTGGGACTGGATGAAGCGTCGTCTCACGCGGTCTGCACGTCCAGCAGGAACGCTGGTCCAACTGAGGCTCCAGGTGGAAATGGCATGGCAAGCCGTTTCACAGGACTGCATCCAGCATCTCTACGATCGTGTCCATGGGAGAATAGCAGCCTGCATTGCTGCGAAAGATGGATATACACTGTACTAGTGCCGACATTGTGCATGCTCTGTTGCCTGTGTCTATGTGCCTGTGGTTCTGTCAGTGTGATCATGTGATGTATCTGACCCCAGGAATGAGTCAATAAAGTTTCCCCTTCCTGGGACAATGAATTCACGGTGTTCTTATTTCAATTTCCAGGAGTGTACTTACCTCATGATAAACAAAAGTGAAATGCTTTGCGTATAGATATCGTAGTTACTACGCTTATTGCCGTGATGAAGTAAGTACTGTACTGTAACGTATTGTTGTGCTACAGAAAAGGCTGTCTCATTGTACCTATACCACAAAGTTACTACTGTAATATGTTTTACTTTCCAGAATAATACAGAAAAACTGTGCAGATATAAAACAGATACAGTGCAAAAGCAACATTGTAAATTGTCGCTCATTAGTAGCGTCATGATAAAATCGTGTAGCTGTCACATAATCTAACCACTGAGTCATCTGGTATCTCACAGAAAGTACTTTAAATCCAGAATTTATTTTCAAGTAAACCAAAATGTTGCATTAGCATCTCATTAGCAGTACTGGTAAATGTTCTAAGTATGTCAGCCTTATAGTCGTTACGTAATCGTGTAAGTAACAAGCAAGAATGTACATGCACAATAACACTGTGACGTCTGTTCACTATAACAATGCATTCGTAATTTCTGTTTAAATAAGTTCTCTTGGTTCTTGACTGGATATTTAACTTCAAACATGGTTGCATGTTAACAGATTCTAAGTCTGACAAATTGTACTAGTAGCGTGAAGTGAAAAATTTTATGGCAAGGACAAAGTTAAAAAGCAGATTATCTTTCAATAAACGGTTTTACATGTAAAATGTGGTGTAAACCTTTACTCTTCCTAGTACGCAGACTGTCAACTGAAAAGCAATTATCATGTGGTTACGTCGGTAAGGAACACTGGAATTTTGCTCAAGGTTAGCTTATGTTATTTTTC
Organism: Schistocerca gregaria; assembly: GCF_023897955.1. Taxonomy (NCBI): domain Eukaryota; kingdom Metazoa; phylum Arthropoda; class Insecta; order Orthoptera; family Acrididae; genus Schistocerca; species Schistocerca gregaria. Next base: position 137,194,809 of record NC_064921.1, read on the forward strand.
TCTGAGCCCGCCGGCGCACGCGGCTGCCTGCGGTGCGAGTCATTGTCTGTTTCTTTGTTGGAGCGCGTCGTTATTGGGATTAGGAGACCTAACTTCTACAAATTCACCTTGCGAGAGGGCCCTGATCTGTTTGAATCCCGCCAGTTCTGATGCAATTCAGGTCTGTCGTTACGATCATATCGTCTGTCGTCATGTCGGTAATTTCTGTAATTAATTTCTTGTCGGTCACGTGGTGGAGAATTTCTCCCTGAATCGTAACTGCGCGCTGGACCATTGCGTCTGAAGTTATTCCGTCTCCCTTGATAATAATTATTTTGGTTCCCGTATTGTCTTTTTCTCTGATTGTGTCTGTGATATATATTACTATGGAAATGCGATCTTCCTCTGTAACTATTATTACTCCGCCAGTGGTTGTCATATGTTTGGTGTTTGTTTTGGTCACGATTTGCGTTGTAAGAATAGACTTGTCGTGTCCAGTTATTGTTTCTGTCGTCACGGAATTGTGACAGATGTGAACTGTAGTGATTGTTTGCTTGTTTTCGCATTCCGCGACTGTCTGTGTCAATTTCTAATTCTTGTAAGAGTCCCTGAAAAGCTTGAATGTCGTCTTTGCAACGCCCTGCCAAAATAATATTCCTTAAATGTTCAGGCAATTTCATTATGCAAATGCGGATGAGTTCTGAAGGGCTATATGGGTTTGAAAGATATTGGTTCTTATGCAACATGTCTTCAAAATATTTGACAAGACTGGAAAATTCAGATTGTTCAAAGTGTTTCATCATCATTATGCTATGTTTTACTCGGTCTTGTGTAGCTTGAGACCAATATGCTGAGAGGAAAGTATGATAAAATTCTCCTTCACTGTGACAATCGGGAATGACCGATCGCATTCTTACAGCTGGTTCATTCTCCAAGTAGCCACACATTATTCTAATCTGTGTTCTAATGACCAGTTGGGAGGAAAACAATGAGAGAATTGATGAATCCACGCTTGTGGATGAATGTCATTGCCATAATTCTTAAATGTTTTGAATTTACGTGTAGTAATGAACAGCTTATAGTCAAAATCATCATGCCGGCGAGTCGCATGTCGGTCATTGTTACGTCGTTTCGGCGGTTCCATCTCAAAATTCGGTGTACCTTGCCAATTTCTTTCATAATTTCCGAAGTGCCCTGTGTTATTATTTTGTGGCTGTTCCGTATTTCTATGTCCCTCTTCCCGTATTGGAGCGCGAGTGTCCTCTGAAATACGTAATTGTTGTATTACCTGTGTCAGCTGATCTTGTACTTCCCGGATTTCTCTTTGGTGTTGCGTACTAATTTGATTCAGAGTTTGTTTGAATTTCCTAATTTGTTCGCACTCTTCTGTGTCATTAAAGACTACCGGTTTTGTGTCATTCAGATTATCATCTACCTTCGTAGATAAATTAGTGAACTGATCCGAAAGTTCGGCTACTTTCTCCGATAGTGAACACATTTCCTCTGTGTGTTTTTCTGAACCAAGTTTCAGAGTGTCCATTTGTGTTGAAATCTTTCTCCGATAGTGAACACATTTCCTCTGTGTGTTTTTCTGAACCAAGTTTCAGAGTGTCCATTTGTGTTGAAATCGAATCTACTGTGTCCTTTAAATTTTCCTGAGTTCTTGCAAGTTGCGTAACCGAATCAGTGGATGCAACTGAGTCCATTTTAGCTTGCAAGGTGTCGTGATTTTCACGAACAACAGTTTGCAATTCTTCTATGGCTGCTTCGTGATTCTGTAATGCGTTTTCATGCCGCGAAAAATAGGTTGAAAATGCTCACAAATTTGTGTTTTTACGTCATTACAGATTTTTTGAGATTTCGATTCAATGTTATGTAACTCAGTAGTTAAATCTTCACGTGTTTGTTCAAGTGTGGTGTCTAACTTCCGAAGACTATGTTCCATTGTGTCCAACTGTTGCTGTGTTTGTCTCTGATTTTGTTCCATTGTGTCTAACTTTTGAAGATTATGTTCCATTGTGTCCAGCTGTTGCTGTGTTTGTCTCTGATTTTGTTCCATTGTGTATAACTTTTGAAGCTTTTGCTGTGTTTGTCTCTGATTTTGTTCCATTGTGTGTAACTTTTGAAGCTTTTGTCCCATTTGTTACATTAATTGTAATAACAGTGCACTGGTGTCTGAAACATGTTCCTTAGTGCTATTCGGCAATGCATTTGAACCGGCAATATTCGCAGTTTGAAAAACAGAAAATGTGTCTTGACTTATTTGAGAAAACGGTGAGGACACAAAACCTGAATCTACATTATTTGCAAGAATGTGTCCTGTCATTTCGGAATCCTGAGGCGAGCTGTTGCCGACCGATCGATCGATAATGCTTCCCTGTTCACTAATTGTTTCACTGTCTACACCATTAATTGCAGCCCGCTCCATTTCCCTATGTACAATTACCAAATTACTACTTTGAACATTAGTTAATTCATTACGTGGTGGCGCTAACACACTGCTTTCGTCTTCACTGTCATTTCTCAGTTTACTTTGGAGCCTAGTATTACGTTTTTCACACGCCATTATAGTCACAATATTTCACACGACAACACAGAAAAGCACAATTTGAAGAGCAAAATAAGAAAACACATTAACATAGCACTGAAAATAATAACTAGTTAATTGCAAGCGCAGCTGCGAAATACTTCGTGCAAAACTACACGCATGCCAAAACTGTTTTACTGTACAAAAATGAAAGACTGCAACTACAAAGGAAATTCTCTCCATGATTACGCCCTAGCAATAAACAAAAGCTACACTAATTACACAAACTACAAGAAAAAATCTGAAGATTCCAGTGAGTTATCCTCGGCAAAGGGTCGACATATGAAACGTCCCCTTTGTAAAATTTATACACGACTGTGCTTAAACTGACACACAATATTTTTAGCGCAACGCAATCTGACTTCCAAAAATCCCTACGAAAGAATGGCCCTGACTAACATTAACCTATACGTTTCACAAATCACTTACCTCACAAAAATCTTCGTTACTCAAGCTATTGCAATACAGCGAACGCCACTACTGCCAGCTAGATAAAATATTTAAACTACGGAAGGCACTAACTACTGACAGGTATAGTTAGCAAATGAAAGATTTTAATAGAGAACAAACAACGTATTTACCTTAGTAGTCATAATATATATATCATTTCATGACACCAGTTCTTACAAATTTCAAAACTCCGCCATCTCTCTCCCCACGTCCACCACTGCTAGCGGCTCACCTCCAACTGCGCAACGCTACGCGCTGTTAGCATCCAGCTGCCGCTGCCCAACACTACAATGGCAGACAACAATGCAAACCAGCCACAGACTGCACACGGCACAGCCAGTGATTTTTATACAGAGCGCTACGTGGCGGCGGCGTTACCAATAAAAAAAACCTAAACAGCCTACTTACAACGCTTATGGAAAGTGATGTCGCATATCCAACCAATAAAAGCGCGTTACTTCTTTGCTCCACTAGCAAGTTATATGAACATGTATGGGACGTGATCAAACAGCATCAAGATACAGTGCCACGAATCACTATCACGCCATCACAAGAAGAAGTTCCATAAACGTCTGCCCTATATCAAATATAAACAAACACAAAAATTTATATAGTTCGTGTGTTTCTTATCGCAGCTATCAAAGGGCGCAAAGTGATGGCATAGAGCAATGCTACACGCTATAAAGTGATTGTGGAGAAGGAGTACGGCACCTTGACATTTATCTGGGATTAACACAGCACAGGCCCGTATTATGAAGCATTTTATGCTTTCGGGAGTCGACGGAGTTTCCTAATACACTTGTTGTTTTAATGCCCGTCACAGATAAAACTTAACCACTATTAAGCTTGGCCGGCCGCGGTTGCCGAGCGGTTATAGGCGCTTCAGTATGGAACCGCTACGGTCGCAGGTTCGAATCCTGCCTCGGGCATGGATGTGTGTGATGTCCTTAGGTTAGTTAGGTTTAAGTAGTTCTACGTTCTAGGGGACTGATGACCTCAGATGTTAAGTCCCATAGTGCTCAGAGCCATTTAAACCATTTATTAAGCTTGTTGCCAGGGCACACTATTTTCCGTTTCCTAAATGACCGTTCCAATGAACCCCCCCCCCCCCCCCCAAACATTCTTTTGAGAAGATCTGTCTTTAAATATATGGAATGATAGGGAAATCCGTCATGCTGGTTCTCCAGTGGGGTGTCTTCCTTTTCTTTTCTTTTCTTTTCTTTTTTTTTTCGTCATCAGCGTTCTGACTAGTTTGATACAGCCCTCTCTTGCGCTGACCTTTTTATCTCAGAGCACTCGACACCTATGTCCTCAATTATTTGCTGGGCGTATTCCAATCTCCATCTTCCTCTATAATTTTTGTCCTCCCTCTAGTACCATGGAAGTCAATCCCTGATGTCTCAACCGATGTCCTAACATCCTGTCCCTTCTCTTTATCGGTGTTTCCCACATATTCCTTTTCTCTCCGATTCTGCACAGAACCTCTTCATTCCTTACGTTATCAATTCACCCAATTTTCGACATCCGTCTGTAGCACCACATCTCAAATGCTTCGATTCTCTTCTGTTCCTGTTTTCCCACAGTCAATGTTTCACTGTTATTCAATGCTGTATTCTAGACGTACATTTTCAGACATTTCTTCCTAAATTAAGGCCTGTTTTTGACACTGTAGACTTCTGTAGGCCAGGAATTACCATTTTGCAATTGCTAGTCTGCTTTTGATGTCCTCCATGCTCCGTCCGTGATTTTACTGCCTGGGTAAGTTTCTCGCTGTTTTCGTAACTTTCGTCTTTCTTCGATTTACTCTCACTTCATATTCTGGACCCATTAGATTCTTCATTCCATTCAGATGATCTTGTAATTCTTCTTCACTTTCACTCGGGATAGCAATGTCATCAGTGAATCGTGTCATTGATAACCTTTCATCTTGAATTTTAATTCCACTCCTAACCTTTCTTTTATTTCCATCAAGTTATATGAACATGTATGGGACGTGATCAAACAGCATCAAGATACAGTGCCACTAATCACTGTCTCGCCGTCAGGAGAAGAAGTTCCACAAACGTACATCTTCAGAAATTTCTTCCTAAATTAAGGCCTGTGTTTGATACTAGTAGACTTCTCTAGGCCAGTAATTACCATTTTATCATTGCTAGTCTCCTTTTGATGTCCTCCTTGCTCCGTCCGTGATTGTACTGCCTGGGTAGCTTGCAGTAGGGTTTTGGAGCATATATTGTATTCAAACATTATGAATCATCTCGAAGGGAACGATCTATTGACACGTAATCAGCATGGTTTCAGAAAACATCGTTCTGGTGCAACGCAGCTAGCTCTTTATTCGCACGAAGTAGTGGCCGCTATCGACAGGGGATCTCAAGTTGATTCCGTTTTTCTAGACTTTCAGAAAGCTTTTGACACCGTTCCTCACAAGCGACTGCTAATCAAGCTGCGGGCCCATGGGGTAGCGTCTCAGTTGTGCGACTGGATTCGTGATTTCCTGTCAGGAAGGTCGCAGTTCGTAGTAATAGACGGCAAATCATCGAGTAATATTGAAGTGATGTCAGGTGTTCCCCAGGGAAGCGTCCTGGGACTTCTCCTGTTGCTGATCTATATAAATGACCTGGGTGACAATCTGAACTGTTCTCTTAGGTTGTTCGCAGATGTTGTAATTTACCGTCTAGTAAGATCATCCGAAGACCAGTATCAGTTGCAAAGCGATTTAGAAAAGATTGCTGTGTGTTGTGGCAGGTGGCAGTTGACGCTAAATAACAAAAAGTATGAGGTGATCCACATGAGTTGCAAAAGAAATCCGTTGGAATTCGATTACTCGAAAATAGTACAATTCTCAAGGCGGGCAATTCAACTAAGTACCTGGGTGTTAAAATTACGAACAACTTCAGTTGGAAAGACCACATAGGTAATATTGTGGGGAAGGCAAGTCAAAGGTTGCGTTTCATTGGCAGGACACCTAGAAGATGCAACAAGTCCACTAAAGAGACAGCTTACACTCGTTCGTCCTCTGTTAGAATATTGCTGCTCAGTGTGGGATCTTTTTCAGGTGGAATTGACGGAGGACATCTAAAGGGTGCAAGAAAAAAGGGCAGCTCGTTTTGTATTATCATGTAATAGGGGAGAGAGTGTGGCAGATATGATACGCGAGTTGGCATGGAAGTCATTAAAGCAAAGACGTTTTTCGTCGCGGCGAGATCTATTTACGAAATTTCAGTCACCAACTTTCTCTTCCGGATGCGAAAAGATTTTGTTGAGTCCAACATACATAGGTAGAAATGATCAGCAAAATAAAATAACAGAAATCAGAGCTCGAACAGAAAGGTTTAGGTCTTCGTTTTTCCCGCGCGTTGTTCGGGAGTGGAATGGTAGAGAGATAGTATGATTGTGGTTCGATGAACCCCCTGCGAAGCACTTAAATGTGAATTGCAGAGGAATCATGTAGATTTAGATGTAGATGTAGATGCTTCTTCGATGTACAGATTGAACAGTAGGACTGAAAGACTACATCCCTTTTTAATTCGACCACTTCGCTCTTGGTTGTCCGTTCTTACTATTCCCTCCTGGCTCTTGCATATATTGTATATTACTTTGAATACTGATTACAGTTCTCCGAATGTTGGAAAAGTGGAAAGTGATGACGATGATGGTGTTTGGTTTCTGGGCCACTCAACTGCGCGGTCATCAGCTTTCGTATAAAGTCCCAATCTTTACACAGTCCAATCTATCCACTTTCACTAATGATGATGAAATGATGAGGACATTCAGTCACCGGGCAGAAAAAATCCCCAAACCGGCTGGGAGTCGAACCCCGGACCCCGTGATCCAGGGGCAACTAGACCATGAGCTGCGGGCGTGGGAAGTGATGTGGCATATCCATGCAAAATTTTGTTTCATGAAAAAGCATCATTTACGAGCCATAGACAAGTCAGTCTGCACAATATGTTCTAATCGTCAGTTGAAAAGTCGGGCTGACTCGAAAGAACCAACGCTCTCTATCCATCAACGTATGCCGCAAATTTTTCGAAATTTGCATGAGTTGTTTTATACATGCTAGCGTATACAGTTCGTAAGATACGGTGGTGGGAGCCCCGTGGCCTAGGGGTTAGCCGGCACGGTAGCTCAGCGTGTTCGGTCAGAGGGCTGCGTGTTCTCTGTTTTAAAAAAAACATCGTTAACGAATCAACGATCAACTTGAACGGATGTCTTGTGACGCAACTAACTATATCGAAAAAAAAAAATTAAAGAAGAAAAGGGAGGGGGTAGCATCTTTGATTATTAGCCAAAATATCAACGGAGCCGGGTTCGTAATCCGCCACTCCTTAATTTTGATTAATAGCTGGCATTGGCGCCGAAGACTTTAGGCATAAGAAATCACCCTCCCTCTGCGAATGGCCTTGTCAGTGAGGGCGGAGGAGCGGACAGAGGTTCGTAGCACTCTCTAGTCCTACAAGTGGTAAACTGTCCCTAAAGGTGGATGAATCAGCAATGAAAAACTGTATAGGATGCAGAAGGCAATGGCAAACAACTACATTAAAGACACGTAACGCGTATCCACAGGACATCTGGCCTGTAATTGAAAAAATGTCGTGATGAGCTCTCCATTGGCAAAAAGATTCCGGAATAGCCCCCATTTGGATCTCTGGGAAGGGACTGCCAAGAGGGAGGTGACCATGAGAAAAAGACTGGATAATCAACGAAAGGATAACGTTCAAAGCATTGGGGCGTGGAATGTCAGAAACTTGGACATGGTAAGGAAAGTAGAAAATCTGGAAATGGAAATGCCAAGGCTCAATCTAGGTTTAGTAGGAGTCAGTGAAGTAAAATGGAAAGAAGACAAGGATTTCTGGCCAGACATGTACAGGCTAATATCAGCAGCAGAAAATGGTAGAACGGGAGCAGGATTCGTTATGAATAGGAACGTAGGGCAAGGACTGTGTTACTGTGAGCAATTCAGTGATAGGATTGCACTTATCGGAATCGACAGCAAAACAACACCGACGATATAAAGGATACTGAAACGGTAATACAGAACGTAAAGGGAGATGAAAATATAATAGTCACGGGGGACTGGAATGCAGTTGTAGGGGAAGGAGCAGAAGAAAAGGTTACAGGAAGATTGAGGGTCGGGAAAAGGAATGAGAGAACAGGAAGACTGAGTTCTGTAATAAATTTCAGCTAGTTAGAACGAATACTCAGTTCAAGAATCACAAGAGGGTGAGGTATACTTGGAAAACGCAGGGTGATACTGAAAGATCTGAGTTACATTACATCATGGTCAGACACGGATTCCGAAATCAGATACACGATTGTAAGGCGTACCCAGAGGCAGATGTAGGCTCCGATCACAATACAGTAGTAATAAAGAGCAAGTTGAAGCTTAAGACATAAGGAAGAATCAATACGCAAAGAAATTGGATACGGAAGTACTAAGAAACGACGAGACACGCTTGACGTTCTCTAAGGCCTAAAACACAGCAATAAGGATTAGCTCAGCAGACAGTACTGTTGAAGAGGGATGGACATCTCTAAAGAGGGGCATCACAGAAGTTGGAATGAAAAATATAGGTACAAAGAAGGCAATTCCGTAGAAACCGTGGGTAACAGAAAAAATACTTCAGTTGATAGATGAAAGAAGGAAGTACAAATATGTTCCAGGAAATTCAGGAATAGAGAGATACAAGTCGCTGGTGCTGCCACCTGCCATATATTAGGGATTATTGCGTGTTGACGATGTTATATTAATGTGACTTGGGCGTATGATTCAGGTCGTAGGGTGCAAGTGCTACCCTGGAACGAAGAGTTTGGCGCAAGTGATGATTTCGTAACAGGTCGCTTGGAACCAATCATAAGAATGATAAAAAGGAATACAGCCTGACTACTAAGTAATGACCACGTGATCTAACCAATCACAAACACATCTTCATTTACTACTGTCTGAACAAGGAACGTATATAGTTATGAGGTCGCATTTATATATACGACGAGGAGATATCGCGTAAATATTCAGACGTCATATTCACGTAGTGATGTGTCTAGTGTTAACACCAACGTTCTGTCAGTACTCTGCCATAAATAAATTCGTTATTAACATATAGGAGCAGTCTTAATGTAAACATAATATTTTAGCAAATGCGGGAATGGTTCCTCGAAAAAGGACAGGTCCGGTTTCCTTCCCCATCCTTCGAAATAGAAGCTTGTTTCGTCTCTGATGATCTCACCATCGACGGCAAGTTAAGCATTAAACTTCCACTCACTCGTACGATCGGATAAAACGTGTGCGGTCTCTGATGTATGTAGGCTCCTCTCCAAACGGAAAGCAGCCCGTTGTCATGGGCATTACCAACTGTTGCGATGATAGTGACCAGGTAATATACGAAACTGAAGGACACTTGAATATTCCTTCAGAAGGCAGTGGGTCGTATCAGTCAATTGTTCCACATCGTAATATTCAAGTGCCAATCAACAACGACTGAGACTGATTCTTTTTCGCAGATGTTAATTACCCCATTTTAGGGGTTGCGTGATATTTTTCAAAATACCTCCTCCCCACTTGAGTTCACTTTTTATAGCGTCTCTTCCAGTCCTCGAACACATGGTGCAGGCCTTTCCTTGTCTTGTCCTTGAGCACTGCTTCGGAGTTTTCAAACCGAATTCCCTCAAACTTTGCCTTTAGTGATAGAATAAAAAAATCACAGGGTGCAAGATCGGGGCTATGAGGCTGATACTGATAATGTTGAATTGAGCCAGAAAGTGCAAGACTTCATTTGCGACGTGAGCCGCACAGTATCATGATGAAGCCGATATCCAGCCCGAGAAAACTTTGGTCGTTTCCTTGCAATATGCTTCCTCATTTCAGCCAATACTGACGTGTAGTACACTTCTGCAACAGTGGTGTTGGGGCGAATTTGCGTGCTGGTAAATAATTCCATGACGGTAAAAAAAAATGCGATCGCGACAATTTGTCTGCAAAAGGAACATCTTTCGCCTTTTCCGGTGCTGCCTCGTTTTCCTTCAGGATAATAATGATCCAACAATGACACACCACAGACGATAATCGATTCCAAATACGCTTGTCTTTCATCAGCAAAGAGACGCAGCACAGCACAGCTTGTCTTCATTTGCATAGCCTTTTGTTAGGGAGTCAACAGACGTGATCCACCGGGTACACACATGGGTCATATGGAGATGATCGTGTATAATCGGAGAGACGCTGCCACATGAAGTTCTCAACTCTTCACTCAGGGTATGCAGGTACCCGTCGATCCCCACGGACCATGACAGTAGCTTTGATGATGCAGACTTCAGTCACAGCAGAAGCCGGAACATTATCCGCACCTTGCTTAACACAAAGAAGTTGGACTTATTTGAAGACCTTGAACTACCTAAAGCTGTGGAACGAGACGGTGCATCTTCACCGTAATTTTGCTGCAGATTTCCGCTAGTTTCAGTGGCCATATGGTTTAATCGAACACAGAATTTTATTGCGCCGTACTGCTCTTCTTGCGTCACTTCCGTTGTCTGGTATGCAAAATACGAAGAGCGTCCAAAAAATGGAGCATTACTAACAACTTACCGATACGAGAGTGCTGCAGCATATGGACATTGTACGTATAAACCGACTCTTTTCAAATATGCATGGTACAGGTAGGAAGCTATCACGGAAGCTACTGGGGATGTCTTCGCTGATGAGCCCCCCATGTTTAGGTTTTGTGTGCAACAATCAAATTTATTTTCTGTCAGTCAGTTTTACGAACAGATATAAAGAGGAAGATTTGTGTTTGTAGTGGCAGAGTAAGAACTTGTTACGCCGTTTTTAATAATATCATTGGCTGTAAACTTCTATGTTATAACACTATCCCCTAATAACTGAACCGTTAGTTCTGTAACGGGAAAAGCTACATGTAACACTAACGTGCCGTGAAACACCCTAATGTTAACCTCGGAGAAGATTTCAAAGTTCTACCGTGAGTGTGTCTAATGGAAAAGGGTATCGGACTATAATTTCGAATTTTGTGAAGTTGACAGTAAAACCTAACGGGCCTTAACCTACGGAATTAACAGAAATGGCAAAATTATAAGTGAATGAAAAAAATGAACGGTCGTCAGCCTCATTAGGCATATTAATTTGCAACATATATTTGAGAAAATTTGATATTAGTTATTGAAGCTAGTTTTGTTGAGATTTCCGTTCGAATAGCGAACAGGATACAAACTAACAAAGTGCACTCTGTACTGTGTGTAGGAGCAGTTACCAACAACACATACACACCAGTAAATTTTGGGGAGCAAAATTGCACCGTGCTCATACTAATGACGGCCACAATCATTTGCATTACTTAATCAAAATACTGAAACATCACCGCATGAAGTACAGATACAGTTTTGGATATGGTGGGCTTCTATCTTGACTGACATGAATAACACAAATAAACGTGAATAACATCTTAAATACACTGTTTAACCTTCTCTGCGTATAGTGGTTTTCCTTAGTAACAGTAATTTTCTTAATAGGAGGACAATATGATGGTGACCCATAAACCGGTATAGTTTCACTAGTTAAGTTTCTTCTTTGGTTATTGCAAAAGTAAAAACTATCTCTGGAAACTAATCATTCACTTAAATTACTTTGCAAGGTAATAAAATTCAACACTCGGCTTAATTAACTTCAGAAGGAACCATTGATGATGGGTACAAAAACTACACTATCTTTGAAAATGTGTATAACTTCACTTCTGATAGTACTACCGTATATCGGTTCATTAAAGGTTTATATGTACTTGCACTTTAATCACCTGTGATGCAGGTGCACTTGGCCATAATATCTACACAATCTTGCACTGTAATCCTACAAGACTGTATTATGTAATAAACTAAGGATATTTTAGCAAAAACCTATCCAACTTTTATGGTTTTAGCTTTTTAATAATTAAGGTTTTCAGTTTCCTATTGATAGACTACCTACCTTAACAATTTCACTTGGAGTAGTCCATAAACAAAGCATCTAAATTTTGCTCTTACTTTAAGTTTTGCTACTCCTTTTCCTTTAGACAAAAAAATCAATTTTTAACACATGAACGTCAGAAATGTTCATTTGTCCATTTGCATCAGGATACTCGGTTTTAGTAGCACGTAGGTGAGGGCCCTGCGTAGGTTCATGATCAGGATTGAAGTTACGGTTTCGAACACGAATTGAAGTTTTACGTGATTATTATTGAAACAAAATACAAATTAACTGGTCCATGGCAATATACATTACGTAACTGAATGTATGAAGACTGTGAAGCAGTGACGAAGATGGGTGGCAAGCGCAATGGCGGCTAACTGTACTCACGGCTCTTCATGTGCGAATGCACTATAAAATTTCTTCTTAGCGTCGGATTTTCAACATATTAGAGCCATTCCATTATTCCGTGAATGCCAAATAACAGCCAAATCCAATATGCTCCAAATCCCTTCTAATGCAGCTTCCAATTGTCTCTCTTAGCACCGTTGGGGTGTACCGAACTAAAGCTAGCCGAACACTGTGTGCCGTTCACGGAAAGGAGCCGCTCAGTTGGACCACCTAACCCACCTTTTACATCCCGCGCCGGCCGTTGTGGCCGAGCACTTCTAGGCGCTTCAGTCTGGAACGCGGGACCGCTACGATCGCAGATTCGAATCCTGCCTAGGCCATGGATGTGTGTGATGTCCTTAGGTTAGTTAGGTTTAACCAGTTCTAAGTTCTAGGTGACTGATGACCTCAGATATTAAGTTCCTTAGTGCTTAGAGCCATTTGAACCATTTACATCCCACCATGCAACTTTCGTTGTGAAGGGACTTCCCTACAACGTTCACATGTCACAAATACAGGTGCCCTAAGCATGAACCAGCTTTTAACAAACGTAATTCTTTCGTAAATACATTCATATAATAATAATTTAAAACGTCAGCATATTCTTTTGTTTATTTTTCATATGTATATTACAAAACTGATTTTCTTGCCATAGATCAACGAGTTCAAACAACATAGAATGCACACTTCATAAATTGCAGATACACAGTTACTTAAAATGAAACTACTCCTAAAAAGCGTTACAAAATATTTGTTATTCATGTAGGAGAAGGAGGGGCAAGACGGGGAAGGGCTATAAGCTACAGTTAGAGTGCTGCCATCTGTGGATAGCTACGTCACCATCATCCGTACACAGGTCCCAGTGTGTTGACATTGCTGAACCTTAGTTTCGCGGCTGTTTCTGTGAGCTTTACTAGGTACGTACAATTGTTATACTGATTTGCAATCTTTTACACCTTTCGAGGTCCTAAAACAAGTGTTTCGTGAACATTTGTCTAGACTGTATATATCGCACTAAATAGTACGCCTTGTTAACAGTAAGTTGCTGTGTCAGTAGTCAATGTTCACTACATAGTGTTCATGTAGGCGTAATATAACCTGACAGCATGGTAGGGGGCAAGACGGGGCGGGGCCATATGAGGAACTTCCCCGTCTTGCACCTGCTATTTGTCCAACCATTACGTTCTTATCGTCTCGCTGCGGGTTTTGAATACGTACATTATACGTTGAATACAATTGTAAATAAAATGGTATCCGTTATTCCTAATTAACTACAAAGTATGCCTTAGGCTATATGGTGAATAAAAATACACAAAACGTGCAAAGTCAGTATTCTTGCTATGCTTTAACGACTGACTATTGGAAATATAATATAGATAATATAGGAATGATCTGACTCAATAGTACATTCCATGTGTTTTATTTCAGATGGTTCGCAACTATCGGCGACAAACGTCTAGGCAAGATTGGTCATTAGAGTCAACGGAAGGCGCTGTAAATGCTGTTATAGAAGGTCATATGGTTTTATTTCATGGCTGCTAGATCAGTTCAACGTGCGACAGAAATCTGTGTTTCAGCATCAGGGAGCCCACGACACTTGTGCAGGGACAGAAAGTGATGATGACTAGGCTGTCCATACTTTTGTACTATGTGAATGTAAGAGGCCTAAATAAAACCTAATTCTACAATTCGCAGAAACATGTTTCGATACCTTATCGACACATGATTTCAGTCCTTATTTAAGCTTTAGAGATTAATTCATGCTAGTTCTCCATCTTACCCCGCAAAAGGGGCAAGACGGGGAATTGGTACTTTATGTTTCAAATCGAGATATTTCTAACTAAATGTAACAAGTTTGTAGGTTTCTTTGCATGATATTGTAATTCAATGGTTAAGTCAACAAATGATAATCAAACCTACTTGAATTTGTTTATTTTTGTCCCTTTTGTAAGGGTTTAAAGTTAGCTTGCCCCGCCTTCCCCTACTATAAAACCCACACGCAGATGTTTGCCTCGGTAGTTTTAGTTCTGGCTGGATGCTCTGTTATGCTCTGCAAATGAAAGAGGAGTCTTCTGTTCTTAGTTATTCGGCCTTCAGAGACGAAATCGTAATACGGCTTCTATCTTTTGTTCCATCGAGTATGCCAACAAAAGCGAGCGCGTAACACCAGACTGCTTTCGACGTTTGCACCCAAGCAAAATTTTTGCTGCACGCTTATAACAAATTGATGGGTGTAGTCCTGAATGTTGCAAGGGAGCTGGTCACGGCTTCTTCAGATGGTAACGTTAACACGGATTTTCTCATACGTGTCTTGTCGAAAGTTCTGATTAACTACGTAACCTTTGAATTAAATGCTGGATGAAAGTGGGGGCGGGCGGAATTCACAGTCCTTCGGTGCCGTTTAGCTCTCAGATGGAACATGGCAGCCGTACTCTGTCAGGAAAGAGTAGGCAGTGGCCTCGATTGAGGAGATGGTTGTAAGCTCGCACATTATGCTACTGTTCTTGCAGATACCGGAGGCACATGCAAGAAAACTGAGACCACATTAATTACCAGCAACAAAACTGCTAACTGAAATGGTCTGGTGAAGTCAACATGTACCCATTCCTGTAGGTGGTCTGGCTTTTGCCTTGGAGAAAATCATCGGGCTGGGGCCCCCTGACTTTGTGAGCAACAGTGGCATTGTCGGGCGACATGTTCATTATCTATTTCTAGTCGTGGTCATTGAGTATAATTGGAGCATCGTTTTGTCTGGGAGCCTCATAATGGAGATACATCAGCGGCTTACGATCCTCTAGCAAATGGAGTTTTACATCATACGGAAACACGTGAAACTCTTTTGGTACCCTTATTGCCGCTATCAATAACTCAAAACGTGATCAGATATTTGATACAGTCTGAAGATTTATGGGACAGCACGGCACCAATAGAACATCAAAATGCATCAGCCGCTATTGCTAGCCGTAAGTCTCAGGGAGCGGGCGTGATTGAGATATATTTTCACTTTAAGGAAATGAAGCTGCAAGACTTCGAACTATTCAGTTTTTACACACTTTCTGCAGAGTATTTTTAGCTATTTTGTGGTTTGCCCTGAATTGGGTTTAAATTCATTGTAATAATTTACTTTGACCAAAATTGGTTGCAGTTTTTACAGACTTTTAGGTGCAGATAAAGTAATTATAGATACTTCGCTGGCCAAGAAAGGCCTATCTTGTTGAAAATGACACTGAGGCAATGCAAATTATTTTACAATATGCGGGTGGATATTTTTTTTCTTTTTTCTTTTTTTTCTCCATGTAGGAGAGCGGGCTGTTTGAGATCCTGGCCGTTGAAGACCCGTCGCTGTTTTCAGCCAAGTGTCCCAGTAGGTTGAGCGTGGGACAGGGGGAATCCAAGTTGATAATATTTGGATGGGGCGATCCAGTTGAGAAATTCACCTGAAGGGAAACCTCCAAGAAATGTTAGTACTAACCAGAGGATTGAAATTATTCGGATTTGTTTCTAGGACAATTTTATCATTTAATTTCGGCATAAACATCCTTTTTAAAGAGGAGGAGAGAACCACAGCAGGTAAGAATATTACAATATTCAACACTACCACCAGCGGTAATATCATTATCAATTGATTGACTGCCGGTTTCGACGAAAGAGGGCCTAATGATGATGAAGTGTATCTACAAAAGCGGTTGTCAATAAATTTATAATCAAATTAGTCCCGATGGTAGTGTTTAAAACTGTAATCATACAATTTTAAACAATACCGTAGGCTCTAATTTCATTATAAATTTATTGACAACTGGTTTTGACTATAGACTTAGTCATCAATGCTACAGTTTGTTTCAGACAATAATGTAAAATATAGTGTGTATGTTTTGTGTGTCTCAGAGTTGTAACGTAATGAGTAGTCTGTCCGCCATACAGTGTCATGAACTTAAGACAGGCCACACCAAATATATCCAAAATGAGTAAGTATATCGAGGTGCTATTTCTGCCAAGTTGTAGCGGACAACAAGATGAAAACACTGACGCTCGAAAGTAAATTTTTGTTTTCTATAATCGGCGAATTAAGACTCCAATTATGTATTTCTTGCTAATGGACAATGGCTCTGAGCACTATGGGACTTAACGTCTAAGGTCATCAGTCCCCTAGAACTTAGAACTACTTAAACCTAACTAACCTAAGGACATCACACAACACCCAGTCATCACGAGGCAGAGAAAATCCCTGACCCCGCCGGGAATCGAACCCGGGCGCGGGAAGCGAGAACGCTACCGCACGTCCAAGAGATGCGGGCATTTCGCCACATTAAATGCACTAATAGACAGGTCACCACCACAATAACTATCTAATGACTACTGCTGTAGAACGCACACCATGTTATTATTATTATTATTAGTGATGGTGGCCAGATACAAAACATTAATAGCATGAAATCTTCCAAATTCTTCAGTTCCATAAGTAAGGAGTCTATCAAATAAGTGATTAACAAACAGTAGGTATAGTGCACGATTTTTAACTTAGGTGATTGTAATTGGCGGTGCAGGACGTTGGTGAAGCAAGTGTCACCCGGCAGAGGTGTGGTGTAGAGGATGCGTGGTTCACATGATGTGTCTGTCCTCAATGTCACTAGTTACCTTCCTTTTATGAAAAAGGAGTTGTACGTATCACTCTCGATCACTCTCGATGAACTGAGAATTGTTTCATCATTCTTAAAAATAATAAAAAAATAAAAATGAAAATAAAGAAACGGACAAATGCGAGTAGAACTCCTGCTCTCAGGGTTATAGACAAATTATTATTATTATCGTCAATTCCCCATTGAGGAGAGCGTTAAAACACAATCATTAATCACAATGACAATATGGTACATAAATTGGTACATTTCAAATTCATGGCACTTTTTTCTGTCTCTTTCTTTTCTCTTCCCAAAAACCTCTCATAAATTCACTGTGGTTCTTCTTCCTCTCTTCTGTCCACTTCCTTCCTGCTTTCTCCTCTTTTGGTGGTTCATCGAATTTCTGTTTGTTGATTTTTTCTCTGTATTTTCCTCTGTTTGATATTTCTTCTGTAGAGATGTTAAGATTTTTAAGGTCTTCCTTGGTTTCCTTTACCCAGTTAGTTTTCACCTTATTCGTCACCACTATGTTAAAAATCTTCTTGGTCAGCCTATTTTCATTCATCCTATGAATGTGCCCATAGAATTTTGCCCTTCTTTTTCTGATATTGTCTGTAATTGTCTCTGCCTGTTTGTACAATTCCTTTGTTGGTCTCTTTATCCAGATCCCCTGTCTCTGAACTGGCCCATAGATCTTTCTCAGAATTTTCCTCTCTTGCTTTTCCATTTCCTTGATTTTAGTTCTTCCTCTGATTACTGTTGTTTCTGAGGCATACAAGGCCTCAGGTAAGACTACTGTTTTGTAATGTCTTAATTTGGCATTGATGGAAATATTTCTTTTATTGTAATGGTTCCATGTAAGTCTGAATGCTTTTTGTAGTTTTGTAGCCCTTTCTTCATTGGCTGTTGAATTCAGTCCTGTTTTCTGTATAATCTCTCCCAGGTATTTGAAACTTTCTACTTGTGTTATTTTTCCGTACTTTGTTATCAGTGGGCTTCTGTCTGCAGATTTTGTGTCCACGTACTGTGTTTTTTCATATGATATTTGTAGTCCTGTTCTGGTTGCGATTTCATGCAATATCTCTAGGGCTTCTCTGGCTTCTTTTCTGTCATTTGTAATGATGGCTATATCGTCGGCAAAGGCCAGACATTTTATGTTGACGGTTCTATTTTTCTCTCTCCCCATTTGTACCCCATTGACTCCTTTGTCCCACGTCCTGATTATATTTATAGACAAATATATATACTGTAGTTTATCCATAGATTTTTATAAGTGAGTTT
This sequence comes from Schistocerca gregaria, assembly GCF_023897955.1. Classification (NCBI taxonomy): domain Eukaryota; kingdom Metazoa; phylum Arthropoda; class Insecta; order Orthoptera; family Acrididae; genus Schistocerca; species Schistocerca gregaria. Next base: position 137,213,065 of record NC_064921.1, read on the forward strand.
ACGATTGTGAAAATATGTTATATAAATTGCTGTATTTTTCGATTGCATCGACTTAGAACTTAAAATGTTTACTTGGCCAAGGGACATAGCTTTGCAGACGATAAATGTAACCGTTTCAGAGAGAAGAGCGGCCAATGTGACGACATAAATTTTGACTCGATACCGCTACCCTTTCCTGAGAAAAAGGTTCTCTTAACTGATGGACGGACAAACAGACAGATAGATGGAACACACTCGATGCCTCTACCCTTTCCTGAGAAAAGCTTCTCTGAACTGATGGACAGACAAACAGACAGATAGATGGAACAGAGGGGGATATCCTATAACGCTTCCGTTTTTACCGACTGAGGTACAGAACCCTAAAAATGTGCATAACACATTTGATTTAATTTTGGGTAACGGCCTCAGAAAGAGTGGGAACCATTGGTGCAGAGCAAGTGGCATTATAATGTTCAGAGATGAGTTTCACTTACATAGGTGGCTTTGAGATAGACGTCGCATCTCCGTAGACGACCAGAGGAGAGGTGACAGCAAGCAGTGATTCTCTAGACGCACACTTCGCAGACTGCTGGACATTTGGTTTCAAGGGCTATTGGACATGAGAACAGTAATGACTTGATAGTTGTTGACGAGGAGGCAAAATGCTCACATTATATGACTAGAACGACCACGAGCTGCGGACTTGCTAATGGAACTTTTTTGTCGCATTTGAAAGAATGTTACAAGAGAACTTAAACATGACATGTATGGGACTTGATCAAAGTCTATCGAGATAACAGCGCCGCAAAATACTGTCCCGGCGTCAGGAGAAGAGGTTCCACAAACTTGTGCCCCAGTATACCATATGTAAACAATCATGCAACACAGATATGGTTGTTGTGTTTGCCTGTGCGCTTGTACCCCATCAGTGTATGTTGTGCCTCTGTAGCGATCAGATAACTTGTTCGTAAAAGTACTGAGACATTCAAAATGCATACGGCAGTAGAAAGAGTAAGTACCCTTTATTTGGAATGTCTACAACCTTTTAGAGTAGCGGTGCTGTTTTATGCTGAAAAGAATCGATATTGCACCCACGAACTGTCTGTGCAAACAAAATAAAAAGTTGAGACTTCCTGGCAGATTGAAACTGTGTGCCGGACCGAGATTGGAACTCGTCGTTGTAGCAAATGTCACTATGAGGCACCTCGCAAACACAGAGGGAGCATCCAGATTAGACTGAATCATACTACCGAAGCTGCGTCTTGGGCACTAACCTTTTAGCCTCGCCATTTTTCAAGTGGCGATCGCCAACCACTTTGTGCTTATTGTCACGAACCTTTCACATTTCGTCATTTTCTGACAGAATGCCTTTTTTTAAAAACACTTAAGTTCTAATTTATGTTTGCCGTCTGAGTCTTTGGCCGTTTTAGCGAACGACGCATGGGTTGTCGACCCCGTTTTACTTTCTATCCGTCTTAGCAATATGGAGAAGGACATTTAATTTTTAGTTCAGGACCTCCGTTGTGTCTATGGCGTATTTTATGGCCTCTTCTCTAAGAGAAAGTCTTTGTTTTTAGCTGTCCTTCCTACCATTGTGTAATAGCTTTTAACTTCTTTTTTTGTTCTACTGTTCTGACATGCGTGCGTATGACCTTGTTTTTGCACCCTGAAACAAAACAAACAAAACGATCTGAATCCTTACAGTTACAACTTCTGAAAATTGTTTGATGAGTATGTAAGCAGACATTGTCTTCAACAGATAAATGCAGCTGATGTGAAATGTTTGGATTAGACGTTTCCTATTATATCTGTTCTTTGGAGTGCGGAGAATTTATTACCAAACGCGTTGACTTTTGTCGGGAAGATCGACTATGAATTTTTCTTTGATCATTAATAAACTCTACTATCACTGCTACTGATTACATTCTGTCGCTATATTTCGATTTGTAAAACCGATGGTATTCGAAAAAATCATGGTCCCAAGTCACGTCGCTTTCATCATTCAGGTGTCAAATTCCACAATAGTAGTTGTTGTAACACACGCAATTTCTTCTCTGACGTGTAAAAGGAAAGGCCGGCCAGCGAGGCAGAGCGGTTCTAGACGCTTCAGTCTGGAACCGCGCTGCTGCGGTCGCAAGTTCGAATCCTGCCTCGGGCATGCATGTGTATGTTGTTCTTAGGTTGGTTAGGTTTAAGTAGTTCTAGGTTCTAGGGGACTGATGACCTCAGATGTTAAGTACCATAGTGCTCAGAGCCATTTGAACTATTCTGTGAACGGAAGCGGCCACTCGTAGCGGCAGAGAGTGTGTATAAAACTAAAACTCCAGATGGGTTGCATCAACATCACTTGCCACGAAAAGTTCACACAAAAAAGTCGCTTCTGTGAAAGAGGCTTAAAGAAGTACAACCCAAAAGTGCTGTCGATAGGGGCTGTCAAATTTATTCGTATTTTGAGATATCCAGAAGGCTTTCCATATCGTTCTTCACAAGTGTCTTCTAATCAAATTGCTTGATTATGGAATATCTCTCAGCTGTGCGACTAGATTCATGAGTTACTGTCACGTAGGTCACAATTCGTAGTAATTGAGGGAAAGCCATCGAGTCAAACAGAAGGAATATCTGCCGTTCTCCAAGGAAGTGTTATAGGCCCTTCGCTGTTACTGATCTACATAAACGGTAAGGAGACAATCTAGCAGTCCGTCTAGATTATTTCCAGAAGATTCTTTCATTTTACCGTCTTGCACATTCATCAAAACCAACTGCAAAATGATTTGGACAAGGTGTCTGTGTGGTGCAAAAAGTGGCAGTTGATTCTACACTCCTGGAAATGGAAAAAGGAACACATTGACACCCGTGTGTCAGACCAACCATACTTGCTCCGGACACTGCGAGAGGACTGTACAAGCAATGATCACACGCACGACACAGCGGACACACCAGGAACCGCGGTGTTGGCCGTCGAATGGCGCTAGCTGCGCAGCATTTGTGCACCGCCGCCGTCAGTGTATGCCAGTTTGCCGTGGCATACGGAGCTCCATCGCAGTCTTTAACACTGGTAACATGCCGCGACAGCATGGACGTGAACTGTATGTGCAGTTGACGGACTTTGAGCGAGGGCGTATAGTGGGCATGCGGGAGGCCGGGTGGACGTACCGCCGAATTGCTCAACACGTGGGGCGTGAGGTCTCCACAGTACATCGATGTTGTCGCCAGTGGTCGGCGGAAGGTGCACGTGCCCGTCGACCTGGGACCGGACCGCAGCGACGCACGGATGCACGCCAAGACCGTAGGATCCTACGCAGTGCCGTAGGGGACCGCACCGCCACTTCCCAGCAAATTAGGGACACTGTTGCTCCTGGGGTATCGGCGAGGACCATTCGCAACCGTCTCCATGAAGCTGGGCTACGGTCCCGCACACCGTTAGGCCGTCTTCCGCTCACGCCCCAACATCGTGCAGCCCGCCTCCAGTGGTGTCGCGACAGGCGTGAATGGAGGGACGAATGGAGACGTGTCGTCTTCAGCGATGAGAGTCGCTTCTGCCTTGGTGCCAATGATGGTCGTATGCGTGTTTGGCGCCGTGCAGGTGAGCGCCACAATCAGGACTGCATACGACCGAGGCACACAGGGCCAACACCCGGCATCATGGTGTGGGCAGCGATCTCCTACACTGGCCGTACACCTCTGGTGATCGTCGAGGGGACACTGAATAGTGCACAGTACATCCAAACCGTCATCGAACCCATCGTTCTACCATTCCTAGACCGGCAAGGGAACTTGCTGTTCCAACAGGACAATGCACGTCCGCATGTATCCTGTGCCACCCAACGTGCTCTAGAAGGTGTAAGTCAACTACCCTGGCCAGCAAGATCTCCAGATCTGTCCCCCATTGAGCATGTTTGGGACTGGATGAAGCGTCGTCTCACGCGGTCTGCACGTCCAGCACGAACGCTGGTCCAACTGAGGCGCCAGGTGGAAATGGCGTGGCAAGCCGTTCCACAGGACTACATCCTGCATCTCTACGATCGTCTCCATGGGAAAATAGCAGCCTGCATTGCTGCGAAAGGTGGATATACACTGTACTAGTGCCGACATTGTGCATGCTCTGTTGCCTGTGTCTATGTGCCTGTGGTTCTGTCAGTGTGATCATGTGATGTATCTGACCCCAGGAATGTGTCAATAAAGTTTCTCCTTCCTGGGACAATGAATTCACGGTGTTCTTATTTCAATTTCCAGGAGTGTAAATAATGAAAAGTGTAAAGTTATTCACGTGAGTATTGAAACAAATCAGCTAAATTCAACTACATACTTAGGGACTACAATTGCGAATAACTTCGATGGGAAAGATCACTTAGGTATGTTGTGGGTAAAGCAAACGAAAGACTGCGATTAATTGGTAGAACACTTAGAAAATCCAACAGATCGACTAGACGGACTGCGTACGCCACGCTTGTCCGCCCTCTTCTGGAGTATTGCTGAGCGGTGTGGGGGATCCGCATCAGATGGAACTGACAGGTGACATCAAAAAAATTAAAAGTAGGACAGCTCGTTTTGTATTATCGATAAATGGGGGAGAGAGTCTAACCAACGTGATGAGTGAATTAGGATGGCAGACATTAAAAGAATCTTCCCAGAATGCGAAAATATTCTGTTGCCTTCCACCTACATGGCAAGAAATGATAATCATAATAAAATAACAGAAATCAGAGCTCGCACAGAAAGATTTAAGTTAGAGGGTGGAGCCATGGAGAAATAGCTTGAAAGCGGTTCGATGAACACACTGCCACGCACTTAACTGTGTTTTTTTTTCTTTATTGAATTTCGATTCCCCTCGAAGGGGGCGGGCTGCCAGCAGCTTAGTACGCTGCTCTTCAGCCTACAGACTTTGTTAAAAAGATGAAGAGAATAAACAATAAAATCGGAGACTTAATGAATAATATGGCGAAAAAGAAATCGTGGAACTTAAAACATAGAACAGAGGGATGATGATGCTAATAAAATACATAGACAGACAATTAAAAAACATGGCGATAGTATAGTTTCTGTTAGCAAAAAGACATAAAAATCACACCTAGCGACAACATGTTTTCTGTTCGCAACACGAGAAAGACGAACTATACTGAACAGTCACTGCAACACTGCACTAAAAAGTTGGCAAATGTGACATACCACAGCCGAGAGCAGGAGGGGGGAAACTGGACAGATGACGGGAAAATAAAAAAGGGGGGAATGAGAGGAAAAGTGAAGGGGGAGGAGGAGGGAAAGGAGCCGATGGAGGATGAGGACCCATAAGAGGGGTGGTGGGTACTGGGCAGACGTGACAGAGAGCGGGGAATGCAGAGGAGGGGAATACAAGAGGACACGGGGGGAGAGGGGAGGTAGGGAGAGGTTAGGCAGGGAGAAATACAGGATGGAAGGGGGGAAGAGGGAGCCCAGGGATAGGACAGAGGAAAGGAGGGGGGTGGTGATCAGAGTTGATTGGAGGGATAGATGGAGGGAGAGAGGGCACCATCCGGGAGGGGGAGTTGATGGAAGCCACCTAGGGAAAGGAGATGAAGGGTGTAGAGATGGAGGGTAAGGGGGACACAACAGTGAAGGCGTGGCAGGGGGCGGGGATGAGAGAGGAGAGGAGCAGCCAGGGGGTGAAGGGGATCAAGGTGGCGGAAGGTGTAGAGTATGAGGAACAGGAGCAGATGGGGGAAAGGAATGATGTCATAGAGGATCCGCATGGGGGACAGGAGGCGTATACGGAAGGCGAGGCGGAGTGCATGACGCTCAGGGATCTGGAGGGACTTATAAAATTTTGGGGAGGGGGATGCTGATATCCAGGCGGGACTGGCATAACAGAGGATGGGACGAATTTGTAGGTGTGGAGGATGGTAGAGGGGTGCAACCCCTGTGTCCAGCCAGAGTGGAGTTTGAGGAGTAGGAGGCGGTTGTGAGCTTTGGATTGGATGGAGTGGAGATGAGGTACCCAGTTGAGGTGCCGATCTATGGTGAGGCCAAGGTAGGTGAGGATGGGGGTGAGGCGGACAGGACGGGCGCAGACGGTAAGGGAGAACTTAAAAGTGAATTCTAATCATGTAGATGTAAATGTAGATTTTTAGTTTTGGGACACATTCATTACTTTGCAAAGAAATTTTCGTCATATTAGAAGATTTCCACTTACACGAGGCAAAGGGGTAGCTAATACAACTAAGGAAAACTGAACCAAATTCTAGAGTAAATGAGGTAGAAGCGAGTAGGCGGTAAACGGCGAGTGGCGTCAGGTCAGAGCCGTGTCACGTGCAAACGGTGTGTCCTATCCAGCCGGTGCGGCGAGTCAGCGAGTGGTTGGTTGGCCAGTGGGCGGCCGCTGGCCGATGGCCGCTGCCCGCTGCCGCCTCTAATTAGAAACCGCGGCCGCCCGCCGCTCGCATTGTGCGCCAGTGCGGCATTGTGTGCGCTGCGCAGTGCAGTGCAGCGCGACCCGCGGAAAACGGGCTGCCCCCGCTCGCTACCTCTCTGCCCGCCACGCTGCTGGCTCTCGGGGCACTAACGAAACGTGTGTATCCGTTGCTGCTCAGCGATTTCTTACGATAGAGCAAATGCGGTGGAACACCGAATGAAGCAGAACTATCACCAGGGGCAAGCTTTACAGAGAAGTACAACCTGTGATGAAGACAACTCATTCGTATAGCAAGCGAACGATGTCACAAGAAATTTATACAGAAAGTGTATTTCTTTGGGTCATTAGTCTTCTGAATGGTGTGATAGCGCCAGAAGTCCCTCTACTGTGCCAACCGCTCTATGTTAGAGTAGCGCTTGCACCCAGCGACCACAATTATTTGCTACGTACATTTTCTATGTACATGCTCTACAAGCCACCAAAGGTGAGTAGCGGGGGGTAACATGTACCCCTACTAGTCGTTTCCTTTTCTCTTTCACTCGAAAATAGAGTGATGGGAAAAGTCAATTATTATCCGAAAATTAGTTATACATTGTTATTGTAATCAAGTAGAAAAGTTACACAAGAACATCATTTTTCTACGTAGTCTCCTTGCGTTTCAACGCACTTGATCCGTCGTTGTACAAGCTTCCTGATGCCCTCGTAAAAGTAGGTTACCGGTTGAGCTGCGAGCCGGGAACGCACAGCTTCTTTTAGTGCTTTGTCAGAGGCAAGTCGACGGCTCCTTAATGCCTGTTTAAATGGACCAAACAAATGACAGTCAGAAGGGGAAAGGTAGGGACTATATGGAGGACGATGCAGTACTTCAAATTTGAGTTTCTGGAGCGTTTCAGCAGTGTGGGCAGCAGTATGCGGACGTGCATTGTCGCGCAACAACACAACACAACACAACAACAGAAGGCGGCTAGAGCAATGGGGATGTACATGTCATAGTGCTATGCGCTCTGAGGCTTCATTTCATGTTATATGCACTGAAGCACCAAAGAATATGGTATAGGCATGCGTCGTCAAATACAGAGATATGTAAACAGGCAGAATACGGCGCTGCGGTCGGCAACGCCTATTTGAGACAACATGTGTCTGGTGCAATTGTTAGATCAGTTATTGCTGCTACAATGGCAGGTTATCATGATTTAAGTGAGTTTGCACGTGGTGTTATAGTCGGGGCACGAGCGATGGAACACAGCATCTGCGAGGTAGCGATGAAGTGGAGATTTTCCCTTACCACAACTTTACGAGTGTACTGTGAACATATAGAAATCCGATAAAACATCAAATCTCTGACATCGCTGCTGCCGGAAAAAGATCTTGTAAGAACGGGACCAACGACGACTGAAGAGCGTCGTTCAACGTGACAGAAATTCAACTCTTTCGCAAATTGCTGCAGATTTTAAAGCTGGACCATCAATGAGTATCAGCCTGTGAGCCATTCAATGGCACTTCATCGATATGGGCTTTCGGAGCCGAAGGTCCACTCGTGTGCCCTTGATGACTACATAACACAAAGCTTTACGCCTTGCCTGGGTCCGTCAACATCGACGTTGGGCTGTTGGTGACAGGAAACATGTTGCCTGGGCGGACGAGTCTCGTTTTAAATTGTATAGAGCGGATGGACTTGTACATGTATGGAGACAGCCTCAAGAACCCATGGACCCTGCATGTCACTTTCTTCCTGCTATCATGCTTTATCTGCGTTCAGTTGTTGACAGGTTATGCACTGGACCATCTTACCACTAAATCTGAAGGGGATACGATGGGGTATTTCTCTTGTAGGTGTAGAATCAGAAGAGGAATATGTGACACGAGACGGACATTTCAGTTACACCATCTACTCGGAAATACGTTGTTTGGTTGACGTGTCATGCACCTCAAATGAGAACAGTTGCCTACGTGTCTGTTTAAACTAGTCCTTCTTTAGTGTTGCAACTTTTTAAATCAATGAATTCAGTTCCTTCATACATTCGTTCAGTTCACAGTTCTGTCTAGTTAATAACCACAAGGTCGTAAATACTTATAAAAAATAGTTAATTCGTCCATTAACGTGCAACTAAGTTCTGTCATGGCAAAATGATGAAAAACTGTACAATAGTGGCCAAATCATTGTTATTTATTGAATGTACCGGGTGATCTAAAAGTCAATATAAATTTGAAAACTGAATAAATCACGGAATAATGTAGATAGAGAGGTACAAATTGACACACATGCTTAGAATGACATGGGGTTTTATTAGAACCAAAAAAATAAAAACGTTCAAAAAATGTCCGACAGATGGAGCTTCATCTGATCAGAATAGCAATAATTAGCATAACAAAGTAAGACAAAGCAAAGTTGATGTTCTTTACAGGTAATTCTCAATTAGTCCACCATCATTCCTCAAAAATAGCTGTAGTCGAGGAATAATGTTGTGAACAGCAATGTAAAGCATGTCCGGAGCTATGGTGAGTCATTGGCGTTGTATGTTGTTTTTCAGCATCCCTTGAGATGCCGGTCGATCACGATACACTTACGACTTCAGGTAACCCCAAAGCCAATAATCGCACCGACTGAGGTCGGCGGACCTGGATGGACAGGAATGACAAAAGTGGTGGCTGAGCACACTATCATCACCAAACGACGCACACAACATATCTTTCACGCGTCTAGCAATACTTTTTCTTCGTTATAATAAAACCCCATGTCAGTCCAAGTATGTGTGACAATTTTTACCTCTCTATCTACATTAATCCGTAGTTTATTAAGTTTTCAAATTTATACTGACTTTTTGATAACCCGGTATTTTTGTAGTGCATGTAGTAGCAAATGTAACATTTTTATATGATTTTGTACTCACGTGGTATATGTGTGCTAAATATATGAATTAATGATTGATTTTCGTTTGAGCTTTTATGTTGTTGATTATCGGAACTGTTCTGAACCGCCGGTGTATAAAAAAAAGTCTGCTGGGATTAATTGATACTGACACGTTAGTGATGTTTGCTACATGTAAGTAAGTTCAAATGGGTTTACGTTAGTATACCATCGATCGTTCGCATGAAGTGTAGAATCTGCTTGTGCCACTACCAGTCACGTAGTCACGGATTGTGCAGCTGATCCCGGCGGAGGTTCTAGTCCTCCCTCGGGTATGAGTGTGTGTGTTTGTCCTTAGGATAATTTAGGTTAAGTAGTGTGTAAGCTTAGGCACTGATGACCTTAGCAGTTAAGTCCCTCAAAATGTCACACACATTTGAACATTTGAACCAGTTACGTCCCTCTTAATGGATTACGTCGTTCATTGCGGCGGTCGATCGATTTGTACGAGTCTCTGCATTGAAATTGTGACACTGTGGAGACACATCGTCGATAGGAAATGTGACAATAATTTAAAAACTCTACAACAACTAGAAGTGAATAAGAATTCTGTTTTATATCAGTACCCAACTAAATATGAAAATTAAGCCATATACTTACAAGGTGTTACACGATATTTACTGAGAGATGCTTCATGCTTTAATCAGGAGACGGAATACAGCGGCAAAGCCCTGAACTTGTATTCAAGAGGACGCCGATTCACATCCCCGTTTGGTCACTCGGATAAACGTTAACCTTCATTTCCTTAATTTTTTTCCTGTAACACTTTTATAATTTATTCGTCCATTACAAGACTGTGTCGTGGTTCAAATTGTTAAATCAGAAGATTTGCAGAAATGCTGCTATTCCTGTACTTGTGGACAACACAGATACAGCACTCGCTGAAGAAAGGACGAGTACTCATCTCAGCCATCAGTAAATTCTGGGCAGCACTTGAGAAAAGGTAAATCAAAATCTGTGATGAAATGCAGCAACGGCGCTGTGATTGGACTGCCAGCGCACCTATAACACAGACGTGGCGCTCGATAAAGACAGACGGAGTGCTCTGCGCACAGAGTTGCACCTCTGATTTTTGACGTCCCCGGGAAGACAGGGGGCGCCGTCTCGGAAGCGGGCGCCGTACGCGTATGCAAAGAGCGGCGCCGCATTTGCATGTGAGATTGCGGCCAGTGCAGCCCGATGGCGGGCGGCTCGTCAGCCGGCTTTGCGCTCCACCAGATTTCATTTCCGTCTCGGCCGGCGCGGTCCGTCCGTCCGTCCTCTGGAGCCAACATTTCCGCCCCCCCCCCCCCCCCGCCCATCCCTCCCTGTCTCTGATGCCTGCTGTCTCTGCTGTCGTAATTGTCAGCGCCGCTGGAGTCCTCAATGCTATGCCACTACATCTTGATTACGAAAGGAATAACAGCGAGAAATTTTTTTCCCAGTTGGGTCGTTCGAATCAGATGAGTTTCGTTCTACCTCCCATGCAGGAATGCGTGAAATTCTGGTAGGGTATACAATAATGTGAAAAAACAGACATCAGACCTCTCCAACTTTCCGTAAATTTATGTCACTTTATCCTGTTTGCATTAGTATGAACATCATGGCAGCGACTATTCTGACAGAAGCGTTCTCTCATCCGCCACTATTATTTGTTGTTTTTAGTGAGTGTGCAAGGCTGCTCCCCTGCGTATTCAGCAACCCCACACACGGATAGGCGCTCAATATATAATGCAATATTTTTTTCTGAAAGCAGGTTGGTTTTATTCAGGATTCAAATACACCATATTATTCTTCATTATTTTGGCTAAAAAAATCGTATTTTTCAACATAATCTCCGTTCAGAGAGAGAGCCTTATGCCACCTCACTGTGAGGGATAATTTCCCAGTATTATACCACTCTAAAGTCTACGTCGGACCCACTGTCTTGCTGCATCAATAGCCATTCCATCATTCACGTACTGCATCGCGCGGACTGCATCCTTCATTGGGCCAAACACATGGAAGTCAGAAAGAGCAAGATCTGGGCTCTAGAGTGGACGAGGAAAAACATTCTTATGTAGTTTCGTGAGCACCTCTCAGCTGCGCTGACTTGCGGTGACTCTCGTTGTGATGGAAAAGTTGGTTAGCGTTTAGGTGGCGACGAACACGCTGCAATAATTTATTCAGTTTCCTGAGGACAGAGCAATACGTTTCGGAGTGGATCATTGTACCATGAGGGACGACATCCAACACAATAACCCCTTCAGTGTCTCAGAAGATCCATGGTTCATCGCCTGCGACAATGTGTGACAAAAAATTGTTATGACTGGACTCGTAACGCGCAAGCAACTCCGCACAGATGGTATTTCGTTGCTCTTCATCGTCTTCTTCAAGGCGACGAGGAATTCAGTGGGCACGCACTTCAGTGTAAACCAATTATCTACATCTACATCTACATTTATACCCCGCTTGCCACCCAACGGTGTGTGGCGGAGGGCACTTTACGTCCCACTGTCATTACCTCCTTTTCCTGTTCCAGTGGCGTATGGTTCGCGGGAAGAACGACTGCAGGAAAGCTTCCGTGCAAGCTCGAATCTCTCTAATTTTACATTCGTGATCTCCTCGGGAGTTATAAGTTGGGGGAAGCAATATATTCGATACCTCATCCAGAAACGCACCCTCTCAAAACCTGGTCAGCAAGCTACACCGCGATGCAGAGCGCCTCTCTTGCAGAGTCTGCCACTTGAGTTTTCTAAACGTCTCCGTAACGCTATCACGCTTACCAAATAACCCTGTGACGAAACGCACCGCTCTTCTTTGGATCATCTCCTCTGTCGACCCGACCTGGTACGGTTCCCACACTGATGCGCAATACTCAAGTATAGGTCGAACGAGTGTTTTTAAGCCACCTCCTATGTTGATGGACTACATTTTCTAAGGACTCTCTCAATGAATCTCAACCTCGTACCAGTGTTTGTTTCGCTATCATATAATGATACAATAAAGGATCCTTCTTTCTATGTACTCGCAATACATTACATTTGCCTATGTTAAGGGTCAGTTGCCACTCCATGCACGAAGTGCCTATCCGCTGCAGATCTTCCAGCATTTCGCTGCAATTTTCTAATGCTGCAACTTCTCTGTATACTACAACATCATCCGCGAAAATCCGCATGGAACTTCCTACACTATTTACTAGGTCATTTATGTATACTGTTAAAAGCAATGGCCCCTTAACAATCCCCTGTGGCGCGCCGTTACGTGGCGTGCAGGTAGCCGTACAGAGCGCTGCAGTCGCAGACAACTCAAATGGCTCCGAGCACTATGGGACTTAACATCTGAGATCATGAGTCCCCTGGAACTTAGAACTACTTAAACCTGACTAACCTAAGGACATCACACACATGCATGCCCGAAGCAGGATTCGAACCTGCGACCGTAGCAGTAGCGCGGCTCCAGACTGAAGCGCCTAGAAACGCTCGGTCACAGCGGCCGGCGCAGACAACTGTTCACCTCCACGCCGTCACGTACCCACGTGACACCGTGCTAGTGGTCCTTAGGGAAAGCGTGCGTTCTTCGCCGCGCCGCCCCTCTAGGGCCATTTACGCGCTCCGGGCTCCGAACGACTATCAGCTGCCACGACTCTCCTTTTTGGACCCAACACCTGCTCTTGCTGCTGCCAACAGCAACCAGTCTTCTCGTCTTCTCTCTGAGCCACTCCTAATGGCTTCGCTTCGCTGTATCTACGTGTCCTCTCCGCTGGATCTACGTATGGGCTGCCCATGAGCCAGCGCGTCGTGAGACCTCGCTGCTCATCACATGAATGCCCACCAGCTCTCAGCCTTGTGGGACCGTGTCATTGCTAGTCCTCCCTGATACTCGCCATTTCGACGTTCATGGCCTTCATCCTACTGAGCATCTGTTAGACATCGTCAAGAATCGGATTTTCAGTTGTTATCCGGTCATGCGGACATCGTCCTCAATCAACTGTACTTAGTTTAGTTCTTCTTAATAAATCAAAAGTAGTTATTGCGTAGTATTTCAGTACTGTCGGCAACATCACTCGGTAATGGACAGCCGGCCGGTGTAGTCGTGCGGTTCTAATCGCTTCAGTCTGCAACCGCTTGGCCGCTACGGTCCCAGGTTCGGATCCTGCCTCAGGCATGGATGTGTGTGATGTCCTTAGGTTAGTTAGGTTTAATTAGTTCTACGTTCTAGGCGACCGATGACCGCAGAAGTTTAGTGCTCAGAGCCATTTGAGCCATTTTTTGAAGAGAGGCGAACATATTATAGATACGGCCCATAAATACCACTATCATACTCTTCCCTTTTGCGCCGTTTCAGTTGTAAATTTTCTGCATTAGATGAGAGCCGAAAGGCAGATGAGTGGAAAAAGTGGGCTAACTGCGTAGTTTATGCTTCACAATACTTTTTCGAAAAAGAGCAATCTTCCACCACAATCATCAGGTGCCATGGCCCAACTAAAAACGTAATAAAAGCTGAGCCACAACCAATTAAAAATATTTGAAAAGCAATAAAAATCGTGCATCGCTTCAAGTTATCTTCAGATTATAAATGACACATATGAGAATGCATTGAACAGTCTTACAGATTGTCCTGTAAAGAAAACAGTGTCCAAAGTTCCTCGCGAATAATTAGCAGCTCGTTTCCAACTACGGGTGACGTAGACTTAATGACAGAGCGCCACGGCATTTAGCAACGCTACCAGCTTGAACGGCTGGCAAAGTCGGTCCTCTCGCCCAGCTTCAGTTGAGTTGCGGACTCGGTCGCAGGGTCGGCGTCGTTCTGCTCCGCTCCGCCCCTGAGCGTCTGCGGCGGCGGGTGTACAGCTGCTTACGGACAAGCAAGCACAACCACGCCCACTGTATGGCTCTTTGCTGTCCCTCGAACGCAGTTTCCGGGAACTTCAGAAGCCACGCAGGACCAACGGGACGCGGCCAAAGAAAAATAAAAAAAAAGAGCACCGTGGGACTTAACATCTGAGGTCATCAGTCCCTAGAACTTAGAACTACTTAAAGCTAACTAACCTAAGGACATCACACACATCCATGCCCGAGGCAGGATTCGAAACTGCGACCTTAGCAGTTTTCGCGGTTCCAGACTGAAGCTCCTAGTACCGCTCGGCCACAACGGCCTGCGTGGCCAAGTCAATCGACCGAAATTTTCTGGAGGCAACTAAAGACGATATTAGATTCGCTATCCGACAACGAAATTACCTTATGACAAGGAAAATCTCTGAAACTGAACAGTTCCTGCAAGCACAAAACGTAGATAATATTTTACACACCTTTCTAAGACCCACCAGTACCATTATTCAATAATAAACAAGGTGATAATTATTGCACCATATAAAATAAAGTGGTCGTAACTTCTGAATGATTTGCAGTAGGATGTTGAAACTGCACGAAGGGGCCGCGGGGCATGATGGAAATTAGTATGCGCTGTTTGCTTTGGTTTAGCGACGATGGTCAGTTTCATTTGGATGGGTTCGTGAACAAGCATTTCGGGAACAGAGAACCCGCATTTCGTGATAGAGAAATCTCTTCACCCTCAACGGCGGACTGTGTGGTGTTCTGTGACCAGTCACGGAATAGTCGGTGTGATATTTCTTCATGGCATAGTGACTACTGGATAGTTGGTGAAGGTTTTTGGAAAATTTTTTCATCCCTGTTACCTAAAGTGACCCTGATTTCGACAAGATGTGGTTCAAGCAAAACAGAGCTCGGCCCCATGGAAGCAGGAGAGTGTTCTTGAGAAGCACTTTGTAGATCGTATTCTGGCTCTGGGGTACCAAGAGACCACTGACATGGGACACGATTGCCGGCCATATTCTCCAGATCTGAACATACGCGACTCCTTTTTTTTTGGGGAGGGGGGCTACATTAAAAACTAGGTGTACAGCAATAACCCGAAAACCATCGCTGAGCTGAAAACAGCCATTCCGGAGGCCATCGGCAGCATCGATATTCCGACACTTGAGCAGACCACGCAGAATTTCGGTATTCGTCTGCGCCACGTCATCGCCAATGATGGCAAGCATATAGAACATACCACAGTCTAAATCCGAATATCTGTACTGACGTTTACATGCTGAATAAAGTTTGTGCACTCCATTGTTTATAACTAATTTACCTTTTCCCCCCTATAATCCAATAATTTTCACCCCGTATTGTTGAATAAGATTATTTATTTTAGCTGTTTAGTACGATCATTGAAAAGGAGAATTAAAATCAAGTTCAGTAAAAAGATTATAAACTTTCACAAATTTATGTAGGTTTAAAATTGATCGGAATTCGTATAATACAGATTTTTTCACCCCAAAGCTTGAGGTATCCAACGTTTTACTTGACTGAACCGCGACTTCAAGATGAAACATTGTCTGCTGTAAAAAACGAAACAGTGTTTTAGCCTCGTGTCACGAGCTTTACTGTTACTGTATGATGTGGGCTTCGGACTATACGCCCATTTTATAGTACACAACTGATCCCAAAGATAAAGCCATATAGTAATAGTAAAGGTTGTGAAAAAACGATAAAAGAATGATTCTTTTAGTGAATTCAGTCCCAGGTTTGACTTGCGATAAATGGGCACGAAAAATTGTCCTGGTCGGAGGCTTCATGAGTATCCAGGTGACAGGACGTACAGATCTGAGAATCGAGACTGACGTAAAACTAGACATGAAATTCCCCATTACTACACTTTCCTAACCTCTACTCTCATATACTCACTGATTGGTAATTATGCACCCAGGTATTATCACTAAACTTTTTCCCCCTCTCCTCCGTTTATGTCTCAGAGCCCATCATGGTTTATATTCAGATTAACCCTTGTTTGATTTACGTTCTTGCTTCTCTTAGTTTCAAACAGTAATTCCGTTGTCCGAAGATTCTAAGTTTACTACAGCGTTTGCCATCCACTTGCATCTCTACGAGCATTACCGGGTCCTAATTGGGCTCTCAACCCGTGCATCAGGCCTACCCAATCAGTTGGTAGTATTTTTTCAGATATCAAATTTAAGTTCGTCTCTGTAAATGTAGTTATCTTGAGTGAACATAAATCTGATCATTTTCGTCACGTTGAGGAAGGAGCACTCTACGAGTCGGAGCGTGCAATGTCAGAAATCTGAACGTAGTAATAAAGCTAGAAAATCTGAAGAGACTCAATCTAGATGAAGTGGGGGTCAATGAACTGAAGTGGAGAGGATATAAAGATTTCTGGACGAATATAAGGTAATGTCAACAGAAGCTGAAAATGGTGTAACAGGGTTTAGGAGTCGTCATTAATAGGAAGGTTCAAATGGCTCTGAGCACTATGGGACTTAACAGCTATGGTCATCAGTCCCCTATAACTTAGAACTACTTAAACCTAACTTACCTAAGGACATCACACAACACCCAGTCATCACGAGGCAGAGAAAATCCCTGACCCCGCCGGGAATCGAACCCGGGAACCCGGGCGTGGGAAGCGAGAACGCTACCGCACGACCACGAGCTGCGAACGAATAGGAAGGTAGGACTGAGAGTGAGCTGCTGTCAAAGGGTTGCTATTATCAGATTGGACAGCAGCCCAACGCCGACAACAATAATGAAATATACCTGCCAAAGACTCAAGCAGTAGATGAACAGATAAGAAAAGTATATGAGGATACTGAAAGGCCAATTCCCTGTGTAAAGGAAGATGAGGATTTGATGGTCATGGAGGATTGGAACGAGGTAGTAGGGAAGGGATAGAAGAAAGCCTCAGTGGTAACAGTGAGAGATGAGAAAATTATATTAGGTCTGCAACAAATTTCTGAAGATAACAACAAATACCTTGTTTAAAGATCAAAAGAGAAACAGCTATGTATATTTGGAAAAGACCGGCTGACAAGTAAAGATTACAGATGGTTTATGTCATGATCAGAGATTCCTAAATCAAATATTGGATTGTAAAGGGTACCCAGGAGCTGAAATAGACTCAGATCACAATTTGGTAATGATGATGAATACATTGACAATCGTCCGAAAGAGGCAACGTTTAATCAAATGGCATGCTAAAGGAAGGAAGGATGTTGAGATGTCCTTGCACTTCTCTAAGGATACTGCAATCTTGTATACCGGGCTAGGTAGATCATCTGAAGAGGAGTTGATGTTTATAAAAGAGGCAGTCAGAGATGTTGGACAGGAAAAGTAAGGTAGAAGGAAGGTAGTTCCGAAGAAGCCTTGGGTAACACAAGAAATACTTCAATTCATCGGTAGAACAAGGAAGTAAAAAACTGTTCAGTGAAAGACACGAATAAGGAATACAAATTATGGGATATAAAGGAATATATAGTTTATGCACAGCAGAGAACGCGATATTGCAACAGGAATGATGTAAAGAAATCGAGAGAGGAATGATCGTTTGGAGAACTGAGTCAGCTTTCAGAAAAAACGACCTTCGACGCAATTATAAGCAACGGTAACGGTGCAATCGAAATTCCTTTTTTAAACGCCGAAAAAGGTGCAAATAGGTGGAAATAGTACATTAAAGGACCCTATGAGGGGGAATCTTGCTGAAGACGTCTTATAAGAACAAATTAGAACTGACAGGAACTATGTAGGTTATTCGGTATTAGAAACAGAATCTAAGAGAACTCTGGAACTTGAGATAAAATAAGGCAGAAGGGATAGACAACATCCCATCGAATTCCTAAAATCTTTGCACGAAGTGGCATACAAAGGATTGTTCCAGTTAGTGTGCAGAATCTATAAGATTTTCGGGAAAAATTTCATCCACACAATTACAAAGACACCAAGGCCAGGTAAACGCGTAAATTATCGCACAGTCGTCATAACAGCTGATGCATCTAAGCTCCTGATAACAATAATACAGAAAAGAATCTAAAAGAAAACTTTCGATTATTAGACGACGATCTGTTTGGCTTTAAGAAAGGTAAATATACCAGACAGTTCTCACATTTGTTTTCTAATTGAAGCAAGATTGAAGAAAAATCAAGACGTGCTCATAAGGGCTCGTAGACCTTGAAAACGCGTTAGATAACACGAGATGGTGCCAAATGTTCGAAAGTTTGAGAAAAATGGGAGTAAGTTACAGGGATGGACGGGAAATATACAATGTCTGCAAGAACCATATTAATGGGAAACGAAGAACTAAATGCTCGGATTACAAAAGGATGTAAGACAGGGATACACTCTTTCTACCCGTCGTTCTATTTACACATCAAAGAAACAATGACTGAAATAAAAGCAAGATTCAAGTGTAGGACTAGAATTCAAAGTCAAAGGAAATTAACGATAAGATTCAGTGTCTACTTGCTGCCCTCAGTGAATGAAGTATTGCAGGATCTGTTCTCAAGCCAATGCTGGGAATTACCGACCAAGTAAAAGTATACGTTGGCAAGGCACATAATGTGGTTCAGCGTGCTGTATTTAGCGACACAAACATACCAGACACGGTTGGCAGAGGAAGTGGTGAAGATCAGAAGACTAAGGCATTTTAGTGGTTCATTTAGTAAGCGCGAAAGCTTCTCGGTTATGCTCAGACAACTTCAGTGGCAGGCGCTGCACGAGAAGCGTTGTGCATCGCGGTATAGATTACTGTTAAATTGCGAGAGCCTATACTTTTAGAATAGTCAACTGATACACTGCTTCCCCTACGTCTATATGCGAAAGGACCATTAGGATAAAATTAGGCAATTTCGTGCTCACGCAGAGGATTGCGAACAATAGTTCTCCCGCCAAACCATTCGCTACTGGGACAGGAAAATACACTCCTGGAAATGGAAAAAAGAACACATTGACACCGGTGTGTCAGATCCACCATACTTGCTCCGGACACTGCGAGAGGGCTGTACAAGCAATGATCACACGCACGGCACAGCGGACACACCAGGAACCGCAGTGTTGGCCGTCGAATGGCGCTAGCAGCGCAGCATTTGTGCACCGCCGCCGTCAGTGTCAGCCAGTTTGCCGTGGCATACGGAGCACCATCGCAGTCTTTAACGCTGGTAGTATGCCGCGACAGCGTGGACGTGAACCGTATGTGCAGTTGACGGACTTTGAGCGAGGGCGTATAGTGGGCATGCGGGAGGCCGGGTGGACGTACCGCCGAATTGCTCAACACGTGGGGCGTGAGGTCTCCACAGTACATCGATGTTGTCGCCAGTGATCGGCGGAAGGTGCACGTGCCCGTCGACTTGGGACCGGACCGCAGCGACGCACGGATGCACGCCAAGACCGTAGGACCCTACGCAGTGCCGTAGGGGACCGCACCGCCACTTCCCAGCAAATTAGGGACACTGTTGCTCCTGGGGTATCGGCGAGGACCATTCGCAACCGTCTCCATGAAGCTGGGCTACGGTCCCGCACACCGTTAGGCCGTCTTCCGCTCACGCCCCAACATCGTGCAGCCCTCCTCCTGTGGTGTCGCCACAGGCGTGAATGGAGGGACGAATGGAGACGTGTCGTCTTCAGCGATGAGAGTCGCTTCTGCCTTGGTGCCAATGATGGTCGTATGCGTGTTTGGCGCTGTGCAGGTGAGGGCCACAATCAGGACTGCATACGACCGAGGCACACAGGGCCAACACCCGGCATCATGGTGTGGGGAGCGATCTCCTACACTGACCGTACACCTCTGGTGATCGTCGAGGGGACACTGAATAGTGCACGGTACATCCAAACCGTCATCGAACCCATCATCGAACCCATCGTTCTACCATTCCTAGACCGGCAAGGGAACTTGCTGTTCCAACAGGACAATGCACGTCCGCATGTATCCCGTGCCACCCAACGTGCTCTAGAAGGTGTAAGTCAACTACCCTGGCCAGTAAGATCTCCGGATCTGTCCCCCATTGAGCATGTTTGGGACTGGATGAAGCGTCGTCTCACGCGGTCTGCACGTCCAGCACGAATGCTGGTCCAACTAAGGCGCCAGGTGGAAATGGCATGGCAAGCCGTTCCACAGGACTACATCCAGCATCTCTACGATCGTCTCCATGGGAGAATAGCAGCCTGCATTGCTGCGGAAGGTGGATATACACTGTACTAGTGCCGACATTGTGCATGCTCTGTTGCCTGTGTCTATGTGCCTGTGGTTCTGTCAGTGTGATCATGTGATGTATCTGACCCCAGGAATGTGTCAATAAAGTTTCCCCTTCCTGGGACAATGAATTCACGGTGTTCTTATTTCAATTTCCAGGAGTGTAGCTGGAGTGACATTGGCTCATAATGTAGCCTCCACCAAACAGCGTAACGTGGCTTGCAGAATATAGCTGCAGATACAGATGAATCCCCGTCAGCGTATCGCCAAAAACACTGCTGGATGCCGGATGTGCATCTTGACTGTTCGGATCCCTAGAAGTAATGTATTGTTTTCAACTGGGTCCCTGCCTGTGAAGGTGCTGGGTTTCCCATAGCCTTGCTGGAGCCACGGAAATGTCAGTTTCCGAGATACTTGGGCTCTTCACTAAACTGTCACGTAGAACCTGGTATCGAGTGATAGTTACAAGAACTCGGTCGTCAACAAGGACTGCCACCTAACTGAAAACACATTTGTTAAGCAAACATCTAGCTGAATTTGCCTGTTTCGATATATATTGCACAACGTTTTATGATATTCTGATATTTCATAAACAAGTCGCAATGCTTTCTAGACATGATAAGTGTTGAGAGTGAAATAATACGGGAGTCCAGCCGTTGATACACTCATGACCAGACTTCAAATGTAACAGCCTAACCAATATGCGTAATACACAGCAGAAGGCACTGTACAAGAAGAAAATTATATATGTTTAAACAGCTATAATGGGATCAGACCAGCTTGCTTCTCAATTTTAGAAACAATTCTGACAAAGATTTGCGGAATGTTTCATACCACCTCCTTTCCCATGAACTTTAGATTTTCGTTAAAAACCTGTTACGTTACATTAAAACAGCACAGACGTACTTGTTCCAGTAGCAAGGAAGACGTAACTGTTGCGAGTATTAACGTTTTAACTAGATTAAGAACCTTCTGGTGTTATATCAGTTGCTGTAGGCTTGTTTCCACTTTCCATGTACTGAACCGTTCACTAAGTAAGAGAAGTTGCATGTCTTGCACAATTCGCTCTAAATCTTCTTTCTTTCATTGTTCGCTAAATATCGACGATGAATTCATTTGGTGTATAGTATTCAAACCTGCTGCCTCAAAGCCGTATATGCATGTATGCACCAGTTTGTGTGACCATGACCTGACAGACCATCTTTCATGATCTTGGATATCAGTAAGTAAAGGCTGAGAAATTGCAGAGTCATATGGCGTAAGCAAATGAAATACGCCTTCCGCAAGGAAGTCAAATTGGTTTCAAATTCATCTTTTTCTTCCACTTTGCTTTTTCGCATTTTGCTATGGGGTCAGCCTGCCTACAGGAAAATTAAAGAGACCTTTGGAGATAAGAGAACCACTTGTATGAACATCAAGAGCTCAGATGGAAACCCAGTTCTAAGCAAAGAAGGGAAAGCAGAAAGGTGGAAGGAATATATAGAGGGTCTATACAAGGGCGATGTACTTGAGGACAATATCATGGAAATAGAAGAGGATGTAGATGAAAATGAAATGGGAGATACGATACTGCGTGAAGAGTTTGACAGAGCACTGAAAGACCTGAGTCGAAACAAGGCCCCCGTAGTAGACAACATTCCATTGGAACTACTGACGGCCTTGGGAGAGCCAGTCCTGACAAAACTCTACCATCTGGTGAGCAAGATGTATGAAACAGGCGAAATACCCTCAGACTTCAAGAAAAATATAATAATTCCAATCCCAAAGAAAGCAGATGTTGACAGATGTGAAAATTACCGGACAATCAGTTTAATAAGCCATAGCTGCAAATTACTAACTCGAATTCTTTACATACGAATGGAAAAACTAGTAGAAGTCAACCTCGGGGAAGATCAGTTTGGATTCCGTAGAAACACTGGAACACGTGAGGAAATACTGACCCTACGACTTATCGTAGAAGAAAGATTAAGAAAAGGCTAACCTACGTTTCTAGCATTTGTAGACTTAGAGAAAGCTTTTGACAATGTTGACTGGAATACTCTCTTTCAAATTCTAAAGGTGGCAGGGGAAAAATACAGCGAGCGAAAGGCTATTTACAATTTGTACAGAAACCAGATGGCAGTTATAAGAGTCGAGGGACATGAAAGGGGAGCAGTGGTTGGGAAGGGAGTAAGACAGGGTTGTAGCCTCTCCCCGATGTTATTCTATCTGTATATTGAGCAAGCAGTAAAGGAAACAAAAGAAAAGTTCGGGGTAGGTATTAAAATCCATGAAGAAGAAATAAAAACTTTGAGGTTCGCCGATGACATTGTAATTCTATCAGAGACAGCAAGGGACTTGGAAGAGCAGTTGAATGGAATGGACAGTGTCTTGAGAGGAGTATATAAGATAAACATCAACAAAAGCAAAACGAGGATAATGGAATGTAGTCGAATTAAGTCGGGTCATGCGGAGGGAATTAGATTAGGAAATGAGACACTTAAAGTAGTAAAGGAGTTTTGCTATTTGGGGAGCAAAATAACTGATGGTGGTCGAAGTAGAAAGGATATAAAATGTAGACTGGCAATGGCAAGGAAAGCGTTTCTGAAGAAGAGAATTTGGTTAACATCGAGTATAGGTTTAAGTGTCAGGAAGTCTTTCCTGAAAGTATTTGTATGGAGTGTAGCCATTTATGGAATTGAAACACGGACGATAAATAGTTTTGACAAGAAGAGAATAGAAGCTTTCGAAATGTGGTGCTACAGAAGAATGCTGAAGATTAGATGGGTAGATCACATAAGTAATGAGGAAGTATTTAATAGGATTGGGGAGAAGAGAAGTTTGTGGCACAACTTGACCAGAAGGAGGGATCGGTTGGTAGGATATGTTCTGAGGCATCAAGCGATCACCAATTTAGTATTGGAGGGCAGAGTGGAGGGTAAAAATCATAGAGGGAGACCAAGAGATGAATACACTGACCAGATTCAGAAGGATGTAGGTTGCAGTAGGTACTGGGAGATGAAGAAGCTTGCACAGGATAGAGTAGCATGGAGAGCTGCATCATATTGCGTTACCCTTTCGATATCCTCATACACTTTCTCTATGTGTTCATCTTCAGCTTGCGACGTCGGCATGTATACCTGAACTATCGTTGTCGGTGTTGGTCTGCTGTCGATTCTGATTAGAACAACCCGGTCACTGAACTGTTCACACTAACAAACCCTCTGCCCTACCTCCCTATTCATAACGAATCCTACACTTGTTATACCATTTTCTGCTGCTGTTGATGTTACCCGATACTCTTCTGACCAGAAATCCTTGTCTTCCTTCCACTTCACTTCACTGACCCCTACTATATCTAGATTGAGCCCTTTCATTTCCCTTTTCAGATTTTCTAGTCTCCCTACCACGTTCAAGCTTCTGACATACAGCAAGAGCCACTACTGCCAGCTAAATAAAAGATTCTAACTACTGAAGGCACTAACTACTGATAGGCATAGTTAGCAAATGAAAGATTTTGATAAAGAACAAACAATGTATTTACCTTAATAGTGCTCAAAAGTCATAACATATTTATATTAGTTCAAGACACCCAGTCTCACAAATTTACTATCTCTGATGGACACACGTCCAGATCATCCACTCTCAAAACTTCGCCATCTCTCTACCCACATCCAGGACTGCTGGCGGCTCACCTCCAACTGAGCAACGCTACGCGCTTTTAACAACCAACTGCCCAGCGCTGCAATAGCGACTATTGCAACAATGCCGACCAGCCTCAGACTGCACACAGCACAGCCAGTGATTTTCGTACAGAGCGCTACGTAGCGTTACCAACATAAAAAGCTAAACAGCCTACTTACAACTATTAAATGACATTTAATGTAAACAAATGTGAGATCCTGGTAATAACTAGAAATAAAGACAGATCAACTAGTGGAATAAGGACTGGACGTGAACAATTGACGAAGGTGGATACTGAAAAGTACTTGGGAGCTGTGACAGAGAAAAATGAAATAAATGGGAAAGGTCAGTGAGGTTGCCAGACTGGCACAAGCATTCCTGCAAGGTGTTAGGAGCTTTGTTTGGAACAAATAAATCCACAAAAGAGCAAAGAAGTAGTATGTAGAAGTTACTACATCCAGTACTGACATACCCAACTGTAACCTGGGCAGTGAAGAGAAGAGATACAAGCAGATTGCAGGCATGTGAAATGAAGTTCCTCGGAATCCTTGGTCAATGTACGGAATGAATAGCATCAGTGACAGTCTACAATCCTGACTCACACCACTCGCTTCCCATCCATGTCCTTCGACTTGGTTTCTCTACAAACTGTAAACAGCACTTGGCTGAACGTATTTTATCCCTGTTCCCTTAAAAATTTCAAAGAGTTGTCTAGTCAACGATGTCAGATAACAACCTACCTTGTAAGATAAGTCGGAAGGTCAGTAACTTCTCGTGTGTTGTTACATTTCTTCGGAACCCAAACTGATTCCCTCCCGCCTCCCCCCCCCCTTGTCTCTATCCACCTGTTTTTCATTTTTATATGAAGGAATCGTGTGTATCTTGCAACTATGGGCCTTTAGACTGATAGTTCAGTTACACTCACATCTATCAGCACATGTGTTTCAAAATCGGCAAGGGTTATGAAACTCTTCTCGGGTCTCACGAGATAGTTATTTCACTAGGAAAGCCTAAGAAGTAATCTAACTATAGTTGAGTTGTAGATTTGCATTAAAATAAAATTAAAATTAAATTTTTCTTTTATGAACGTTTGGTTGTGTGAATTCGTAGAAAAATGGTTCAAATGGCTCTGAGCACTATGCGATTTAACTTCTGAGGTCATCAGTCGCCTAGAACTTAGAACTAATTAAACCTAAATAACCCATGGACATCACAAACATCCATGCCCGAGGCAGGATTCGAACCTGCGACCGTAGCGTTCACCCGGTTCCAGACTGTAGCGCCTAGAACCGCACGGCCACTCCGGCTGGCGACTTCGTAGACTTTCCCAACGAAATAAGCTGGTGTAAAACCCTAGAAGTGTATCACAATGGCTTTATTCAAAATTCATTATATTAGATAGTCAAAAAGTATAGGGAAAGGCATCAATATGATATTCCTTACTTCACAGCAATTCTTGTAAAATACCACTCATCTTACGGTTGGAAAGAACATACGTATGATTCGTAAAAGCTTTCGTTGTGAATGCTAGATTATTTTTAAACAACTTTCAAGAATACATGGAAAAGAATTTTTTGTATGAACGCCTTCAGACTTCCACGTCGCTTCCCGGTCTCTCGCTTCTGCACATCTGCCACCTTCCTTCCCCCTCTGCCTCCTCACCTCCATCACCCCCACCACCATCACCATCTCGATCAACAACCCTAGCGCTGGTGTATAAGACACTCTGTTAATGGACTATTAAACCGCATTTTGACTACACAATAGCCCATGTCCTTCGTCTTTTGCAACTGCAGTCCGGTTTCTCTACAAATTGTAAATAGAGGCACTAAACAGTGAACTTATAAGCCGTTAAACTATTCTGAGTTGCAATTTAAAGTAGCAACCTAGTAACAGCACGAAAGCTCATGCTCAGCGAATAAAGACTGCGTGGAACAGATACCGTTGGGTGTTTTAACGAGTGCATTCGTGAGTTTCAGGGTAGAATGCAGTACGGCCCGTGAGCTACACTCACTCAGTGTCAGTTGTTCAGCTGATTAATACCTGTCGCTCGCAAACACATGTCACGTGGGACCATTTATCTTCCCATCAGCACCGACAGCAGGTGTGTTCGACGGCAGCTGCGCTGACAGCAACAGGGCATCCCATGGCGAGGACACAGCTTTGCTAATAACATTTTCCCTCTGCCTTCCAACTGGTCTAGCAAGTGAACTGATAGAAAGGGTGAATGAGGTCGAAAGACGGCACGAGGAGAAAGTCAGAAAGTTCAGTCTTGGTCTCCAATTGCACTTCTCCCTTTTTGCAGTGTGCTTTCGTCAAAAGTGTATCATTTCCAAACTGCCCTGTATATGTTTTAAGTTCTTGGTGCGCCACTTCTTGCAGATATTTATTTAAAATCATATTGTACTAGCATAAAACGCTACGACAACTTCTCACTGCTCCTACCAGTTTAGAGTGCTACTAATAATCATAAGGCACATGAAGATTTTCAATTTCAGTATATGTGAGGATACAATCATGGCGTTCTGATCCATTCTAAATAAGTCCACTCACTAAGTGGATGACAGAACTTAGCATGTAACATTTTAACGTTGCTGGATCAGTATCACTTATTTGTGGTTCACACGGCTAAAAGGAATGTGTTCCAACACTTTACTAGTAGCCGTAGGTTTTTTCGGCTTCCACTTTTGTGTTACCAACAGTGTATCTTTAGAAATGGTAATGTTTTAGTTTAAAGTCGTATTCGTTTATTTTGTCTACTGGTTGCCGGATTTGGTACACAGTACCATCCTGCGGCCAGCCCCTTGCACGCAGTCGCTACGCTCAGTTCTCAGGTTGGTGTAACAAATACACTATGTCATGAGTATGTAATAGTGGGTCTTCTACAGAATATTTAAATTGTTTAGAACGTTATGATGTATTCAATTTGCGGTTTTGGCGTTGTGTGAGGTGCGTTTGAATGCAATGTAAATGTCCACACTGGTATCGTGTTGAAAAGCTTCCTTTACCACATTATGGTTTCTTACAATCTAAGCTTGTGTCAAAAATAAAGATCGATGATCGACATGTATTTCAATAAAACTTTCCTTAGCTTACAGGCAGATCCACTTTAACAGAGCTTTTCAGCTCACAAGCAGACCTAGAGGAACTCTTTTCAATTGATTACTTTTCAATACATTGTGGGAGTTAACAGTGATCATTGTGTTAGAAATATTTACTATGGAAAACAGTCTTGCTCACAATTTATTTATTACGGTGACCAGTTTCGACCATTACTGTGGTCATCTTCAGACCAATGGGTAAGAACCTCCTCCTGGTGGTAAATGTCAATAGCGATTTACCACCAGAAGAATGTTCTTACTCATTGGCCTGAAGATGACCACAGGAGTGGTCGAAACCGGTCGCCGTAATAAATAAATTGTGATTGTTTTTGATAGTAAATAAAAAAAATCTTTTCACTTGCTTCAGGACGATTATAAGCATTTTATTATTTTTTGCAGCATCTGAAAATGGCCCAATGGCTGAATCCGGTGATGATTATTTGAGGAAAGGTGATTGTGTCAATAAACAAACAAAAATTACAAAAAGTTAGACACTGTCTCCTAAAACGAAACGTGTTTTTCTTCCAAAAATAATAATAGCAGCTGATAATAATGCCTCGTTTTTGTGACTTATATCTATCACCACTTTGCCCGGTGGTGTGCAAGAACACACATGTAAATAACTGCTCGTCTATTGGCACGGATATAATCAATTCTCACGAAACTCGTCAAAGCAAAAAGACAGCCACGGGCCGCGGGGAGCCAAGAGCTAATACGAGATGAAACAGAGTTGCACAAATACTGTGGGAAAAATCTTGTCTTTCGTATCAAGGCAATGATGATTTAGAGTTACGTAAAACTATAGAGTAGGCGGTATCAAATCATTTGTAATAGCTGTGTTCCAAAGTTTAATGAAGATTGTGGAAGATATATGTAAAACATCACCTTAGTTACTATTACGATATATTGTACTGTGATTTCCACAATCGGTTACGTTCACTGAACATCTTCAGGTGACCTGCATTATAACATAACAGAGACGTACATTGCTAAAAAAAGCTATCGTCAGAAGATAAAAAAACGTTTTACACTTCGTTGTTTTACGATACCATCTGGTATCAAGGACCTTGTCGTACGCATTTCTACACACTAAAACACGGTAGCATGTGATTTTATGCCAGTTCTTTTAACAGAAAGTTACGAGTACAAATATGCCACTGCAGCGTAGTGAGGAAGAGCCAAGACAAACTTAGCAAGTTACACACCGTATCTGTCCGTAAGCACGTCCCCACCAACACTTAGTGCAAGTGTGTGGTATAGTAATACTGAGGTGGATTCATAGAGACACTCAGCAGGAAAACGAACAGCCTACAGATATGATGTTACACATGGTTTATTGTCGAATTGCAATTTATTTACAAATGCAACTCACATAAAATAGTACAAAGAACGAGAGAGAAAATTTCATCTTCCTATGTTGTTGTGGTCTTGAGTCCGCCGACTGGTTTGATTTAGCTCTCCATGCTACTCAGTCCTGTGCAGGAATCTTCATCTCCAAATAACTACTACAGCCTTCATCCATTTGAACAGGAAAACTGTATTCACCTCTTGGCTTCCCTCTACAATCCACCTTCCTCCTCCAACCCCCCCCCCCCCCCCCCCCCCACATATGCCCAGACTTCCATCCAATACTACACTGATGAATTCTTCATACGTCTCAGAAAGTGTATTATCAATCGATCCTTCCATTCGGCCAAGCTGTGCCACCTCCCAAGCAGTTTCATGGTCTACCTAGATCTCCAGCAATGTTCTGTAGCACCACATTTCAAAAGGTTCTATTCTCTTCTTGTGTAAACTATTTCCGTCAACATTTCAGCCCCATACAATGCTGCACTCCAGACAAATACCTTCAGAAAAGACTTTCTGATAAATTTATATTAGATGTTAACGAATCTCATTTCCTAAAGTAACTGCCTCAGCATCGCCCGACATACCAAATTCACTATCCTAGTCTGGCTCTTGTTAACGGTCATCCCCTTTTAAGGCATTACCCACACCGTTCACCTGCTCTTCCAAGTCCTTTGCTGTCACTTAGTACAATTACAATGTCAGCTGCAAAATTCTAAGGATTTATTTCTTCTCCCTTCATTTTGTTTTTATTCCATTTTCTGTTTGCTCAATGCTGTCTCAGTCCTCTCTCAACCACTGCTTCCCTCTCATGCCCCTCGATTCATAACTGGCGTCTGTTTTCTGCCCAAGTTATAAATAACGTTTCTCTCACTGTATGAACTGTGTGAGAAAAGAAGTGAGACTGTTAGCACTGAAAGCGGTAAGGGAATGCTGTGTTGTTCTACCTGCGTAGGCCAGTGTGTTCATCCCTTCCACATGCTCAGTCCGAATTTCAGCTCCACGGAGCCGTCATGTGTTTTTTGTAAGCACCATCAGTGCAATGACTGGAGTTGCGTTTTTTTGAGGATCAGCGAACTTTTGCGTTAAATTTAGGTAATCCGGGAATGTGACCTTTGAAAAGTTGTAACGGGCCTATAGGGAACATTCTCTGCGAACATCACAAGCTTTCCGGGGGGACAAATCATTTCTGGACAGCCGAGAACACGTTGAACCTCTCTCAGGCAGACCATCAATATGAAAAAGAGACGAAAACGTCGACGGTGTGCACGCTCTTGTGAGATCAGACCGGCGTTTGACAGTAAGGATGATAGGTGACCTTCTAAACACTTTCGCAGTACATAAGTTTTTGACCGAAGTTTTGCACACAGCAGACAAGTGGATGCTGCATCATAACAACGTCCCATCTCACAAGGCCACTTCCATCACAGTATTTTTGACCTCAAAAGGCAGTCCTGCTGTTCCACAGCCCCTTTCCCTCCAGTTCCCCTGGTCTGAGTCCTTGTGATTTTTTTTCTTTTCTCATAATTGAAAAACCTTTTAAAAGAACATCACTCTAGGACTCTGTAGAATGTGACAGACATGTTAAAGGTCCCACCAGTTACAGCCGTTCAGCGCTCCTACCAAGAGTAGGAACAACGACTCCTCGTTGTGTAGCTGCCGAAAGGAACTACTTGGAAGGAGAGTTTTATTGTTGGAAAAAATAAAGACTTTGGTGGATAAAAAATCTCATTACTTTTATTACACACGTCGCATTTTATCCCCGCTACCTTCAGAATTTCAGAGTGTGTTCCTGTCGGTATTGCGAAAAGCTTTCTATAAGTCAACATATGCTATAAATGTAGGTTTACCTTCCCTCAACCTATCTTCTAAGTGAGATAGAATGGTCAATACTGCCTCTGGTGTATCTACTTTCCTCCGGAATCCAAACTGATCTTCTCCAAGGTCGGCTTCCACCAGTTTTTCCGTTATTCTGTAAACAGTTCGTGTTAGTATTTTGCAACCATGACTTATCAAACAGATAACTAGGTAATATTCACACTTAAGATAACATGCATTCAAAATGGTTCAAATGGCTCTGAGCAATATGGAACTTAACTTCTGAGGTTATCAGTCCCCTAGAACTTAGAACTACTTAAACTTAACTAACCTAAGGACATCACACACACCCATGCCCGAGACAGGATTCGAACCTGCGACCGTAGCGGTCGCGCGGTCCCAGACTGTAGCGCCTAGAACCCCTTGGCCACTCCGGCAGGCGATAACATGCATTCTTCTCAATTAGAACTATTGCATTCTTCTAGAAGTCAGAGTGTATTTCGCCTCTCTCATACGTCTTGCGCACCAGGTAGAATAGTTGTGTGATGGTTGGCTCCCCTCAAGATGTCAGTGATGCTGACTGAATTTCACCTACTTCAGAGGCATTGATTCGAATTTGCTGTTTTACTGCTCTGTCAATTCTTCTAGCAGTATCTGATATCCCATCTCACGTTAATCAACGATTTTCCTAATACGTAATAAATTACAAATCGAAGACTTAAGAGGCAACAATAGGTCCAATAAAGGCAACATCGTCAGTATTACAAAACTTCAGTATCGTAATAAATCATTCTTAATTATTGTTTTTCTTGACCGTATCCCGTTCCTGCACGGAGGCGGTATGATAATCTGGATTTAATATTGTTCTTGGTAGAGGGTGGCCAGATTCCCTTCCTGTGCCATCCTCTTCCCCCCCCCCCCCCCCCCCACCCTTTCCCACCCATGCCTTTCCCCCTGGGAACGGAATCGTGTACTGCTCCTGTCAGCGTCCTGAGCCATTCCATGTGGAAGAGGAATTTTTTAATTACCTAACCCACACATCATTTGAACAATTTCTGTACTCAAATGCTTGCTTTCCTACCTGTCAGACATACAATCGTACTCGGCAAAAATCAAAAATTTTTGTTGCTGCATATTGAACTTGTTTCTGAGCCACTGACAGCCTTAATAATGGGTAATAATGATCATATTTTCCAATAGTGCTTTAGGTAAGGTTATCATATTCTTCTCAAATTGTGAAAGATCATGTATGAAGAATTTCATTAGCGAATGTGCGTATTGTGATGGTGGAGTTAAAACGCCCAACAGCTTGTGTGAAATCATGTGAGAAATTTTTGCGAATAGTGTAACTCAGGTAGGATGTGGGAACCAGTACGGTATTCAGCTAGTATTATGTGGGACACTGTCTAGCAATCAAACCCAGGCTGGCCATCACACCTAATCTGGTCGTTAATCCAGCAGGCGGATAGGAACAGAAGACCCCACGCTCCCCAAACTCCGGAAACTACGTCCTAAAGGGCGAGTAACCGAGTAGATTCAATATCGTAGTAAATAAACCACACAAAAAATCAGATAAATAATCTTCCCCATTCAATCAATATAAATTTTGGAAAACCCATTTTCAGAACCCAGAACTAAAGAGCAGAGATATACTGGGAAAATCCTCTTTGCTTATGACACGCAGTATTATTTTACATATAAATATTGCTCCGTTCTTTTATAAGTTACACTTAATGAAATTAGTAGTATAAACGCCATTTGCTTGAAATTCGATAGAAGAGACATTATAGGAATGTAGCATCTTAAAGATCACAAGAGGAACTCCCGTAATTTCCAATCATGTGAGTATAGGGTAATATCAACAGCAACAGAAGTAGAATTCGTTATGAAAAGGAAGGCACGGCAGAGTTTGATCCTGTGAAAAATTCAGCGGTAGGCTTGTTCTCATCAGAATCGACAACAAATCAACACCAGAAGCAATAGTTCAGGTACACAAACAAAGATAAAAGGGTAGAGGAAGTATATGAGGATATTGAAAGTGTAATACAGTACTAAAAGGAGATGAAGATCTGACAGTCATGTGGCGATTGGAAACCAGATGTGGAGGAAGGACTAGAAGGGTTATGGGACAATATAGGTTTTGTACTAGAAATAACAGAGGAGAAAGACTAATGAGTTCTATAAATAAATTTAAGCTAGTAATGGCAAATACTCTGTCAGAGAGACACAAGACGAGGAGGAATACTTGGAAAAAGCCGGGAGGTACAGGAAGATTTAAGATGCATTACATGATCGCCATTCAGAGATTCCGAAATCAGATACTGGAATGTAAGTCGTCGCCAGAAGCAGATACAAACTCAGATCACAATTTAGTAGTGATGAAGAGTAGGCTGAAGTTTAAGAAACTAGTCAGGTAGAAACAATACGCAAATAAGTGAAATACAGAAGTAGTAAGGAATGAAGAAATACACTTGCAGTTCTTTGAAGCTATAGATACAGCAATAAAGAAGAACGCAGGAGGCAGTTCAGTTTAAGGATGTAAATTTATAAAAGGGGCACTCACAGAAGCTGGAAAAAGCATAGGTACAAAGAAGGTAACTGCCAAGAAACCACGAGTAACACAAGAAATACTGCAACTGATCGATGACAGAAGGAAGTACAAAAATGTTCAGGGAAATTCAGGAATACAGACATACAAGTCACTTACGATTGAAACAAATAGGAAGTTCAGGAGGGTAAGGCGAAATGACTGTATGAAAAATGTGAATAAATCTAAAAAGAAATGATTGTCAGAAGGACAGCCTCAGCATATAAAATGCCCAAACTACCTTTGGTGAAACTAAAAGCAAGAGTGCTAACTTTAAGAGGGCATTGGGAATTCCACTGTTAAATACTGACGAGAGAGGAGATGGGTGGTAAGAGTACATTGAATACCTCTGCGAGGGAGAAGACTTGTCTGATGAAAAAACGGGAGTCGATATACAAGAAATATTGGATCCACTGTTAGAATCATAACTTAAAAGAGCTTTGGGAGACTTAATACCAAATAAGGCAGAATGGATGAATAACATTCTACCAGAAATTCTAAAATCATTGGCGGAAGCGGCAACAAAGTGACTATTAACGTTGGTGTATAGAGCGTATGTGTCTGGCGATGTACCGTCCGACTTTCGGTAAAATGTCATCCACACATCCCTAAGACTGCAAGAGCTGAAAAGTGTGGGAATCATCGCACAATCGGCTTGAAAGCTCATGCATTCTAGTAGCTTACAAGAATAATGTACAGAAGAATGGAAAACAAAGTTGAAGATATGTTGGATGACGGTAAGTTTGACTTTAGGAAAGGTAATGGCACCAGAGAGGCAATTCTGACGTTGGAATCGATAATTCAAGCAAAACTGAAGAAAAATCAAGACAGGTTCATTAGATTTGTCTATCTGGAAAACGCATTCGACAATGTAAAATGGTGCAAGATGTAGAAATTCTGAGGAAAATAGGGGTAAGTTATAGAGAAAGGCGCGTAACATACAATATGCACAAGAACTAAGTGGGAATGATAAGAATGGGTGACGAAGAACGAAGTGCTCGGGTTAAAGAGGATGTAAGACGGGGATTTTGGTCTTTCGCCCCTACTATTCAAGCTATAAGTCAAAGAAGCAATGATAGAAATAAATGAAATGTTCAGGAGTGGAATTAAAATTCAAGGTGAAGGAATATCTGTGAAAGATTTGCTGATGAAATTGCTGTCCTCAGTGAATGTGAAGAAGAATTACAGGATCTGCTGAATGAAATGAACAGTCTAATGTGTACAGATTATGGATTGAGAGTAAATCGAAGAATGGCGATGTTGTGGCTGACAGGAGAGCCAACGCAGGGTTTCTAAAGTAGGCCCAAATGCACGCGTTTTAGCTCACGCGGACTGGCGTGAGGTCTGGAACATGACAAGGGAATTAGAATTGAGAAAAACCGACGTAACTGGTGGAATACTTAGCTTTAATCCGTTAATGGAGAACGTCGCTGTTTACGGTACATGATTCACAATATCAATAGAAACTGATAATGGCGCTTTGCTGGGTCGTAGCAAATAACGTATTTGAAGGCTATGCTAACTATCGTCTCGGCAAATGAGAGCGTAGAAGACAGTGAACCATCGGTAGCAAAGTCGGCTGTTTAACTGGGCGAGTGCTAGGAAGTCTCTCTAGACGCGCCGTGTGGCGGCAATCACTGATAGTGGCGACACGCGGGTCCGACGTATACTACCGGACCGCGGCCGATTTAAAGGCTACCACCTAGCAAGTGTGGTGTCTGGCGGTGACACCACAGGCGAAAGTAATGAGAAGTAGATGTGAACATCGAGAAACAATATCATAACTGGTAATCAGCAAGTAGATGAAGTTAAGGAATTCTCTTACTTAGGCAGAAAAAGAACCCATGACGGCCGGGACCAGGAGTACATAAAAAGCCGACTAGCATTGGCAAAAAGGGCATTTCTGGCCAAAATAGTCGGCTAGTATCAAACATAGGCCTTAATTTGAGGTAGAAATTTCCGAGAATGTACGTTCGGAACACAGTAGAGTATGGCAGTGAAAAATACACTCCTGGAAATTGAAATAAGAACACCGTGAATTCATTGTCCCAGGAAGGGGAAACTTTATTGACACATTCCTGGGGTCAGATACATCACATGATCACAGTGACAGAACCACAGGCTCATAGACACAGGCAACAGAGCATGCACAATGTCGGCACTAGTACAGTGTATATCCACCTATCGCAGCAATGCAGGCTGCTATTCTCCCATGGAGACGATCGTAGAGATGCTGGATGTAGTTCTGTAGAACGGCTTGCCATGCCATTTCCACCTGGCGCCTCAGTTGGACCAGCGTTCGTGCTGGACGTGCAGACCGCGTGAGACGACGCTTCATCCAGTCCCAAACATGCTCAATGGGGGACAGATCCGGAGATCTTGCTGGCCAGTGTAGTTGACTTACACCTTCTAGAGCACGTTGGGTGGCACGGGATACATGCGGACGTGCATTGTCCTGTTGGAACAGCAAGTTCCCTTGCCGGTCTAGAAATGGTAGAACGATGGGTTCGATGACGGTTTGGATGTACCGTGCACTATTCAGTGTCTCCTCGACGATCACCAGAGGTGTACGGCCAGTGTAGGAGATCGCTCCCCACACCATGATGCCGGGTGTTGGCCCTGTGTGCCTCGGTCGTATGGAGTCCTGATTGTGGCGCTCACCTGCACGGCGCCAAACACGCATACGACCATCATTGGCACCAAGGCAGAAGCGACTCTCATCGCTGAAGACGACACGTCTCCATTCGTCCCTCCATTCACGCCTGTCGCGACACCACTGGAGGCGGGCTGCACGATGTTGGGGCGTGAGAGGAAGACGGCCTAACGGTGTGCGGGACCGTAGCCCAGCTGCATGGAGACGGTTGCGAATGGTCCTCCCCGATACCCCAGGAGCAACCGTGTCCCTAATTTGCTGGGAAGTGGCGGTGCGGTCCCCTACGGCACTGTGTAGGATCCTACGGTCTTGGCGTGCATCCGTGCGTCGCTGCGGTCCGGTCCCAGGTCGACGGGCACGTGTACCTTCCGCCGACCACTGGCGACAACATCGATGTACTGTGGAGACCTCACGCCCCACGTGTTGAGCAATTCGGCGGTACGTCCACCCGGCCTCCCGCATGCCCACTATACGCCCTCGCTCAAAGTCCGTCAACTGCACATACGGTTCACGTCCATGCTGTCGCGGCATGCTACCAGTGTTAAAGACTGCGATGGAGCTCCGTATTCCACGGCAAACTGGCTGACACTGACGGCGGCGGTGCACAAATGCTGCGCAGCTAGCGCCATTCGACGGCCAACACCGCGGTTCCTGGTGTGTCCGCTGTGCCGTGCGTGTGATCATTGCTTGTACAGCCCTCTCGCAGTGTTCGGAGCAAGTATGGTGGGTCTGACACAACGGTGTCAATGTGTTCTTTTTTCCATTTCCAGGAGTTTAGATATTGGAAAAACGAGGAAAAAAGAGAATGGAAGCATTTGAGATGTGGTGTTACCAAAGAATGTTGAAAATTTGGTGGAGTGATAAAGTAAGGAAGGAAGAAATCTTCCAGAGAGTTGGCGAAGAAAGGAAAATGTGGAAAACACTGACAATAAGAAGAGACAGGACGATCTTTTAAGACGTCAGGGGATAATTTCCATGGTAGTAAAGGAAGCTCCAGAGGGTAAAACCTGTAGATAGATTGGAAAACAACCAGCAAATAATTGAAGACATTGGTAGTAAGTGCTACTCAGAGATGAACAGGTTGGTACGGTAGAGGGTTGTGTGGAGGTCGGCATCAAACCAGTCAGAATACTGATGACACACACACACACACACACACACACACACACACACAAAGACCATTTAACAGTAACTGAGATTGTTTCATAAGCATTGGTGAAAGTGTTTCAATTGGACCCCCTTTCGTCGTCTGTTTGGTTCCTAACTTACGCCATAATCATACAGGGAACCCCAGAGGTTAACGTGGAGTACGAACCAGATAGTCTCCCTGCCTAATTTTTAATCGTTGAAACGTGAAAGTTAGATTAAAGGTGGAATGAAATAATCCATGATCGAACCGGAAGTTGGTCCCATGACTTTTTGGTTTCTAGGCACACGCTTTACAACCAGTCTCGACCACGACGGTTACGATAGAAACTAATGATCCACATTCCTCTGTCAGGCAAGTAATCAATGAAATGTTACCCAGAAACAGTGCCCATGAGCAGTTCTCTGATATTTTCAACTTATGCCAAATGTACCACCGAATCGTTACGACGGTGAAGCCGACAGTGCTGCTGCACCTGTCATTAATAATGTCTGTCCTCAAATAATTCTACTTACTTAATGCAATTAATGTACGCGTATCAAAGAGACGTTTAATAATAACTGAATTCGTGTTGGGACGCTTGCGAAAGGATGTGATACGATACTCGCAGCGTGTTAGCGGAACGAGCAACTACGAACACATACCACACGAACTGGCGACCAGTGGCCGGCTGATTGAATGTAATCATTCAGAGACCGGGGTCCGTAATGATGTGCCGGACAGCTTCGGTACCTTTGATCATCAATTCCGAGTGCTCTCACGTAATCTGCAGTTGGCGGTGCACTGAGCGGCCGCAGGGGACACACTGCTGGCGGCATACGGGAACACAGGCTGACAGATAAATGCTTTGGGAGAAGTGAAATTCGGCACTGGCGATATTTAAGTGACATGCACCTTAATGACATACACTTTAAAATGAAGAAATTAGGTATTTATCCTTCTCCAGAGAAAGTAAGGTAGTTTTCCGGAATAATTGCGGACTGAAGTGTTTACCTTTGTGTGACCATGGCCATGAAGCAAAAGCATCTTTAACTGTATCCTCTGCCTTAAATTATGCGTGCGCTTTTTGCATGTTTCTGCAAGAGATAGAGGAACTAAAGATCCCACAGAATTTTTATGTCTGGCACTGGAGTGCAAAGTGCTTTCCTTATTACCATGGAGACGATATGAGAGTTCACACAGTACATGATCAGACGGTTTCTGGACATAAGCAGAATCTGGCTTATCGAAATGAGGTGAAAAGGTAGTACGAGAGGAGAATGAAATAGCAAGGTAGGCTGAAATGAAAACGACGTGACACTGATGGAATGCTATGTGTTCCAGGGGTAAAATGCCGTTCTGAGCTGCATTGGATGTCGGATTGGTTGTTGTGAGCGGCGATCCTCTACCAGAGATATGTGAAATGTATTTGCATTTGCGACTGTGGACCACCATCAGCTGTATAATGGAATAACGACAGTGAAATTTGTGCCGGACCAGAACTTGAACCCGGATTTCCCGCTTATCGCAAGCTGTCGCCTTACTTTTCTCCTTTTTCTTTGCGATACGGAAAATGCTTGTACCGGCAGCAAAAGACGAACACAATCAGCTTCAGGCTGACCATCTATTACCGTGCTGTTCTTTCACGTGGTACTGGGCTTTCTTTTTTAATATTTTCGCTTTTACTTTTATGTTTCTCGTATACGTTTTATTTATTTATTTATTTGAATCCTTACAGCCTGCTTCATAGAATGCAAAAACAAAACAGAGTTCGCCACTTTTTTAAGAAAGGAAACAAATATTCTTTTCATGTCGTTGCCAGCAACAATTTTCTTTATTTTCTATTTACAAATTAAAGATAAAAGGCAAGACACACGGAACCACAAAAATGAAGTAAACTGTCTAACAGTACGAGAATATCACAAGGACCAATTAACTCAATCGATAAATTGACGAAATACAATGTTCAATATATTTGCGAATAAGTCGCGATATCGTCGCAGGAGCAAACGCTTCCCATGTGCAGTGGTCATATGTTGGGCGAATGGGTCCCTATTGCCAACCCCATCTTCAATAAAATGAACATAGTGGCCTAACAACCATCCAATAGTGTTTTTCTTTCCTCTCGGAAAGTGAGAGGAGTCTGGACGCAACAGGATATCAACCGAAGAGGTAATCTCAATGAATCGACTTAGAAACGCTAATTGTTTTTCAAGCCAGTACTAGTCTGATTCGTGACCATGACAGATAAATCTATGTTGTAACGTGTCTTTGGCGTGACTGCTACTACACTGATCCGTGACACGATGTCCAATACGAAATAGGCACTCATGGTGGATAACAGATTGTACCAAGTGATACCACGAGGACGCCACCACCATTGGTAAAACATGGAGGATCAGATGAAACACCGTCTTCAAATAAGTTTGCGGTGCTTCCCGTTCAACCGGTGTCTTACAGTCAATCCTTCTCTCGCGCTTTAGGAAAAATGTGGTAGTGAGATGGTGCCTCTGGAGAATGTGAGCCCCCAAATGACTGACGACAGTATAAAATTTACGAACATGTTTTAACTGGATATTCACTCGAACAACATCGACAAGCAGACCAACACTGCCCGGACGCAGGCAGTAACATACAGGAGACGTGCATGTGTGGATTGCTTGAGAGATAGTCAGCACGGTGTGCCAACAAATAACATAGACGTTTTCCTTTGAATATCGGGAGTCCCAAATCCCCGAGAGAACCTGGACGCGCAGCTTTCCCTTATCGTAATTGAATAATGTGAAATTTCCATAAAAATACCAGTAGACAGCTGTTATAATTTCCTATCCCTAATGACAGGAAGGAGAAAAAATCAGAGTGATGTAATATGCTTTGCACAAGACGTAGGTATTTGGAATCCGAACTTCCTGTAACAAGTTAAGGGAACGCCGTTCACGCAGCAGGAATGTCCCTTGTATGTTGTTCGTAACCGACTTACAATTCTGTGTAGCCATTTGGAGTGGAGAACTGTCAATTATAACTCCCAAACATTTACGTTATTAACCACCGTCACTCACGAATTGACAGTGTTATCAAAACATAGTAATTTCATCAATCTAAATTTGCCTTCGTTAATGCGGGCGCCAGATACGAGGCAAAAAGACATCCAACATAGCCTTGAGCAGTGGAATCACACTGGGAGAGAGGAGTAACACCATCACACCATCCGCGTATGCGGGCTCCGAGATTGTCTCGCCCAGGAGCGTTCATCTCTGTAAGTGACCGACGATTCTTCGAAGGAGGCACACTGGACTCGCATTCGAGAGGACGACGGTTCAATCCCGCGTCCGGCCATCCTGATTTAGGTTTTCCGTGATTTCCCTAAATCACTCCAGGCAAATGCCGGAATGGTTCCTTTGAAAGGGCACGGCCTACTTCCTTCCCTGTCTTTCTC
This sequence comes from Schistocerca gregaria, assembly GCF_023897955.1. Taxonomy (NCBI): domain Eukaryota; kingdom Metazoa; phylum Arthropoda; class Insecta; order Orthoptera; family Acrididae; genus Schistocerca; species Schistocerca gregaria. The sequence continues at coordinate 137,253,069 of NC_064921.1, forward strand.
TAATCCGATGAGACCAATGACCTCGCTTTGTGGTCTCCTCCCCCAGATAATCCAATCCATCTTCGAAGAAGGGGCTCAAGTGATATAACAAACAATGACACTGAAATCAGACTTCTCTGAGGATGCTAATAGGGTGTCAGTTGGCCATTGACGGCCATCGAAACTTGGATACCCGTAAACAAAGTATACAAGAACTGGGCGCGTCAGTTGTGAACCCAGCAGCATCCAGTACCTGCAACAGGGTCCTACGGCTGACCTGACCGAACGCCTAGTCGTAATCTAAAAATGCCAGATCACCTGGAACTGAAGTAACAGGACGACATATATGATATCGCGACATGCTCATACCGGGGTCAGAATAGTACGATCAGGAATACAACTTTGATTGTCAGAATAGTACGAGCGGGAATACAACTTCGATGGTCAGCAACAATTTTCCTCAGAAACACCACATTTGTCACAGTTTTATAATGAAAATTTAATAAGATAATCTGACAATTTATCAGTTGCTGCCTCATAAGAACTTTTAGGAATTTATAAAATTTTGCTAACTTTAAATGTGTTTGGCACAAACGCTCCTCTCAACGCTTTTTTCAAAACGAACGTAAAAGTAATATCCAACAAAAGTAAAAAACTCAAGAAAAACTTCGTAGGTAGACCATTCCACCCCGGTGACTTGCGATTGGGCGATCTGACAGTAAGGTCACAGACATCGTCTCGCTGAAGAGCTTCTAAAGACGCAGCAGGTGTAAGTCTACGCTCTAGAGCCCGAACAAGTAAATCGGAAGACGTATCGACAGGAACGGGTACCTCATAGAGCCCGACATAGAATTGATGTAGAGCATGGAATACATCCTTCTGTGCCGTCACAACGTAGCCGTTCTCCGTCTCGACAGACGTGATACGGACACGTCGACAATTAGTCTGATTTCTAATGAGATGATAAAGCAGTTAGTTTATCCGCTACTCCGGAAAGTGGTTTGTGTCGCATCCTTAACTAATACGTTTGACACAGTTTCAACCGTAACAATTACGTCTTTACACGCTTGACGTCTGCAGTCCGTAGCGGAGCCTGATGCGCACTTCTATAAAGGTCACGTAAGAGAGTGGAGTAAAATCCTAGCGTTCTCCGACATTCCCGGCGCTATCACCGCAGAATCGTATCAATGTCTCAGTCTCGGCTTTGCCAGTTGAACCCACCATTCCAAAACAGAGGCGTATCGGGCGGTTGAACGGTGACTACAGCCCGACACTTCCCCGATCACCTCATGAAGCGAGAGTTCCTCAAGTGCGCCACATTCGGCATCCATGGCGATCGAAATAATTTCATTTACTCTCGAGTGTGACTTAATGTAACAGTCACTGCACAGTGGTCAGTGAAGCTGGCGGGGAAGACATCGACAGCCAAAAACCCATCACATATTTTACCAGATAAATATAATTTGCCAAGCCTAATGCTAGAAGTAGTAGTAAAATAGGTACATTTCACAATGTTCGGACCTTTACAGACCAAACAGCCTGCAGTTTCAAAGAACGTACTATATCATGCAGTACACTGAAGAAATTAAAACAGGGAGACTGATCCGCAGTACGCAACACATAGTGAAAGTCACAAACTATCAAAATATTCTGCGGCCTCTCCCGTAACAAGTAGGCCACCTCGTCCTTACATAATAGGAAACCTTATAAAGTGCGTCAGGAACCGGGCAGTGCATAAAGGAGAATCATGGTCAGGTGAAGAAAAGTGCATCCTGTTCCTCTACCACTATCAGGAACGTCAGTACCTTCAATGGGAGTGCCCTCCGCAAAAAACAAGGCAGTTCCCGTGGAACATCTGGTAGGCACATTAAACACAGTGCAAAAACTAGTGAGAGAAAAGTGAGTAAATTGTACTTCTTGGAGGTATATGACATCTGCACAGGAATCATAGACAAACTGACGCAACGAAGCGACCCGCAGATCCGATTCCACTCTATTAACATTCAAATTAAGAAACGTGTAAGCCTGTATATTTAACAACAATAAACAAAATTCGAAGAGCTTATAACCTCCTCCTTCCCAATTAGCGTACTGGATGTATTAGTCATATGTGATCATAGTCAATTATATTGCGATATAACTGATTGTGATCGCATATCACTAGTGAAATTTTACAGTGAGTAAGCATATCTTTAACGAAGGAAAATAATACCGGTTAGTAGGAGGAAAGTGTACAACAGACCCTCCTAAAAAAGAACTATTCTAAACCTAATCGAAATATTGATGATAATTTTGAAATTTAGTGCAATCGCTCAACAACCACACAGTGAAAAAGGGTGGGGGGGGGGGGAGGTATCACATAATATTCTTAATACAAAAAATACTTATAATGCAAGAAAATACTGATTAGCTAAAAAAGGGAATAATTACACTGTAGGCAGCCTACTGGGGCAATGAATCTCCAGAATCTTAAGAACGGTAATGGCAAAGAAATATATATAAATAATCAGTGGCGTGGTAACAGAAAGTTGTCATGCTTTTCCACAACACAACAAATGGTTCGAATGGCTCTGAGCACTATGGGACTTAATTTATGAGATCATCAGTCCCCTTCAACTTAGAACTACTTAAACCTAACTGACCTAAGGACATCGCACACATCCATGCCCGAGGCAGGATTTGAACCTGCGACCGTAGGGGTCGCGCGGTTCCAGGTAGTAGTGCCTAGAACCGCTCCGCCACCCCGGCCGGCCCACAACACAACAGTTCACTAGAAAATAAAGTAATAAGAAAGCACTGAATTTGCAGTCACTTGCTCTGAAATGTTGCATTTCGAAAGTAAAGTTAAATGAAGTTATTGGTTAAAGATGTAACTAAAACCTAGTTATGTAAAAATATACTTTCAGCAATCTCAGTGTAAAATTTAGAACAAGGCAACCAATTTACTTTTGATTATTAAAAGATAGAATTGAATCCATTTTAAGCAAATGAGCAACTGATTTTACTTCTAAAATAACAGTAAAATACTCACCAAGCTAGCAAAAGTCACTCGCTAAGCTAAATACAGATAAATGAAGCTGTACACACTTAATTAGTGCTGTATCTTTAGTTACAGTGAAAGTTTACGTTTTTTTAAGCGAATGAAGCTAATGCTCAAAATTGCAATTTAGTCAAGCCTCTGTCAAGCAAACAACGATGAACAGTTACTGAGGCAGAATATTGAGATTGAAGTTTCAAGGTTATTAGTACACGAACAAACGTGGAAGTAAATTGTTAATCAGTTTTTGTATTTTACCAATACTAGGTGACTGCATGGAAAGGAAAGTGACCCAACGTGGTAATAATGTCTGAAGACAAAACACATTCACGTGCCATACAAGTTTTAACGATTACAGGTTGGTATTCAAGTTAGTCTTACTTCCTGAAGGAAGCGCCATTGGCTAATGCCTTTATAGAGGTGGAGCCGCTCCACGCTCATACCGGCATGATGTTGTTGTCTTCAGTCCTGTCACTGGTTTCATGCAGCTCTCCATGCTACTCTATCCTGTGCAAGCTTCTTCATCTCCCAGTAACTACTGCACCCTACATCCTTCTGAATCTGCTTAGTGTATTCATCTCTTGGTCTCCCTCTACGATTTTTACCCTCCACGCTGCCCTCCAGTACTAAATTGGTGATCCCTTGATGCCTCAGAACATGTCCTACCAACCCATCCCTTCTTCTGGTCAAGTTGCGCCACAAACTTCTCTTCTTCCCAATCCTATTCAATACTTCCTCATTAGTTATGTGATCTACCCATCTAATCTTCAGCATTCTTCTGTAGCACCACATTTCGAAAGCTTCTATTCTCTTCTTGTCCAAACTATTTATCGTCCATGTTTCACTTCCATACATGGCTACACTCCATACAATACTTTCAGAAATGACTTCCTGACACTTAAATCTATACTCCATGTTAACAAAACTCTGTTCTTCAGAAACGCTTTCCTTGCCATTGCCAGTCTACATTTTATATCCTCTCTACTTCGACCATCGTCAGTTATTTTGCTCCCCAAATAGCAAAACTCCTTTACTACTTTAAGTGTCTCATTTCCTAATCTAACTCCCTCAGCAAAACCCGACTTAATTCGACTATTTTCCATTATTCTCGTTTTGCTTTTGTTGATGTTCATCTTATAGCCTCCTTTCAAGACACTGTCTATTCCGTTCAACTGCTCTTCCAAGTCCTTTGCTGTCTCTGACAGAATTACAATGTCATCGGCGAACCTCAAAGTTTTTATTTCTTCTCCATGGATTTTAATACCTACTCCGAATTTTTCTTTTGTTTCCTTTACTGTTTGCTCAATATACAGATTGAATAACATCGGGGAGAGGCTACAACCTTGTCTTTCTCCCTTCCCAACCACTGCTTCCCTTTCATATCCCTCGACTCTTATAACTGCCATCTGGTTTCTGTACAAATTGTAAATAGCCTTTCGCTCCCTGTGCTTTACCACTGCCACCTTCAGAATTTGAAAGAGAGTATTCCAGTCAACATTGTCAAAAGCTTTCTCTAAGTCTACAAATGCTAGAAACGTAGGTTTGCCTTTCCTTAATCTTTCTTCTAAGGTAAGTCGTAAGATCAGTATTGCCTCACGTGTTGCAGTGTTTCTACGGAATCCAAACTGATCTTCCCCGAGGTCAGCTTCTACTAGTTTTTCCATTCGTCTGTAAAGAATTCGAGTTAGTATTTTGCAGCTGTGGCTTATTAAACTGATTGTTCTATAATTTTCACATCTGGCAACACCTGCCTCCTTTGGGATTGGAATTATTATATTCTTCTTGAAGTCTGAGGGTATTTCGCCTGTTTCATACATCTTGCTCACCAGATGGTAGAGTTTTGTCAGGACTGGCTCTCCCAACGCCGTCAGTAGTTCCAATGGAATGTTGTCTACTCCGGGGGCCTTGTTTCCACTCAGGTCTTTCAGTGCTCTGTCAAACTCTTCACGCAGTATCGTATGTCCCATTTCATCTTCATCTACATCCTCTTCCATTTCCATAATTTTGTCCTCAAGTACATCGGCCTTGTATAGACCCTCTATATACTCCTTCCACCTTTCTGCTTTCCTTCTTTGCTTAGAACTGGGTTTCCATCTCAGCTCTTGATATTCATACAAATGATTCTCTTTTCTCCAAAGGTCTCTTTAATTTTCCTGTAGGCAGTATCTATCTTACCCCTAGTGATATAAGCCTCTACATCCTTACATTTGTCCTCTAGCCATCCCTGCTTAGCCATTTTGCACTTCCTGTCGACCTCATTTTTGAGAAGTTTGTATTCCTTTTTGCCTGCTTCATTTACTGCGTTTTTATATTTTCTCCTTTCATCAATTAAATTCAATATTTCTTCTGTTACCCAAGGATTTCTACTAGCCCTCGTCTTTTTACCTACTTGATCCTCTGCTGCCTTCACTACTTCATCCCTCAAAGCTACCCATTTTTCTTCTACTGTATTTCTTTCCCCATTTTCTGTCAATTGTTCCCTTATGCTCTCCCTCAAACTCTGTAAAACCTCTGGTTCTTTCAGTTTATCCAGGTCTCATCTCCTTAAATTCCCACCATTTTGCAGTTTCCTCAGTTTTAATCTACAGGTCATAACCAATAGATTGTGGTCGGAGTCCACATCTGCCCCTGGAAATGTCTTACAATTTAAAACCTGGTTCCTAAATCTCTGTCTTACCATTATATAATCTATCTGATACCTTTTAGTATCTCCAGGGTTCTTCCATGTATACAACCTCCTTTCACTATTCTGAAACCAAGTGTTAGCTATGATTAAGTTGTGCTCTGTGCAAAATCCTACCAGGCGGCTTCCTCTTTCATTTCTTAGCCCCAATCCATATTCACCTACTACGTTTCCTTCTCTCCCTTTTCCTACTCTCGAATTCCAGTCACCCATGATTATTAAATTTTCGTCTCCCTTCACTATCTGAATAATTTCTTTTATTTCATCATACATTTCTTCAATTTCTTCGTCATCTGCAGAGCTAGTTGGCATATAAACTTGTACTACTGTAGTAGGCATGGGCTTTGTGTCTATCTTGGCCACAATAATGCGTTCACTATGCTGTTTGTAGTAGCTTACCCGCATTCCTATTTTCCTATTCATTATTAAACCTACTCCTGCATTACCCCTATTTGATTTTGTATTTATAACCCTGTATTCACCTGACCAAAAGTCTTGTTCCTCCTGCCACCGAACTTCACTAATTCGCACTATATCTAACTTTAACCTATCAATTTCCCTTTTTAAATTTTATAACCTACCTGCCCGATTAAGGGATCTGACATTCCACGCTCTGATCCGTAGAACGCCAGTTTTCGTTCTCCTAATAACGGCATCCTCTTGAGTAGTCCCCTTCCGGAGATCCGAATGGGGGACTATTTTACCTCCAGATTATTTTACCCAAGAGGATGCCATCATCATTTAATCATACAGTAAAGGTGCATGCCCCCGGGAAAAATTACAGCCGTAGTTTCCCCTTGCTTTCAGCCGTTCGCAGTACCAGCACAGCAAGGCCCTTTTGGTTATTGTTACAAGGCCAGATCAGTCAATCATCCAGACTGTTGCCCTTGCAACTACTGAAAAGGCTGCTGCCCCTCTTCAGGAACCACACGTTTGTCTGGCCTCTCAACAGATACCCCTCCGTTGAGGTTGTACCTACGGTACGGCTATCTGTATCACTGAGGCACGCAAGCCTCCCCACCAACGACAAGGTCCATGGTATCATGCATGTCGATACCTTTGACGTTGTGCGGTGGTGTTACTCACTTCCGCTGGGTGCCGGTGTTGATCTCTCGCTCAGTGTCAGCATTCCTGTAACAGTTAGGTTCATCATTGTTTTGTATCCGATAGGCTGTGTTTCAGATACACAGAGTAGGATGATGTTGCCGATCTGTGTGTGCATCAGTAAGCGAGATCATCGGTTTCCCTGCTGTAGCTTTTTGGTGGGCTTTAATAGCAGCTGGTATATCCAGTCAACGTTGCTGATATGCAGGGGCTTGCCGACGTTTGCCGCATGTTGGTGTATGTCAGCTTGCCATAGGAGGTTATGCATTAGCTAGTAGTGTCTTTTACCGCTTATGCTTCCACCTATGGCTGTGATAATAGTTTCCCAGAGTAAGAATGAAAGGATTGTTCGAGTGTCTCGAGTTCCGGTATATTCTTGTGGCGCCTTTTTTGAACACTTCCTTGAGTGCTTCAAGACGGTATTCATAGGGAAGAGCCACGGTGCGTGTGTAGAGTTTGCTAATGATGCATAGTACTTTGTTCTGCATGCAGGCGGAAACAACATGTCAGCACTGCACGGCGGCGAAAGCCGGACTGTCCCTAGGCCAAGGGTTCTGTATTACGGATACCTATTTATCTGGTGATTACCTTTCGTATCTCTGAAAGTCACGAGAATGATACTGTGTACAGTGTTCACGTCTTTCAAACATGCTTTTGGGTGTTACGAATGCCTATAAGATGTCATCTTGTCATTTGTCACAATTCATTATCGATTATACACTCCTGGAAATGGAAAAAGGAACACATTGACACCGGTGTGTCAGATCCACCATACTTGCTCCGGACACTGCGAGAGGGCTGTACAAGCAATGATCACACGCACGGCACAGCGGACACACCAGGAACCGCGGTGTTGGCCGTCGAATGGCGCTAGCTGCGCAGCATTTGTGCACCACCGCCGTCAGTGCAGCCAGTTTGCCGTGGCATGCGGAGCTCCATCGCAGTCTTTAACACTGGTAGCATGCCGCGACAGCGTGGACGTGAACCGTATGTGCAGTTGACGGACTTTGAGCGAGGGCGTATAGTGGGCATGCGGGAGGCCGGGTGGACGTACCGCCGAATTGCTCAACACGTGGGGCGTGAGGTCTCCACAGTACATCGATGTTGTCGCCAGTGGTCAGCGGAAGGTGCACGTGCCCGCCCACCTGGGACCGGACCGCAGCGACGCACGGATGCACGCCAAGACCGTAGGATCCTACGCAGTGCCGTAGGGGACCGCACCGCCACTTCCCAGCAAATTAGGGACACTGTTGCTCCTGGGGTATCGGCGAGGACCATTCGCAACCGTCTCCATGAAGCTGGGCTACGGTCCTGCACACCGTTAGGCCGTCTTCCGCTCACGCCCCAACATCGTGCAGGCCGTCTCCAGTGGTGTCGCGACAGGCGTGAATGGAGGGACGAATGGAGACGTGTCGTCTTCAGCGATGAGAGTCGCTTCTGCCTTGGTGCCAATGATGGTCGTATGCGAGTTTGGCGCCGTGCAGGTGAGCGCCACAATCAGGACTGCATACGACCGAGGCACACAGGGCCAACACCCGGCTTCATGATGTGGGGAGCGATCTCCTACACTGGCCGTACACCTCTGGTGATCGTCGAGGAGACACTGAATAGTGCACGGTACATCCAAACCGTCACCGAACCCATCGTTCTACCATTTCTAGACCGGCAAGGGAACTTGCTGTTCCAACAGGACAATGCACGTCCGCATGTACCCGTGCCACCCAACGTGCTCTAGAAGGTGTAAGTCAACTACCCTGGCCAGCAAGATCTCCGGATCTGTCCCCCATTGAGCATGTTTGGGACTGGATGAAGCGTCATCTCACGCGGTCTGCACGTCCAGCACGAACGCTGGTCCAACTGAGGCGCCAGGTGGAAATGGCATGGCAAGCCGTTCCACAGGACTACATCCAGCATCTCTACGATCGTCTCCATGGGAGAATAGCAGCCTGCATTGCTGCGAAAGGTGGATATACACTGTACTAGTGCCGACATTGTGCATGCTCTGTTGCCTGTGTCTATGTGCCTGTGGTTCTGTCAGTGTGATCATGTGATGTATCTGACCCCAGGAATGTGTCAATAAAGTTTCCCCTTCCGGGAACAATGAATTCACGGTGTTCTTATTTCAATTTCCAGGAGCGTATTTACAAGTAAATGACTTATAATTCACTTCTAATTGGCCAGATGTGTAGGGCAGCAACATATGAGGCTTGAACGTGCCAGTTTGCTGCAGATATTGTACTAGTGTCACAAACAGAACAGAACACTGGGTCACCAATATCACTATCTCCTGATAACTGTCTATCACATGCTTAGATAAATGAGTTAGTAGTGCTGGTTGAATCATAACAATTCCCGTCACAGACTCAGTATCGCCACGAATATGAAACCAAACGATTTGGTTTATGTCGAAACTGCCTGCAAGTATACCACTTAGCATAACAGTCTTATACCATAGCGAATTATGAAAGTGCTTCTGTGGGAGAATCTGCTGCAGTAGCTCTTATAGAAATGTGGTCGAAGTGGCTCAGTAGGCAGAGCACATTCAGTCCATAGATCCCAGGGCGATAACAGTGAGGTAGTAGCAGTAGATTCATTTTGTAGAAGAAAATACTTTCCCAGGTAACTGCAGTAGATTCATACCATTGATTATCAGTTAGCTGTTGCACAACAACTAACATCTTTTTGATATATGACAGTTTTATTCTTTTACTAACACTGTTTGTTTTTCACAGTATGTATGCTAGGTACTATGGAATTTTGATATCGATTAAGACGAAACGATAATCTGCAATTGTACTTCCTATTAGTAGTAAGTGACGTAATGTCCAAGCTGGCATTGCAATTTTAATCGATTATTAGGTGATTCTTCACATAAATTGTAAGTGCTTTACGTGATAAATAAGACATCTAACGTTTGGAGTGGTTTTCTAAAGGGTGGCAGTTCAGGAATATGGCGATGTGAGAAACTTGTGGAAAGTTTTTATATTCTTAAAGAAATGGAGGTGTGATGTGATATCTGTTTGCAAGCTTACACACTTCCATAGCATTTATAAATATTTTCCGAAGAATGCCAATAGGATTCCTTGAACAACAGTGCTTGTGCAGGAGGTGTTTTGCTGGTCAAATAGCGAGTGACAGGAGATGTGATATGAAATGATAATGCTTGTGGAATGGAAGATATTCTATAAGCCTGGGTGATTACAGAACATTGAAATATGCCCATCTGTAGTGAAATACTTTGAACAATCGTCAAACTTAAAAGTTATTCAGGTTTGTGCGAAGTTTGGTTTACTGAAGGGTACTCTGAATTATCCCACACCCAAAGCTCCAGGTGTCAGACAGTCAGGTCGGTACCAAACGTTGAATACCAACAGAATATCAACCAGAGCTCCCATTTAGTTTCTGCTATGTGCTGTTGTCCAGGAGAACCTGCGTAAACATAAATGGTATGTGGGGTTTGGGTGGCAGACGAAGTTCGATCTTTGAGTATTTTATATGCAGCGAGAATTTGGTGGAGAAATAGAACAGTTTGTATGCAGCACAGCGGAGACTCAATAACACTTGATGAACACGATGTCGAGTGCTCCATCAACTAAAAAAAAATCCATAAGACTTCACCCCACAAATAATATACCACAGTAAAACTGAGACAGATTGCCCCAAAACCATAACTGATTGCCCCAACACTGTAACATTGCGGAGAACTGTAGAAAATTACTGTATGAGAGCAAAAATTGAAACAAAATATCACATATTACCAATAATTTGTAACAATATATCTCTCAGCATTCAGAATGTTTTAAAACTTTATGCAGAGAAGTCTATTATCGATATGCGAAACTGTGATGTGCTGCTCTTAACTGCTGACAGTATTACTGGGTTACCATAGAATGTGTATGAAAGCCTACTCAAGATTAGCAGATTACACATTAACGACAACCCTGATTTATGCTAACAAAATAGTCTGAGGTGTGCATGAGGCTGTTTGCTCTTCTGTGGTTTTCCCTAGTCCATACATAAAACAAACATGTTTTCACCAAGACAGGCTGAAACATGTACTGCATTCCAAAGCGAAAATGCATTTAGACATACTTTTCATAGAATGCCACTTACTGCAGAAAAGATGTTCTTCGCTCATTAGGACTGTTATACAGGAAATCAGTTAGCAGAGTCACAGTATTTATATACAGACTGTCTACAGGTAGTAATATTAACGGAGATGTCTAAAACTGAAGAACATTCCTTCAGATTACCACTCAAAAACATTCCAGTTTGCACGTCATCCATAGCTGTCAAATTCCCCCAGGCCTATAATATATTTCAAGATAGGTGACCTAGGTATATGGGTGCAGCCTGCAAAATAGATGGTATAAAACAACTGTTGCAATTAGCATGGTGGTGCAGTTTCATATACGTATCACTCATCTGTAGCATCTGGGCTTACTAACAATCAGTTGGACTCATCACTCATGTTCAGCACATGACAACACTCAAGCCAAATAAAAGAAAACTAAAACACTTATTGCAAAATACACTATTATGCATTATGGGGTAGAATATACGTTTTGTGCGCGCAATTCCGGACATATAATGCCATCAGAAACATTCTCATCTTGTACAGCACTATACCAACATGCTATTAAGCAGTCATTCCCATTTTCGAAGAAGAACTGGCAGTGGATCTCACATGTCTTCACTTTTCAGTACAAATGATTCAGTGTTCAGACAAATAGTGTTAACCATCCACAAATAAGCGAACAAGTGTAAAAGTCCAAGCGAGTCCTGATTTTTCATGAAGTCGAGCTATTTATGTGCATTCTTCAGGTTGTCGCAAATAATTGTTCTCCAAATCGTTTAGACGCCTTCCTAAAAGATGTGAACTAGGGCGCGGAACTCTGCTGTGAGACATAGTGACCAAACCTTCTCTGGGATATGTGAATGGTGCCCAGAAATGTCATGCACTGATGCTTGTGTGCCCAATTCCAGAGGTTTCTTTGGAGTGCTTACGAAGTAAGCACAGCAACAGATATCGATTGGAATCAGAGTAGCCTGCTATGACCACAGCAGCTATGCGAAGCGCTGTTTGACACCAAATTCATTGATTTCAGTCAAACATTCATTAATTTCAGCACAGAATTGAGTTAAAATTCAATTATTTGCTGTACATACGCATTACACTGTGGATATCCCCCATTGCTAATAGAAGTACTGTTCCACGGCAGTAGTTTAAAATCATGGACGTCTTTATCAGAAGCGCTGCGTTGCTGCAGCATTGTGGCTCTTTATATCTGGTGTGATCCATTGCTTGCTGATGATGTTGTGTGTGTGGTTGGTAGACCCGATAGTTGGCCGACGAAGGTGGCATGACGGTCTCTGACTTCAACTTGGGCCCATGTATCATATGCTGGTGGATTGGACAGCAGTCCATAGAACTAAGCTCCGTTAGACGTATGCTGCTAGGTTACGTCCACTAGGTAGCGTTACGTTCCCACATAGGTGATGGTAAAGTTGTTTCTTCCTGAAAAGTGGTGCATAAATACGGTATCGACTGCTCCTGTAAAAATGTTATTTTCCCATCATATGTATTTGCCGCATTCTGTAATGGTTTCGGTACGCATCGTCACTTCATAAAGACGTGTTTAGATCTCAGATGCCTTGGCCCATGTAACTTGACTTGTTCAAGGGCTCTGTGGTGGCTGACTAGGCTACAGACAATGTAATAACTGCTTCACATTAATTATCGTGGAAAATTTTAAAAAGAACATCATATTTTCGTTTTCTCCTGGTCCTAAGCCACTGTACTGGACTTTTCGAACATGACAAATACGCTTCTTAACGTTTTGAATGTTGCTGGTGAGTATATGCATAGGTTACTGTTCATTACAAACTTAATATAATATTTTCTAACCTTTCTTGCCATTTAAACATAGGTCACTTTGGGCTGTGGCTGCCGCACCATCACAAACTGTGTGTCAGAGATGAAATTCAAAACTAGTGTTCCACACTACACACAACGGTGTCATATTAGCAGTATGCATGCAGCTGGTCTTTGTGTGGAGCTGCCACTGCAGACGATGGCGTCACTCCAGAGTCAGAGTTGATGCTCGTGGCCCTATCCAACCTTTAATGGCTCAGCAATGAATGCAGCTCTCTACCTATGGCATCCAGGGCACACCCACATGCGCGAACTTAGGGACTTGACCTGTGCAGCAATTATGGCTCTGAGCACAATGGGACTTAATGTTAGGGAAAGTCGTATGTAACACAATAGGAGTAGGAAAGACCAATAATATGTTGAATGAAATTTGCATTCTGCAGTGGGGTGTGCAGTGATATAAAACTTCTTGGCTAATTAAAGTTGTGTGCCAGGACGAGACAAGAACTCAGCAACTTTGCCAATGTTCTGCCAACTGAGCTACCCAACCACGTCTGCATCTACATATATATCTGCATCTACACTCTGCAATCCACTGTGAACTGCGTAGCAGATGGTACGTCCCATTGTTCCAGTTATGCAGGTTTCTTCCCTTTGCATTCACGTATGGAGCTCGGTAAGAATGATTGAAAGCCTCTGTGTGTGCTGCAATTATTCAAACCTTATACTCACAATACTTATCTGAGCGATACAGTGGGGGTTGGACAATATCCCTACAGTGTTCATTTAAACCTAGTTTTTGAAACAGTGTTAGTAGACTTTCTCAGCGTAGTTTATGTCTATGTTAAAGACTCTGCGATTCAGTTTCTTCAGTACCTCTGTGACACTCTCCCGTGATCAAACGGTCCTCTGACCATTCATTCGTGCTGGCGTTCTCTGTATATTTTCGGTATACCCTGTTATTCCTACTTGGTATGGCTCCCACACACTCAAGCAGTATCCTAGAATCGGTACCACGAGTGATTTGTTTTTTTAAGCATTCTCCTTTGTAGACTGAATGCACTTCGCCAGTATTCCACCAATAAACCGAAGTCTACCACCAGCCTTATCCATGAATTAGCTGATGTGTTCATTTCATTTCATGTTCCTACAAAGTGTTACATCCAGACATTTGTATGATTTAGCCGATTGAAACAGGATCTCAGTGATATAGTCATAAAACACATAGATCACTACAGTTTTTCGTTTAGTGAATTGCACAGGATTACATTTTGTGTATCACTTTTACTACTCATCTTGTTGACAGGAATGGTCTCTGCTTTTCTTTCTAAGAACTGGACATATGTTTTTGTTCTATGGATCTATGATAGATAATAGGTAGATGAGGGGCAAACTCAGTCACAGTTCCGCTATGGAAACTTTCACATGAAATGTCACCCTGGGATTTTCTACAAGCTTCATCCAATCTTGTGGCACAAATATAAACTGCGTTTGGTTTTTCATTTTCAAGGTAACTATGTCCAGACACGAGAAACTTCAGCAATTTCAGTAGAAGTACGAGTAAGATTATAGAGCCAAAATCGTTTTTTGTTTGTTTTTTTTTTTTTTCGCCCACCGCAGCTATCACTGTCCACAACTATCACTGTAGGCAATAACATGTTTAACATCAGATGGCGATGATTTTACATACTTCAGTAAGCGAGAACCAATTTCTAAAGGTGCACATCAGGCAGTATTCTCATATCACATATATATGAAAGCACGATCTTTTCTACAGTCATAAATTCCAAGATTAAATGTCGAAAGCTGACTCTTGTAGTAAGTAACATTGGTTGTTAGCACTTGAGTTGTCTTTTTAAGGTCGAAAGTTGTTGTTGTTGTGGTCTTCAGTCCTCAGACTGGTTTGATGCAGCTCTCCATGCTACTCTGTCCTGTGCAAGCTTTTTCATCTCCCAGTACCTACTGCAACCTACATCCTTCTGAATCTGCTTAGTGTATTCATCTCTTGGTCTCCCTCTATTATTTTTACCCTCCACGCTGCATTCAAATGCTAAATTTGCGATTCTTTGATGCCTCAAAACATGCACTACCAACCGATCCCTTCTTCTGTTCAAGTTGTGCCACAAACTTCTCTATCTACCTTATCTTCAGCATTCTTCTGTAACACCACATTTCGAAAGCTTCTACTCTCTTCTTGTCCAAACTATTTATCATCAATGTTTCACTTCCATACATGGCTACACTCCATACAAATACTGTCAGAAACGACTTCCTGATACATAAATCTATACTAGACGTTAACAAATTTCTCTTCTTCAGAAACGCTTTCCTTGCCATTGCCAGTCTACATTTTATATCCTCTCTACCATCATCAGTTATTTTGCTTTACTACTTTCAGTGTCTCATTTCCTAATCTAATTCCCTCAGCATCACACGATTTAATTTGACTACATTCCATTATCCTCGTTTTGCTTTTGTTGATGTTCATCTTATATACTCCTATTAAGACACTGTCCATTCCGTTCAACTGCTCTTCCAGGTCCTTTGCTGTCTCTGACAGAATTACAATGTCATTTTTACTTCTTCTCCATGAATTTTAATACCTACTCCGAATTTTTCTTTTGTTTCCTTTACTGATTGCTCAATATACAAATTGAATAACATCGGGGAGAAGCTACAACCCTGTCTCACTAACTTCCCAACCACTGCTTCTCTTTCATGCCCCTCGACTCTTATGACTGCCATCTGGTTTCTGTACAAATTGTAAATAGCCTTTCGCTCCCTGTGCTTTACCACTGCCACCTTCAGAATTTGAAAGAGAGTATTCCAGTCAACATTGTCAAAAGCTTTCTCTAAGTCTACAAATGCTAGAAACGTAGGTTTGCCTTTCCTTAATCTTTCTTCTAAGGTAAGTCGTAAGATCAGTATTGCCTCACATGTTGCAATGTTTCTACGGAATCCAAACTGATCTTCCCCGAGGTCGGCTTCTACTAGTTTTTCCATTCGTCTGTAAAGAATTCGAGTTAGTATTTTGCAGCTGTGGCTTATTAAACTGATTGTTCTATAATTTTCACATCTGGCAACACCTGCCTCCTTTGGGATTGGAATTATTATATTCTTCTTGAAGTCTGAGGGTATTTCGCCTGTTTCATACATCTTGCTCACCAGATGGTAGAGTTTTGTCAGGACTGGCTCTCCCAACGCCGTCAGTAGTTCCAATGGAATGTTGTCTACTCCTGGGGCCTTGTTTCCACTCAGGTCTTTCAGTGCTCTGTCAAACTCTTCACGCAGTATCGTATGCCCCATTTCATCTTCATCTACATCCTCTTCCATTTCCATAATTTTGTCCTCAAGTACATCGGCCTTGTATAGACCCTCTATATACTCCTTCCACCTTTCTGCTTTCCTTCTTTGCTTAGAACTGGGTTTCCATCTCAGCTCTTGATATTCATACAAATGATTCTCTTTTCTCCAAAGGTCTCTTTAATTTTCCTGTAGGCAGTATCTATCTTACCCCTAGTGATATAAGCCTCTATATCCTTACATTTGTCCTCTATCCATCCCTGCTTAGCCATTTTGCACTTCCTGTCGACCTCATTTTTGATACGTTTGTATTCCTTTTTGCCTGCTTCATTTACTGCATTTTTATATTTTCTCCTTTCATCAATTAAATTCAATATTTCTTCTGTTACCCAAGGATTTCTAGCAGCCCTTGCCTTTTTACCTACTTGATCCTCTGCTGCCTTCACTACTTCATCCCTCAGAGCTACCCATTCTTCTTCTACTGTATTTCTTTCCCCCATTCTTGTCAGATGTTCCCTTATGCTCTCCCTGAAACTCTGTACAACCTCTGGTTTAGTCAGTTTATCCAGAAGGTCGAAAGTAAGTACTGTATTCACTTTCCATGAAATCAGGTTCCTTTTCCTCTTTCTCGAAACAATGTTTTCTTTAGTGTCTTCATGAGGGGCTTCTACGCACGACTTTTCAACTGTGTTGTGGATTTTTTAATTGTTAGGGTTTTTTTTCTGGCTTGCCCTGATCTTCATTTTCATTGGAAGATGATGCATCTGAATACAAAAGGAAATATACCACTGAACCATCGATATAAAGCAAATATCTATATAAAAATCAATTTCATGCTTAAATTCCCAAAATAATCTCATTGTTTTGGTTAATGTAATTGGGGTAATGGACTGCTAACGTACCTCAAAAACGTGAACCATTTCAGCGACATACTGGTACAAGTGACAACATTTTCGTGACAGTATTTTTCAAGTGGAACAAAAGATTTATTGGCTGTAAGGAGAAGTTGTTATGCTAATTGTATGTGTGCTTATATACTAAAAAATAGTTTAAGACATTTCTAATGCTCACAAAAGTTATTGAAAATTTCAAAACAAAGCCTTATGTAGTCACTAAAATGCTTGAACTTGAGTTATCTTGAACAGGAACATAATCTTCGTGTCCTTCTGAATCATCATCTGATAAATTTTCATCAGTCGTTTCTGAACAACACTGAATACCTTGAAGGAAGAACCACTCATTTGTGATCGAGATTTCGTCAGTAATGGAGAGCTTAAATCGCGATTCTTTGGAGCGTCCGGAATGCTGTTGCTTGTACCGGCTTGACACTGCCTATCGATTGTGATTGGATAAACATAGTTATACCAATTACCGACAGATGGCAGACGTTGACAGTAGACACTTAGATCTTTTTGCTACTGATAAGTATCCCTTGTTTCGTGGTCGACGGGGCACTTAACACAGTTTTGCAAAGAATGTCATTTATACCTTTAAGGTTTCCACCCGTTCATATGTGGAACAGTTATTCGCACCTGCCTCATTGCACATAACAATTACAAGGCATCTTTTAAATAAATATAAAGCAAACTCTCTCTCACGAGTCTGTATTTAACTAGTAAGACAATTTCTTTACACATGGAAAAAATTAAAAATTAATTATTTCCGACACTGTATATTGTCACAAAAAGTGAAATAGTATTTTATGTACTTCAAGAACAAACAAGAACTAATTGATAGTTTCAGAAAAGTGTGTAAATTTCAATACCCACATAAAAATATAAACAGATAATGTTCTTAATGGTCTGAAATAAACTGCCGACTTTCACAGCCATTGTTTGCGTCCTTGGCAGTTTCTCTTACAAGGGCATTATGTTACGGTACCAAATATATTTCTCTTCCTAACGGTTCTAATGATGGACACATTATCTGAGTTTCTGTGGCGTCTGATGAGTCTTCAGCTTTAGGAAATTATCCGTTGGGCAGAGAAATATCCTGTGGCTCACAAGCGAATGCCTATAGAAGAAACATCACTCAAATGAAATTTTTCCTAATTCTACTACATGCAGAATGAACAGTTGTTATATAAAAATCAAAATTAAGTGCTTTCCATTTTCTACAATAATTTATACACCATTTTCGTCTTAGCTCTGCAGATCAATGTAAACTGCGTGGCAGTGGGCAATTTTCATCGGACCATGTGTTAAAGTCCTTCCTTGTACCATTCGCAGATGTAACGTAGAGAAAAACTATTTCGGTGCCTCTCTGAGAGCCTAATTTCATCTTCAGATTCGCCACTGGAAAGTTAAGTATGGGGCACAACAAAAATCCTATATTCTGCGCCAAAAGCCTGGTCTCGGAGTTCGCAAGAATGTTCTGTTGAAATATACTACGGCGTCTTGCTTAGAGATCTCTCCGTTAAAATTTTTAAACAATTCTCTTACACTCCCTCACTACTAAAACAACACTGTGGCCATCTGTGGCATCCTTCTTCCACTGGCAGTATTGCCGAAATGGACAACCGTGTTTGACTCATTGTACGTTGTAACTTCAAAAAGTAAATTATGAATATCGTAACGTACTAAGACCATTGAACAGATCGGAGTACATGCTCCAGGTTGCCTAAAGACACAGTTCTGCTGCGATACGGGGTAACAGCTGGCTCACAATGTGTGATTCAAGTGGTGTGGCAACTGGAAACAAACTCGAAAGCTAAAGTACGTAGGGCAGTATGATTTTTGTGAGCGAAACGTCTAAATTGTTCACAGATTCACCTAAACTTCTTGTGAGATTAGGACCTAATGAAACACTGCTTACAGCCATAGTGAAATGGTGTCAACAATATGACCAAAGTCGCGCAGGTATATGACTATGGTGGTCGAGGCGGAAAGGCCATCGACGTCCACTGCAGACATTGACTAGATAACCTAGGAACTGGTATGAAGCAATCGCTGTGTTTGTGACATCTAAGGAACCTGACAGAGCGGTTCAAGATTGTCTCTGTAAGCAATGAGCTGACTTCAGTCTTCGAGGGAATGAACGATTCATTGAAAATTTCGACTGTCGATATCAGAGACTTGATGACTAGGCTAAATAGTGTCACGTATTTGCATCACATTTTTAAGGTTCTGGTTAGGTGGTTTCTTATTTTGTGACTGAACACAGCTGTGTAAGCTGTAATGAAATTATTTAATATTGCAATTTTGTCACGGAAATACACGCTCTTACACAGTTTACAACGTGACAATGTTAAGACAGTTGTCAAAATGACACATCTTGGCCTCTGAAAGTGAACTGATCCTAAACACAACATTACTCAGTTTTAACTTTCAGAAAGTTTAATAATTCTTAACACAACAATATCAAATTTTAGGTAGAAGTTTCTTTACAAAATTATTCTTACGATTACGTTATAATGTTGGCCATTACTGCGATAAATCATCCAACTCCGGTTCAAAGTTCGGTATTATTTTTAGGATGACAATAAAATCTACAGAGGAAGGTTAATTTTGTGACAAGTCGAGTAAAAGATTACTTAAGGTCGCTTGAGTTTACAGTGAACGCAAGCTGGTGAACCAACAAGTTTACACCTCTGCACGCAATATTTACCTTAGTTGCGTTGAGTTGTCATTTGCATGGTTACTCTCACCCACTTAAATTCCTATAAAACCTTATTAAGCCTTTACTCAATTTTCCAGCAGAGATTCTCTCCATGTTTTTCTATATGCAAGAAAATATTTACTCATGCCTAGTCTCAGACTATGTCGATACATACGTGCATCGCTGGAACAGCATGCATATTTTAATGCCCTCTCAGTTCTCGCAAGAACACTTAACTAATTGGCTGGTTCGTTCCTCCACAATTGGAGCTCAACGAAGCTACAGCTTATTTGTAGCTGGTGGTCAGCCGCTGTGAACGCAGTGATCACACAAATTTTTCTTCTGCGTCGTACACAGCGTTCTGCGCTCCGTTCTGCACTTGACTCCAGTTCAGAGAAGATTCCACTAGAATTTAGCTCTCGTCACTCCCGTAGCCGAACTCACTCCCCACCTGGGTGCTTTCATTCTCCACGTCAGGCTTGTTTCGACCAATAGGAGCGTTCCTCTTATTTTGTGGAAACTCTCCCTACCAATCACAAGGGCCCTACCATTGAACTGCATCAAAATCTCTACTCGTTCCCGGTGCATTTCCGACAATCTGATGATTTTGTGCTTACTCCAGACACCTAAAAAATTACATGTGTCTATCACGTGTGTACCACTTGCTGTTCACGTGATAGAATGCGTCACTGGTTTTGTTTGTATCCATTTGGAATACCGAAACGCAGTTTTCTAAAGCTTCTTTCTGTCCTACTTGTGGTGACCCGTTATTTGCCCTGCAGTATATGCCACCTGTCTGGTCACTGACTCTCACTGTGGGACGCGCCCCCTTAAGAACTTTCAGTAGGGCCTCCCAGGGTGCGGCCTCTGCATCCGCCCTTGCTGGCTTCCACACAAAATATTTCCTTTTGCTGCTTGTTTCACCTTCTGCTCATTGACATGCATTATATAGGAGTGGTTTGTTAATACGTCGATTGAGTGTCATCCCTTTTGCATTACATACTTACAGGCAAATCTACTCATTAACGCAAGTAAGGTGTTACATTCACCTTCCCGTTACGATAAATGAACTCTTATGTAATATGTGAAACTGACCTTCATTTATTCTGCCACCTTACATATCCTCCTTCTTCCATGTTCAATTTTGCACTGCGTCAGTCAATGGTTGAGACATTGATTGAAGTCAGTCCAGAATTGTTTGCAACTGCTGACTGTAGCAATTGACCTATTTACTGGTAAACGTCCTATTTTAATAATTTGTGCATCTAAGACCGTGGTTCGATCTGGTCTCCTTATCGTTCTATTTCACATTGTACTTCATTTTATGTCCACATATTTGAGCTCTTATGGTCTTTTTCTTTCAAAATTTAACACTCTTTCTAATTTTATGATTTTTATACGATACTATTTAACTCACCTAAGTTCCTTTTCTTTCAAAATAGTTTTCTACATTTTAATTTCAGTTTAAATACAAATAACTGTAGGTTATGTTTAATTTTATGTCAGTTCATCAATGGTCTTTTCGTCTCCAGGTTTTCATATGAATAGTCATCTCCCATCTATCGGTATGACATCTGACGATGTTGCAACTTACTGTAAGGAATATCGGATTTGTGTCTTGCTAGAACAGTTAAATGCAATAATGGTCTTGTATGGGAAGGGATCTGAAAAGGTTACTTGATCTCTTCTGGAATGGGCTCTTCTTTCTTCTCAAATCTTATGTGTTGCATCTTCTGTTCTTGTTGCATTTTATTATTATTTGTAAAATTTTTATTTTTTGACACTGATCTGTTTTTTGATTACCTAATTTATGTTAAATGATGATCTATATGTACTGAAACTGAGAAAACCGTCATTTAACATTATCTTCCCCGATTTCAATATCTCCAATTTTCATATCAATCGTAATCTAAGAAAGTTTCATTTCTTATAATAAAGCTGTATGACTTATTTTAAACTCAATAAAATGATTCCCATGACTTTACAGACGCAATCCTATTCATGAACATGTTTATATCCCCAAAATTTTAAAATCTATGCATTATAACTTTACAAAAGTTTTCAAATTTGACTTTTAGAAAATCATATTGCATTTCTAATCCTATTAAATACTTGACAATGCTTCAACAGACTTCATAGAATACCTAAACCTATTTATTTTATGTTTCCTCTCTTCTAGAGAAACCATCACACACTAGAATCTTAACATTTCCTAAAACGTTAGCTTTAGGTTTTCTGAATAAAAACTTGATGAAAAATATGAAGTACTAGGAAATATTATCGTTGTGTCAAGATAAAAATTACTGCATGCATGTCCAATAAGGATCCCTTGCTAACACATAAAAGTCTTCAAATGCAAATATTTTTAAACACAATCGCAAATTTTTTTCTTATTTCCCTTAATTCCGATACTAGTGTGTCACAGTTCTTTCTCCTACATCTTGAACATGGTTCATTGAATCGGCCATGCGCCTCGGCGCGCCTCATCTGAGCGTGGAATGACGGTCGACAGAGAGAAAGGTTACTGAAGGTCTGAGCGTGTCGTGAATGCGTGGTTGCCTTTGTTCCATTTCGCATGTGTCTATGGCGACGTTGTATTGGAGATCTATTCTTGGCAGCATAAACTTTTCTTCTTCTTTTGACGATCTTTATGTCTGCTCATCAGTGGTCTATTCGTCTCCAGGTTTTCATATGAATAGTCATCTCCTACCTCTCGGTATGATATCTGAAGGTGTTGCAACTTACCATTAAGAATATCCGATTTTTGTACTGTTTGAACAGTTAAATGCAATAATCGTCTTGATGGGATGGTATTTGAAATGGTTTCTTGATCTCTTCTGGTCCAGTCTCTTCTCTCTTCCCAAATCTTTTGCGTTGCATCTTCTGTTCTTGGGCATCTTGCTGTCTTCTGACTCGTGCCTTCGTTCTTCTCTGGACCGGGAATTGGGATTGAAGACCTACTGAACCTCGCTATTGTTCAATCCATTCTTATGGCGTCGTCTTTCATATTGTTGTGTATTCTTTTATTGTATTCGGCTGTTCATCTAGATAGATTGGACAGAGTTCCATCGTTTTCTCGCTCAGTACCGTGAGTATTCAGGGGTTGTTTTGTAATTGTTGCATCCTGTATGTTTTGATAACCGTTTCAGTGATTCTGCAAATTGCGCTACAGAAACGCGTCTCTTCTTCTTCCTGTGGTGAATTTAAACAACCACTCTTCCTCGCTGTACTATGTTCGCCTCCGTTCCGGTTCGGTGGACATCCCTCACCTATCCATATGCTGCTTTCAATAGTTCCCGATAGAAGTGCCAATTATCTAACACTTTCGCAAAAACCTTTTGTTACGAAGCTTGTATGTGGCTTACATATGAGTAAAGTTCACTTCAAGGTACATATTGATTGTATCCAGGATCCATTGTAGTTCTCAAAACTTTTCCCCCAGAGGTGTTATCCTCTAGGACCGTTGCTTTCACGAAGGCGGCTTCTTTCGTCATCTCGTTAGGTGACGTACCAGGCACTCACGCTCAGTTGTCCCTTCCTCTCGCGCCTGACCTCTCTCCTCAGTCCTGCTGTCGATCTGGCAGCAATTGTGCTGCACCTTGTCTGCTGAATTCATATCTAATACAATGTTTGTCCCTGCTTTACGTATCTTACTCCGCTTACGTCCTCACCTATTCTCTATTCTACACGATATCATTATCTGTTTTATTCTAACCGTTATTCCCTTAAATTGCAAATTTACAAACATTAAATTTTTTATAACTTTACAAAAGGTATCATTAATTCTATGCAAAAATTGTTTTCTTATGACTATTTTTACTTATTTATCCCTTTTTTCTCTCCATTTTGTTTAATTTTTCTTTAAGATAAAAGTGGTGGTTACCTCATCTTCATCACGATGGATAGAAAGAGTGAAATTGATGGTGATGACTGTTGATAAGACAGTGAATTTTTCCCATTACCGCTTATTATTTTTCTAACTACAAGTATATTATGTTATTTTGAAAACTTCACACCTTGACTCCGACTCCAGCGTCTTTTTCTCAGCAATCTCTTCTTTTAGCTTTAGATGTAATAGAACGTCAAAAACTCAGTTTATGTTCTATCTCTATTCTTTCTCTCTTCAAAAATGTTCTTTATTGTTCTATAGCTTTGTTTTAAAGTTTAAAAATTTCTTTTCTCAGTTTTGCTTATCCCTTTCTCATTTTTCTCAATAGTAAACTTCTATGTCTCTTTCTTCCCTCATCATATTCTGCCATATTGAAATCTTTTCTGGGTCAGTCTTCCCTCCTACTGATTACTTCCTTCCAAGGAATAACATGTTTCTTGCTTAGCTTAATACTTCAATTCTCTTTCCTAATTATCACTTCCTAACGACCTATTGTACTTATTTCCCTCATATCTCTCTTTCAATATCAGATTGTGGCACCTTCCACACATTAAATATGCTTCACATATTCCCCCCAAAATATCTCCTCAATCATTTGTTCACCATCTTTGACGGAACAAATAAAAAAATGTCTATCTCCTTCTTACCTAATTATCTATTCCCTTCCTACTTCTTCACTTCCTTTCAGCCACAAAAATCAACTGCCTCCTCCTCCACTCTACATCTTTAAGAGAGAATTTACTACTAGTTTTGTCAAAATATTCACATGCTGATCTCTATCTTCCTCCTTGTTTTCTACTCTTTCCCCAGATTAAATTTCGTTTGCAGAAGAATTACTTTAGTTCTTACTATCCTTTCATTTCTTCACCATTCTCCCTTTACCTTCCTACCAAATTAATTTTATTTAGTTAACTGAGATAAGTAATAGTTAAAAGTTTTTTCTGTGTGCATTTTGCTATCTTCCTTTAATTTCTGGACATTTAATACAACTAAAATTTCGTGTGGAATTACTCTTTTTTTTCTTTTGTTTACCCTTTATAAATTTTAAATGACGCATGTAGTGCAAACCTAATGATTTTCCTGTTTGCGGATTAATGAATTCGACTTCATTATCATGGACTACTATACTCACTTCCATGGGGGCTTTGTAAATAGAAAATAATTTGTTGCTTTGGTGTTTTTTCTTGCTAGAGATATGGTGGGTTTTTACTAGTACCTTTTGTCCTAGCGAAAATACTAGTTTCTTTTTGCCGTTATGTCCGCTCGGTTCTTTCTCTTTACTGCAGTAGCTTTCAAATTTGTCAATGCTGGCTTTACTAAATGGTGATGCTGTACTCGGGGTACTGGTGGGAATTTAATTATCCCTCGGATTTTATCTGGTGCTGGTTTATTTTTGAGACCAGTGGTTGGAGGTAACAATGTACTGCTATATGGCATTTCCCTTATGACACCTTGGAAATCAGACAATTGTCTGTCCCACGTATTATGTTGCTTGCTACAATACGAACGACAAAGGATTCCCAAATCTTTCATCGTTCATTCAGCTGGGTTGGCGGTTGGCTTGTACCTGGAAATAAAATAGGCTTAATTTTATGTCGCTGTAGCGTGTTTTGCCACTGTGCTGCACGGTATTGTGGTCCATTGTCTGATAGCATTTTATCAACCCGACCAATTTGTCGAGGGAAATATCTTGTCATCGCTTTGCTTCTGCTTCTCCCTGTTGCTTTCTTCAAGGGTGTAAACATAATGTATTTTGAGGTTAATTCTAGAACTACGAAAATGGATACATGAACTTTCTGTGTGCGGGGTAATGGACCCATGAGATCTGTTTCTGTTATGTGTTTCAATTTCTTCGCAATGATGGGAAACATTGGTCGTCTCGTTCGGAAGGTTACATGCTTAGCCCTCTGGCATTTCTTACATTTAGCTAGAACCTGTCTGATTCTTCTCTCCATATTTGCGAAGTGACAAGACATTTTTAATTTTAAAAAACATGTCTTCAGACCAAAATGGCTGTTACTCAAATGAATTAATCAAATGTACTTATTTATCAATTCCTGTGGTATGCATGCGACCCACTGACTTGTATTTGTGTTACGTCTCTACAATAAGACATTGTCCCTTGTGCGATAAAATCGTGTAATGTCCCATGATTCCCTGTTTTTTCATTTAATTTTAATCTTGGCTAGGTCTGGGTCTTTTTCTTGTTCACTGCCTAACTATTTTAAGGTATTGGTGACGTAGTTTTCAAATGACACGTTTCTCAGATAATACATGTGTACATGTTCTTCTTCCCTATTGCTCTCTCTGCTTTTGTTAACTCCTTCTAGCAATCGGTAGAGGATATCAGCTATGACATTTGATGGTCCTGGCACGTAAGTGACTCGCAAATCATATTCTTGCAGCGTTAACATCCACCGACCTAACCTTCCTGGCAATAGCTTTGCACTTAACATAAATTCTAGTGCCTTATGGTCCGTAAATACATTGGTTTTTCGACCAAACTAAATCTGAATCTACGAAACCCCCATACGACTGCCAAGGCTTCTAACTCCGTGACTGAATAATTTTTTTCACATTTAATGTGGACTCGACTAGCGAAAGCTATTGTCTTTCTTGTCTGTCGTCCGTCTTCCTCATATTGTCGAAAGAGTACCACGCCCAAACCTGCTTTTGCACTGTCCTTTGCCATGCAGAATTAATTAGTTAAATCGGTATGAGGTAGAAGTGGTGCCTTTAACAGTGACTTTTATAGTTGTTGGAATAACCAGGACACCTTTTTATTATTTAACGGACATAAATGTGGGGTAGCAAGGGCTTCTATTCAAATGAGTCTTTTGTAAAAGTAAATGAGTCCCAAGAACCCATGCTACGTCTTTCTATGACATGGAGTGCCTAGGTTCTGTATGGCTAGCAGTTTGCTAGGAGTAGGTTCTATTCCCTGTTCAGTGATAATATGGCCTACAAATTCAACCTTTTATTCCCAGAACTGAATTTCATTATATTTACGGTTACTCCACATTCTTTTTAGTGTCCTTAGCAAATTAAGAAGCACCTCATTATGAAGTTGCCATGATGGCTCTGCTAGTAAAATGTCATCAACATAACAGGTGAGATGCTGTTGGAGTTCTTTGTCGAACACATTCCCTAAACGTCTTATAAAAGCAGCAGAGGATATGTTCAGTCCGAAAAGGAGGCTTTCGAATTGATAACTTCGTCCAAATGCGATAAAAGCTGTATACTTTCTACATTCAGGTATTAGTTCTATTTGTCAAAAACTAGCTCTCAAAACAAGGGAAGAGAAAATCTTAACTCCAAAGAACTTTTGTAACAGCTCTTCCAATTTTTCTAGGCGATCGTTCTCAGGAATGATAATTGAATTTATCTGTCTTGCATCTATGGTTAATCTAATTCTCCCATCCTTCTTATCTACAATTTACAAGGGACTGTTGTATGTTGAGGTTGACACTTCAGTAATGTCATCTTCTAGCATCTTATGTAATTCTAAAAATACTAGTCTTCGTTAACACAGTGGAATAGTGTAAGGCGGTACTCTGAATGACTTGTGTGTTCTTTAACCTGGAATTCGTACTGAGAATTCTTAATGGCACCGGGTTTTTATAGAAACACCTCAGCATATTGTCGTAATACTCTTTCTAATTCGGCTTTGTGTGCGTCTGAAATATCCCTCACTTGTCGATCTCTTGATGAATTTCCACCATTACTTCGTCATCCACAGTTATCGTTTCTTTCGCTCTCCTATATCGTGGATGTCCCTCGTCCGATTGATACACATCCAGTTGCATAGTCAATTCTTTATCAGCCCCTAGCATCTCCTCATGTCCGAGTTTCTCTTCAAATTTAAGACGCACCTTCCCGAGCATCATATACCCTTCGTCCATATTGAGTGTAACTCGATTTTGACCCATGAAATTGGCTCCTATGATTATGGGTACTGAAAGTTTTGGCACAGTTACCATGTTCGCCTCTATTACATGCCCTTGACATGAAGAAAGTTACCCGCGTTTGTCTACTAATCACCGCTGAGGCACCCGTGATCGGTTCTTTGACTTTAAGACGTTTTGTCTGTTACACTGGTAGTGCCTGTCAGCGTTACATTTCTCAAAAATTCCGTTCGAAATCGCCGTCATTTAACTTCCCGTATCAAGAATGGGGTCTACAAGCGTGCCACCAACCTCTATCCGAACGATCGGTTGCACCTCATGAGGAGCTTTAGTCTCGTTTTCATGTATTAATGCCTCCTCGATCGAGTCGTAGGTTAACCTGTCAATGTGTTGGGCCTGCATTTCCCATTAGTTTATTACTGTCACTTTATTCTCCTCATTACGTTTAACACCTGACGTTTGAATGCTGTGGGCTGAAGTTATTTGCCCATAATAATCTTTATTAAACGCCTCTATAACTTCTTCATGTGTTCCTGTCCTGTATGTGTCATCTGACTTAGGTATCACTATTGGTGTTGCCAATGGTACACTATCCTCTGGGCATATCATTTCTCTCTTCGTTTTGTGTAACTGAGCTACATCTTTTACAATCGGGTGATCATCAGTTTTTGTGCTACGGTCTATATTCACCATTAATAACTCCTATTCATGCTCATCGGTCGGTTCCCAGTCAACTGAATCCCAGCATGCTGGTGTTTGTATCCGATCTCCCCCTGAACCTACTTCTGAACCTTGCTGGTTAAAACTAAGTCTATTTACATGTTTAATTATATAATTAACTACATTATTCCATTGAACCACTTGTGACTGGTCTTCGTACCATTCATTTCACCAATTCTGTCTTTTACTTGGGTTTGTTGGCCTCAACTCGACTTCTTGTACCGGTTCATTTCGCGTGGTTTTTTTTTTTTTTTTCCCCTGCTGAAGCTTGATTTTCCCAACCTTTCTGCGTTCTGGCCATTCCATTTCTACCTGAATAACTTTGATCTTGTTGTTGAAAACCTCTAAACCTTCCGGCTTGGTTTGCAGGAGGATTATATATCGGATCATAGTTACCACCGTAGTTACTAGACCCAAATCCGCTATTGCAATTCCGCGTCCCACGAAAAGCATAATTATGGTTCGTCCTCTGTGCGTTTCCAAAACCATAGCTATTATTTTTATCCCATGGGCGATTGCCACTCCTCCCAAAACGATTACCTTTTCCTACGTTATCATTGCCGTTGTAATTATTATTAAAGCCTGATCGGTTGCTGTTATTCATCCTGTCATTGTTTTATCTGAGTGTACGTTGTTTCTTCGCGTCACCTTCATTGAAGATGAATTCCAGTTCTCTTAACATTCCTTTAAATGCTTATGCTGCGGGTCTATGGGGTATCGTCTCAGTTGTGCGACTGGATTCGTAATTTCCTGTCAGGAAGGTCGCTGTTCGCAGTAATAGACGGCAAATAATCGAGTAAAACTGAAGTGATATCAGGTGTTCCCCAGTGAAGCGTCCTGGGACCTCTGCTGTTCCTGATGTATATAAATGACCTGGGTGACAATCTGAGCAGTTCTCTTAGGTTGTTCGCTGATGATGCTGTATTTTACCGTCTGGTAAGGCCATCCGAAGACCAGTATCAGTTGCAAAGCGATTTAGAAAAGATTGCTGTATGGTGTGGCAGGTGGCAGTTTTGCTCTAAATCACGAAAAGTGTGAGATGATCCACATGTGTTCCAAAAGAAATCCGTTGGAATTCGATCACTCGATAAATAGTACAATTCACAAGGCTGTCAATTCAACTAAGTACTTGGGTGTAAAAATTACGAACAACTTCAGTTGGAAAGACCACATAGATAATATTGTGGGGAAGGCGAGGCAAAGGTTGCGTTTCATTGGCAGAACACTTAGAAGATGCAACAAGTCCACTAAAGAGACAGCTTACACTACACCCGTTCGTCCTCTGTTGCTGCGCGGTGTCGGATCCTTACCAGGTGAGATTGACGGAGGACATCGAAAGGGTGCAAAAAATGGCAGCTCGTTTTGTTTTATCACGTAATAGGGGAGAGAGTGTGGCAGATATGATACGCGAGTTGGGATGGAAGTCATTAAAGCAAAGACGTTTTTCGTCGCGGCGAGATCTATTTACGAAATTTCAGTCACCAACTTTCTCTTCCGAATGCGAAAATATTTTGTTGTGCCCAACCTACATAGGTAGGAATGATCATCAAAATAAAATAAGAGAAATCAGAGCTCGAACAGAAAGGTTAAGGTGTTCGTTTTTCCCGCGCGCTGTTCGGGAGTGGAATAGTAGGGAGATAGTAAGATTGTGGTTTGATGAACCCTCTGCCAAGCACTTAAATGTGAATTGCAGAGTAATCATGTAGATGTAGATGTAGATGCAGATGTAGATATTTTCTCCTGCTCTACCAACCAATGACTGCTGATAACGTAAAGGTAACTTCATTGTGCACATTCGTAGCAGTTCCTCATCACTGAAGAGATTATCTAAACACTGATTCTCTTTCTTTTCACTTCTTCGAAAAATCTAACCGGTTTTTTTTCCCTGAACTTTTGAATCACTCTTCCTGTAAAAACTAATACGTCATTCTATAGAGGGTTTCTGCGGACCAGTATAGCTCCAAGAATGCGGATTTAAATTGTTAATGTGATTGATACTTTGCTGCTGCTCTTTGCGTGGTTTCAGCTATAGCTCCGTCCATTTGCCCACAAGTGAAGTCAATGTTATGTCTAAGTGACCAATGATTTAGTAAATAGATCTGGAATTGATTTATAAAAGTGTAAGTCGTTCCCGCTTTCTTTGCAATGTTGGAATTTTCTGACTGTTAAAACGCCATCATTGTCAAATTTTTCTATTCCACCTTACAACATGTGTGTTTTCTGAACATTATCCATTGCTTTCAACTGCGTAATGTTTTCTCGTGTTCATTCTACCATATTTGGGTCCTGAGATGACAGATTTACGTCCCATTTTGCATCGTATCTACGCAGGGGTGTGCAGTTATCTAAACCATACCGTTCCTCGTTTATCGGACTGAAAGATTCGTTTAAATTTCCCCGTACTGGAACAGTGTTTTGTCTTCCTATTTGATTTATATTGACTTGCGGTCTATAACCTATTGTAGTGTAACTTGGAAATTGCGGAATTGGTACATGTGTCGCCGTAACTTGCTATGTTCTCGAGTCACTCGCGCATGTTCGGAGGGTCGGCTGCCACTCTGCTGGAATGCGCACGTTTACCGTTTCTCGCTCTATTGTCAGCTGTGACCGCACATTACCTGCGTCGCTCACCTGTGTTAATTGTTCGTTTCCCATTTAATTCTGTTTCTTTTCGATAATCATTGACTCAACCTCTTGTGGATTTACCACTGGAATTTCATGACGTTTTTGTGTTTCCGCTACTGCTACGGAAGAATGCACAAGTAACTTGTATATTTCTTGATTTCTGTCCATCACTAAGTCGGATGATACTACCGATTCCGTCACCTCGCTACTGTTTTCTTTACGATCCTCGATACAGTGTTTCAATTATGTACGAAGGTCTCATATTGTTTCTGATTTTTCGAGACTATGTTTTGAATGCGTGTGTAGAATCGTTTTAATCCGGCTCACGTGACACGTTTTCTGACGTCGAGCTCTTCCACGATCTGTTGCGCCTTACCAGGCTTCTTACGTGCTAAGTTGTTAACTCTTCGATTAGCATTAGACACTGCATCCTGCACCTGGTCATTGTCAGAACGCATCTTTTTCTGGTCAGCCATTAACTATTGTATAAGCTCACCCGAGTCCCTCGCCTCTCTCCGAATTTCGGGGAACTGTGCACTGACTTCTGTTCGTTGTTTTTGTTGATCTTCGCAGACTTTTCCGAATCCAGCATAGGTTTCAAATTGTAGACCATTCCAGGTAGCATTTATCTCTGTTTTTAACTTCGCCGCTTTGGTTTTTAAATCTGTTAACCCTGCATTTTTTTCTGTTTTTAAATTTGCTGTTTCTTTTCTTAAGTCTGCTAACCCTGCATTTGTTTTCTTTACGACCATAGTGAGTTGCTTCAATATTGTAAATACACTATCTGACTCTTCGCCATCGTCACCTGTCACTTATTGGTGTAAATTTTGCCGTTCGCGTGTTTCACGTGGAGTCTCGCCGACTTCCGTACGCACTTACACACATTCTTTCTGTTGGAAACTGTCCGGTATGATTTAAGATCACAATATTTGGTTCTACGTACTGAAGTTATTCGTTCTCTGATTCTTCTTCTGATCCACTAGCTCCGCCATTCGTTAGTTTTCTTTAATTCTCTGACTGCTACCAATCGTGAAACTACCCCCATTCCCTCTGCACTATCACTACGTTCTGTTCAGTGTCTCACACTCGATACTTTTTGTTGTACATCAGTCTCTATCTTGTCAAGATCTGTAGTTTTCCCTATCTGCGGTGATCTCCGTTCTTCCGTAATCTCTGTTCGTCTAAGTAACTTCTGCCTTTCTCGAACTGCGCGAGACTGAGCTCTCGTCAACATCATATGATCTTACAGCCGACCGCCGTGACCAAGCGATTCTAGGTGCTTCAGTCTGGAACCTCCCTGCTGCTACGGTCGCAGGTTCGAGCCCTGCCTCGGGCATGGATGTGAGTGATGTCCTTAGGTTACTTAGGCTTAAGTAGTTCTAAGTCTAGGGGACTGATGTCCTCAGATGTAAAGTCTCATTGTGCTTAGAGCTTATAGAAAATTTCTTAGACTATGTATACATCGTTATCAATGCAGTTCACTGTTTGTAGAATTTCAACCCAACTCAACCACACCGTGAAAAACTTTACCTGCACCAGCACAGTCATGCACAAGCTACTTTTATTCAATCACAAACGTTATTCTATTTATTAATACAAATTTTCTACACTTTGGATCACACATTTACTGTATTCTGACCTCTATACATTTACATACATTCTATAACCTCGTCAGGAAAATGCATTTTCCAATTACAGTATTTTAATTCTCCTTTCTAATTTAACTAACTGCCATCCAGGCAGAACAATTGCCATCTTGTCAGGGTCGCCATTTGTAAATTTATTGTTGGGGGTTTCTTATTCTATGACTGAACACAACTGTGTAAGCTGTAATTACATTCTTTAACATTGCACGCTTTTACAGAGTTTACAATGTGACATTGTTAAGACAGTTGTCAAAATGACACATCTTGGCCTCTGAAAGTGAACTGATCCTAAACACAACACTACTCAGTTTTAACTCTCAGAAAGTTTAATAATCCTTAACACAACAATATTAAATTTTAGGTAGAAGTTTCTTTACAAAATTATTCTTACGATTACGTTATAATGTTGGCCATTACTGCGATAAATCATCCAACTCCGGTTCAAAGTTCGGTATTATTTTTAGGATGACAATAAAGTCTACAGAGGAAGGTTAGTTTTGTGACAAGTAGAGCAAAAGATTACTTAAGGTCCCTTGAGTTTACAGTGGACGCAAGCTGGTGAACCAACAAGTTTACACCTCTGCACGCAATATTTACCTTAGCTGCGATGAGTTGCCATTTTCATGGCTGCCCTCGCCCACTGAAATTCCTATAAAATCTAATTAAGCCTTTGCTCAATTTTCCTGCAGAAATTCTCCCTACGTTTCTCGATATGCGGGAAAATATTAACTCATCCCTAGTCTCAGACTATGCCGATACACACGTGCATCGCTGGAACGGCATGCATATTATAATGCCCTCTCAGTTCTCGCAAGAACACTTAACTAATTGGCTGGTTCGTTCCTCCACAGTTGGATCTCAACGAAGCTACAGCTAATTTCCAGCTGGAGGTCAGCCTCTGTGAACGGAGTGTTGACACAAACTTCTCCTCTGTGTTGTACAGAGCATTATGAGCTCGGTTCTGCACTTGACAGCAGTTCAGAGAAGAGTCCACAAAAATTTCGCTCTCGTTTCTCCCGTAGCCGAACCTTCTCCCCACTTGGGTTCTTTCGTTCTCCACGTCATGGCTTATTTCGACCACAGGACCATTCATCTTATTTTGTGGAAACTCTCTCTAGAAATCTATAGTGGCAACACAATTGACATCATTCTGGAGGTTGAAGCCCTTTTCTGTCCATAAAGAGTAAGATTTTTTGAGTGTCTCACAAATCGCTTGAGTTATTTGGCGTACTGGTTGAAAAACATGCGGCCGATATCCTTACCCATTCTTCCCTCACTACAAATGTGACTCATGGTCGACAAGATATTATTTCTAACAGCCCCGTTCTTAAGACGTCCGTAATCTCAAACTGCGAGGTGTTGTGTGCTCTGATAATTATTTCTAGTTTTTTGTACTTAGTATGGAAAGGGTAGGCTTAAGTTTTTATACACATTGCTATACTTCGTTTCTTACATTTCTTACTGTTCCACATTCTTTTTGGAACCCCTTCAGAACCTTTATGGATATCTACATTTTGTTTTCTGCTTTAGATGTGCATTGGATTTTGTGTCTTTAGCGTTATTTTAGAAGCACCCACATAATAATTTCCTAAATCTTATGAGCATATTATGCTGTAACCAAAAGCCGTTGGATGTTCTCACCTACTCAATATACAGGGCTGTTCTAGATTAGCCTCTTAGCCTATCAGTGCAATTTGAATTGTGATTTGATTCTTTTATCACACCATAGTATACTCAACTTAGGAAAGATGCTCCATTAGCCCAGAGCAAAAACTTGTTCACATATATTCCCTTTTTATTCTATATATTCAGTTGTCTGATGTTCGTATCCTGGTGCAGATAGATATCTGGTAAAGACCATGGTAAAGGAGGTGGGATGCCGAAATCTTTATGTCAGAATAATTTCTAAGCCAATCTTGAGATTTTTAGCAAAAGGAACTTCGTTGATCCATTTTACTGACTTTTCCACATTTCATTATTGCACGTTTTCCTCGGTTTTCCTAAGTTTTCCCAGAGGTATGGGATACTGTTCTGGTCTTCCCAGACTAGTCACATCCCTGATATTATCTATGGATAGTCTCCTTAGCACTGTGGTGACTTTTTTCCGCGTCACGTTGCGATTTGCTGTTTAATCTACGTTTCGGGAGCATGACATTCATTCCCCAGGCACGTCTGTTCAGTGTATATGGTAATCTTCGATACTGCAGTTAGATTAACAGTGACGGAGTTTGCACAACAGACATCGCATTTTTTCTGAGGAATCAGGTATTGGGGAAGTATGAATTTTATAAACATTTTAATTATAGGTAAACCGAGGTACTATAAATTGTACGTTATCCTATAACGTTTCCATGCCAGGTTCTTCAAGTTTTCATTCATATAGATAACGTTTGACACTATTAGTACGTCATCGTGATATCATGAAACACACGTTGTCCACGCATATACCGTAAGAAATAACATATTTTATAAGAATTTGTTATTAGTCACACGAATTTCAAATATTAATCTTATTTTTATCAGGAATGATATTAAATGAACGAACTGAGAAATCTAATTTCCTTGGCCTCTCGCTGTCTAGTACTGTAGCGATAGAAGTCATTCGAATTCGAGCTGCTAGTATATTGACTCCCGTAGTACCATCCATTAGCAAACGGTAGTGTAATCTGTAGGCCGGACACTGGAACGTCATTGTTTATTCTGTGTTTCATTTCGGTACTAAGGAATTTGCAGCAGTGAATATCATTAATATTTAACTTGTTACGCCAGTCTGACCTGACGTAACAAGTATTAGCCGTTCACTCTGATCTCGGAGGACTGCGTGATGGACGTTCTCTTGTTTCCGATTGCTATCAAATTAAGGTTTCACTACTGTGTGAAAGAGTCCCGCCACCGAACGTGCTAATAAATTAAAACCGTTTCATACTCAAATGCGCGAATTTTATTGATCTTTAACTGAAATGTTACATGCAGTTGAATATGAAACGGGTTAATTTATTCGCACGTTCGTGTGTTTATCCAGTTTCGTTCAAGAGCACATAGACGCACCGAACACAGCATCGTCAGCTACCCAAGGTTGATTAGTATTTTTTTATAGCTCAATGATTAGAAGAACTCACTTAGGTATTTTTAAGACAGGGAAAGATTTCAAGTGACTGATAGATTTTACTGACTTTTTGAAGTTAATTTTCTATTTTTTTGTTTTGGGCAACAGGACCTCTAATCATCGGGGTCTCTGGGGCAATGCCCCGGATTTCGTATTCTAGTTGGTCCCTGCTCACAAATAGTCATCTGTGTCGCATTGAAAATTTTGTACTATTCATCTAAATGAAAACATTGAAAAGCATTTTAAATTTTTTGAGATTGTTGGGTGGGGGGAGGGGGGGGGGGGGGAGTTGCAGAACTGAGTGAAGGAAGTGAGATGGGTGGAATGGTCCCAATCGCTCGTCGACTACGCGCTAAACCCTAGAGCTGGC
The DNA here is from genome assembly GCF_023897955.1 of Schistocerca gregaria. Lineage (NCBI taxonomy): Eukaryota > Metazoa > Arthropoda > Insecta > Orthoptera > Acrididae > Schistocerca > Schistocerca gregaria. The sequence goes on from NC_064921.1 coordinate 137,288,908, forward strand.
ACTGCCAGAGAGTAGCAGAAGCTTAGTGAGTCTCCCAGAATTCTCTAGATGAAGAGCAGTGCCCTTGTTACTGTCCCACGTAAATCATCATCCGCTTAAAAAATTAAACAGTCTCTGGTTTCCTCTGGTTAAGCATTCTGCCCGTCCAACATGTCTTTGGCTGACAAACTTGCTTCTTCCATGTTTCAGCTTGTTTCGTTGCATTATTGCTACACACTTTTTCTAATTGTTCCATCATACCCTATATCACTGTTTTTTCATTCACATTAAATGTGTTTAGTTTTTCCCTAATATCTACATTTCTTTTCCTGGAAAAAATACTTTTGTCGTAGAAATCTTAGTTCTACATTTCCTTTCACTTTGATACGGTCTTCTTCATTCAATTCATTAAAAAGTAGTGCTGCCCACAATGAGTATCTGTGATTTACGTGTAACGTCTTTGATTAGTTATCAAAGGGAGCAGATATAGATTCAGATCACTGTGTAGTAGTGATGAAGAGCAGATTGAAGTTTGAAAGTTTATTCTGGAAGAGTAAACGTGAAAATAAGTGGGATGCAGAAGTAATAAGAAATGAAGAGATACCCTCAGAATGCTCAGAGGCTATAGATTTTGAGATAAGGAATAGTTCAGTGGCCATTTCAGATAGAGGAATGGATACCTCTAAAAAGGATTATTACAGAATTTAGAAAGAGAAACATAGGTACAAGGAACGGATCTGCGATGAAACCAAGGGTAACAGAAGATATACTTCGGCTAACGATGAAAGAAATTTTAGAAAATTTGTGCTAAGTTTCTGTGGGACCAAACTGTTGAGGTCATCGGTCCCTAGGCTTCCATACTACTTAATCTAATTTAAACTAACTTACGCTAAGGACAGCACACACACACACACACACACACACACACACACACACACACACACACACACAAAAGCCCGAGGGAGGACTCGAACCTCTGAAGGGGCGAGCCGTGCGAACCGTGGCAAGGCTCCTCAGACGGCAGGTCGATGAAAGAAGGAAGTACAAAAATGTACAGGCAATTCAGAAATACAGAAATACAAGCCACTTACTAATGGCCGGCCGCGGTGGCCGTGCGGTTCTGGCGCTGCAGTCCGGAACCGCGAGGCTGCTACGGTCGCAGGTTCGAATCCTGCCTCGGGGATGGGTGTTTCTGATGTCCTTAGGTTAGTTAGGTTTAAGTAGTTCTAAGTTCTAGGGGACTTATGACCTAAGATGTTGAGTCCCATCGTGCTCAGAGCCATTTGAACCATTTTTGAACTTACTAATGAAATTAATAGGAGCTGCAGGGAAGCTAAGACGAAATGGCTTCATGAAATCGAAAAACAAATGAATCTCGGAATAACAGAGAGTATATAAAAAAGTCAAAACCGCCTTCCGTGAAACTACAAGCAAGAAATGTAATATTAAGAGTTCAATGGGACTTACGCTATTACAAGCAGGGGAGAGAGCAGATAGGTGTAAAGAGTACATTCTATGCTTCTGTGAGGGGAACGAATTGTCCGATGACATGGAAGAAGAAAAAATAGATTTCGATATAGAGGAGATAGGGGATCCAGTATTAGAATCATAATTTAAATGAGCTTTGCATGAATTAAGGTCAAATGAATCAGAGGGCGAAGGTAACACTCCATCAGGATTTTTAAACTCACTAGTGAAGTAGTAACAAAAGGATTATTAGGATTGTTGTGTAGAATGTATGTTATGACGATATACCATCTGACTCTCAGAAAAAACCACATCCACACAATTCTGAAGATCGCAAGAGACGACAAGGGCGAGAATTATAGCACCATCAGCTTAACAGCTCATACATCAAAGTTTCTGACAAGAATAATACACAGAAGAATAGAAAAGAAAATTTAACTTCAGTTTGGCTTCAGGAAAGCTGAAGACACCAGAGAGGCAGTTCTGATGTTGCGGTTGATAATCGAAGCAAGACTGAAGGAAAATTAATACACGTGCATAGGGTTCGTTGAGCTGGAAAAAGGGTTCAGATGGTACAAGATGCTCGAAATTCCGAGAAAAATAAGGGTAAAATGGTTCAAATGGCCTTGAGCACTATGGGACTTAATATCTGATGTCATCAGCCCCCTAGAACTTAGAAGTACTTAAACCTAACTAACCTAAGGACATCACACACATCCTTGCCCGAGGCAGGATTCAAACCTGCGACCGTAGCGGTCTCGCGGATCCAGACTGAAACGCCTAGAATCGCTCGGCAACAATGGCCGGCAAAAATAAGGGTAATATACAATATACAAAAACCAAGGGGAACCAACAATAGTGGAAGACACAGAAGGAAGTGTTCGGATCAAGAAAGGTGTACAACAGATGTGTAGTCTTTCGCCACTAATGTTAACCTATACATTGAAGAAGCCATAACGGAAATAAAATAAAGATTCAGTAGTGAATTTAAAATTCTAGGTGAACGGATATAAATGCTCAGAATGTATGAAGACTTTACTATCCTCAGTGAAAGTGAAGAAGAATTACAGAATTTGATGAAATAACGAACAGTGTAAAGAGTGCAGAATATGGATTTACAGTAAATCGAAGGAAGACGAAAGTAATGAGAAGTAGCAGAAATGAGAACAGTGACAAACTTAACATGAAAATAGGTGATCACGAACTAAATGAAGTTCTCAAAAGCAAACTAGCACTGACAAAAATGGCTTTCTTGGCCAAGGGACGATTACTTGTGTCATGCATAGGTCCTAAGGTGAGGAAAAAATTTCTGAGGATGTACGTTTGCAGCACAGTATTGTGCAGTAGTGAAACGTAGATTGTGGGAAAACTGGAAAAGAAGAGAATCGAAGCATTTGAGGTGCGGTGCTACAGAAGAGTGTTGAAATTTAGGTGGACTGATAAGGTAAGGAATACGGAGTACTCCAGAGAATCGGCGAGGAAATAAATACATGGCATATACTTGCAAGAAGAAGGAGAAGAGGGGACGGCATGATAGAATATTTGTTAAGACGTCACGGAATAACTTCCATGACTGTAGACGGTATAAACTGTACAAGAAGACAAAGATTGGATTACCTGCAACAAGTAATTGAGGACGTAGGCCGCAACTGCTAATTTGAGATGAAGAAGTTGCCACGGGAGAAGAATTCGTGGAAGGCCTCATGAAACCAGTCAGAAGACTGATGATTGAAAAAAAAAAGGTGCCATCATATAGCTTATGTAATGTATATCTTCTATTTGCTTTTGAAACACCATTAGACTGTTGCATATAGAAACTGTATGTTTCTTGGCAGACCATCATATGATGTCTAAGTAATATCACATTTAAGATAAAAGAATGTGTTAACTTGTTCAATTGCTTGAACATTAGTGATAACTGTGATCCTAACTGATTCGCATCTAACACTAGAACTTTTTTTAGAGTCAAGAAGTTTAAATTACACTCATTTTCTGTCCAAAAGCTTGTACTCCACATCTGATAAATGATTAAGAGAAGAGGTCTTAAAATTGCCCAAGGCAGTTCCTAATTTTTATTATTTTCATCCTCATCAGGTTGCCAAATAACATGAACCAGCATATTTCCATGACTATGCTTGCATACCAGTAATTTGTTATGATGAAGAACACTGGGTAAGTTATTGTACATGCAATGATGTTGGGTAAGCAAGGTTCGTGAAGTACGCCGCCAACCTACTCGCCTCCCAACTGTTCCAATGCAAAACGCAGCAGAAGACGCAGCATTGCTGCTGAGCACTGCGTGGAGAGGAGTATGGGCAGGAGCATACATATATGCATTATGCTATTGATTTAACTTCGCGCTTCACAACATATATATTGTGCAACAAATTTAATAGCTTTTGACATGGTTTATTTCACAGACGGAAATAGAGATGTTCTGTTCCCTCCTTCACCACATTAAGAGTTTTTGTTGTTTCAATAATGGCCTACATTCTTCCTCAGAGTTCAAGCTAGGTCCACGGTAGATTTAATTGAAATCTGTTCAGCTATTTAATCATTAAATCGTGGCAGTTTAATAAACTTCGCATCTAAGTATGAATTAAACTCGTTGGGCACTTAATTCATTGCACTGCATCATATTACACAGTACAAATCAAACAAGAAAAATCTTTACAAGAATATTACAAAGTTTAAAAGTCGAAGAGTAAATGTCCTTTCCAAAAAATAAATATTTGCTATGATACGCTTAATATTGTCGAAATCAATAAATAAGGTAGCCTATGTGCTTCATCAGGATTCAAGCTACCTCCATAACAGATTTCATCAAAATCTGTTCAGCGGTTTAGTCGTGAGAACGTGACAGAAAAAAGCTACTTCCGCACTTATAATTTTAAGAGATAAAACTTCAAATTGTGATATACTTTAATCGTGGCACGATTTTGATGAAATAAAGCCAGTAAGCTTGAGCCAAACTACACTCAAATTAACTTTTAAAGCAAAATGGAAATTCATCTAATAGTTTTGGAGATTAGTGTGCTCAAACAGACAGACATGACAGCTTTACAGTTTTATAATTAGTACGGATATAGATAGATGTGAGAGATTGGTTCGTTTACATGAAAAGTACACGAAGATGTTGGAGGTAGACTTCATCAAATATCATGGTTTTTCAAATGTAGTTTCATTTACTGAAGTTATCAGCGTCATTTGTGATAAACAAGGTGCATTCGTAACATTGTTCATTTGATTTCAAGAAAATAAACCACGTTGTAAGATCATGTGGCTTGATGCATTGAAATTCTGTTATGCAAAATGTTTTATGCTTACAGATCGTCTTCCCAATTTTAATCGACTTGTTGGTAATATAAGATCGAAATTAGTCGGAAATGATGAAAATCATTAACCTAATATTTTTGGCATTTTTATATCTATTTTCTCATTCGTAACTTACACAATATGGTAGTAGCTTCTTATAAATCAACCTCTCTTCCAGCTGAAATCACTTCATAGTCTTCTAAGAGCACTGAGTCGAGAATAGTTTTATTAATTTTGAAATGTATTGATAGCAGCTTTCGAAATTTGTTCATGCTATCGCTTATATACAGAGGGGTCCAAAAAAATGTATCCACTGTTTAAAAGTCCATAATTGGCAAACTAATCGACGGAGTTGTCTCATCTTTGGTAGTGTAACAGTTTGAGGTTCCGACAGTCGCCACACACGCGTTGTATTGCGTTGTTTTGTTTTGTCAGATGACAGTCGCCAGATAGTCAGTGTTTTGTTGTTAATTGAACCTAGTTACTCGAGTAAACATGGCTGCCCCAAGGCTTATATTCAATGAAAGGAAGTCAGTTTTGAAGTGGTATTTTAAGTTCGAAAACATTAATGAGGTTCAACGGCATGGCGAAATGTGCATCAAACAGAGCTACCGACACGTTTAACGATTCGTCGCATTCGAGACAAATCTGAATCCGAAGACTGTGTTAAAGATGTACACAAACAACGATCTGGACGACCTGTAACAGTAGCAAGTCCAGCTAACTCCCTTCGTGTAGTACAACAATTCACTCGTTCACCACAAAAATCTGCCAGACAGTGTGCCCGTGAAACTGGAATGAGCCGCTCATATGCTCGGCGAATTTTGAAGACAGCAAAGTGGAAATGCTACATCCCACGATTGCTACACGCAAGGAACGAAGACGACCCAGATCGCAGAATGGGGTACTGCGAGTGGTTTACTAACATGGTGTGCAACGACGAAGAGTTTGCAGAGATGATTGTGTGGTATGATGAGGCACAGTTCAAACTCAATGGTACAGTAAATCGCCACAATTTCATCTACTGGGCAGCCGAAAATAAAAACGTCCATGTAGAGAAAGCCGTGAATTTGCCAGGAGTAAATGTGTGGTGCGGGTTGTCTTACCGGGGCTTGATTGGACTATTCCTCTTTGACGGCACAGTTACCGGTGAGTTGTACCTCCAGAAGCTTCAAACATCCATTTCACCTGACATCCGAGACTTGTATAGAGACGGAAAAGTATACTTTCAACAAAATGGTGCCCCAGCCCACTACCAAAATCGTGTTAGGGCGTATCTGAACGAAAATCTACCAGGAAGATAGATAGGCCGTAGAGGTGCTCTGGAGTATCCACCACATTCTCCAGACGTAACTCCTCTGGACTTTGACATGTGGGGAACACTAAAGGACGTCGTTTATCGACAAAAGCCAAGCACATTGGATGAACTTCGAGAATCCATCGCACATTCATGTGCAAATATCAAACTGAACACGTTGCAGTCAGTAGTTCATGCTACAGTCCGGCAGCATCGTTTGTTTCTGGATGTTAATGGTGACCATTTCGAACATATACAGTGATATCTTCAAGTTGGACTTTAAGCTACACTTTCACCAAAAACGAGACAACTACGTCAATTACTTTGCAAGTTATGGACTTTTAAACAGTGGATACATTTTTTTTGCACCCCTCTGTGTAAATGAAGGAAGGAGGCGATAAAGGGGAGGCCGCCATTGACTTCTCTGAAGCTTGTATGCCGAATATCCAAAAAGAGAGTATGAATGTGTGATAGAAAAGAGACTTACATACGAAGAAAAAGTAAAGAGATATCCATAAACTCGTGTTCCAGTACAGTTCTCTACACATTACTTTCCATTCATTAAACTGCACTGCTTGTGGTTCTATTGTTGTAGCGGCGATCTGAAGCCCATTTTATTTCAGCAAGTTTCTGGTAGAAATCGACTACTCTTTGTGGACATGTGAAAGCAAATCGGCACCGAACCGCGTCGCAAGTGGATCAGTGACGTGAGTGATCAATTTCGTATGTCACGTGTGATATTCTAAGCTCTTAAGTATATGCAGAAACAGGCGACAGTGATGTCACCTGGTATTCTCCCCGATCTCACGCGTATTGAAGTAATGGATATTGAGTTTTTGAGTCTTCTTAACCTTTATTTTATTTTTCGTGACGCATCGCATAGGTTACGTATGTTTTGTTTTTAGTGACATATCGCATAAGTTACACGACAGTCTGACATGTTTTATTACTATTATCTCACAAGAGAGACGAAATATCTGAAAAAAATTACTTTTTGCGTTATATACACAACCTTTCTTGGCGTCAAAGAAAGCTGTACTACTATATACACTCCTGGAAATGGAAAAAAGAACACATTGACACCGGTGTGTCAGACCCACCATACTTGCTCCGGACACTGCGAGAGGGCTGTACAAGCAATGATCACACGCACGGCACAGCGGACACACCACGAACCGTCGAATGGCGCTAGCTGCGCTGCATTTGTGCACCGCCGCCGTCAGTGTCAGCCAGTTTGCCGTGGCATACGGAGCTCCATAGCAGTCTTTAACACTGGTAGCATGCCGCGACAGCGTGGACGTGAACCGTATGTGCAGTTGACGGACTTTGAGCGAGGGCGTACAGTGGGCATGTGGGAGGCCAGGTGGACGTAACGCCGAATTGCTCAACACGTGGGGAGTGAGGTCTCCACAGTACATCGATGTTGTCGCCAGTGGTCGGCGGAAGGTGCACGTGCCCGCCCACCTGGGACCGGACCGCAGCGACGCACGGATGCACGCCAAGACCGTAGGATACTACGCAGTGCCGTAGGGGACCGCACCGCCTCTTCCCAGCAAATTAGGGACACTGTTGCTCCTGGGGTATCGGCGAGGACCATTCGCAACCGTCTCCATGAAGCTGGGCTACGGTCCCGCACACCGTTAGGCCGTCTTCCGCTCACGTCCCAACATCGTGCAGCCCGCCTCCAGTGGTGTCGCGACAGGCGTGAATGGAGGGACGAATGGAGACGTGTCGCCTTCAGCGATGAGAGTCGCTTCTGCCTTGGTGCCAATGATGGTCGTATGCGTGTTTGGCGCCGTGCAGGTGAGCGCCACAATCATGACTGCATACGACTGAGGCACACAGGGCCAACACCCGGCATCAAGGTGTGGGGAGCGATCCACTACACTGGCCGTACACCTCTGGTGATCGTCGAGGAGACACTGAATAGTGCACGGTACATCCAAACCGTCATCGAACCCATCGTTCTACAATTCCTAGTCCGGCAAGGGAACTTGCTGTTCCAACAGGACAATGCACGTCCGCATGTATTCCGTGCCACCCAACGTGCTCTAGAAGGTGTAAGTCAACTACCCTGGCCAGCAAGATCTCCGGATCTGTCCCCCATTGAGCATGCTTGGGACTGGATGAAGCGTCGTCTCACGCGGTCTGCACGTCCAGCACGAACGCTGGTCCAACTGAGGCGCCAGGTGGAAATGGCATGGCAAGCCGTTCCACAGGACTACATGCAGCATCTCTACGATCGTCTCCATGGGAGAATAGTAGCCTGCATTGCTGCGAAAGGTGGATATACACTGTACTAGTGCCGACATTGTGCATGCTCTGTTGCCTGTGTCTATGTGCCTGTGGTTCTGTCAGTGTGGTCATGTGATGTATCTGACCCCAGGAATGTGTCAATAAAGTTTCCCCTTCCTGGGACAATGAATTCACGGTGTTCTTATTTCAATTTCCAGGAGTGTATTTAAAAAGCCTATGCGTAAATTAGAACGTAAATAGATAGACCTATATTTTAGTGATAAGTATCTTAGCAGCGTAAAATGCACATCAGCTTACTGTAAAAAAATACTTTTTTTTCCTTTGTTGAATTACGATTCCACCCGAAGGGGGCGGGCTGTCAGCAGCATAGTACGCTGCTCTTTAACCTGAGAAAAAAATTGTCTGATTCATTTGTAAACTTAGAAGGCAAACAAGAAGCAGAGAATAGAGTGAAGGCACTATTTACTGCCATGTAAATATTGCTTGATGTTACTTCATATTAGCCTGAAAATATAAATGTAGATGTTTTGAAATATTTAGACATATTTCTAGCTCTTTATGTTCTCAGGAATGTGAAGAGTATACCGAAACGAAAACGACCACTCGTGACCGGGGACTCTCAGTACAGAAGTAAAACGCCAGAGGCGCTGCAGTAGACTCACTTGCTGCGCCGGTGAAAAAAGGGCTTCACTCTGAACAGCAGAAAGAAGTCTCTCTCACAGACTGGAGCGACAGGTGTGCTGATGAATGTGGAAGAGAAGCTCACATTCCCCTACTACAAACAAATTGGATATCGTGCTGTGTAACCCAAATCACGAAAGAAAACGACGCAGACGTTATATCGAAACGGCATGGAAAAAAAAAAGTTTTCCGGTTGTACACCACTCAATTTTTTGCTTTTAAACAACGCTCTGGTAATCAGTTGTGCGACGAATTTGAACGTGGGCCAGAGTGTATCCGCGTCGGGCTCTATATAGCAAGCAAGCGCGTATCGGTTTTGCGCCCTGCTGAATTGCAGAAAACAGCTTGCGGTATCGGCGGCGGCGGTAGCAGCAGTGGCAACAGTATTTAGGGCGGCCAGTTTTAATGGCAGTACATTATTAAGCGGGACCGGCGCAGATGAGGGACGGCGCCCGGGATGTAATATCGGCCGCGAAAAACTCCGGCAGCTGGGCGGCTGGGTTGCCGGGCGGTGGGTGCCCGTGCGATATTGCGCCGCCGGCAGCACAATGGACGGACGGACGGCTGGCTGGGTCGCGCCACAAAGGCCGGCGCAGCCCACACCGGGGACCGGCGCGCGCGCGCGGCCTGCCTGCATAAATCCGCCGCTCAGGGAGATGCGCCGCTGTAAAAACACACACACACACTCACACACACATGCTTACACACACGTACGCACTGTGAAACTCCCGGCTGCAGCAGCAGCAGCCGCCGAAAGTTAATTCTCGTCGCCAGAGCACGGGCGCTGTTTCGAAGCGTCGAACGCTGTTGCTCTGCTGACATGTGTAACTAAGACACTCGGTGGATATTTGAGGATTATTAGATAAATTAAAAAAATGGTGTGAACTTAGAATGGAATGCACCGTTTGGAATTCTGTACTTACTGAGAATCAAATTCAGGCAGTGAAGCGTTTTATACGGGGTGTTCAAAAACTAAGAGCCCAAACTAACAGGGATGATGACGGAGACAAAAGCTAGTATACAGGGTGGTCCACTGATCTTGACCGGGACAAATATCTCACGAAATAAGCAACAAACGAAAAAACTACAAAGAACGAAACTTGTCTACCTTGAGAGGGGAAACCAGATGGCGCAATGGTTGGCCATAGGTCAAATGGATGTCAACTGCGATTTTTTAAATAGGAACCCACATTTTTATTACATATTCGTGTAGTACGTAAAGAAACATGAATGTTTTAGTTAGACCACTTTTTTAGTTTTGTGATAGATGGCGCTGTAATAGTAACAAACATATGGCTCACAATTTTAGACGAACAGTTCGTAACAGGTAGGTTTTCTAAATTAAAATACAGAACGTAGGTACGTTCGGTAATTTTCTTTCGGTTGTTCCAATGTGACATACTTACCTTTGTAAACTTATCATTTCTGAGAAAGCATACTGTTACAGCGTGATTACCTGTGAATACCACATTAAGGCAATAGATGCTCAAAATGATGTCTGTCAACTTAAATGCATTTGGCAATACGTGTAACGACATTCCTCTCAACAGAGAGTAGTTCGCCTTCCGTTATGTTCGCACATGCATTGACAATGCGCTGACGCATATTGTCAGGCGTTGTCGGTGGATCACGATAGCAAATATCCTTCAACTTTCGCTACAGAAAGAAATCCGAGGATGCAGGCCATGGTATGGTGCTTCGACGACCAATCCACCTGTCATGAAATATGCTATTCAATACCGCTTCAACAGCATGCGAGCTATGTGCCGGACATCCGTCATGTTGAAAGTACATTGCCATTCTGTCATGCAGTGAAACATCTTGTAGTAACATCGGTAGAACATAACGTAGGAAATGAGCATGCATTCCACCATTTAGATTGCCATCGATAAAATTGGGGCCAATTACCCTTCTCCCATAATGCTGCACCATACATTAACCCGCCAAGGTCGCTGATGTTCCACTTGTCGCAGCCATCGTGGATTTTCCGTTGCCCAGTAGTGCATATTATGCCGGTTGACGTTACGGCTGTTGATGAAGACGCTTCGTCGTTAAATAGAACGAGTGCAAAAAATCTTTCATCGTCCCGTAATTTCTTTTGTGCCCAGTGGCAGAACTGCAGAACTGTACACGACGTTCAAAGTCATGGCCATGCAATTCCTGGTAGGTAGAAATATGGTACGAGTGCAGTCGATGTTGATGTAGCATTCTCAACACCGACGTTTTTGAGATTCCCGATTCTAGCGCAATTTGTCTGCTACTGAGTGCCGATTAGCTGCGACAGCAGCTAAAACACCTACTTGGACATCATCATTTGTTGCAGGTCGTGGTTGACGTTTGACATGTGGCTGAACACTTCCTGTTTCCTTAAATAATGTTACTATCCGGCGAACGGTCCGTACACTTGGATGATGTCGTCCACGATACCGATCAGCATACATAGCACGCGCCCGTTGGGCATTTTGATCACAACAGCCATACATCAACACGATATCGACCTTTCCCGCAATTGGTAAACGGTTCATTTTAACACGGGTAATGTATCACGAAGCAAATACCGTCCGGACTGGCGGTATGTTACGTAATACCACATACGTATACGTTTGTGACTATTACTGCGCCATCTGTCACAAAGCGAAAAAAGTGGTCCAACTACAACATTCATATTTCTTTACGTACTACACGAATATGTAATAAAAAATTAAGGTTCCTATTTTAAAAAAAGCAATTGATATCCGTTTGACTTATGGCAGCGCCATGTAGCGGGCCAACTATAGCGCCATCTGGTTTCCCCCTTCAAGTTAGACGAGTTTCGTTCTTTGTAGTTTTTTCGTTTTATGTTTATTTCGTGAAATATTTGGCCCGGTCACTATCAGTGGACCACCCCGTATATCGAAAAGCAACGGTGTGTCCGAAACACATATTGTTGAAGTACTGTGTATGTAGGAGCTTGCGTGTGATTGAGAATAAAGTGGCGCTGAATGTTTCTCATTCCTTTAATATAGCAGCAAATGTTTGCAATGAGCATCATCAACCTCAGTGTAGTGCCGGTATGGATGTAGCTGGTGATCGCTGGAAAATACGTTGTCTGTTCCGTTTTTGTGTGCCTGTATCGGCTGGCGACAGGGGTAGAATACACCTCGGACTTAATGTAGCCTCAGGGAAAGAGGTCGCTGCTCTTGATCTCGCAGTCTCGTTTGCGAGTCACGAGCACGGGGGCCTGGGTTCGATTCCTGGTGGGGTCAGGGATTTTCACCTGCCTCGATATGACTGGGTGTTTCTGCTCTCATCATTCCATCATAATTCATAAAAGTGGCGAATTTGGACTGAGCAAAGGTTGGGAATTCGTACGGGCCCTAGTAACCGCGCAGTTGAGCGCCCAACAAACCAAAAATCACCATCACCAGAGAAAGAAGTATAATGGGGTTAGGCATAAACACTGACCGTGGTCCGCCCACAGTAGCCCTGCTCAACACAAATGTACCGGTGTTTTGAGTTTAGCGTGTATTGCAGTATGTGTACGGTAACGTGGACATCTGCGTGCAGGGTTAATTTCGCCGTACATTCGGTGTCCTCTTTGACTATTGTCTTCAGTTGCACCGCAAACAAAGTGCATGTCCCGCGTGTCCATGCGTGTAGCGCTCCATGTTGACACTGCAACTATGACGCAGCCATAGTGCTACATGATGTTTACTGACTCTCTGTCGCAGAGCATGCCATCACAACAGACTACGAGTCTCAAACTAACATTTCGTGTAACAACGTTAGACAAAAGACTTTTATCTGCTTCACTTGTGTATTACCTGCACGTACTCAGTGCTCACGCAATATGGGATTCGGACACATGGCTGTTTTACGAAATATATTTGTTTCTGTCTCTGTATCACCCCTGTTAGTTTTGCGAGGTGCCGGGGCTAGCAGTATATTTAACATTAAATTCTTCTCGAATCTTCATATGGAAATGATACTCTAAGCCCCCCCCCCCTTTTCTAACTCCGACTTTTCCTGTTTCACTAACGTAGTGAGAAATGAAAGGGTTGCTCTACCGATTAACAGAATAAAAGTTCTGTCCAAAATAACAATTTGATTTATTATGACTAAACTCAAAACGAAACACATGAAAAATTTACAATACATCAAATTGGATACTCAAATAAATGCTGTGAATGTGAAGTCTGTAAACTAGATTGTGACATTTATGACCAAGTGGTATGTGGAGCAAATTCCTTGCAACTCAAATGTTAATAGAAACACCCAGCCAACCCAACATTAATTACTGCTACAGTAGTGATAACTCAGAAAATGAACACCCAAGACACAACAAAGTTAGAAAAGACGAACAGGCGTGCTCTGCTGAGCTCTGATTATCACCTAGCGAAATTCCCTGATTTGCCGGTGCTGCAGACGTACATTACCAAGCTGTCTTCTTAACTGCAAGGACACGATCTGGCATACCGGAGGCGATGGCTGGTTGCTTCGACGTCCCATCGTGGTGATGATGATGTCGTGAGTATAGTCCGAAACAATTTCTCCTGGTCTGGTTGTTCCAGACTAAAGGCTTCCTAGCAACACAAATACGCCTCTGAGGAAGACAAAGAAGGCTCGCTACACAATCACTGATGGTACATTGAGTGATTTTAACAAGAGAAGTTACACAGTAACTCCGGTACAGTCAACTTTAGCCAAAACTGCTCAAGATGGACAGCATAGGCCACTTGTATGCAGAACGCTCAATTGCCAACTGTACTCGGAAAGTTACATTGAATTCGAAACTTCAGCAACTTCGTCAAACAGCTACAATTAAATGAAAGTATATTAGACAGCCAACAGAAGGCAGGCTGTCCAGAGCAGCGAGAGCTCAGTCTTGTAACCGACCGAAAGGCGAGAGCCGAATCTCTCAATAGCACTCGTACAAGCTGAACACAGAATATTCCCGCCCCCACGACAGTGGTCGTGGTTAAACGTTCCAATCAGCAACTCGAAAACCGGCGGAAAATTCCCCTCTATTGCCGACGCGCTACTATTCCACCAATGGAGATACTTGGCGCTAATTTCTGCGCCGATTTTGCTACGTCACTGAGCTATTCCCTGAGCAAGCCAATCACAGTTATGATTTTGCAGAAAACGCCGAAATTTGCCTGCCAAGACTGCCTGGGAACACAAGTCATTCCCACGCTTCTCTGGTAGCCCGCCAGAAACTGTTTTCACTTAGTTTCTGTGAAGTAACGGAATCTCTAGCCCAGCCGCTCCGTCAGGTCCCTGTGGACGTGTCGCTGCCCCTCTTAGGACAATGTCGGCATCTGGAAAGCATCCAGTCGACTCCCTCACACCTGTCGGCTTAACCCATTCAAGATCAGCAGAGCCCACCTGTCACCAGACCACCTGGGTGATGAGAGACGCTGCGTGATAAGTCTGCGTGTGAAGGAATAGCGACTTTTCACTGCATGCAATTAGAGAGGAAAATCGAATTACTCAGAGTAAGAAAGAAATATGAGAGGGGGCTCATGCCACCTCTCAGTTTGTTCATTGAATGTTTGCTCACCCTGAATAAAAATCGAATACGGGATATCTGAAGAAATTTGCGAATCTCTTCATCACCAAAATGAGGCAATTATCAGCACTAGGAGCCATACGCCACTTGGCGAATCCTGCGGTACACCTCACTGGACCGAGAGGTGAAAGTGCAGCTCGCCTCCAGTGACATATCTACCTGTTCCGGGGAGCAGCGTTGTCAGCGCTCGTGGTGAGGTGTGATGGGAACGAAAGGTAGTGTGTCACCTGCGGTTTCTATGCAACCAATGGGAGACCAGCGGACGGATGACGTGTTTCATAATACGAGATGAAGGGATATTGTTACATTCGTATGCTTGACAAACTTACAACCAAATCATAGATTTCCAACTTAGCCTAGAACTCGACTACGCAGTAGATGTCGCCACAACCTTAATTCCCAGAGAAAGCTTGATTTTACATATCAGATTCGTTGGCTTCGCAAACTCATAACCAAGTTATCACCTTTCAACCTAGCCTACACCTCCGGCTATGGTAGTTTCAAGCCTTCTCCAGAGCCTTTATTCAAAGTAAATGTTAAGCAAGCTTCCATCCGCAGTGGAGGAGTTAGCTCGCCATGTTCCGCAGGTGACCAGGTACTGAGGACGTGTTTAAACGCGGCCGCTGCCTATTCCTTAAGTGCTGTTGACATTTTTAAGCATCCCGTTCTGCCAACAGTCAAATAACTTCCATATCTCTGTGAATAAAAAAGATTCAAATATTTATTATAGAACATGCATGTCTTATTGCATACTATCGTTTGTAAAAAAGCCTGTTTCGATCTCATGATACGTTTTAAATATGACGTTCGTTATGACCATATGATCCGCGATGCACAGGGACACAAACGGGCATGCCACGAAGGAACGACGAAAGTATATGAAAAGCGATAACTTACGAACGAGATGAGATATCATTTTGCTCCCAATTTTAAATAAAATTTCGATACCCACATTTCATAGACAGTAATGTACGGGCTAAAAATTAACCATGCGCAAACGTTAAGCAATGGTCTACTTGATTTGATGCAGAATAGAAAGTGCAAAAAATAGCGAGAGCAAATTCGGTCCTTTTTCGAGTGAACATATCAGCCTGTAAGACACGCAAAAGTAAATACTTTCACTGTACAGTTTTCTTAAAAGCGGATGACAAGCATTTCATACTGGCTGGAATGCCATCTTTCAGCACATGTAGCAGAATTTAGAGGACAGTACGGCAATTACATAACCTACGTTGCCTATTTTCTCGCCTCTTAGTGGTTGGGTGAAAGAGACACGATACCAACCTATGAGCAACAGAGAAATACAGTCACAACTTGTGCTGTCCCCAGTCTAGAGTTTGGTCATTCCGGGGACTAACAATCCGGAAGAAAGAAGAAAACAGGAGACAAATTTCCCACTCGATGTATGGTAGTGTAAGGTCGTATAGCCTAGTGTAAATTTTAAGTTACAAAATATTGGTGCAGCATTGGGTATTGTACGCTAATACAGTAGCAGGAACCTTTATTTCGAGTATAATATGGAACTGCTTTCCATATATCCACAGAGCTGTATGTGAACTTGTTACACGGTGTCCTCACGAGCAAACAAGTGTTAAATGCCATTTATGAATGAGGAATCCACTGCATAACCTTACTTCGTATATTGTAAGTAGATTGTTATAACGCAGAGACTTTTCGGAGACTTTCAAAGCATATGTCGAGGTCTCAACAGCTGTCCAGCCATATCCCATTCCAAAGAGGGAGAGACTCAAATAAAATTATAACACACCTCTAATCTCATATCCGGAATGCTTATGGAATAATGAGTTCAATGGTAGGAGGCATGGGCCGGTAATTTAACTGAAAAGCCGGTGAAACTAATATGGTCATTTATATGTTAAAAATAACTCTTCCTACAAAACTGAAAGCATGGATAACTTGACTAGGTAAAGAACTATCGAAAGGTAGAGGCTGAGCAGTTTTCATCGTCACCAAGCATTAGGTAATGAAATATACAACACGGCGTATTGTGCTGAATTGCACCGGCAATTAACTTCAAATTCAAGCGAAGGCAATAGCGTCTCATACGGATACTGACCGCCCCCGCACTCATATAAATGCCGCCACCTCAAGACCACCAACCAGTGCGTGGGGCAGGCACAAGTGAATCTCGACAGAACGCGGCAGCAACCATCTGCATTGCCACCCTCCAGTATAGTTGACTTCGGGAACTCTTTTCTTTCAGAGAAACGTGCCACTATGCGGCGCTGGAGGAAGCTAAACTACTGAGAGACGCTCTCTCAGGCCCAGTTCTTTTCCGCTCTTGGCGCATGTCACTTCGCGAATAACAGTAGCGCGGTATTTTCCGCCTTTCTTGTGTTGGCTTCCACTGCTTTGGAACCTGCCATGTGCAGATACGTTCACCTCCTGTCACGACATTCACGGTAGATTACTTATAGCAAATCTGTGAGGGATTGACTTGCAAATATGCAATTTTGCACCGCGATAAATCTGCATTATGGTTCCATAGATGTTAGAACGCTAACAGATATGTTCACCTCCTGTCAAGACATTCGAGGTAGATTACTTATAGCAAAATCCGTGAGAGACTGACATGCAAATATGCAATTTTGCACGGTGAGAAATCTGCATTATGGTTCCATAGATGTTAGAACGCTAAGGTTTGTCACATTATCCCTGTCTGCATGCCAACATTACATTATTACTCGCGGCTCATTACCTCCGTTCTTGATTCTAAATTCTGGACACTCATTTCAGGTTTTCTTATCAATACCCTCTCTAGCGACTGCACAAATCATCATTTCTCACGTGTTTCTATGCCTTCCACGTATGTTAGACTTGGCCCACAGCAAGCCTTCAACTCACCGTATATTCCCAATTTTGAAACGAGACTGCCTTGTATCTTTGTGTTTAATCAAGAACATATTGGGTTTAAATAGAGATACAGCACTGCCGTCTCCACCTGCTTCCTTCGTTAAACAAGTTAGTTATGTCGGCAGTCGAGTTCCCTGCTGTAAGAGAAGTTTTCAATGTCTCCTTCCTCCAGGGAGCAGGAGGTTAACGGTTGAGATCATTTTAATCCGATGTCAGGGAAAACAGTGCAGGCAAAATTCCTCACTTCCCTCAATCCGCCAACACCCAACAACTTGGTGTTGCCACTTTTATCGGCAGCATTGTATTATTATATTAACACAGGTGTTGTGCTACAAAGTTACCCTGCTCTGCAGCAATGTAGTTGTCACGTTACGACTTGCTGCTGTTTGGCGAAACTACAGCTTTGCACCAGCAGATAAATAGACTGGAAATATCAAGCCTGTCGGCAACTTTTAACCGGTAACGAAGAGCTCCATGTGTTAACGTTAATACGGAAATAAAAATTTCGTTTTTAATAAATACGGTTGAAGCTTCTGTGCTCTACAAAGTCTGCTTTGAAGAAATGTTGTTATGAACTTGTTTAGCTTAGCATTTGTCCACGAACCATTCAATCTACTCTTTCCGTCTCGAAAATCACAACGAGTCCATTACGACATTATTGTTCAAGTCTTGCGGTGACCTCATTATATTCTACTACCTTGTCGCTTAATAAAGGGACGATTACCCATTCTGCTGCAGATTTATCTATGCATCCATATATCTAATTGCATAACATATTACTTGCTTTATGGTGACTGTTTGATCAGTTTGTAGACAAATCTTTAAATTTTCAATCGATGTTAGCAATAAATGTAATAACTTTTTTCTGAGATTTGCGTCTATCCAAGCAGCAATAAGTGTGGTGCTTAATGGACACAACATCGCTAGATATAAGGAGTCAGGCAGCTAAGACAGGAGTCCCCAAATAGATCCAGAGTGAATAAAAATCTCGAGGTGAGGTTTTCGCTAAGCTATAGCTGGCGATATGGAAAATTGCCTGACGTTCGCAAGTAATTTTTTGCGTTTATAGTCTTCGAATTACGAGACTAACTTCGTTTTTTTAATTGAACTACACAGGGTGAACATTAATAAAACCGACTAATGGCAGAGACGGACTGCTGTATGGAAATGGAGGAGTGAAGGTCGTATGAACATGTTTCTGGAAATGCATCGTTGTCACGGAAGATGGTGCTGACGTATGAAAGTTCCTGTGACCACATGCCGTGTGTTCCTTGTGTGTTATAGGCTGTGTAAAAGACGCAGCGGGAACAACCAGAGATGGTGTTTGTGTACGGCCAAGCAGATGGAAACGGTCAAGAGGCAGCACGGCTATACCAAAACTGGTGCCATCACAGGGAATAAGTACATCATACCACATTTCAAGTCCTTTTAGAGCGTTTGTGTTTTCTTGGATGATTTCAGTCAGACGAACGTGCAGAGAGGTGGCGGACTGTGCATACACCAGGTCTGGAGGTACGGGTTCTACAAGATACTGAGACGAATCGTGGTACAAGCTCTAGGCAAGTGGCCCACCAGAATGGTGTATGCCAAACAATGATTGTGTGTATCCTGCACGACAACCCCTATAATCCCTATCACCTGTTGTGGTACAGCTCTCTACTATGTTCCGGGTCGATTTGTTGTCGTTGCACATAGTCCATCCATTTCCGGACTCATTTTCATAGGACCGTTTCATGTTCGTTTTCAATCAGGAACCCATTCATCCTGTATAATTTTCTGTTTTACCTTTGAAAGAAGCTTCTAAGAGAACTTCAGCGACATAATAAGTACGGGACTTGACCTAATAGAATCAAGATAACAGCGCCCCAAACGTATGTACCGCCCACAGAAGAAGAGGTTCCACAAACGGTTGCCCTATCATAATAAATGTAAGCAAATATGTAATTCAACAGTAGTTCTTGTGTTTGTCTGTGCCCTTGACGCTCATCTGTCTCTGTCCTGCTATTATAGCAATCAGGCATCTTATTCGTCACGCTACTGAGACATTCACAACGTATAGGACAATCGAAATACTGAATATCGTTAATGGCTAACCTTTTCAAACTATTAGGGCAACGGTGCGGTTGACTGCTGAAGAGTATCCACATTGTGTCAGGTACTGACGATCTGTCTTTGCAAACATTATAAGAAAAGTTCTGGAAGCTGGAAGTGTGAAGAATAAAATACGCAAAAAAATTGATGAAAAAATGCAACTAACAGTTTAGCAGTAACAGACAATGCAAATGTAACTTCCATCTCGGAAATACGAGAGGGATCAACCAAACTAATGTTCTGCGAACACTACACTCTATTGGGTTTCATTCTCTTCACACTTTCCTGCATCTTCATGGCAATGACTTCCAAAATAGCTTAAAGTTCTCCGAATGTTATTTACGAAAAGTGCCAAGTCACGTCGCTCTGCTATGCTAAAGTTTGTTTAAGGAACTAGCATCCTATTCAAACCATGGGCTGGCCAGTCTTCACAATACGCATTAATAGTCAGTTGAAAATTTTCGTTGACTCGAATTAATGGATAAAAACAAAGTTCTTTGTCTTTCAACCTTTGGTGCGTGTTTTTCAAGAATCGCAACTTTGGTCCCTGTTTTATTGATGGGAACCTAAATACAGTCACGTATCGGGTTCCTAAGATAACATGCTGCTGTAGTTATTAGAAGACATTCCGTGAGACATACTGCAATCAGTGTTTTAACCATAACTCCCCTCCACTGCCTGGACACTAGAATACTTCCGTTTCATTTATTGTGGATTTCTCGTACACTTCTAGAAATGATTGTCTATGATTCCGCTGCTGCAAGGGTAGGGGATTACATCATTAAGTGTAAGTCAACACAACCTTAGCAAGCGCTGTTTAGCTTACATTAAGTGGAAGACGACACAGCCTTAGCAAGCGCTGTTTAGCTTACATTTGTTCACTGAAAATAACACCACTTGTTGTTTGATGTTTTCTAATTCTGACTAGGGTATCCTGTTATTTTTGATTATTACACGGATCTGATCAGCTAGTCGTTGTTCTGTTACAAATTTTAATTCTGGGTATCTGGTAATAAATGTTGTGTATACTTGTGATCTGTATCCAGTTGTGTTGGTTCCTAAGTCTGTTGCATGGTAATAACAGAACATGAGGTGTCGGTTAACTTCATCTGACCATCTCATCCTCTGTCTTTGTTTTCCTTCTAGAGTGGTTGGAAGAAGCATATCCTGCAAAACACGTCTCTTTGGATTTAAATCATTTTCCGTGTGGCTAGCAGTGTCGTTACGATTGAGGACGGGCATAGGGTTCAAGCGTCGTCCTCGACCATGGCAGCGCTTGTCGGAGGCTTGATTAGTTCTGTCCTGAACCAACTAATTACACTAAAAGGTGGGAAGGGTTGCCCTATTAGTGGTTTGTTTTTTTCGTCGCCTTTTACGACTGGCAGAACATACCGGAGGCTTATTCTTTTCCCTGGCCTCCACGGGTTTTATTATTATTATTATTAGTAGTAGTAGTATTGTTAGCGATTATCTCCATTGGAGAATGGTAAACAGCTGATTTTCAGTGTTTATTAATGTCCTTCTTATTGTCTCAGTATGTCTTCATTTATCCCGAAGGCCTTCTTCGGTACACTTTACTTGGTATCATTTTAGTTCCGCCTCTGGAGTAAGTTTCCACTTTTCAATTTTGCTTCTGACTGTATCTCTGTGTGATGCGTTTCTTATGTCAATTTTTACTTTTGTCAAATCCTTCTTAGCCTCAGTTCAGCAGGGTATTGATGCTTTAAGTGGTGTCACATAGTCAAATAGACGTTTACTTAGTCTGTTTCCAGGTAAACTGTCTCGGTGACTCTTCTGATGTCAGATTCGATGTATGACACTTTTTTAGCTACAATATTGTTAAGGCTTTTGTGGCCACTTCTTGACAAAATGCCTCTTGGTTTTTCGGACGACGTATGCCTGATGATTTTTGTGACGTTTCGCCGGCACAAGGGGATGGCCTTGTGAAAGCTTCACCCTCCATTGCTGGTGGTGAACTGGAGCCGAGCTCGCTGCCGCAGACTACATGTACCTGGCGCGCCAACATCCACGGGCTTCTCCGTAGTCGTTTCCAGTGCGGTTCTCCTCTTGCTACTTGCAGTGATCATTCACTGCAGCACAGGAATCCAAAAGCCGTTTACCTTGTGGCTTTCTTCTTTGTTGTTGAAGTCATTCTCGTGTTTGTGTTTTTTCATATTAAGTCTTCCAAAGCTCTTTTAAATTCTGATTCTAACAGTGGCTCCAATATGTCTTCTAAGTCGACTCCTGTTTCTTTTCCTGTCACGTCATCAGACAAGTCTTCTCCCTCACAGAGGCCTTCAATGTACTCTTTCCACCTATCTGCTCTCTCGTCTGCATTTAACAGTGGAATTCCCATTGCACTCTTAGTGTTAACATTCATGCTTCTAGTTTCACCGAGTTGTTTTGGTTTTTGTAAAAACTGTGTCAGTCCTCTCGACAGTAATTTCTGTTCCGATTTCTTTCCTTTTTCCTGCAGCCATTTTGCCTTAACTTCCACGAACTTTCTGTACTCCTGAATTTTCCTGAACATTGTGGCACTTCCGTATGTCCTCAATCAGCTAAAATATTTCTTCTGTTACCCATGGTTTATTCGCGGTTACCTTCTTTGCGCCTATGATTTTCTTTCCGACTTCTGTGATTGCCCTTTTTAGAGATTTCCATTCCTCTTCAAATGTACCGCCTACTGAGCTATTCCTTATTGCTGTATCTATAGCCTTAAAGAACTTCAAGCGTACTACTTCCGTATCCCACTTCTTTGCGTATTGATTCTTACTACCTGATATCTTACATTTCAGCCTGCTCTTCATCACTACTAAATTGTGATCTAATGTATACCTGCTTCTGTGTACGCCTTATAACTAACTATTTCCGGTTGAAATCGTCACTCATCTGACCAAGTTACGGTTTCCCAGTAGTCTAGGGTCCAATTGATATCGTCACGAGCCCATGAGAGGCTCGACAAGCGATTTCGTTCTATTAGCAAAGACATTTGCGTAAGTTGTCTGTGGCCATATCTCATTAACGCCAAATTTGGCCACACTTTCCTAACGGGTAAGTTCGTCGTCCGTTCCACATTGATTTCTGCGGTTATTTCACGCAGTATTGCATTTCTGTTAGCACTGACAACTCAGCGCAAAAGCCGCTGCTCTCGGTCGTTAAATGAAGGCCGTCGACCACTGCTCTGTCTGTGGTGAGAGGAAATTCCTGAAGTTTTGTATTCTCGGCACACTCTTAACACTGTGGATATCGGAATATTGAATGCCCCGTCGATTTCCGAAATAGAATCTCTCATGCATCTAGCTCCAACTACCATTCTTCATTCAAATTCTGTTAATTCTCGTCTCGAGGCCTGTTGGAAATGTGTGAGTATGGACAATAGCATTGTGCACTCGACACAAGTATCTAGTTTATGTATTTATATATAATATTTATATATATTTATATATTTATCTCATGAGAAACCTCTTCACAGGAGTAACTTGAGTACAAATGTGAGCTCCGCCGATGCAGTGCCCTTTTATAACTTGTGTGACACTACCGCCATCTGTATATGAGCATATTGTCTTCCCATGACTTTTGTCACCTCAGTATGACAGATGAAATATTTAAAGGATTAGCATTCTAGAATTAATGTTTCCAAGGTTTAGTTGTGTACATATGTGTATGTTTCTTAGTGTTCCAGGACTTTTTACTTTCTTCGGTACACAACGATTTATTGTTTCCCTGTTATATCGTATTTATTAGCAAAGTGTGTGTGTGCATTTCGTTACAATTATTGTACCAAAGCTTTTGCCTAAAATTATATTTTCTTCTTTTCTTCTTTATTTGTGTTTCGCTACTGCTGGTATGAATGCACACTGTAAATCTCTTGTAACGCTTGTCTAAATGAATACCGGTATTTTTCCAGTGTAACTGGAGGCGTGAATAATTGTTGATGAAGCCAAATTGCAGAGTTAAGCATGAGAGGGATTTTTTTCTTTTTCTAATTTCTGTTATAATTTTCTTTCAGTTTTGTGTTAGGGAGCTTTTTAGTAGAGTCTCTGAATAATAGAGTCTCGGAGATATGAAATATAGTTTAAATTTTTATGATCAAAGACTAAATTGAGAACTTTGAACTCATGTATTTTTGTTGCCATTGTCGTTATGGGAAAAAAATTCAAACTTGCACCAGAACCATGAATGAGTGAAGAATAATCATTATAGCAGCTAGAAACATCAGATGACTGAAAGTAAATTCTGGTCTCTTAAACCAAAGAATATCAAATTAACGTCTGCTTCTGACGGGGAATTATTAATCTAAATCCCTCAGATATCACCCGTACCGATCAATGAATGAAATTCTAGGCAAGCAGTGTGAAATAAAAAGAGTGTTTGTCATGACGTTGGCCTCCAACTCCCCCCTCCCTACTCCTGGTCTCATTTAGATGACCAGAAAAATTCTACATTACTAACAATCTATAATAACGCCTTTGGATATTCCTCGGCCTTTCCTAAGTGAAACATAGGCTTCCATACTATTTTCTCCGGTCTCTGGGGTAATGAAATGCATCCGCCAGTAGTATGGCTACGCGTTGGCGTGATGTCGTAGAATGGGTACGGAAATTGGAGAAATATCAGAAATTATAGAGTAAGTTCAGTAGTTAGTATCACCTGCATACCATCTTCGGATTGTAATTTACGTATATCTCAAATTTGAGCAAAGGCATGAGTAATTTTTACTGGGAAGACTGTAAGTGGGATTTAGACTGCAGCTAAAACTCTTTTCTGTCCAGCAAACCTCAGAAGTAGTAGATGGCCCCAAACAGCATGTGTGCGTGGTTCCAGTGTCCAGCAGGCTGATGGGTTGTGTCCCTTAATGTTATGCTTCTTTCAATTGCAGTGGGGGGGGGGGGGGGGGGGGGTGGAAAGCTTTAGAAGACAGCATTTTTAAGTCAGGCTCTCTTCCTGTGTACTGATGGCCTTTTCGGTTACAAATGTGGGATTTCCTTGCACTTAGACATGTCATGACTGAGTGGTGCCAGGGGGTTATCATTTGCTTGCAAGATTCTCCTTTTAATTGTAAAAACTTGCCCGTTTCCACTTCTAATAACTGGGGAGATCCTCGTCTTGCCAAAACTAATTTTTCAAGCAGAGGAAGCAGCATTCACATTAGCACCGAGAAGTCAGGGATTAGATTCTAGTTAAAGAAGTGACAGTTTTCTGCCTTACGGCAGCACTCGTCTTGGGGGAAGTCCCAACAGAGAGGTCCACCGCATGAGCGTCTGAGGAAGTGATTTCAATGGTGCTTTCCCGTTGCCTTCCACTGATGATGGCGAAATGATAATGAGGACATCACAACACCCAGTACTTGAGCGGAGAAAATCTTTGACCCAGCCGGGAATCGAACCCGGGCCCGCTGGCGTGACAGACCGCCACGCTGACCGCTTAGCTACCGGGGCGAACTGATGAAGGGAACTGAGAATGTTCACTCTCTCTCTCTCTCTCTCTCTCTCTCTCTCTCTCTCTCTCTCTCTCTCTCTCTCACACACACACACACACACACACACACACACACACACACACACTCGCTCTCTCTCTTTCATTTTGTGGAAGCTTTTGCTGGTATACGTCTAAAATTTAAAGAAGTGTATGCTAGGTTCCAGAGAGTCTGCGTCTCAATGGCTGACAATAATGTACATGTTTCGGTTGAGCGAGGAAATGTATGTAAACCATGGTGTGAGGCACAACAAGCCTTCAAATTCATCCCATGTAGGCTTTCATCGCCGACGTCTTCATCAGTAAACACTTCCGGGCTAAATTGCCGTGGTCGATCTGTAGAACTTCTTCTCTCTGACGTTTCGTTCTCAACTACGGAGAACATCTTCCGAGGTGAGTCGACGACTGGCAACTAGGAGCTGGGGCCGCCGCTTATATGGGGATCGTAGAGGGCGCCACCGCACGTCACTTGGCGTCGATGTGTAGCTATCTCTGGCTATCGTCTGTTCTCTCGATTGCAGGCAATCGATTGTCACGTGATTCATGCATCGTCGACCGCCATATTTTGTCCAATTTTAATCCTTCTTCTTTACGATTAAAATTGTATTGATGTTCGTGGATTTCAATTGCCTCTCTGTACATACGTGTATAATAATGCGACGTCCTCGCTAGCACGCTTGTCTCACCAAATTTTATTTCGTGATCTCCACCATTAAAAACATGTTCCGCTACTGCCGATTTGTCGATATGTCCCAAGCGACAGTTTCTTTTGTGCTTCGTCAAACGTGTATTGATGCTTCTTTTTGTAGTTCCTCTGTAAACCCTGCCACAACTACACGGAATTTTATATACCCCTGAGGTGGCTAGGGGGTGACGAGCATCTTTTGTTGACTGCATAAATTACGTGTTAGCTATAACACTAAGTAGGTAAATACACAAACAAATAGACAGTCAAATACTTTCACATCCAAATTGTTCTATGAACCTTTCCAAGTGTACAATGGTATGTCCATGTCTAAAACACGTATAGGATGCTCTGACTTCGTCTTGTTTTTAAAAGTTTTTCGGTAATATCTCCCCTTAGTAAACATTAATATTTTTGGGTGGGAGGGGGTCGGGGAAGGAACAAAGGCTATGCACAAAGTTCTACACTAAATAATATAGTCGATGTTGTCAGGAACGTAGTATTGCTTTTTATTTTCATCTCAATCAAATGTCCTAGAGGTTAAGTAAAGACCAACTCCTGACAACGGCTGCAATATTTACCAAAACTTTGGTGAGAACGCAGTCTCAAATTTTATTTCCTATAATAAACTAGTGAACATAAAACACACACACACACACACACACACACATATATATACCGGTGTGTCAGACCCACCATTCTTGCTCCGGACACTGCGAGAGGGCTGTACAAGCAATGATCACACGCACGGCACAGCGGACACACCAGGAACCGCGGTGTTGGCCGTCGAATGGCGCTAGCTGCGCAGCATTTGTGCACCGCCGCCGTCAGTGTCAGCCAGTTTGCCGTGGCATACGGAGCTCCACCGCAGTCTTTAACACTGGTAGCATGCCGCGACAGCGTGGACGTGAACCGTATGTGCAGTTGACGGACTTTGAGCGAGGGCGTATAGTGGGCATGCGGGAGGCCGGGTGGACGTACCGCCGAATTGCTCAACACGTGGGGCGTGAGGTCTCCACAGTACATCGATGTTGTCGCCAGTGGTCGGCGGAAGGTGCACGTGCCCGTCGACCTGGGACCGGACCGCAGCGACGCACGGATGCACGCCAAGACCGTAGGATCCTACGCAGTGCCGTAGGGGACCGCACCGTCACTTCCCAGCAAATTAGGGACACTGTTGCTCCTGGAGTATCGGCGAGGACCATTCGCAACCGTCTCCATGAAGCTGGGCTACGGTCCCGCACACCGTTAGGCCGTATTCCGCTCACGCCCCAACATCGTGCAGCCCGCCTCCAGTGGTGTCGCGACAGGCGTGAATGGAGGGACGAATGGAGACGTGTCGTCTTCAGCGATGAGAGTCGCTTCTGCCTTGGTGCCAATGATGGTCGTATGCGTGTTTGGCGCCGTGCAGGTGAGCGCCACAATCAGGACTGCATACGACCGAGGCACACAGGGCCACCACCCACCATCATGGTGTGGGGAGCGATCTCCTACACTGGCTGTACACCTCTGGTGATCGTCGATGGGACACTGAATAGTGCACGGTACATCCAAACCGTCATAGAACCCATCGTTCTACCATTCCTAGACCGGCAAGGAACTTGCTGTTCCAACAGGACAATGCACGCCCGCATGTATCCCGTGCCACCCAACGTGCTTTAGAAGTGTAAGTCAACTACCCTGACCAGCAAGATCTCCGGATCTGTCCCCCATTGAGCATGTTTGGGACTGGATGAAGCGTCGTCTCACGCGGTCTGCACGTCCAGCACGAACGCTGCTCCAACTGAGGCGCCAGGTGGAAATGGCATGGCAAGCCGTTCCACAGGACTACATCCAGCATCTCTACGATCGTCTCCATGGGAGAATAGCAGCCTGCATTGCTGCGAAAGGTGGATATACACTGTACTAGTGCCGACATTGTGCATGCTCTGTTGCCTGTGTCTATGTGCCTGTGGTTCTGTCAGTGTGATCATGTGATGTATCTGACCCCAGGAATGTGTCAATAAAGTTTCCCCTTCGTGGGACAATGAATTCACAGTGTTCTTATTTCAATGTCCAGAAATATATATATATATATATATATATATATATAACTTGGGGGAGGCAATTAAAAGGCGGAATTACTATTTTAGGAAGGAAAAGGGTGTTTAATGTAATCTTCATTGCTGTGTATCACTGATATGACTGATAAAGCAATTATAGGTTAAGCAGCAAATGTTAACGTTCACAGCTTGAATGTTGTACTGCACTGTGTAACATATCATTTTAACGCAGCTCACTTGTTGGCACTATTGAAATGAATTATACATTAATCAGTGAAAATATTTTGATTTCCTCTAAAACAACATTGTTATTGACTATTTATTCTTTAATTCTATGTGAAGTACCATTAGATAATAAATTCTGTAGATTAAACCCTATACATAATTTTGGTGATAAATACATTTCTATACGATGCATAAAAATTCAGCTCGTCCAGAATCTTTTAAGCATAGCCTAGATGGCTGCTCTGCTGCCATATTGTGCTTGGCTGTATATGATTTTAAAGAGATGTAGGACAGTGTTTGATATAGAAATGTTTTATATGTGGCAATACTACAAGTTATATCAAGTAACCAAAATTTCACTTTTTTTGGACAAAGTTGTGAGATGGGTAGGTTGTGGCTGGCTCTTTCATTTTGATACCAGCTGAAATACTTCACTGTCATTTGCGGGGAAATGGAGGGGTGGGAGAGGAAGCTAACGGCTTGAAAAGATCCACTGAACTAGTTACGATGTTTTGTAATTTTTCAGTTTTAAAATTTTCATTTTTTAATTTCTTATATATCCCAAATGCGTATCTTTGGTTTCTAATTTTCCAGCCATTTGCCATTTTTAAATTTTAAATTACCAGCCATCTTTTATCTTTATTTTTTATTTAGCATCACCCACCACCACTGTCTTATTTATGCAGCTTCCGCCACATTCTAGGTCTGGCATGCACATGATTAACTACAGCAGATGCTTGAAGATCAAAGTTTACCCGAATGCCTATAGTTTTCCTGCTAGGTCACATTACGAAGGAACACCATTCGGTGTTAATAGATTTATACTGATACACATGCACGCACCAGAGAGTCTCTTAGAGTGAAAATATTATATATACACAGCAATAACTAACACTATGGGAAAGCAAATGATATGTAGTATCACCAGTATATTTCGTACCATAGTTTCGTATAGTAATTTAGCAAGGAACAGAACCGGGAATTTACCCAAAGAGTCGGTGTACATCTCCTAATGAAGGTAACAACAGTATGTGGAAGAAGACATTAATGGGGGTCGCTTGGTACAAATGAGCGGCTATTTTCCCTGTCTTCCTCGTGAAGGAACGAAAGCTGCGTTCTACTGTCGAGTGCCCGGTTTTATGCTTTCTCACTCTTCTAAATAAGAATAAGTTATTTATAGCACATTAAATGGAAAATTTTATGGCTCAAACCCGTTTGCTTTATATCTACACTAATAAATGCTTGATATCCACGGTCTTTTGCACCAGTGTGAGACCAAGCATGATCCCTCCAACACCGCAACCTCCTCCGTCCCTCTCTCCAGATCATCGATTCCTCCACTTACGCTTCCCTCTTCTCGGTCTCACACAAGCTTTGTGCTCTTTATTTACCCTACGTGTGAAGTCTGAGCAGAAATATACTTTCATGTTAAAATGGTTATTGTCAACCATAAAATATGAAATTAGCTACGGGAATCCATTACAAATTAAATGACGTAGCTGGATGAGCTCTTGTGCGCGAAACTATCTAATAGTTTTCAAGTGAATTTATTATTCACCGAATTTCTACCCCGATCACAGATCATGAAATGTGCTCCTCCAAAATCTGTGCATTAATGAGTGTCAGACCACCTCAGGTATTTCAGAGCGTAGTCTACATTTCGTTTTAAATTACTGATGGACTGCCGGCGACAAAAGAAGTAATGGAGGGATTTATAGATAAAAATGGCAGTTTCTGTCTCCTTGGATGAATTTCTGCGAATCCTCTTGCACAGAAAGTGCTTTCGCTAGTTCCTTGTGTCTTGAGTTTCTACTGAAATTGTTCTCAATATTTTACAAAGCCTGTCGTTGCAGATTTGGTGTACAAAGATTCCGCTCCCACGTCATCTGTTCAGCTCTCTGAGAGGTCTATGCTCACACAAAAGACGACAAATTAATGTAGAAAGCTTTGTGGGATGGATGGTGATATTGAATAGGGTAGATTGCTAGGTAATTGGTGAAGCATATCACCATTACCACGTTCTTGACTATGGACGAAAAGTGTCTTTTTGTGCCTTTCATGAATAAAGGAAATTACACAACCTAAACAATAGAGGATTACGTTTTTGACGGGTGCCATCTACACCGGCAAGCAAGCATGAGAGCAATGAAAAAAAAATCAAACCAGGTAATGTAGCAGTAGTGACTGCTTTACTGCAGACTCATCATCCATTTAAAGACATATGTGATATTAATATTTTACTTCTCTTTCTGTCAGTAATTATCTCCCTGAAATTTGTCACCTTACTTCATATTTACCCCACTAGCCAAAACATGACCACTGCTGCAAGACTGAAACCTGCCGGCTGACGTTGAAAGCACAAGACGAGGAATGGGAAATACACTACTGGCCATTAAAATTGCTACACAAAGAAGAAATACAGATGATAAACGGGTTTACATTGGACAAATATGTCATACTAGTACTGGCATGTGATTACATTTTCACGCAATTTGGGAGCATAGATCCTGAGAAATCAGTACCCAGAACAACCATCTCTGGCCCGAATAACGGCACTGATACGTCTGGGCATTGAGTCAAACAGAGCTTGGATGGCGCGTGTAGGTACAGCTGCCCATGCAGCTTCAACACGATACCACAGCTCATCAAGAGTAGTGGCTGGCGTATTGCGACGAGCCAGTTGCTCGGCCACCATTGACCAGACGTTTTCAATTGATGAGAGATCTGGAGAACGTGCTGGCAAGGGCAGCAGTCGAACATTTTCTATATCCAGAAAGGCCCGTACAGGACCTGCAACATGCGGTCGTGCATTATCCTGCTGAAATGTAGGGTTTCGCAGGGATCGAATGAAGGGTAGAGCCATGGGTCGTAACACATTTGAAATGTAATGTCCATTGTTCAAAGAGCCGTCAATGCGATTAAGAGGTGACCAACACGTGTAACCAATTGCACCCCATAACATCACGCCGGGTGAAACGCCAGTATGGCGATGACGAATACACGCTTCCAATGTGCGTTCACCGCGATATCGCCAAACGCGGATACGACCATCATGATGCTGTAAAAAGAACCTGGATTCATCCGAAAAAATGACGTTTTGCCATTCGTGCATCCAGGTTCGTCGTTGAGTACACCATCGCAGGTGCTCCTGTGTGTGATGCAGTTCAAGGGTAACCGCAGCCATGGTGTCCGAGCTGACGGTCAATGCTGCTGCAAACGTCGTCGAACTGTTCGTGCAGATGGTTGTTGTCTTGCAAACGTCCCAATCTGATGACTCAGGGATCGAGACGTGGCTGCACTATCCGTCACAGCTACGAAGATAAGATGCCTGTCATTTCGACTGCTAGTGATACGAGGCCGTTGGGATCCAGCACGGCGTTCCGTATTACCCTCCTGAACCCACCGGTTCCATATTCTGCTAACAGTCATTGCATCTCGCCCAACTCGAGCAGTAGTGTCGCAATACGATAAACAGCAATCGCGATAGGTTACAATCCGACCTTTATCAAAGTCGGGAACGTGATGGTACGCATTTCCCCTCCTTACACAAGGCATCACTACAACGTTTCACCAGGCAACGCCGTTCAACTGCTGTTTGTGTATAAGAAATTGGTTGGAAACTTTCCTCCTGTCAGCACATTGTAGGTGTCGCCACCGGCTCTGAAAAGGTAATCATTTCCATTTCACAGCCTCTCCTTCCTGTCGGTAAAATTTCGCGACTGTAGCACGTCATCTTCGTGGCGTAGCAATTTTAATGGCCAGTAGTGTAGATATGAGCAACAGAGAGGAATGAGAGAATGTGAAGACCGCAAATGGGGAAATCCACTAAGTGATTTTCACAGAGGCCTGACTGTGGCTTTCAGGTTCTTGGGAAAGAGTATCTTGGAAACCGCAGACCTGGTGCGATTTTTTTCATGCGAGAGTCGTGCTCATTTATGAAGAATCGTTGAAGGACGATGAGACTAGATTAGGCAACAAGATGTTGGACATCAAAGCCTCATAACAGAATAGGTAGATTGTCCACTCCGTCAAACTGCACAGGTGAGATTAGTGGCAAGTTTGGCGACAGAGTGTAATCCTGGTCCAGGCACGAGTATTTGGGACCACATCATTCGGCATGTGTTGAACATGGGGCTCCATGGCAAGACTCGTAACTGGCACATGTTAACGACGTCGTTAACGACGGTTGCTGAGTGCGCGAGATCATCTTCGAGATCGGACAATGCATCAAGGTAAATGTGTCGCGTGGTTGAATAGGGCAGGTTCCTTGTTAGACCAGATCGATAGTCATGACCGAATACGCCGGTGTGCTACGTGACCGGCTGCTCGAAACATTCATTGCTCCATGGATGCAGGCCAATTCAGATTTGCGTATTGTACTGGACTTCCTTTGGATCTGTGGTAGTAATCAAACACGCCAAGACAATTGTGGACTGCGAGAACACACTGCAGACCACCTGCATCCATTCACGCATGATGCCTTCCCTGATGGCGATTGCACTTTCCAGCAAGACAACTGGTCGTGCCTCAAGGACAGGTATGTTCTATAATGGTTTGAGAGACACAATAGTGAAACTACATTCATGTATATTTGCCTGAGCTGTATCCTGTCTAATAGATTTGGCATAAAATCGAGCGCCAGTTCCTCGCCCATGACACCAACTCCAGGATTGGGGGGGAAATGCGTGAGCTCTGCGTGGAGATCTCGTGTAACGTACCTCCGGTCACCGAGCAGTGACTCATCTCGTCCATGCCACAAACAAGCGCTGCTGTATTGCGTTCCGTAGGTGGATCCTCAGCAGTATTCAGAAAATGCTCATAACGTTTCGGCTCATCAGCGTGTACGGTTGTGATTTTCCCAAAGAACCATACACTGTTTGTCCGCTTACAGCAGCTCGTGCCGGTTTCTATCTATAGCAAGGTCTTGCTCAACAAATGTTCCCACATTCTGTAAAAATTGGCGAGAAAAACGTCACGGACACGAGAGTAGTTGTGTCATCCCCCTTGATCTGAGTGTTACTGACTACACCTCGAACGCGACTATGGAGATTTCCGAGGCTTGAACCCAGCTCTGAGTATTGCCTGTGCGGGGGATGAGACTTCATTGGACGTACAGGAAATATATTCATAGTTAAGAATCTAAGCCACCATCGGCTATATGCTGAATAGAAAACAATGAAAATTTGTCCCAAATCGGTATTCGGAAACCAATTTCCCACCTTACGCGAATCGTGCCTTAATCGCTTCGGCTATCCGTGCACGATTCATTGCCAGACCCAAATTTCCATATGTCACCTTCCATGTGTCAAAACCCGCCTTCTACATCTCGTATATTCACGTCTAGGAAGGAAATATTTATTGACAGTCGAGAGCCTAGTATTGGCGAATAAATTCGAAATAGCACTGTCTTTGTTATACAAAAATAGGATGCAATGTTGCTTCTCACATGTATGCATGTATCGTAGTCCTCCACGACACAGGTACTGCTATTTAAAATTCATCGCGAATGTATCAGGAGGCTATTAGATAGGCGACATCAAATCACGATTTGTCTAAATGCTTCAATCCACGGTCTTTGCGTGATTGGTGTGTGGATTGTTGTATTTTATCCATCATGAATACTGATATGCGAAATTTTATGTTTCGTTTCACTAAATAATACCGATGAATACGAATCATGAGGTGAGTTCCAGGGTTTAGCTGCCAGGTGGTCCACCTACCTGCTAGCTGACACCGGGTGCCGTTTCGATCTCTTGAGCCGCGTGTGCACACACCTCCATCCTTCCCCTCCGGCGTTCGCTAAACCACTGGAGACGCCGCGACATTGGTTTTCGATCAAGAGTTGCAAGCCGAGACAGTCACGCTGGAAGCACATCGCAACTGCAACTTTTTACTTCGAAAAGAAGCTTACGGCTGCCTCTGAAACTTACGGCCGCCTCTGCCGGTTTTTAAAAAACGACGGGAAATGATTCAGAATCCTAACAAGACTACACACTATCGATGGTCGTAAGAAGATCTTTGCAGTAAATCGAAGCTCAAGGTAGAAACCTCATACATTTACGCTCAGCATTGCAGCTATCGTGCTATTTTTCAAGCGTTAGTTACATTTCTCCCCGTATAATTATTGAATGGATTATTACTTTAGTATATTAAATTGATATCGCCCGTTAACTGAAATATACATTTCATGCAATAATTTCACTGGGTACTCGGTAGAATTTCGCTCTAGAGATCTGAAGATACGCATATTAGAGAGCCTTTTCTCCTTTTGTCTTATTGGACTTATTTTATACCGCTGACAGTATATTGTCAAAGGCAAATTGAGATATCAAAGGTATTTTATTTCCATTTTATGCAGAAAATATTTAAGTTATGAAAAGAGACATAATTAGAGAACCAAAGAATCTTTCGATAATGTAGTGAAACTTCGAGAGAAATCTGACAGTTAAAATGAGGGTGTGAATGAAGTCTGTGGCGTCAGTAATGACGTGCGTACTAGTGTCACAGATACCAAACCTACTTCAAATTCGCGTTTCAACAGAAAATAACCTGTATGTACAGTCGAATAAGATTTAGATGATTATTAGATTACTGAAATTGAAATTAACAAGCAGAAGGCAACACTGGAAGGACCAGACAAGACAAATATATGTGGTCCGTACACAAGTTGTATCATATCTACGATCACTTTGATGAGGAGTACCACAGCCATATATTTTGTTAAAGGATATTTTGAAGTTTTCCTCCTCGGCTATTTTCGACAAAACTTAGATTTATTGTATCTTGCACAATTGGCCACTTTCGGATTTACAAGTGATTTCAAAGTGAAGTGAGTGTTGTACACTTACTTAGCATGTTACTAAACGACGCAAAAAGCCCAAGAGAAAGTGGGCACATAAATTGAAAGTGTCAGAATTCAAAACTGAAAGCTTACTGCGTGTAGTCACATTGCAGTCACTTCTCTAGACTTTCTGTCCAACAACGAAAGCGACCACGTATAGTGCCGTATAACGTGACTCATCTACTATATCCGACCTTTAATAACAGGATAGTTGTATAAAAAATCGACGCCTGTTGCCTTTTAAAATGGGCTAAGAGGGTGAAATTGACCAATCGTGCAAGATGTAATGAACTGAATTCTTCACAAAAGCATTCGAGGACCCAAACCTCAAAATGTCCTGTATCATGATTAATGAAGATAACTAACACGTGTGGAATAACACTATTTAATAGAAGCAAAACTTAACAGTAAACATATGTTAACAAACGAGGCGGTTTTGAAGTAACTGCAAACGTGTGACTACGTAACCGCGACTCACTTATTCATGTAGTACTATGCTACTTAGAACAAATGTATCTGAAACGCAAACTATTCGATTATGTCCATGTAGAACTGGGCTCAAATATCTCCCATGACGCCCTTAACATGAAACATACTGGATGTGCGTGTTCCATGTTACAGTTTACTTGCACCTTCCAGAAGTGTTTTTCGTGGTCTCCTCGCATTGGGATGCAATACCACAGTACCTTACGAATTCGTTCAAACACCTTCGGATCATCTCTCACGTCTTGCAAGACGGTAGTGTTATCTGCTTCGGTTTTTCAACTGTTTCAGTGTGCATACACTGAGTATGCATTGCATACATTTCATTTTTGTGGTAACAGCTGACAGAAAAATACAAAGAATGAAGTCAGCTGATATTAGTGGCGAAAGTGCAGGTCTTGCTGGTCTTATCAATTTTTAACTTTATTGGTGCGTTATATTTCGTCTTATAACAGCAACATCTACAGTGTTTAAATCGGGAACTTTGGAGAGACAGAGAGAGAGAGAGAGAGAGAGAGAGAGAGAGAGAGAGAGAGAGAAAGAGACTGTGGACCAGGACTTGATTTAACACGAGAGAAAATTAGGAAGGAAAGTTTCAAAGAAATAAATCGCTATGAGAATATCAGCCAGGCTAAGTGGACCGAATCTCGTGGACCAGTTGAGTGACATAGCGGGTGGAACTCGAAATGCGTTGTTGAACACAAATACATCCAGCGACCACGCTGGCGAGTGTGAGACATTCGGTGTGTGTGTGAGCGGCAAAAATTGTGCTTTATCTACATTTTCTCCGACAGATCAGTAGGAGAAAAAGCACGTGTTCGCTGAAAGCGTAGCAACAGGAAAAGAGGCGCTCATTTATCTAGTGCGTTATTTATTTAGTGCGTGACCTCTCTCCAGGTCCACACATCAGAGAAGGCCGAGCAGTTCATCCTATGGTCGCCAATAGGTATTAACGTTGCCACTTGGTTCAAATGGGTCTGAGCACTATGGGACTCAACTGCTGTAGTCATCAGTCCCCTAGAACTTAAACTACTTAAACCTAACTAACCTAAGGACATCACACACATCCATGCCCGAGGCAGGATTCGAACCTGCGACCGTAGCAGTCGCACGGTTCCGGACTGCGCGCCTAGAACCGCGAGACCACCGCGGCCGGCAACGTTGCCACTATCTGAAACTATTTTTCTTCCATTGCTATGTGTACAATTTCTTTTTAAAGAAACATGTTTCGTCTATTCATATTAATCATAATCAGTTGTCTACAATACAAAGAACTAATTTAATTATATATGTTTTATTGGGAATCTCAGAATGATTTACCGAATCCACTACGCAAAGATTCCTGACTTTACCGGTTATTTTAAAGGCATTGTTATATATAATGTATAGAACACAGATTTAATTTACTCTCTGTACTGAAGATAAACATTTCACGTTTATCAGTTCAAAGTATTCGATGCTTTAGTAACGAGCTCCGCCACTGCAAGAGGCAGGAGCAAGTTAATACCATTTGGCGAAAAGTAATTAAAGTAGAAAGTACCTTGCGCTGAATGAGTGATTTACGATTTAAAGTTTGGCGCTCGATGCAAACAACAAAGGTTAGGGTAAAAATAGTTCCATTTCTGTAATTTTTCTGTTTCTTTATCTTTTTTAAAAATCATTTTTAAATCAAACCAGACGTTTATAGTCTCGGCATTCAGAGGAGGACCAGAGTTGAAAATTTATTCTGTATAATTCCCTCGTCTACAAAAAGAGGTGACAAGGTCAGTATTCGATTACAATATTACCAAACGTGGCCCTAGAGGCAGTATCAAAGTAAGATAAAACAAAATATAAACTTGGAAAACGTGGTGAAGAACATAATAGAGCTGGTTACTTCACAATAGGAGGGCAAACAACTAACAGTGACTTGTTACAGTTATTTCTGTTATTTGCATTTTACACATTTCTGTATTTGCCAGACAACTAATTCAATGTAGAATTTTTATTAAATGGACTGTACGGATCCGGACGAGGTCCAGACGAATAAATATCAGAACGGAAATCAGAACCCAATTAGCCTAGATTCAACATGCAAGCAGCAAAAACTTTTTTTCTGTCTTAAAACTTCACAGTAGCAAATTGTGCTGTCAATCGGATCAGTAGAACTCTCATTGTAGATACCCTAGCTTTTAGTAATAGCTGTAGTGTACAGATTTTAGTTCACTGGAGCAATTTAGACTTTCCTCTGCATTTCGATTGATTTCGTAGTGCACGTAACATATATGCACTTTTGTCCGTAGCTCTGCGAGACTGTTTCAACAATTTGATTAGCCATTGTTGTGTACAACCAGCATTTGGAACAAGTTTAATTGTATTCAGACTAAATGAGTCCAAAGTATACATTAAAGTGATTACATTCAAGTTTTTGTGAGTTGACGCATATACTAATTTTGTCACGGATTTACATAGCCGTAGTGCACCTGGGTCAAATAATAGGGATTTGTCAACTTTCTAACCTGAAGTTACCCGAGAAACAGCAGCTGTTCTGACTATCGAATGACATGTTAGCAAAATTAGAGCTAGTTGTAGAAATGTTTAGTCGCGAAGGGCAGGGAAATACTCGAAAACGCGAAGAACAACACCAAATTCTAGAAGAACTTAACGCAACAGATTCAAGTGCAGATGAACAAACCTGTGTTACAGAAAAAATAAGCACAATTGATTCTACTGCAGGTACTCAATCTCGTTTAACGGAAAAAATAAGCACCATATATTCTATTCCGAAAAGGTTAGCCCATTAGAAGCAAAAATAGAACAAAATGATCAACTGATAACCGAGCAAAGCCACTTAACTAGCGAGCAAGCTGAACTCAAAGAAATCGTTGAGAACCTATCTCAGCAACACATTACGCACGAAACTGAAAAACATGCTGAAACAAAGCTTGGTGAGAAAATTCTTACTATGTGAGATGAAATGTCCAACTACACCGCCCAACAAAGCAAACAAATAAACGAAAATACTGTCCTCTGGTTCCGTGAACAAAGCAAACAATCCCTTAGCGAAGTCCGACTTGTCTCCGACATCATTTAAAACATATAGAAGCTCTTCCCAAATCATGGAAAAACTATTGGAAAAACTTTACAGTGGCCACGACTATTATGCAGAAAATGTAAGGAAATGAAATCCGTGCCCTACGAGATGGCAGAACATAAAAATAACCTGAAATAGTTGTAAGCTGGCGCGTCTATTTTCGACGAAGATACTGCGTCTAGCTGAGGCGGCCACGTCAGTATAAATAACAATAGCAGTGTCTACGCCGTGAACAGAAAAAGTCAAGTCATTTCAGCCCCTATGCCATATGCTGAAGGTTCCATACCATACTTTCCCGCATATATCATAAAACACGTTCCGAGAAAGGCAACTCACTTATTTTCATCGGGATGGCATGATACTGTTCTCAAAAAGTAAGCTGACACTCGGCACGATGGGCCTGCGATCGTGAAGGCATTTCCTATTTATGGTCGCTTCCATCAGCCACTGGCATAGTGTCTACTTACTTTGCACGAACAGCACACACATTGTGGCGTTGATAAAATTATTTCGAAGCGTCCTTCTATAGAGCTGGAATGGCAAGCAAAAGATCTAATTTCTAGCAGAATATATGAATTCTAGACAACCGACGCTTTGAAGGAATACTTAACTTGCAATGACATCGAGAAGGCATTTTTGATCGAATACAGATGGAAGAACATTGAGAGAGATTGTGTAAGGATAAATTTAGTCTTGATACATAACAAAGTAAGGAAGTCATTGTGTGTACTATTTAGGGTGTACAATATACTAAAGCTCATGTCCTTGTATATTACATGAATAATTATAGTTATCTACAATGTGTGGAACAGAGATTTGACTTACTCTTTAGGAGTTAATTTGTGTCCCCTTTTCTGAAGATGGAGACTACACCAATGAGAAACAACTCTTGTTCGTCAACTCAAAATATTAGATACTTAAATGACGAGCTCTACCACTTATGATTAATACGATTGCAAGAACCGTGAGAAAAGTAGGTAAAGTAAAACGTACAGAGAAGTGTATGAGTTAAATTGTTAATCTTTCGTTCTCGATGCAAACAATGAACTATTAGGTAAAAAAACAATTCCACTTCTGTGAATCTCTGTCTTTGAATCAAAGCAGCATTAATGCTCTCAGCATACAATGGAGGACCAGAAGCGAAAATTAGGTGTCCTATAGGAGGGCGGCACGGTCAGTTAATTGTTTCAGACTATTCACAACTGCAGGACTCGAGACAGTGGCAAAAATCAGAAAAAAATAAATATAAATTTGCAGCAAGAGGAAGGGATCGTCAGTGGTGTGTAATACACAGGAAGTTAATCAACTATACATATTTTATTGGCAGTATATTTAAATTATGTAGCTACTTACAAACACAAGGCAGGACAAATAAAATTGCCCGGACAATAAGTAATTTTTTTACATGGAAGATTCGTTCTTAAACTGTTACGCAATGTATTTCTGAATACTATATGTCCGTACCATTGATCAACGTATTCATTCTCTTTAACTGATTTGTAACTGGACACCATACTCAGTACTACCAGTGACTGTCCTGTTTATTGCCTTCTTTTCACTTCTCTTTTACTGCGGTACGGGACTGCAGAATTGAGACACTGAGTTGGCTGGCAAAAGATAACAGTTTTCATGAATGGAACGAGACCGGTCGTAAAGTTGTTAAGCCAGAACTGAGTTTCTGTCTCAGGTAGCCAACACGGTAACTCGCACCTCCCCCCCCCCCCCCCCCCCCACCCCACGCACTTCGGGCGTGAGAACTGCTGTTGCCTCAGTGGCCACTCTTTAGAATAATGTTCTATTTAAATTTAAAAAAAAAAAAACATTTCCATTGGTTCATAGCGATATATTCAGTAGAGCGCGCACTTTTCCATGCGTGTCTGCGTGGGAGCGCTCTTATTTGCTAACTTCATGGAGTGGGAAAAACATAGCGGCTCCCTCTTCAAGAAACAACACTACTGCTTAATAATAGCAAAATCGGCAAGATTTGGAGGTAGTTCAACTTAATCACTGCAGTTTTACCGGACGGAGCTCACAATATTTGCTTCTAGCGATTGCCTAGATTCTTGGCCTGACAGGAACTGCCAAGTTTCAGAGAATTAAGATACGGTACTCTTGCCGCTGGGAGATCTGGTACGTACAGTCTTGTACGAAGGTGTCACTACTTGAGTATTGATTGCAGGGGGCAATATGAACTGAGACTCCAGCCGTGACCGGTACTACCTGCCACATTCACGCTATGCAAGTTTGATAAGATGGGCCAGTATTGGATAACCGATGCAGTAGCAATTTAAAGTTCGCCCCATTCAGAAGTCAACTGAACAGTTTACACGATTTGCAGCCAGCTAGTTGCTCTCATTACGCACTCTGAAGAACTTTATTGTGCTCTAACTTGTTTTTCTTCTGTAATCTACTAACCACTCTGGCAGTCATTTGTCATATCCGCAAAATATTCTCATAACTATGCTTTTATCACACCTATCCATCTGTGTCGAAGTTAGATTTTAAAACTGTAATCCCTTGTCCACTTATTACACTTTTATTCTGTTATATCCTTGGATAAACCCTATGTTTAACTTCACGATTATACATTTATTTGTAATACTGATCACTGTGTTACATATAGATGACCCCTCCTCTCAGTAATAGATCGATGTGCATGTTATGGTACCTATATATTTCATGCTTTATCGGGGTGCCTCTATTGATTATTGCTTCAACGAGATATTTCTGTTTACATGACATTATCATATCCATTAATATGCTTGATCATATTGGTGCTTCCCTTCTCTGAAAGTCACTAGATATCGGACTATAGCGTCATAGGGGTATATTAGACATATCGTAAGTTGGTGTCAGTCCTTCAGTTAGTGCATATTCAATAGGCTCCTGAAAAACAATGGTATATTGGTGGGGACATGAGCGAATGTCTCATGCCCTTTTGAAAATAAAGTTCCGTTAGCAGCACTGACTTTGCTGCATGTTACTTAATATCTTCTCCTGGCAACCCTACATGACATTACCAGTGGTGTTCACAAGCAAGCAGTATGATGCAGTTGTTTTGATTTTTATTACATTCCATATTTGTTACCACTGTGCGGGTAATGCATTAGAGTTTACCAAATTAAAATGTTTTGTGACTTTTAACTCTGAAGTCATAAATGGAAGTTAATGAAATGCTTTTACGCGTGGTACTGAACAGAAACTATCAAACGCATCTGAAATAAACATTTTAGGAAATTTAATAGTAAATATTCTTAGTTGTATTTTCTTCCTTGTGGGAAACTTTACCTCTTCGTTCTGCTGCGATGGTCGTCTCGAATAAGGGCCGCCGTAGAAGTTGCTAAGTGTTGACCGTGTCGCCTAATGAAAGACATATGTTGATGCAGTGACATGAACTGTTTGTCAAATAAATAGACGGGCACTGTAACTCACTTCACGTTATTTATATTAACCCAAAATCCAATATTATTGACAAAACCGTATCAACACGAAGGGCAGTAAAAGTTTTGTATCCTCTCTTCACCAAGACACATCACAGAGCTCTATTTTTTTTCCATGTTAAAACTAAAGTGGGAATCACATGGCTCATCTAAAAGCATTTCTGCTACGCAGAATTACTTGCCTTTTTTATCTTACGTATGTCCTCTTTGGAAGATCTACGAAGTGCCTTAACACCTGCCCCTAATGTGGGCTATGGATTCATATACATAGCACACAGTACAAAATTTACTTTCCTATTAATTTATACATTTCACGTTTTGTACCCAGAGGGGCAAGGTGCAGTTGTCTTTTTCATAGACGAAGGGTCAGAAAATTTCATTTTGGCCATTCAGCTGTTAGAATATTTGTTTATTATTCCTTGATATACTACGTGGTTAATATGTGCACCAACGCGGGAACCTCGTTTTTATCACATTCTTTGTATGCCATACATTTTACTAAAATTTTTCTTACATTATATTAAAATTACAAATAAATTATTACTTAACATGTATAAGAAAAATACACTCCTGGAAATTGAAATAAGAACACCGTGAATTCATTGTCCCAGGAAGGGGAAACTTTATTGACACATTCCTGGGGTCAGATACATCACATGATCACACTGACAGAACCACAGGCACATAGACACAGGCAACAGAGCATGCACAATGTCGGCACTACTACAGTGTATATCCACCTTTCGCAGCAATGCAGGCTGCTATTCTCCCATGGAGACGATCGTAGAGATGCTGGATGTAGTCCTGTGGAACGGCTTGCCATGCCATTTCCACCTGGCGCCTCAGTTGGACCAGCGTTCGTGCTGGACGTGCAAACCGCGTGAGACGACGCTTCATCCCGTCCCAAACATGCTCAATGGGGGACAGATCCGGAGATCTTGCTGGCCAGGGTAGTTGACTTACACCTTCTAGAGCACGTTGGGTGGCACGGGATACATGCGGACGTGCATTGTCCTGTTGGAACAGCAAGTTCCCTTGGCGGTCTAGGAATGGTAGAACGATGGGTTCGATGAGGGTTTGGATGTACCGTGCACTATTCAGTGTCCCCTCGACGATCACCAGAGGTGTACGGCCAGTGTAGGAGATCGCTCCCCACACCATGATGCCGGGTGTTGGGCCTGTGTGCCTCGGTCGTATGCAGTCCTGATTGTGGCGCTCACCTGCACGGCGCCAAACACGCATACGACCATCATTGGCACCAAGGCAGAAGCGACTCTCATCGCTGAAGACGACACGTCTCCATTCGTCCCTCCATTCACGCCTGTCTTCAAGTATGAATGTTGCTGTCTCTCCTTTAACTTGGAACAAAAATTTGCACCTTCTCTATCCTTTCTTCTCTACTGTCGTTAGGTCGTCAGTGAGTGCTGGCGCCAATGTTCTAAGTTCCTCACAGTTATTGTTTCCCGCACCACACAGAACATTATTTGTGCCCATGACGGTGTGTGAATAGTTCGTAGTGTCCACTGAGCGTAACTATTTACACCTAGCTATGAATTCCGTAAGCTACGACGGTCTCCACTTTATCGTGACGCCGAAGGAACCTTTGCACAAGCTATTTCTGGATGAAATTTTCATCGACATTTTGGTGCGTGTTCACCTTTCCATTAGCACACATTTGTCACTGTTCCGCTTATACAGTTCGGCACTGCAGATTCATTAAACTGTCTGCATTGCAGATGATGAATGACTTGGCAACTGCGAATTTGAATCGTCGCATAGCACTATTTTTTAACTACTAGGTAGCAACTCCACACATTTCAAGTACGTTGTACAACTCATGTAGCACTCTTTCACACATATTTGCAGTTTGTAATACGTCTGATGCCGTGTAAGATTGGCTTTCACAGGTTCAAGAAATATACGTGTACATATTTACAAAGACATGAAACAAGTAAGTCATACAAGCACAGTTACAAGAAAATCTAATCTATATTCTAATAATAAAATTATAACCAGCCGACCAGTTGAAATGGATGAAGAAATTTTTTACCTAGGTTTAGACAAATATAAATTGGTCTTCTTCAGAAGGTAGCCCAAGGACAATGAACATCATAGGTTACCTTAGAAAAGTATGAAACTTGGGCCAAGAATAAATTTTAACACAAATTAGGGAACTCTTGCATTACAGAAATATGACAGCGACGACTGAAACTTACGATTTTATATTAGTAAGAACTAAGTTACCATCGCCGTTTTTACAATTGTCGGCATAGATCCATTTGCCAAAAATGAAAGATAGCCCTAGAACTAGGGTTTCTCACGTAAATATCTATATTCTAATTTTTGTTGATACCTTGACTTTTAGCTCTAAGAAACTTTTCAGTTATTTTTTTCAGTGTGTGAAGAATTTGCTTTTGAAAATCTTCACATTTCCATTAACAACCTGAAAAATTATACTATCATCAAAACGATCAAGAGAAATTTCAACACTACATGAGGAAAGGAAAACCACGGCAATTACATGAAGCAACTTCTGTTTAATATAGAGAACATACATTTTCTTGTACTATTATTTGTTTTCAAAAATAATTTATCCGACTTGGTAAGAGGACAAGTGAAATACTGTTTATAAATTCACCTTCAGTTCACAGAATAATGTCTCTTATATTCATTTCTACGTCTCAAAATGCTCTGTTTAATTTTTCTATTTTTCACTCAGCTATTCACTTGAAGCCGTCAACGGATTAAAAGTACTATGGATAGTTTGTATGTTGTTGTTGTTGTTGTCTTCAGTCCTGAGACTGGTTTGATGCAGCTCTCCATGCTACTCTATCCTGTGCAAGCTGCTTCATCTCCCAGTACCTACTGCAACCTACATCCTTCTGAATCTGCTTAGTGTACTGATCTCTCGGTCTCCCTCTACGATTTTTACCCTCCACGCTGCCCTCCAATGCTAAATTTGTGATCCCTTGATGCCTCAAAACATGTCCTACCAACCGATCCCTTCTTCTAGTCAAGTTGTGCCACAAACTTCTCTTCTCCCCAATCCTATTCAATACCTCCTCATTAGTTACGTGATCTATCCA
Organism: Schistocerca gregaria; assembly: GCF_023897955.1. Taxonomy (NCBI): domain Eukaryota; kingdom Metazoa; phylum Arthropoda; class Insecta; order Orthoptera; family Acrididae; genus Schistocerca; species Schistocerca gregaria. The sequence goes on from NC_064921.1 coordinate 137,333,769, forward strand.
CCTTATCTTCAGTATTCTTCTGTAGCACCACATTTCGAAAGCTTCTATTCTCTTCTTGTCCAAACTAGTTATCGTCCATGTTTCACTTCCATACATGGCTACACTCCAAACAAATACTTTCAGAAACGACTTCCTGATACATAAATCTATACTCGATGTTAACAAATTTCTCTTCTTCAGAAACGCTTTCCTTGCCATTGCCAGTCTACATTTTATATCCTCTCTACTTCGACCATCATCAGTTATTTTACTTCCTAAATAGCAAAACTCCTTTACTACTTTAAGTGTCTCATTTCCTAATCTAATTCCCTCAGCATCACCCGATTTAATTTGATTACATTCCATTATCCTCGTTTTGCTTTTGTTAATGTTCATCTTATATCCTCCTTTCAAGACACTGTCCATTCCGTTCAACTGCTCTTCCAAGTCCTTTGCCGTCTCTGACAGAATTACAATGTCATCGGCGAACCTCAAAGTTTTTACTTCGTCTCCATGAATTTTAATACCTACTCCAAATTTTTCTTTTGTTTCCTTTACTGCTTGCTCAATATACAGATTGAATAACATCGGGGAGAGGCTACAACCCTGTCTCACTCCTTTCCCAACCACTGCTTCCCTTTCATGCCCCTCGACTCTTATTACTGCCATCTGGTTTCTGTACAAACTATAAATAGCCTTTCGCTCCCTGTATTTTACCCCTGCCACCTTTAGAATTTGAAAAAGAGTATTCCAGTCAACATTGTCAAAAGCTTTCTCTAAGTCTACAAATGCTAGAAACGTAGGTTTGCCTTTTCTTAATCTTTCTTCTAAGATAAGTCGTAAGGTCAGTATTGCCTCACGTGTTCCAACATTTCGACGGAATCCAAACTGATCCTCCCCGAGGTCTGCATCTACCAGTCTTTCCATTCGTCTGTAAAGAATTCGCGTTAGTATTTTGCAGCCGTGGCTTATTAAACTGATAGTTGGGTAATTTTCACATCTGTCAGCACCTGCTTTCTTTGGGATTGGAATTATTATATTCTTCTTGAAGTCTGAGGGTATTTCGCCTGTCTCATACATCTTGCTCACCAGCTGGTAGAGTTTTGTCATGACTGGCTCTCCCAAGGCCGTCAGTAGTTCTAATGGAATGTTGTCTACTCCGGGGGCCTTGTTTCGACTCAGGTCTTTCAGTGCTCTGTCAAACTCTTCACGCAGTATCGTATCTCCCATTTCGTCTTCATCTACATCCTCTTCTATTTCCATAATATTGTCCTCAAGTACATCGCCCTTGTATAAACCTTCTATATACTCCTTCCACCTTTCTGCCTTCCCTTCTTTGCTTAGAACTGGGCTGCCATCTGAGCTCTTGATATTCATACACGTGGTTCTCTTCTCTCCAAAGGTCTCTTTAATTTTCCTGTAGGCAGTATCTATCTTACCCCTAGTGAGATAAGCTTCTACATCCTTACATTTGTCCTCTAGCCATCCCTGTTTAGCCATTTTGCACTTCCTGTCGATCTCATTTTGAGACGTTTGTATTCCTTTTTGGCTGCTTCATTTACTGCATTTTTATATTTTCTCCTTTCATCAATTAAATTCAATATTTCTTCTGTTACCCAAGGATTTCTAGCAGCCCTCGTCTTTGTACCTACTTTATCCTCTGCTGCCTTCACTACTACATCCCTCAGAGCTACCCATTCTTCTTCTACTGTATTTCTTTCCCCTATTCCTGTCAATTGTTCCCTTATGCTCTCTCTGAAACTCTGTACAACCTCTGGTTCTTTCAGTTTATCCAGGTCCCATCTCTTTAATTTCTCACATTTTTGCAGTTTCTTCAGTTTTAATCTACAGGTCATAACCAATAGATTGTGGTCAGAGTCCACATCTGCCCCTGGAAATGTCTTACAACTTAAAACCTGGTTCCTAAATCTCTGTCTTACCATTATATAATCTATCTGATACCTTTTAGTATCTCCAGGGTTCTTCCACGTATACAACCTTCTTTCATGATTCTTAAACCAAGTGTTAGCTATGATTAAGTTGTGCTCTGTGCAAAATTCTACTAGGCGGCTTCCTCTTTCATTTCTTAGCCCCAATCCATATTCACCTAATATGTTTCCTTCTCTCCCTTTTCCTACACTCGAATTCCAGTCACCCATTACTATTAAATTTTCGTCTCCCTTCACTATCTGAATAATTTCTTTTATTTCATCGTACATTTGTTCAATTTCTTCATCATCTGCAGAGCTAGTTGGTATATAAACTTGTACTACTGTAGTAGGTGTGGGCTTCGTATCTATCTTGGCCACAATAATGCGTTCACTATGCTGTTTGTAGTAGCTTACCCGCATTCCTATTTTCCTATTCATTATTAAACCTGCTCCTGCATTACCCCTATTTGATTTTGTGTTTATAACCCTGTAGTCACCTGACCAGAAGTCTTGTTCCTCCTGCCACCGAACTTCACTAATTCCCACTATATCTAACTTTAACCTATCCATTTCCCTTTTTAAATTTTCTAACCTACCTGCCCGATTAAGGGATCTGACATTCCACGCTCCGATCCGTAGAACGCCAGTTTTCTTTCTCCTGATAACGACATCCTCCTGAGTAGTCCCCGCCCGGAGATCCGAATGGGGGACAATTTATCTCCGGAATATTTTACCCAAGAGGATGCCATCATCATTTAATCATACAGTAGAGCTGCATGTCCTCGGGAAAAATTACGGCTGTAGTTTCCCCTTGCTTTCAGCCGTTCGCAGTACCAGCACAGCAAGGCCCTTTTGGTTAATGTTGCAAGGCCAGATCAGTCAATCATCCAGACTGTTGCCCCTGCAACTACTGAAAAGGCTGCTGCCCCTCTTCAGGAACCACACGTTTGTCTGGTCTCTCAACAGATACCCCTCCGTTGTGGTTTCACCTACGGTACGGCCATCTGTATCGCTGAGGCACGCAAGCCTCCCCACCAACGGCAAGGTCCATGGTTCATGGGGGGGGGAGTTTGTATGTAGTAAAGCAAAAATATATACTAGAAGTGTTTTCATTTTTTACTGTCAGACAGACTCTCCAAATTTCTATAACGATTATAGGTTTTTGTATTTTTCGTAAGGCCTATAGGCGCTGAAGTGGTTTAGATGTGCTGACCTATTATGTTTAGCGCATGGTTCTTATTTTTTTACTTGGTTATAGTCCAACTGCTTAACAAATAGCATCCCGGTATTAAGTGTATAATGTATGGTCAGGTGTCCATCAATTGCCATATTTTGTTAAGCTTTTTGTGTTTGGTATATTGAGGACGTGCGTGCAGTAGCACCTTCCGTCCAACGCGAAAAGTAGTTGTCCGACCTATTCTTTGATCAGACTGTTTTGTACTAGCTTGCTCCTTTGCTTTCAACGTTATGAAGAATTGTCTAGCGTTTCCTTCTAGCGGCATCTGTTTCAAAATGGTTCAAATGGCTCTGAGCACTATGGGACTCAACTGCTGTGGTCATTAGTCCCCTAGAACTTAGAACTATTTAAACCTAACTAACCTAAAGACATCACACACATCCATGCCCAAGGCAGGATTCGAACCTGCGACCGTAGCAGTCGCACGGTTCCGGACTGCGCGCCTAGAACCGCGAGACCACCGCGGCCGGCCGGCATCTCTTTCTCAGAAAATTTAGCTAAGGGTCTATTTTATAAATTCGACTGGTGTAAAACGTTTTTATAATAATTGCTGTTTGCTGAAGGGCGTCACATATTCAATGCACTGTGCAGTGTATACGTTCCGATAAAACTGTTAAACGCAAGAAATACTCGTGTTATTCGGCTGGCCTCGGGATGAAATTTGGATATATGAATATGTTTTATGTTATGTGATCTGAGAAATTCTTTCCACTTCGCACTTTTGAATTTATCACTGAGAATAGCTTCTGGTTTACCCACTCTCACAAAATATTCTCCCACGATGCGCTTGATTGTACGGTCTGCCGTTAGAGTTCTAGTAGCATATATACGCGGATATTTAGAAAATACAATGCTATTACGTGTTTCTCTCCTCCTTTTGCCGCCGGAAAAGGTCCTGTGTCATCGACTAAGAGATCAAGAAACTTTACTGGTGTGACAAGACGTAATTCATCAAATCGTGATGTGTTTAAGTGTTTCGTCTTTTGACATTTCTTGATGACCTCTTGTACTCTACTTTTAATGTTACGGAAATAGCAGTATGACAATATTTGCTGAGCACACTTGGCTATCCCATAGTAACCCCATGAGTTATTTGTACACTGGATAAGACATCTACAAATGCTACGGTTGAACAAACACACCAGTTACCAGACTGGACCGTTCGACGATAAAACAGTGACTTATAAAGTTTTCTGAATTCTGCATCGTTAGTATTTGCTAGTTGTTGCCTTGTCTCGTTCCATTGAGTGTCTTCCTCTTGAAGCTGACTCATATCCTTACACATTTTCAAAAAAAAAAAAAATTGCATGTTATACAATGCAAATGCTGATACAAGGACGTTATGTATGTACCATGTGGATGTCACATCAATGTCCCAAATTAACTTCTCCAACAAAGACTTTTGATATTGATTCCTAAGAGTGTCTAGCGCCCCGAAACTGAGACCATTTTGTCGGTACTGTGTCTCCACATGAAGTGCTCATTCCAACATATCCCAGCACTAGGTCTCTTCGACATTATCTCCCAGAACGTAACATTAAATTTCCTTAAGTCACTGTAGTTCAACCCTTCCAAACTGTGTGTTCCCCCACTGCCACAGCGGTCCGGCTTCTTATTGGCTGTCACTTTTTACTTACTCGTATGCAACAGCCCCTCTACTAGTGACGTATCTTAACACAATATAAAACTAACAATTCTCGAGCGTATTGCTCGATTTACACATATGACGCCTTATCTGAAGCTCACTGAACCGTACGTTAATCTGATGTTCAGAAATAAATTATTTGCCATATGATGTTAAACTAAGAGTTTGCAACATTTCTGAGCTAGTCTTCTGGTCAATAGTAAATTAAAATACAAGAAAATATAGAGGTGTTGTGTTACTAGATATACACGGAAAAGTACTGCACAGATCTTACTTTTACATAATGGATGTGGCACACGTGTAATTTTGAATGCTATAGTGAGTTTTCAGATATTATTCAGTGTATCTAACCGTTATTTCCACTTTACTGTTAATAACTTCGAAACTGAAACGCCCAGCGTGTGTTTATGTGAGTTCTTTCCTTACAGTGAACGATCAAACTAACAGAGCTGCTTGCTGCAAAGTAATCGTTGCCCCAGCTGCTTACAATGTGCCGCTAAACGTTATTGTTAACATTCATAAACGTAAAGGTAAGTTTTCCTAAGCCTTTCGAGGGCTTGGCGAGAAATGAAAGTGACGGAAGCAGAACATTCCGAGGTACTCCATATCAGCGACCTCAGTGGTCTGTGGACATCGTGAGAGAGCAGAGTGCGGCCCTCTGCGGAACTCACAGAATTCGAACGAGATCAGGTGATTGGGTGTTACTTGTGTCATACGTCTTTACGCGGGATTTCCACACTTCTAAACATCTCTAGGTCCACTGTTTCCGATGTGAGAGTGAAGTGGAAAAGTGAAGGGACACGTACAGCACTAAAGCGTACAGGCCGACCTCGTCTGTTGACTAACAGAGACCGCCGACAGTTGAACAGGATCGTAAATTGTAAGAGGGAGACATCTATCCAGACCATCACACAGGATTTCCAAACTGAATCAGGATCCACCGCAAGTACTGTGACAGTTAGGTGGGAGGTAAGAAAACTTCGATTTTATGCTCGAGCTGCTGCTCATAAGCCACACATCACGGCGGTAATTGCCGAACGTCACCTCACTTTGCGTAAGGATAGTAAACAATGGAAGATTGAACAGTGGAAAAACGTCATGTGGAGTGAAGAATCCCGGTACACAGTGTGGCAGTCCAATGTCAGAGTGCCGGTATGGCGAATGCCTGGTGAACGTCATCTGCCCGCGTGTGTGGGGCCAACAGTAACGTTCGGAGGAGGTGGCGTTAGAGTATGGTCGTGTTTTTCATGGAGGGGGCTTCCGCCCCTTGTTGTTTTGCGTGGCACTATCACAGCACAGGCCTAAACTGATATTTTAAGCACCTTCTTGCTTCCCCCTGATGAAGGGCAATTCGGGAATGGCGAATGCATCTTTCATCACGATCGAACACCAGTTCATAATACACGGCCCGTGGCGGAGTGGTTACACCGCAATAACATCCATGTAATCGACTGGCCTGCACACATCCTGACCTGAGTCCTGTAGAACACCTTTGGGATGTTTTGGTATGCTGACTTCGTGCCTGACCTCACCGACCGACATCGATACCTCTCCTCAGTGCAGCACTCCTTGAAGAGTGGGCTGTCATTCCCCAAGAAACCTTCAAGCACCTGATCGAACGTATGCCTGCGAGAGTGGAAGCTGTCATCAAGAGTAAGGTTGGTCCAGCATGATACTGAAATACTGAATTCCAGAATTACCGATGGAGGGCGCCACGTACTTCGAAGACATTTTCAGCCAGGTATCCGGATACTTTTATCACATAGTATGTATACAGAAAGGTCATAGGAAGGAATCCATATGCGACAATATTTTTTATGTTCTGTTTTTACTTTACTTACACTGCAAATAAACCGACATAGTGCTCAGTAATTTCTACTCATTTGTATTTTCCTAAAAGACATGAAAAGGGAAGTAAAAGAAACCTTGGTGGATGAGCCTGTGACAAAATAGAGGTCTGTCCTCATTACTGCAGCAAAATCTGGGAACCTTACAACATTACACGAAGACTTTTGAGTAGAGTAACGAAGCCTTATCAGCAGGAGAACAAATTTCTTCCGTTGACTGTCTCGTATGGAGCACACAAAAAAAATCCACACAATTATACGACGAGATTTTGGAGGATGAAGCATTACATTCATGCAGTATTAAAGTGATCTCCCACCAAATACACTTGCTGGTGTCACCCTGCGATGTCTAGTTTTATCGTCAGGTGAAGAACTGCTACAAAACTGCTATCATATCATCGAGAGAGAAAAAGAAATCACATCTTAATAAGAATGCATCTGAATGCATTCCATTGCCAACATTTCGTGAAGTGAAGCGTTAAGGGTGGTTGTATGCCACGCTCTGCTATGAGACAGAGCCTTTTATGAAATTAAATCGAATTAAATTTAAGAAAGTAAATCATGTTTGCTTTTCTACAGTAACTCGATAACCACCATATAATTGTAAAGATACAGTGTTCATAACGTGTACAAGATGCTAAAAGGATTTATAGCTCCCCTGTGGTGAATGTCACCCCAGTACATGGGTGAACTGTACAATAGTAAAACTATGTAATTTTACACTACTGACCATTAAAATTGCTACACCAAGAAGAAATGCCGATGATAAACGGGTATTCATTGGACAAATATATTATTCTAGAACTGACATGTGATTACATTTTCACGCAATTTGGGTGCATAGATCCTGTGAAATTAGTACCCAGAACAACCACCTCTGGCATTAATAACGGCCTTGATACGCCTGGGTACTGAGTCAAACAGAACGTGGATGGCGTGTACAGGTGCAGCTTCAACACGATACCACAGTTGATCAAGAGTAGTGACTGGCGTATTGTGACGAGCCAATTGCTCGGCCACCATTGACCATACGTTTTCAGTTGGTGGGAGATCTGCAGAATGTGCTGGCCACGGCAGCAGTCAAACATTTTCTGTATCCAGAAAGGCCCGTACAGGACCTGCAACATGCGGTCGTACATTATCCTGCTGAAATACAGAGTTTCGCAGTGATTGAATGAAGGGTAGAGCCACGGGTCGTAACACATCTGAAATGTAATGTCCACTGTTCAACGTGCCGTCAGTGCGAACAAGAGGTGACCGAGACGTGTAAACAATGGCAAGCCATACCACCACACCGGGTGATACGCCAGTATGACGATGACGAATACACGCTTCCAATGTGCGCTCACCGCGATGTCACCAAACATGGATGAGACCATCATGATGCTGTAAACAGAACCTGGATTCGTCCGAAAAAATTACATTTTGCTATTCGTGCATCCAGGTTCGTCGTTGAGCACACCATCGTAGGCGCTCCTGTCTGTGTTGCAGTGTCAAGGGTAACTGCAGCCAGGGTGTCCGAGCTGATAGTCAATGCCGCTGCAAACGTCGTCGAACTGTTCGTGCTGATGGTTTTTGTCTTGCAAACGTCTCGATCTGTTGACTCAGGGATCGAGACTTGGCTGCACAATCCGTTACAGCCATGCGGATAAGATGCCTGTCATCTCGACTGCTAGTGATACGAGGCCGTTGGGATCCAGCACGGCGTTCAGTATTACCATCCTGAACCCACCGATTCCATATTCTGCCCACAGTTATTAGATCTCGACCAACGCGAGCAGCAATGTCGAGATACGATAAACCGCAATCGCGATAGGCTACAATCCGACCTTTATGATAGTCGGAAACGTGATGGTACGCATTTCTCCTTCTTACACGAGGCATCGCAACAACATTTCACTAGGCAACGCCGATCAACTGCTGTTTGTGTATGAGAAATCGGTTGGAAACTTTCCGCATGTCAGCACGTTAGGTGTCGCCACCGGCGCCAACCTTGTGTGAATGCTAAGAAAAGCTACTCATTTGCATGTCACAGCATCTTCTTCCTGTCGGTTAAATTTCGCGACTGTAGCACATCATCTTCGTGGTGTAGCAATTTTAATGGCCAGTAGTGTATATAAGATATTGTCGTGTACACGTAAAATCCCTTCCTAGAAATAAATGCACAGTCTCAAAGTTTCGTGCCCTTCCGTTTTCGTGTCTGATACAAATAAAATATACTGTGCCTTATTTCGGTTTACTGCCAATGTCAATCAGTAAAAAACTAGAAATAAAAAAAGACTCTGCGTAGAAACCCGAGCCCACCACCATTGGACTACCATTTTCTACCCCTTCCGCTGTGCCAGGCGCTACTTCAAAAGTACACAAATGTAAATGGCTCACGCTTGTACCAACTTTCGCCACAAATGATATAAATTGTGTATGAAAATGAATTTCTTGGTTTTAATGTCTCCTAGAATCTGTAAAAAGTGATAAACACTATTCTAGTTTGTCGTGTTCGATTCAACAACTCTCCAAGTTTGGCTCCCCTACAGTTTGCCGCTCTGCTTGACCTTGAGACGGCACCAGTGCTGTTTTTCTTCCTCCATTCCCTCAGTTCAGTCCAGGCGTGCGTGCAGTGCTGCGCAGAGCAACTCAGCAAAAATGTGTACTCCGAAACAAAAAGCGCGGTGTGTTATTTGGTCTGTGAAAACTGAGTCAGTTATAACAGTGCAACGTGATTTTAGACGTCAGTATAGTGGTGAGCCACCTACAGCAAAAACTATCCGTGATTGGGTGGAGTCTTTCAAGGAAACCGCTAGTGTTTTAAAAGCAAAATCACGAGGTAGACAGAGAACTTCTGAATATGTTGTTGAACACAGGTCGTCCTTCGCCGAAGGGACGATATTGATCGGAAAAGGGGCTTGTGTTTTTCCAACAAGATGGCACCCCACCTCATTACAGTAACCATGTGCGATCAGATCTTGACGCTCACTTTCCAGGCACGTGGATGGGTATGGCTGGCCCAATACCTTGTCTACTACGAAGCCCATATTAACCGCACTGGATGTTTTCTTTTGTGGCCAAATAAAAAATTTCTAACAGTGAAAAGATCAGGGACATCAATTATTTACAGGAAAGAATAGTCACGGCGGTTGGGACAGTTACACCTGAAATGTTGGTGAATACGTGATGACAAGTGTAATATCGTCTAGACTCGTGCAGGGCAACAAATGGGTCCCACGTTGAAGTGTATTAACATTAAACAGAACTTGAAGGAATTTTCGTACATGATATGTACTCACTGATGTAATTTTTCTTTGATTTCCCCATAAAATTTACACTTAAAACCAAGGAGTTGTTTTTCAAACGTCCTGTATTTTTAAAACACTTGGCTGTCTGAAGTTCTTACTTCTTTGCAAAAACAGACATCATGCCTGATGGGATACTGCGATCACTGGTTATACGATATTACTTATAATCCGTCTTAATTGCAAAAATATTTATTGACATGACCGGTTTCGGTTCCTCTAGAACCATCTTCAGATCAGAAACAATAATGATACTAATTTACTATTTCACAAATGCAAACCTTTTTCATCTCATCTGATCAACATCAAACGTACCAGAACACACCTGCAATATGTAATAGTTGGAATAAATTTCAGGATTCAGGCGTATATATGATCAAATGTGATGACTGCTGTAAACAATATATAGAGCAGGGAGTAACTTTGAAAGAAGATTAAGGGAGCAGACCTACTCTGAAAACAAAACAGCGTTTGGGGTGCATATGGCTGCCTTATAGCACTCAGTCACGGACATTGAACAAAATTTAAACATCCTACATGGATCTCATAAAGGACGGTTTCTTAACATTTTGGGAGAAGTTCAAATATACACCCACAAAAAGAAAGATCCGGATTTAATCTTCAACGATCAAAGCGAGTTCAGTCATAACGCCTACTTCAGTATTTATGACGACTTACTGAGATGATCACTGTTGGGTATATAAGTCCAAGCCGAACGATAAGAGATGTTGAAAAAACTGGAAGATGCGCGCAGCGCGTAACGTCGTTGACGGGGTCCATCTGCACGGCCCTCTTACCCATGGCGATGGACATCAGACGACCGGACGGTTCGCGACACAACACCGAAATAGCGGGAACCACGGAAGCAGACCATGGAGGAAAATAAGTCTACTCCAGCGCCATGGATATAGATATCGCCCTTTGTTTTAAATCGTACGAAAATGATAATTTTGTTGTGTATTTTAATCTTGACAAGTACAGGTTTTAAGCTTGACATCTACTGATTTTAATTAAATATTTTTAGAGATAAAAGATAATTACCAAAATGTACTTAATACAGTATCTGCATATGTAATGAAAAAATGTACCAGACACCATCTGTCGGTAATAGTTTTATAATTAATTTGAATCACGTGCATTCTGCTAACCCATTTTAAGTGACGCAGCAGGTAAAGGTTGCTGTGTGTGGACGAGTTACTCCTGTAATCGAACCTGCAGGTGTTTTCTGGTACATCTGACGTTGAATGGACGGGATGAAAAAGGTTCGCATTTGTTAAATAGTAAATTAGTATCGTTATCGTTTCAGATATGAAGATGGTTCTAGAGGAACCGAAGCCGGTCATGTGAATAAACATTTTTGCAATCAAGACGGATTATAAGTAATATTGTTCTTAGTTCTGTCACTTTCATTTTTAGGCAAGTCCTGCGTATACACTGTCCAGTCACATTAAAATTATCAAAATTATAAACAACCAAGTTTCGCAGAGCGTACTACTGTGGGATGTGCCGGAAGAGAATCAATGTGGTTCTGAAAGCTATGAATGGGGAGGTGGAGAACAGTGCCTTGCCACTTGTGCTAGATAACTTGGTTGAAGATCCATGCCGTGGACAGCTCGATAGAGGTGGCTCCTCAGATTCTCGATGGTTTTTAAATCAATGGAGTTTGATGGCCAGGGGAGTATGGTAAACTTATGTTGGTGCTTTTAGAATCTCACACGTACACTGCGATCTGTGTGACAGCCACTGTCCAGAAACTTCCTGGCAGATTAAAACTGTGTGCCGGACCGAGACTCGAACTCGGGACCTTTGCCTTTCGCGGGTAAGTGCTCTACCAACTGAGCTACCCAAGCACGACTCACGCCCCGCACTCACAGCTTTACTACTGCCAGTACCCCGTATCCTACCTTGCAAACTTCACTGAAGCTCTCTTGCGAACCTTGCAGAGCTAGCACTCCTGAAAGAAAGGATATTGCGGATCCATGTCTTAGCCACAGCCTGGAGGATGTTTCCAGAATAAGATTTTCACTTTGCAGCGGAGTGTGCGCTGATATGAAACTTCCTGGCAGATTAAAACTTTGTGCTGGAGCGAGACTCGAACTCGCTGCAGAGTGGAAGTCTCATTCTGGAAACATCCCCCAGACTGGGGCTGAGCCATGTCTCCGCAATATCCTTTCATTCAGGAGTGCTAGTTCTGCAAGGTTCGCAGGGGAGCTTCTGTGGAGTTTGGAAGGTAGGAGACGAGCTACTGGCAGAAGGAGAGCTGTGAGGAAGGGGCGTGAGTCGTGCTTGGGTAGCTCAGACGGTAGAGCACTTGCCCGCGAAAGGCAAAGGTCCCGAGTTCAAGTCTCGGTCCGGCACATAGTTTTAATCTGCCGGGATATTACATGTCAGCGCAGACTCCGCTGCAGAGTGGAAATCTCATTCTGGATCCATTGTCCTGCTGGTAGATATCATCATTCCAAGGAAAAAGAAACTACATGCAGGGAACACATGGTCTCCCAGAACATATGAATACCTTTGATGAGCTGTTGATCCACTGTGCCTTCCATAATGACGAGGTCACCCAGTGAATGCCACGAAAATATTCCCAGACCATAGCTTTGTTGCAAGGAATTTGCTCTCAGGCTTTTCAAGCCAAGAACCATTTGCCCAACGGAGCATAAAAGACCACCTGTTGTCTCTCAGTGGGCACCCTGTTGCGGTACTTGACTACAAGTACCACCCTTAATTGCCGATGGACAGCAGTCACCATGGGTGCATGAACCACACTCCTGATGTGGACACCCATACGCAGCTTCGTTCATTGAACAGTCGTTGAACAGACAATGTTGGTAGCTCGTTGGTTCATCTGGGCAGTCAGTTGCTCAACAGTTGCTCGTCTGTTCACCCGTTCACATCTCCGACGCCGTCGCTTACCTGTATCATCGCCGGCCGCTGTGACCAATTAGTTCTAGGCGCTTCAGTCTGGAACCGCGTTGCTGCTACGGTCGCAGGTTCGAATCCTGTCTTAGGCATAGATGTGTGTGACGTCCTTAGGTACTTAGGTTTAAGTAGTTCTAACTCTAGGGCACTGATGACCTCAGATGTTAAGTCTCACAGTGTTTGGAGCCATTTGAAGCTTTTTGAACAGGTTTCATCAATGGGCCATGCTGAACCACTGTTGCCGGTTTTTGATAGCGCCATTATGCCATGCACGGTTTACTTTAACCGCAGCAGCTTGCGACCACTCTACAAACGGGGCCATTTCGGAAATGTTTGCACCCTTTGTCCCGACACCAAATTATCGTGCCCTTTTGGACGTCAGATATATCGCTCCGATTCTGCATTACCTACCCTTACCGACAAGTCGTATATATCCTCCATTGCTAATGCTACCACCTGGCGCTTGTGAGTGGTAATTGCAAGTTGATATCGAACATAGTCTGTGCTCACATTAATGTGAATAGAATGTGCTTCATAAATTTGGACGTCATCGGTGAGTGTAGGCACGATAACCGTAGTGATATTGAGGCAACGTCTGTGTTCAACCTACTTTCATGGAATTTCAAAGCAATGGCAGCAGATGTTCACTCTTGCAAATCCTTTCGCCCAAACTCTCCAACTGAAGACTACAACACTATTCTACACACAGATATCAAACTAAGAGAAACTATCCCTTCTTAAAACGACTATATGCGCAATACCGACTTTTAACTACATCCTTTTTCACTCTAAGCTGATGCTCCGTCTCTAATAATCTCTGTCGATGAAACTTTAAACACTAATCATCCACTCTTCATGTTGTGTTGACAGAATCCAACACCGTGTTACTAGTGGAGGCCAAAGTGCACGCGTTTTAGTTCACGCAGGCTGGCTTGAGGAGGGAAGAACTGTACTGGCGTGAGGTCTGGAACATGACAAGGACTTAAAATTCAGAAAGCGGGCGTAATTAGTTTGATACTTAACTTTAATCCATTAATGATGAACGTCGCTCTTGACGGTACATGAGGCACAATATTATCACTTCAGAAGACATGGTATCTGAATACAGCGCCTTGCTAGATCGTAGCAAATGACGTAGCTGAAGCTATGCTAAACTATCGTCATGCAAATGAGAGCGTATTAATCAGTGAACCATCGCTAGCAAAGTCGGCTGTACAACTGGGGCGAGTGTTAGGGAGTCTCTATAGACGAGACCTGCTATGTGGCGGCGCTCGGTCTGCAATTACTGATAGTGGGTACACGCGGGTCCGACGTATACTAACGGACTGCGGGAGATTTAAAGGCTACCACCTAGCAAGTGTGGTGTCTGGCGGTGACACCACACTTCATACCATCTTCTGGAGAGGTGAAACGTATTTGACACACATACTTGGTAAGCAAGCGTAACTACTGCGTGCCAGTGGATGGCATGCAGGCAGTACTGTGTATGAAAACTGGTAGCGAGTAAGCAAAATAAAAAATTATGACTAAAGACTGTTTTCTCCTCATGGTGTTGGTTTTTATTCCAACTTCATAGAATGTAAGCAACATGTAACATGATTCAATAGCACCATAGTTTAATCTTCTCCAGATTCTCGAAAACCCACATGTTATTTCCAGACAGTGCTGCAATCTAGACACACTCTTCTTATCAACATCTACCTGCAGCAGAGCTTGAAATCTGGTTTTTCAGGATAGAGTGGATCATGTTATGGTTGTGGAGGGGACAGTAATCAGTTACTGTTAGTTTGCACAAAACACATAAACCTTTATTTTCCTAAGAAGCATTTAATTACGCATTGCCAAAAAGGATCAAATTAAAACAATACGGCTGAACGTTGAAATGGCTCTGAGCACTATATGACTTAACATCAGCGGTCATCAGTCGCCTACAACTTAGAACTACCTAAACCGAACGAACCTAAGGACATCACACACATCCATGCCCGCGGCAGGATTTGAACCTGCGACCGTAGAAGTCGCGCGGTTCCGGACTGAGCGCCTACAACCGCGAGACCACCGCGGCCGGCTCTGCTGAAGGCCTAGTTAAGAAAACTTGCCATACCTCCTGGGCTGAAGGCCAAAAACCACACCAAAAACAAGAACGGCTGAAGTTATAAAGTTGCTTTAAGGAATACACGCAGCTGAAGGACTCACTTTAAAAAAATATTTCACGCAAATACTCGTCTGAGGGCCACACACAAGACATTGAACAACTCAGGGCAACAAGAATTTCAGATAGAGCAAATCTTTAAAAAAATTAAAAATTTAAACAAATCAATTTTCTAAATTTTAATTTAATAAGGCTGAAGGCCTCATCTTAAAAGCATTTCACATAAAAGCTCGGCTGAAGGCCACAGACTAGACACTGAAGAACTCAGGGCTTAAGACTTGGATAACAAGCAATTCCGATAGAACAAACATTCAAAATTTAGCTTTTAACAAATCAATCTTCTAATTTTAATTTAAGTCAGCTGAAGGCCTTATTTTAAAATTAAAACAAACCAAATTAATAGTTCGCTGAAGGCCTTGCTCAGTGCATCAGACTAAAATTAAAATTACAATCTAAAACCAACAGAACAGTGGTGCTCAGAAGTGTTCCAGGTGTCGGTCTGAGGTGGTAACTCCAACGTAAGGTGAGGTGAGACAAGCTGCCAAGAATAAGGTTAAATAATCGGATGGCTGAAAGAGCGACCAACAACCTACTCAATTTCCTTCTCCCTGACCAACGGTAGGACAACGGAAAATATCAGCCGAGTACGAAGATACCAGCAGCACTACAACTTCAAAATTGGCGTCTAAAAACAGCCAAGGCACAATAACCATTCTTAATAAAAAATATGAACAAACAACCAAAAGGCTGCCGAACTACACGCCGTGCCGGACAGCATCGATACAGCGAGGAAAAACACACTGTCGGATAATTACACTAACGACCATTGCAGGTAACTGGGGCATCAACGGGCACAAGGCAGAAAATACCGCTGGTGCACTTCACTGATAAGTAACAACCATAAAGGAAGATGGCTGAGAAATTTCGCCAACTCCAACACATTGCTGCTAGCCAGAACGACCCATTAAGCAACAACCGGCAATGAACGAAGAGATGTCACAGCAGTTGAGGTTTCGTAACAGATTAACTGATCACTCAGTTTCTGTGACCAGGTTCGGTGGGAAACGAACTTTGTAGCTCTCGCAGGTAGCGCCTCACAATCCGACTGTGTGCACACCGCCAGTGGTCCCGGGCTGACCTGGTGCCACAGAGACTTCCTCGCCGCTCTGTCCCAACCAGCCGACTGCCTGCGGCACGCAATAGCGTTGAAAAGGCTGCTCAGTTAAAACCACATATGCTGAACACCGTTCCATGAAACACTTCCACAAAAAACTCGAAAAATACTAAAACCAGTGACTGTGGAACAGCAAGGAGGAATCTCAAGTCGTCACACACGGAGAACCCAGAAGCGGTCGGCGACCAAATACACTTCGTCCGATGAGACGACCAACCGAACGACCAACCAAGGTCGTCCCCACTCAAGTCATGTGTGTCGGCAACGATAGGGCGAGTCATGGCTGTCCGGAGCTCACTGCTGCTCTGTCCCGACTCAATTCCCGACACTCGCTCACCCTGAACCGGGACGGCAGTACCGCAAAGGCAAGATGTCAAGCAATAAACGGCAAGAACACGAGTCACGCACAGCTCAGAGTTTTTATGTTGAAGGAGAACTGCTTTGCATGTAGTAAACTACTTCTAACAGCATTTTGCTTCGAGCATTCTGCGAAGTCTTCCTTCATAGGCAGAACTCTGCTTCCAGCACTGTGATATTACCACTTTTAACTTTAAAGAACTTGTTTTTCTGTTTTCTACCGCTCCCACTCACTCTCGCCTTTGCTGTCTTTGTCCTTAGATCTTATTGTGTGCTTATGTATGCAATCTACATTTTCTGTGAGTCGTCCTCACATTCCAACAGAAGGAATATGTAGAGTTTGCGAACCTTAGTACTGGAGCTTACGACATCAACTAAGCTGCCTTATAGGTGAGCAACCTCTTTAGCCTGGTACTATTTAGAATTGTTAATAAATTCCGGAGGAAAATTAAATGAGACACGACTAACTCTGTTCACAATAATTTCATTCACTTATTTATCCTTGCATTATTCGCAACTAAATTATTTGGTTTCTTAATTTACTGTATATAAAGTTCAAAGTTCGTCTCACAGTGCTGTAAATTAACAACTGGAGGCATTTACTTCTTCACTGCATAGTCAAACGTACTACCACGAAGCATAGCTTCCGAAGTTACAGGGCGTCTGTCGGACTTACTTAATCTTCTCACAGTGGATACAGTTTCTGTTTGTTGTTATGAGGTTCAACGGGTTCTCCATAATTATCCGTGTTGGAGCTATGTATAAAGCTACATTTTATGTACTGTCAGCCACGAAGCTGTAGTTAATTTTTATCCCGTTCGCAGCTGCATCGGTTATACGCAACAGTTAATTTCGGTTAAAAAATATTAAAAAATGGCATATATTCAGTGTGTCGCTAATTGCAACAGCTATCTGGATGCACAATGACTGGACATCTCTCCCGTGTGTCATTAGCGGCCAGGCGTATATTCCGATGCCCCACACCCTGGAAGCTTTTACGATAATTGCCCTTCACCACAGAATGAAAGCTCGTAGGGAAATACGTTTCGAACGTGCCGCAATGTGAGTTTGGAGATTATAGCTGAATGGCATATTTTCTTGGAGCTACATAATCTCGAAACACATATGATGAAAATACGGTTAGTAGTTAGTCTCCATGTCTGTTTAACTTGTAGAAAACGTAAATAGAAAATTTGAACCGGAGAAGAATTCGAACCGAAAAAACGTGGCTCCTGGCTTTGTACTTTTCAGTTCAGATGTCCAAGTGCGCCTAAAGAACCTACTGACACATTTAATAATAGCCAGTAGCCAAAAACGGAAAGTATCCATGTTTGAGTCGGTAAGTGAGCTGAACCGTTTGGTTGCAACAGCTGGTGTTGGACGTTCGAATCCTAGCCCAACAAACTTACTATGTCCAGTAAAGTCTGCACCAAGTATTATGTGTGTGAAATCTTATGGGACTTAACTGCTAAGGTCATCTGTCCCTAAGCTTACACACTACTTAACCTAAATTATCCTAGGGACAAACACACACACCCATGCCCGAGGGAAGACTCGAACCTCCGCCGTGACCAGCCGCACAGTCTATGACTGCTGCGCCCAAGACCGATCGGCTAATCCCGCGCGGCACTGCACGAAATTAGGAGCGAATTCTAATTTCTGAAGACTAACGAAATTGTATCTAACTGCACTTAGAGATGAATTATCTTTTATTAAACGTTTGTTAAGTCAGTTTAAGATTCCTGTCATATGACAATGAAGAAAGAGTATGTAAGTCCTCTGAGGGAATGGCAACTACTTAAGGCACGGGACTGTTCTGGAAGGCGGAAGTTGAAAATTTTAGTTTCCGGAATTGGTGGCGAATCACTTCAGATGAATGATAGAATGCGTTTACTGACTTTAGAGCGGCTATTATTTGCCCAGTCACTCTCTTGTTTGTCTACTGATCCATTTCTAATGACGTCGATGTTAGTAGGACATTAACTTTTTTTCGATAACAGCAATGCCCTTTCGTGAAGCTTGTGAGCTGATTTTTTTCGTTATTTTCTTCTTTTATGTGCGGAAATTATACTAATTTGATGACTGAGATACTGTGAGTATTTTATCTAGTTTATAGCATTTGCTCCAAAATTTCCTAGGTTATACTAATTTTTCAGTTCAGTTCCTGAAAAGTCTGATGGTTTTCTGAGAAATACGCCTCCCTACTATACATATCGTCTGTATCACTAATCGTAAATGTGCATTTGAGGGCGATCTAATGGTAAGAAACCTGTCGCGTTACACAAACTAATATAGTAACTTTAGCTGGCATTCCTGTAACAAAGAAAGATGTGACCATACCATGTTTGAAGTGTGAATTTCTCGTGTACAATCAGATATAGTTCCCGAGATTGTGGAAATATCGTGGAATATGTCAAAACAGAATAGCCTCCCAGTCTAGGCCTGTGCACATTCACCACGTTAGTGGAATATAGGCATGCATTGTATTACATAAAGTCTTCTTCCATAGATCACGAACACGACATTTCTTAATGTTGTGGAACGTGTATGTTTTAATTGTGGTTTCTTTAGACGATATAATTATTTTTGTTTTACATTTACTACTTCATACATAAAAATTCATCTGTTGAGTAGAATCACTTGACTTTCAGAAATTGTTTTAGTTTGTTTTTAAATGCTGATTGGCTATCTGTCTGACTTTTAATGCTGTTTTGTAAATGACGAAAGACTTTTTGCAGCATAATTCACCCCTTACTGTGCCAGAAAAAGATTTAACCCATAATAGCGAAGAACACACTTTCTTTTAATATTGTAGCTCTGCATTTTTTTTATTATTTTTGAAGTGGGATGGGCTGTTAATAATAAATTTCATAAGTGAATATATGTATTGTGAATGCACTGTGAATATCTCTAATTCATTAAATAAAAGTCTGCAAGGTGGTCTTGGGTAGGGTTCAGGTATTATTCTTATTACACACTTTTGTGCAATGAATACTTTTTTCTTAATGGTTGATTACCCCAAAATGTGATGTCCTATGAAAGCAATAAATAATAAAAGGGATAGTAGGATAATTTACTGTTATGTTTTTCACCAAAATTTGCAATCACCCTAATGGCATTAGTAGCTGAGCTCACACGTTTCACCAGATATTTAATGATTTTTTTTTCCAATTCAATTTCCATTTGCGCACACCCACAGAAATTTTGAGTATTCTACCTTCGCAAGAGACGTCTGTTTGATGTCTAGATTTATCAGTCGTGTTATGCCATTTACTGTACACAGCTGTATATACTGTGTTTCCTCAAACTTTAGTAAGCGTCTGATTTGCAAAGAACCACTTATAATTTTCCGAAAGACATTGTTTACAGTTTCCTCAAGTTATTCCTGTCTTTTAAGTGTGATTACTGTACTTCTGCCATCAGTAAAAAGAGCTAGCTTTTTTCTTTCATGAATACAGAGTAGCTAGCCATTACTATATAGTAATACCAATAAGGACACAAGGCAGAACCATGTGAAACACAGTTCTTGATTCCTCACCAGTAAGAGGAGTGCTGATTTTTGCAGACTGACTGTATCGTTAATTTCAACCTTCTGCATTCTTCCACTTAAACATGAATTAAACCATTAGTGCACTGTCACACTCATACCACAATACTTAATCTACAAGATTTTCATGCTTCACACAGTCAAAAGCCTTTGAGAGGTCACAAAAATACCACTGGGAGATATTTAGTTATTCAGAGTATTCAGTACTTGATCAGTGACGCATATATAGCATCTTCTGTTGAAAACCATCTAGGAAAAACAAGCTGAAATTTTTTTAGTACTTTGTTTTTACAAATATATGATGCCATTCTTCAATACATGACATTTTTCAACAATTTCGGATAAAGCTGTCAGAAGAGAGACTGGACAGTAGTTGTTACCATCAGATCTATCTCACTTTTTACGCAATGGTTCAACAATAGCAAATTTCAGTCTATCCAGAAAGATGCTCTGTTTCAGTGAGCTGCTACATGTGTGGCTGAGAATCCTACTTCTCTGTTGGCAACAAGCTTTTAGTGCGCTATTGGAAATGCCATCAAGTCCACACGGGCTTTTACTCATGAGTGAATGTATTATTATCCTAATCTCAGAGGGTTGAATTCCAGTTTCATCAAACTGCGTAGGCATTGCACCTTCTATACACAGCCTTGCATTTTCTAACAAACAGCTGGATCCTATTTTCTCTATAACAGATAAAAATGATTATTAAAAATATTTTTTACTTGTGACTTTTTGTTAACAAATAGAGTCTAATAGAAATGCAGTCTTCCTGCTCTCTCATTTTTCATGTTTCCCTTTAAACAACAATCCAATTATTTTAATTTTATTATCAGAGGTGCTAACCTCAGACATAATGCATATACTTCTGGACATTTTTTAATAACTTTTCTTAACACACTACAGTATTTTTTGTAATGTTTGACAGTTTATGTATCATTATACCTTCTGCCTATAAGATACATTTGCCTTTTCTGCTTTCAATATATTTTTATCCCTCTAGTAAGCCACAGATGTTTAGATGGCTTTTTATAATTATGGTTCACTGTTTTCTTTGGGAAACTATTTTCAGATATACTTACAAAGGTATCATGAAATTGGTTAAATTTTAAATTAGCATCAGGTTCCCTGTATGCCTCCTCCCAGGCTGTTACAAACTTTTCCTAAATTTGCGGTTGTTAAATGGTTAATTGAATGCTCTATTCTGAAGGACTCCTTTTTATTATTATATGCAGCTATGTCATATACTGTAACTAGCTGTGCGTCATGATCACGAAGACCATTCTCACCAGGAAAAGTTTTTATTTGATTCGATTTATCTTGGTTCATAAAAGCTTTATCTTTCAGTACGCTGCTTTCCTATACTATGACTAGGATATCCAATAACTGACCTCAAATTGAAAGAACCAAGTAATACTTCAAGATCATTCTCTCTATCAGACTCTTTCAGAAAATATACATTGAAATAGCGACACATAACTTACTTCTCTCTGTCTGACAGATAGCACAACATAGAATCCAATTTTTTCAGAAATAGATTACAACTTTCCAATGGACGCCCATGCACTGCTACAGTCGTAAAAGTAGCATTACTTAGTTTAAGCTCAAAGACACATGCTTCTATATGTTGCCCTACACAAAATTTTTTCGTTTCTAAATATTTCACCCTGTCATAAATATTAACATGTATGGCACTTCTATATGTTTCTCTACACATTTTTTTTAGTTTCTATAGGTTTCACTATGATAATTAGTGAAATGTATGGCTACTCATCCTCTCACCATAGGGTCTCTACTTACATGTCCTGAAAGCTTATGTCCACCTACATTTACATTTTCCATATCTTTGAGTATGCGATGTTCAGACAGGCATAATGCATCTATTACACCCTTAGTTACTAAATTTTCTAAAGAAACAAGAAGCTCATTGACATTGTGTTGTACTCCCCTGATATTCTGAAACAATATATTTACATTATTTTTCACTGTTTGTTATGAGAGTAACATCTCTAGTACCTACCTGTATGAGGTTCTCATTAAGCTTAATTCACTGGTCATTGATCTTAGCCGGTAAAAAGAGACACTCTCATGAGTTACAGAGCACACTTAAAGATTTTGCTATCGTACCAGCCAACGTATCCTTCCCTTTGCCATTGAGATGGATGTCATGCAGTTCCACCTACCAACAGTACCAACAGAAACGCAGTTCATATCCGACAAAGTAGCCAGCCAAAGCAGCTGTTCCACCTCAGTATTGACCCTCCTTTCAAGGCTGCTCAATTAGATCCGATTATACCGCATGAAAGCAGGAACCAATCCAACATCCACATGCCTTGTTTTGCAAATGCTATCTTTATCAAATTACACTCAATATTGTACCAATCATACCTTTCCTGCTCCACCAGTATCACAACATGAGCATGCTTTGTAAAATCCTTGCACAATGATCTGTCACTTGCACTGGTCTGGAAAAAACTTGTGACCTGATATCTAGCACCTACTTTTTCCTGCAAGATCGTGCCTACATATCTTCTGTGGCTACTACCAAACACCACAACTTTCCTCCTACTTTCTATTTTTCTTAGACTATTGGTTTCCTACTGAAAGTCTACTAAGGATTAATTATACTTTCATCTACTGGAGCCTCTTCGGTAGCTGAGGTAGCAAGGCAAATGCATAGTTTGTGCCAGGGATAAAACTGTCAGATACTTTTCTCATTCTCTGGCCTCTGTTTCTTGCTACCACTCCCAACATGTCTTCATTCCCCTCCCTTAATCGTATCAGTTTCTCCCTAGCACTATCTAATTCAGCCATAAGGGCTCTAATCTCCCCTTCTTGTTGAGCTACTTTCCTATCCCTTGGACATACTCTGCAATGCCATCGAAGAGACCCATTTACTTCCCCAATTCCCATTCCACTATATCCCCCGCCCCTCCCCCTTCCAACTGTCACAACAGTTGCACAGAACCCAAGAACGCAGTATCCTACGGCAGCTCAAACACTTCACGCCGATGGTTGTTTACTATAGTTTAAAAAAATTTATCTACACGATAACAGTAATATACTGTTAACTACAGATCACAGCTACAGAGTCATTAAAGCTATGTGGTACACTAATATACGTATGTGCATACTATTAATATAGTAACGCAATGCATTTGAAATAACGATAAAATTGAAAAATTGAGTATCAGAAAAATTAGGGCTAAGATCGCGTCTTCTTTTATAATGTACTCCTCTGCATACAATCTTCACGGTGTTTATCGGAGTGGGACGAAGCATCACTCGAAGTCTTTATCCTTGACTGGTGATAAATTTAATTAGTAATTTTACTCCGGACTGAGTGTCTTGAACTTTGCAGTATCGTTTTTCTGACCTAGAGGGAAGGAGTGGTTCAGACTGTGGCTTATATTGTGTCGCCGTCTCTAGTTGTGTAACGGTATGTGAAACAATGCAGCGTCGAGTTAGCAAAAGTCTGACCACCACCGATATTATTTAAATGTGCTGTAGCGTAACGATTATCTCTCAATGTTCAAATATAGTTTATCACAATTATTTAGTCACTGTAGCTTGGTTAAACAGCTGTTTATGCCTTCTGATTTGCTGCAATAAGAGAACATTTCGTAGATCAATATTGACCTCAAGCATATTTTGATACCTAAGCACTTCAATTATTTATAACACAGCAATTTTAAAAATTCTGAGATCACTTTTTGCCGTCCTGAAATTAATTAAATCACTGTTATTAAGGCAGTTTCCCTCAAAACTGTCCCAGAATCAAATTCATGAAAAAATTCAATCAGATTCAAGTTTTCAGAAAACACAGTTTAATAATGAGAAATTTCTTCTGCAATTTCAGTTGGCCTTTGTTTCACATTGCATCTCAATATTGCCTATCGACTTGAAGTTGTTGAAGACATTTAAGCAAAGTCAGTGTTCGGAAAAATAGTTCTTCACTATCAGAGTCAAATAAAGACTCCAACAACAGCACGACAGCAGAAGTTTAACGGTGAACTGAGTGTTTTATTTTATTTATTTATTTATTTATTTTTTAACTTAACAACATACACGCGCAACGCACAAGATATGTACAGTTCGGAAGTCCAACTAAAAGTATTTACTTTTTACAACATTTTTATGATCCAATTGTTTAACAATAAGTCACAGGATTTTAACAATGGTGGAGCGATATTAGCCGTCGGGTGTTGGATGAAGTACTCCGCACTACAAGACGCTGATTCGGGTCGAACACCACAACACCTCCTCGGAAACTTCCTTGAAGCTATGTAACAAAGAAAAGAAAGAATTACTTTAGTATGTATTTTAGACATAAACAGATTACAAAAATTATTTGTATAAACAGGGCTTACCTGAGTACGCTTAAGCATAGAAATCAGAGCAGTGTACATCCAAACTGGTGCATTATAACGGGAACAATTTGATCAGTAATTACCGTCAACGATGAGAAATACGTTACTGTTGGAGCAAATGATAAAAACGGCGTGATTGTGCCCGTCTAAGCACTGGAGACGATGTTTACTGAGTGGATAATTGATTTTGTATTGTAAGTTGTATGTTACATTTTTTAACTGAGCGAAGGTCCACTTTTCCATAACCAGTAACCATCTCAGACAGCAGCGATCTATGGTTAGTCGAAACAACGGAAGCACAAATGCCTCTCCCCCACCATCCAGCCCCCGTTGAAAGATATCTGCTTTGTGAGGCTCACTGACTGTGTATATTTAGATAATTTAATGTCATATGTCGATTTCAGTACAATCGCATGCATATTAATCATACACGGGCAGATTGTTAGTGTCGTACATGGCGCTAAGCGTAGTATGGTACAGATCAAAGTTACGCACGAAGATCACGCGAAATATTACTTTGTCCTTTTGAAAACATACGTTATTCTAATATTATTGCCTTGGAATATAATTTCATACGAGCAGTTACTCTCCCCATACCACTTCTTAAAGGAGGTTTGTCATTACGTAGTATAATACCTCATTGCACCATGTAGTATGCAACAATTTGAATATAGTTTGGAAATTCTATTCAGAATTATGATCCACATGAGTTCAAAAAGAAATCCGTTGGAATTCGATTACTCGATAAATAGTACAATTCTCAAGGCTGTCAATTCAACTAAGTACCTGGGTGTTAAAATTACGAACAACTTCAGTTGGAAGGACCACATAGATAATATTGTCGGGAAGGCGAGCCAAAGGTTGCGTTTCATTGGCACGACACTTAGAAGATGCAACAAGTCCACTAAAGAGACAGCTTACACTACACTGGTTCGTCCTCTGTTAGAATATTGCTGCGCGGTGTGGGATCCTTACCAGGTGGGATTGACGGAGGACATCGAAAGGGTGCAAAAAAGGGCAGCTCGTTTTGTATTATCACGTTATAGGAGAGAGAGTGTGGCAGATATGATACACGAGTTGGGATGGAAGTCATTACAGCATAGACGTTTTTCGTCGCGGTGAGACCATTTTACGAAATTTCAGTCACCAACTTTCTCTTCCGAATGCGAAAATATTTTGTTGAGCCCAACCTACATAGGTAGGAATGATCATCAAAATAAAATAAGAGAAATCAGAGCTCGAACAGAAAGGTTTAGGTGTTCGTTTTTCCCGCTCGCTGTTCGGGAGTGGAATAGTAGAGAGATAGTATGATTGTGGTTCGATGAACCCTCTGCCAAGCACTTAAATGTGAATTGCAGAGTAGTCATGTAGATCTAGAAACAGAAATCTATCTTAGACACTGCCTGCTTGCTGTTTGCTGTTGTGCTTTCGTGAAATCTGCAACAATGTTGTCAAGAAGCGAGGTATGCGAAAATTTTGACTAGGGCCAGATAATTCTTTTACTACAGTACCGCATTTAATACAAAGAGTTGTATTTAGATCAGTTACAGTCCAATTCAAATTACGTTCTGTTTAGTCAAAGATTAGTATAGCAGTTTAAGATGGATAATTGTTTTGGTTACATACTTCTGCTTACACAGACTTTTTTATAGAGTGGGAGATAAATTTGGGTTATATTTCATACAAAAACCTGCAGAGGTGATGTTGCAGTTGAAGAGATCGGCAAAAGTACCGTCTAACATCTATTATCTCCATATGTTGTAGTATCATGCAATGTACTTTTAGCTCAAACGTAATGAGGTATCTCAAACAGACTGACCTCCCCGTATCAATCTACAGGATTCCGAAAACATCCGTCCCTAGGCGAATCTAGGAATACACATATAATTCTCTACGCAGCACCCGCAGCGACCGTCAAGACGACATGAGAGTAATTACAGCGCCCGCGAAGGCATGTAGCAATCTTCCACCGAGCGATCCATACGCGAATGAAGATGAAAGAGATCCTAATGCACTGATAAGCCAAACGATTATGACCGCTGACACCGTGCGCTCGATGGCGCCTGGTGGTGTTGCTGACACGGGACGCGATAACAAAAGTGTTTAAGCATGGCAGAGACTGGCGGGGGATCCCTCTAGCGAATGTATGGGCCGTAAATTGGGAATCCATTGAATTAAGTGACTTTGACGAAGGGTAGACTATTATTAGGCAAAGCCTGTGGAAGAGTATCTCGAAAACTGCGAAGTTAGTCGAATGTTCACTTATTACTGGTGTGAGTATCTACAGAGAGGAGTAATAGGGCAAAGAAACTACCACTAGGAACTAAATGGTAGGACGTCCACGACTTTTCGCAGAACGTGTGGTGTGGAGGTTTGTCTGCTCAGTGAAGTATGACAGATGGTGACCTGTGGCGTCTCTGCTGAGAGGGCACAATGTCGGTGCACACACAAGTGTTTCGGAGCACTTCGTTCACTGTACGAACACACCGTTCACCGTTCAACACTGAACAGGGAGCCCCGCAGCCGACCACCCCTATGTGTTCACATGTTGACCCAACGACATTGTCAGTTTGACT
Source organism: Schistocerca gregaria (assembly GCF_023897955.1). NCBI lineage: Eukaryota > Metazoa > Arthropoda > Insecta > Orthoptera > Acrididae > Schistocerca > Schistocerca gregaria. The sequence continues at coordinate 137,360,793 of NC_064921.1, forward strand.
GCAGTGAGCACGGCACCGTCTGGATTCGACCGGAAATCAATGGAAACGTGTCGGCTCTTCGGGTGAATCACATTTTTGCTATACTAGGCTGATGGCCGTCTCCACAAACGCCGTCATCGAGGTGAATGGCGTCTTGAAATGCGCAGCGTGCCACGGACGCTGGCTGGTGAGAGCACCATTGTGCTGTTGGGGACATCCTCTTACGCTTTCATTTCACCTGTGGTAGAAATCGAAAACACACTGACAACTGCGAACCACCTGCATCCCTTCAAGCTTGATGTCTTTCCTGACGGCGGTGTCGCCTTTCAGTAGTATAACGGTTCGCCTCTCTGAGCTAATCCGTACTACGGTAGTTTAAGGAGCTATAGTGTCCCTTTTGAAATATTCAAGCCGATGTATTTGAAGTAAATAATAAAAGGAATCTGAATAGTATTATATGGATATAAACGACAAATTAATTAGAAAATGTATTAAATTAGCCTCAAAGAAAGACTATATCGATTGCAATGTAATAAATAGACATTATCTGTATTAGATGAGATCGTAGCGCATAAAGTTCTCGAAACTAACATTATTATCTTTGTCATTATATATAAGAGAAAAAAGATATTTAAAATAACTTCGAGTCAGAACATTTCTTCTGCTTTATGGAAGGTACGCTTGCTATTGTTAAGCGGTAGCTTTTGTTCTACTTCTTTCGTACGTAGCGAATAATTCACGTGTGTATTCTGTGCTTAGTGGAAATATATTTACAAAAAGTGAGAGCACTCTGTTACTTAAAGAACCCACGCAAACAATTCTTCTTGACCTAATAATTGCAAGAAGTTATTTAGTATTTTTTCAGTCTCTGCGAAGCGAGCAGTGGTGACTTTGACTGGCAACAATTGGCCACCATTACGTGACATATTTAAATTAATTTTTTGTGTAACAAATCACTTCAGCCAGAGAAAAAAGAATCATTTCAAGTTATTCAATTAACTAAAGTGCAAACCTTCACTAATTTTAATTCGTACAAAAATGCATACTTTCAAAGATAGGATTTATTCTAGGTCAGTTTATCCGGCATTACGTTTTGCCGAAAGCATTTGAAATAATTTGTAGGGAGCCTGGCGCTCATTTGATACATTATATATATATATATATATATATATATATATATATATATATATATATAACTCTTTCTTGTGTTACATTTAATAATAATAATAATAATTAATAACCACAGAAAGGAAGGGATAATATAGAGCATTATCATGAACTCACGGTGATGGCGACCAAATTCAGCTGACGTAAATCCTATGGAACCCATGTGGGTCGCTATCGAGCGCCATCACCGCGTACGCAAATCAGCGCCCTGTTATTTATGTGAATTATGACCTGTGCGTAGACATCTAATGCCACATACCTCCAAAAACCTACAAACAAATTTTCATGTCCCTGATACAAGTAATCAGTGATGTATTTCGTTCTAAAGACGGACAAACGATCTATGAAGCAGATGCTCGTAACGTTTTGGCTCATCAGTGTAGATAGTTGAATGGGAAGTACCCCTGCCATATACATTAGACTAATTTGCAGAGTAATGGTGTGTATCAGTAAACACAAGGAAGTAACGCCTTTTCCTGATTTCCTCTTACATTTCCAAACTCTACTGTTGTTATACGTCAGTGTAGCCATGAGGACAAAACCCATTTGGTGAATTGCTGAAGCTCTAACTTTGTGTAGCAATGTTCAGGACGCACCCACCAAGTAGTAAGCCTTCGTGCTGTTGCAGGTAATGCAGAATCTGTTCCCCTACTGCAGATTTCGAAGGGCTCACCAACAACCACAAGCGATTTTCGCCCACCCCTCCCCCCTTCTGCCGCCCTAGAATTTCCCTGGTAAGCGTATTTATGAAGCAAAGTTGTATAAGCTTGGTCCGCAAGTGGAGTTGTCGGCGGTGGGCTTGCGTTAATGGAGCCCTGCCGCAGTCGTCCACTATCGCCCCGCCGCCCACGCTGCGGTATGGATTCGCAGTGGTAATGGTTCCGAGTATGGCGGGCGTGGGGGATAGCGGGGGAGTGTGAGGGCGATGGTGCGGGAGGGGGGGGGGGCTGAGGAGGGGATGAGTGGGCGAGGGATGCGAAGGGGCGGTCCGTGCTAACGGCAGGTAGCGAGAGCAGCCGGCCGCCGGCCAGTTCTCGGAACGGCACCGTTATTGCTATCGGATTACGCTGCCACGGACCAGAGGGCCTCGCTAGCTTAGATACACTGCTCCCGTTTGTGCAGAACTCGGCTGTAGTCCCAAACTGGTTGTCAATATTTCACTGGAAAATATATTTCAAATCACTTGAGGGTTACAGACGCTTTCCACTAGACAAGTGGCAGAACACGGTGGAGAATAAGTACCGGGTGGCTGTAATTGAAGTTTAGCTACTCAGAGACGTCCAGTGTGAGCTGTAATTACAGTGTGGCAGCCAAACTTGGTAGTCATTGTCATGCGTTAATATGGAACCAATTAACGCTGAAAAAAAAAGATTAGTTCCAATTTTGGCCACCAAACGCCAATCTAGTTTTGTGAATGCAAGCACGTCACTGAGAAATGTTTCCATTTGTAATGTATTACGAATGGGATGTGGACAGAAAATGTCAAACAAGTGAGGAAAGCATAATGTTGATTTTTATATTTCCTCCTGCTTACAAAGTTTGTTCAATATTAGCAGTGGAGCTGTCGACGACGTGTTGTACGGCACCAAACGTGCACCAGGTGGCCAAATGTAGGTTGCAGTAGTTACTCAGAGATGAAGACGCTCGCACAGGATAGAGTAGCACGGACAGCTGCATCAAACCAGTCTTCGGACTGAAGACAGTATCAGCAGCAGCAACAACAACAACAAAAACAACATGGCCAAAATTAGTACTAATATTTTTCCAGTGTAAATCGGTTCCGCATCAATGCTTTAGCATATCTACCACGTTTGGCTGCCATATGATAATATTCCAAGATGTTGCTCCAGGCAGGTCTAAAAGAATGTGCGGAACGGAAAATAATAAACGATGAAATTATGATTTGGTCCTGTTTGACTACCCCCTGAAGCAGATCTTAGGATCTCTTAATTCTATAAATTACAATCTAAACATAAACGGATGATGAAGGCAACTAATACTACTAAATGATAAACGTTGTTCCTGCTTATATATTTATTGTAGATTTCAAAGGAAACCTTTCTATTACAAAGTTTACATTTCCTAAGTAAAATTACTAATCAACTGCTCAACTGTGCCCCTTATCATGACTGCGCTGTCAAATATCAATAATGAGAAGTGACTGACATCATCCACGTACCAAACAATAGAAGACACTGCTTTTAAAGATGATCTACGGTGGTGTGGAGCCTCAGTGGAAATAAACTAACGTGATCACAGCTGTTTAGCTTTGATAGCCCTAATAATCGGAAGCAATTTGCTATATTACCGTATGTACTGCGTCCGGTGCGTCGAAGTGATGGTTCTCGTAGTTCCGAAAACACGAAATATTATCCCTCTGTACAGATTCTTCCGAACGCCGACCAAATTTATTTTAGTCTTTTGTCGGCCAGCGCGGAAAGTTTGCGAGGAAAAACCTTTACTCGTACAATGGTACCCTTCTGAGTATAAATACTTAGAAATAACCCAGCCTACATGGTTTCCGAGGTTCTTCGTTCCTCTCATCCGCATCCAAAATTTTCAGCGTACGGAAGTATTATCCGGTTATCCTTGCGGCCCCTACTACAGTAGCGGCCATCCGTCACCCTATTGTGCACCAGAGCTCAGGTGCCATGACGTCCGTCAAGCTGCTTCCTGTCTTTAAGAAGGACCAACACCTGTGCGCGTCTTCCACCCAGAGCTAGACTTCTGCCTGCCGTTTCATCTCCACTGGCGTTCCAGCCTCTACTAGTATAGCCAATCATTCATTACACCATTTTTATACTATACACACTCCGTCACCTTTCATGCAATAAGCTTTGACAGTTATTTACAACACGTACGTGACAATGTCAGTCTCCTTTATATATATTCAATATAGGATGTACAACATATCACATGATATCTAATTGCGTTTGTAGATCACGGCGAAGTATGTGGATGAGTTCTTGCAAGATGCGAAATTATACGCACCTCACAATATTACAACCTACACTAGACCTCTGTGAGTAGCTCCACTTTAAATACAGCTAAGCGGTACGTGTTTGTGTGTGATAGCCCCGTCGTTACGTTTTGTAACTGTTTCTAAGCTTACTGATTAATAATTAGGCTACAAGTGTGCACACACTGCAATGAGTGCTATCGACTGCTGTGTGTAATGCCAACGTACCTGTTTTGATGCGACACGCTCTACGCGTTCCTTCTACATCAACTGCAAGCATTACTATAACAAGTGCCTACGTGAATGAGGAAGAGGTACATTTAAGATGACTCACACGAAGCTCTGCTAAAATTAGTCATCTGTAGAGAAAAGGTGAAATACGTAGAAGTAGGCTGCAATGATTCGTCCGGATAGCTGCGCGTGTTTTCTCGGCACTTCCGGAATTCGGGGAGGCACGTCGGCCCCGAATATAATCCACCCTATGCGTTAACGAAGAGGGCCGGTGTGCCAACCTGCTTGGCTGTGCTTTTTAGATGGTTTTCCACGTCCGACTGGTAACTTATAGTACCTCATTTGCACGATACACACGTTCTCGTATTTCCACATGGAATAACGCTGGTCGCAAAAAGGTGAAGTGCATAATTCCTTCCTACAGGAAAAGGCGTGGCGATGTGGTCCGGGGGCCTGAGGGTGGCTGTAATGTAATAAAATAAAATGTGAGCCGTGACTTACACAAAAAAGAAACACACATTAATGCAATGGCTCAGCATCAAAGAGAAATAACTAATGCAGGAATATTATTAACAGTGTAATACGTTGTTTATTTTAGCCCGATGTGTATAAGTACTCAGTAAACTAGCTCAGTTCTCAGGGTGGTTACGTAATCGTAGATACATCGTGGTTTCGCCTCGATTCCCCAATATAAGACAACAAGAGTAGCATCTACAAATGAAATCCTATAATGGAACTGAAATCCTGTGACCAGACCTTTTCTGCCTGGGATGTTATCTTGTGATATAAAGAAAATCTGTAAGTAAAATTGTTAAATTATTAGTAGCTGCCTCCGGTCTCGTGGGATCTGAAATAAAGTTCATTGTCCTAACCAAAGAAAAATGTTAAAGATTTTTCTGAGATGGTGACTAACAATGAAAATTCTCTGTTACGGCCCATATCTACTTAAGACAATAAAAGTATCAGATTTACAACAGATTGACCTCATACACAAATTGTTTTGACAAAATAACCAGTATATTTTTCGGGTTTTAAAAAATGGTTCAAATGGCTCTGAGCACTATGGGACTCAACTGCTGCGGTCATTAGTCCCCTAGAACTTACAACTACTTAAACCTAACTAACATAAGGACATCACACACATCCATGCCCGAGGCAGGATTCGAACCTGCGACCGTAGCAGTCGCACGGTTCCGGACTGCGCGCCTAGAACCGCGAGACCACCGCGGCCGGCTTCGGGTTGTAAGTACAACTTAGATTATAAGCTGGTACAGCAAGATGAGATTAACACAAGAACGTCCACTTGGGTCCGAATCCAAGTAGATAAGATAAGCGAATGACAAAGGAAAGATAGCTCATGTATAGAAGCCCAAGACTCCATGGAATAACACGTCCATTGTAGTTCTATGTCTTCTTCTTTGGCGTACATATCGAGTATTTATAAAATCTATCGTAATATTTAGTTTACATTTTTTTTAAACACAAGTCCACCCAGGAGAAACAGTAGATGGCGTAAAATATCGCCGAAACTGGGAGCCGAATAAAATAATTATTTCGAAAATTTGATGGCTAAAATATCTTTGATCTGACGTCCTGTACCGAACAGCCGAGGTCCGGCAACAATCTGTGAAGAGATGGACATAAAGAGACTATCCACTTTTAATGGAAGGTACAGATTTGCAAAATATATTTTCTTATAATTGCACAGTTCACAGTAACCGAGTGGAACTCAGTTCCTGTGCATAGCGGACCGCGCAATCGAAGCTATCCGAAGGACATTGTCACCGAGACATCGTAACGAAGCGAACGTTCTCCCATTCATCGAATATTTTTTAGAGTACTCTCTGTCTTGCATTGATAGTTAACACGAAATTCTGCCCGTTCCTACATCTTCCAGAACACCGACATGACACAGGAGATTTTTTTATCCTGCACCACTGCACGCGACACATACCCGAAATTCGATGACAATTACCGACAATGAATCCGGAAGGTGCTGACAGATTTTCGGGGGCTGTTCAGTAATATTTTATAAGTATTTTCATATCATGGACCCCTGGGCCTAGCGTGGCTCGTTACTGAGTACTCGCTTTTCTCACAACCATTTACCAATGTGTTTTTACCACAATGAAAATATCTGTGCAGCAATGGAAAGCCGGCCGCTGTGGCCGTGCGGTTCTACGCGTTTCAGTCTGGAACCTTGTGGCCGCTACGGTCGCAGGTTCGAATCCTGCCTCGGGCATGGATGTGTGTGATGTCCTTATGTTAGTTACGTTTAAGTAGTTCTAAGTTCTAGGACACCGATGACCACAGATGTTAAGTCCGATAGTGCTCAGAGCCATTTTTGAACAATGGAAGCGTGGACGGCAAGCGCTGCTTCTTGTTTGGAAGCCAACTTGTTGCAGTTACTCACGGTACGTTCTATTGAAAATGGTAATTCATACTTCACCGTTTACCCTCAAGCTATCATTCATTGCTACTCGGTTCTATCTCGCGCCTGTTTTTTGGCAGCGTACCAGATGTTTCTCAATATAATACCTATCAGCACAATGGCCTCCGTTTGAAAAAATCTTTACTGTTCATGAAGTTCGAGCCATTAACGCCCTATTACGAATACGTCCCAACATTTGTTGCTTTCTAACCGCAACTGTAGCTTGCAACTATTACATTCAAGCTTAGGGAGGGATAATGGTATCGACACTAGCTGCCATCACAGTACGCTTACAAGTTATTTTTTTCCGTACATGTTTGAGCTGCTATCACAGTACGCTTACAAGTTATTTTTTTCCGTACATGTTTGAGCTGCTATCACAGTACGCTTACAAGTTATTTTTTTCCGTACATGTTTGAGCTCAGTCAATGGTTGGCAACGAAGAGAGTTTCAGAAATCGGTCAGCGAGACATCTTATACACTGATGAGGCAAAACATTATGGCCATCGCGGTGTTGAAAAGCGCCTGTTGGCTTCGCGGACACGTGACGCAGTAACGGAGGTATAGAAATGGAGCAGACACCGAAGAGAGATCACTGAAGATATGGGCTCCAGATGGTGGGGTCCATTGAGGTAAGTGACTTGGAGAAAGGTCAGATTATTATCACGCAGAGCATGTGAACGAGTATCTCGAAAACTATGCAGCTGGTTTCATCTTCCTGTGCTACCGTTGTGAGCACGGAAAGAGGGAGAACGACAATGAAACTGCCACTTGGCGCTAAATGGTTGGATGTCCAAGACTCTTCACAGAACACGGGGTTCGTAGTTTTGTGTGCTCTATAAAGCAGAATAGATGGTGATCTGTTTCATCTCAATCTAAATACCATAGTACTGGTGCATGCACTAGCGTTTAGGGCACACCGTTCATCGTACATTGTTTGAGCATGGAGCTCCGTAGCAGATCACCCCTATGTGTTCACACGTTGACCCAACGACATTGTCAACCACGACTGCAGTGGGCTCGGAACCGTTGAAATTCGACCTTCGATCAATGGAAATATGTCGACTCTTGTGTGGATTACATTTTTGCTACACTAGGTCGATCATCGTCTCCACAAACGGCGTCATAGAGGTGAATGGTGGTTCGAAGAGTGCATTCGCCACGAATGCAGGATGCTGGTGGGAGTACTATACTGTGGGAGACATTCTCCTGCCCTTACGTGGGTCTGAGATGGTACGAGTAATCGAAGACACACCGACAGCTGCGAACCACATCCATCCCTTCATGCTTGATGTCTTCCCCAACGGCGATGTCATCTTTGAGCCGTGCTACAGTGGTTTGACGAGCATTATAGCAAACTCACGTTTATGTCTCGGTAGCCAAGTCCACATGACGCAAATTCGAGGGAATCCATCTTTGTCGTTATCGGGTGCCAACCCTTCGAACGCCAATTAACGTGCCGTTATTCACGCGAATTACACGACCTGTGTACCTCCAAAAACGTACCGATGAACTGTCCGATCCCTGATACGCAAAATCACTGAATCGTTTCGAACAGGTGGTTACAATATTTTGGAACATCAGGGCATCTAGTGTTGTACACGGTCAGCTGGACAACACGTGTCGCCAGTGTCGCCAGAGCTAAATGCAAACCAGTCTTACAGTCACGTGGTTTCCTGTTACAACCATTTTCGTATAGAGCTTGGGAGGACAGTTGTTAGTATATCTTTGTATCGTAGCGATGATATTGATTTTTAGTTCACTGTATGAGATTTATAATGGAGATAACCCAGTATCCACATAACGACTTAGTATTGTAGAGCCGTATAAACGTGGCTAATGTTACAACGGAAATCGTTGCAAATAAAGTATGAGCGTACCACATTATGAATCTCTTGATTTGGTGGCAGAAATGGCCACCAGGATTTGTGCGTTAGATAGGTGGAGAGAAGGCGATTTTTTCTGTGTGGTCTTGGCGAAATTCCCTCTCCCACAGAGACGCCTGACTCAGAACCACACGCTTGTGGAAAGACACTGCAGACGATCTTAACAATATGTGCGTTGTTCTATCCTTGGATAAAAAGGAAACTTGTACACCAGAATAGAAGAGGTTCAATGGTGATGGAGAATGGGATAATAAATATCTGCAACTGGACACGGAGTAGAAACGTAAGTGGAAACGTGGACAAATCAGCATTCCTCACAAACTGTCGTTAACGTAGCCAGAGAGAAATAACCAAACCAACCCTGGTCGTTAACGTGATCGAGAACTTCATGTGCGTCACTCTCCTCAACGCCCTGTAGCAATAACTTGCCCTGTGATACGGACAATTTCCTGCTGGAAGATGCCATCGAGTCGTGAGAGAGAGCAAGCATCGAAGGAGGCAGATGGTTCACGATAATGTTGAAGTACTCCAGGACTGTCGCGGTGGCTCCAGTTATTAACACATCTCCCGTGGAAGACCCTATAGCTTTATACTGTCTCTACTGCATGCGTCCTTGGCGGAGTGCACGTTGATAGCAGTCGTTTGTTTACTAATGGCGTATTAGGACACATCGATCGTAATAAGTTGTACGTAATAAGAATGCTGCTTCATCCGAACAGATGGCACGTTTCCATTGATCCACGGACCAATTTTGATGATGTTATGGCGACTGGAATCGTAATTGACGATGCCGTGTGTCAACATCGGAACACGTAGTCATCCGTGCTTGTATTATTTGAATTAAGAAGCAAATTTCCTACGGTTATGGATGCATGTCGAAAGGAACTGGCACTGCGGCGACTGCTGTCATTACGGACTACATTAAATGTATTCGCAATTGCGAATATGGACAACTATCAGATATTCAATGTAATGACGACAGTAAAAATTTGAGCGGGGTCGTGGCTCGAACCCGGATTTGCCGTTTCTCGAGAGCGCTAGTGTTACCTTTTGACTATCCATGCATGACTCATATATATGTCGTCAAGCATTTCTCAACAACCTTTACTCGTACATTCATTACATATATTTACGACCAGGCAAGATATTTTAAATGAAAATCGCTTACCCGTTGTCGCCAAATCAGTGCAAATAGCTGTGCCCCTGTTATTCGGAATTATGATAAATGTAAGTATTTCATAAAGGCATGCATGGATATCCACAGGAACTTTGCATCGTAATTTGGAATAACACAAGCAATGCAATATCCTATTTATCTGCCGACACGTGGCAAGTGACTTTCACGTAAAATGTCTCACCTGTACGGGAATATACACAATGAATGTAGGAGTACAGGATGTAGGCAAATGGTTGACGGGATATATAAGTGTGGATCTGGCCGTGAGCCGTGCGCATACAATCACATGGTAAGGCGACCGCTAGCGATAAGCGGGAAGTTTGCGTTCGAGTCCCAGTCTGGCACAAATTTTTACTGTCGTCTTTACATTTTGCAGCTGGTGGTTGTCCATATAAGCAATTGCGAATACATTAACCTACCCGTAGAGATCGTCGTCTGCGCAATACCATTGTTAAGCTATGTGTGCCGAACAGTGTGCTCCAAAACACTTGTTCGTTCACCAGCATTGTACTACGTCCTCAGATCTGATACATATCGCCGCTGTCCTGCTTTACGTCGAACTCCGCGTTATTTGTTGGGGTCTGGAGGTCCAACTCCTTGTCACCTAAACGTAGTTTCACAGTCCTTCAAGAACATTAAACAAGTGTTGATGACAGTACAACGCGTACAGTCGACTAGTTTCGCCAATTTATGAGAAGTTCGTTCCAGGAGCTGGGCCATAACAGTCGGCCATTGGTCAAATTCGCTTATGTCATAGGTTTTTCAGATGAACGGCATATATTGTCGCTAGAATTATTCTCCTACCACCTCTGTTCAGTTACGCCGGAGAGGGTGCGGTCATAATTTTTTTGGCTCATATACGTATATAGCCACTGGCTCTACTAGGTGACGTGATTCACCTGGCTCTACAGGAGACCGAGGCGATGTGGTCCCAGGAGAGTTTTCAGCTCCCTGATAGGTCGCCGCTATTGATATAGCCCCTAGACTGGGATACTAACTATATGAAATTATAAAAAATGAGACAACGATCCTGACTAGAACACAAGTGTAAGGTGGTACCCTCGTCTTAATTAAATTATTGTTCGTTTACTGAATAAAACAAAGGTAAAACCAGCTACGAAGAACTAATTTTATGCAACTTTCTGTGGTTTCGTCACGCTCCTCAGTCATAAAGATGTGTTTTCTGTGCTGTCCGAGACTGGAACGGTTTGCCTGTACAGTTGCTTGTAGACATTTCCTATGACTTTTTTCCTATGTGAGGAGTTGCCCTTAGCAGAAACTGAATAGAGGAGACTGCACAATATAAGGCATAGGTATCTCGCAAATATATTGCTTTAAGCGAATTGTTATATAAATCTTAACCATTTGCATAAAATATTAGCATGTGGGTATTCAGGGTACATGCCAGAGGAGACAATGTTCACTAACTCTACAAAAGTTCTTGTTCTTCTTGTGTAGTTGTTGTCAGTAACATATAACAAAATCCACCAGCATCATATTCATCATAAGAGACACAGTCCGAAAAGTGCGAAATTGTCTTGTTTAATCAATGTTAGTGTAACTTGAAAATTCTGAATGAATGTTCCAATCTGCAGCGAGATGTGGACTGTTCCGAAGATTCCTGCCGAATTACAGTTGTATGCTCGATCGGGAAGGATTGAGGATCCCTTGTGCTTCGCCAACAATGCATTAATCTAGCGACCTTACGAACTTAGCTCACGAGATACCTTTACAACGGTTATTTTACCAGTAGGTCTCTGGAACTCTCTCTCTCTCTCTCTCTCTCTCTCTCTCTCTCTCTCTCTCTCTCTCTCTCTCTCTCTCTCTCTGGGAATCATTCATGGGTAGTCTGTCCGTTAATGATATGTCCCATAAAGTTAAGAATTGAGGCTCGGATCCCGATCTGACAAAAATAATTTGTCTCGAAGATTCAGTACTATTAATCATCTTTAAGCATAACAAACAAACATGTACCGGCTAGGAAGTTACGAAAGGCAGTTAGAGGATGGTGAATCTGTACTGTAGATCAATTGTAAAAAATGAAACCATTAACTTCGTTAACTATTAAGAAATGCCCCTCCGGGAAGGGCAGAAAGTAATGAAATTCTCCTTATCTTGCACGTACGATGTATTAGATAAAATGCATGCTTAAAATTATGTGTGGTTTGTGGGTTCTCTGAATGTGAAATTTAGAACACATAGCTTTAACCAGGCTGTGTAACGAGGCGAATTGAGCCTGGGCGACACATGGGGGTATGTCATTCCATGTTGCTTCAACTCTTTTCCATAGTTTATAGGTCTATTTAATGGCTAGCCTAAGACAAGATGTTTTCAATGATGTAGAGAGAGATCGGGAAAACGTGCTAGCCACACCAGCAGTCAGAACAGCATGGGCAACATGCGGTCTTGCGTTATCTTGTTGGAAATTAACATAATAGTGACCCCGAAAATAGAGCACAGCCATAGGCCATAACACGTCAGAAATGTAACAGCCGCCATCCAAATTACGAGCTGTGCCAACCAGAGATGATCCTATTGTGTACTCTAAGGTACCACACACATCACATGAGGCCAATGTGTTGGGCCCACATGAGGATGACGAATGCAGTCTGGCAAAAGCAGTTCTCAGCTGAAGCTCCACGTACGGATTCGTCCATCGTGATGCTATAGGCAGAACTGGGACTCATCTGGGAAGACAACGTGCTGCCACTCATATTTCCTCTGTTGTCGTTGTGCGCATCACGGCCGCCACACATCTATGTTATTGAGTCAAAGGAACAATAGTTGCACTGTTAAGAGTCCGTGCTTCTCCATAGATTGTCGCACTTTCCGGCTAGGTAGCCAACGGCTTTTGCCACAGAGCTATCATGAATTCCTGTCGCGTCACTGAAGTTAAGCGCCGTCGGGCTTTGTCATCACTCGAGTGGGTGGCCGTCATTGGGTGCCGAGAGTGTTCGCGAGAGGGGTGCATTCAGACTTTGGGAGGCCGATTTAGGAGCTACTTGATCCAGAAGCAGCAACAGGGAGAGCGGCGTGCTGACCGCATGTCCCTCATTCTTCGCATCCAGTGACGCCTACAGGTTGAGCACGACACAGCAGTCGGTCGGTATCGTTAGGCTTCCCATGACCTGTTCGGACGGAGAGGAGTACTTCCGGGTAAGAAAGCTTGCTTCTCACATTAATTACTCTACGGGAGGGAATGAAGCAGTGCAGGAAAAATATGAATAAACTTCGTAGTAGGGTTGTGCGGCTAACAAGTGCGGTGGAACAACTTCCTTACAAGCCGATTTCCTTATTCAAGATACATGACGTAGCTGTACAAACCTGCAAGCCGGAGTGAAAAATATGGCTGCCCTCTAGGGAGTTAGTCTTGTGAGGCCTGTGAGATTCTGTATGGCATTGAGTAAAGAGCATCTAAATCCACCAATTGCATGAAAGCATGACAGTAATGGAATCCCGAGGAGTGAGAGCATCTAAACCTTGTAACGATAAAACGGGTTCATCTTAGCACACAACCTCAACACTGTGGTATTATAACACATGCTCTTAGACACGAAGGGTAGCGTGGTATTCTCAAAAAACAATCAACATTAAAATGTCATTTCTAAATGAGGAACGCCTTGCTTAGTACTAATGGAAAAACGTCGCAACACTAAGAAGTAATTTATATAGAAAAATGAAACTTCAGGAACACATTTGCCTACGTAATACATTATTGTCCATTAAAATTGCAACACCATGAAGATGACGTGCTACAGAGCCGAAATTTAACCGACAGGAAGAAGATGCTGTGACATGCAAGTAATTAGCTTTTCACAACATTCACAAAAGATTGGCGCCGGTGGCGACAACTATAACGTGCTGACGTAAGGAAAGTTTCCAACCGATTTCTCATACACAAACAGCAGTTGACTTGCGTTGCCTGGTGAAACGATGTTGTGATGCCTCATGTAAGGAGGAGAAATGCGTACCATTACGTTTCCGACGTTGATAAAGGTCGGATTGTAGTCTGTCGCGATTGCCGTTTATAGTATAGCAACATTGCTGCTCGCGTTGGTCGAGATCCAATGACTGTTAGCAGAATGTCCAATCGGTGGGTGCAGGACGGTAATACGGAACGCAGTGCTGGATCCCAACGGCCTCGTATCACTAGCAGTCGAGATGACAGGCATATAATCCGCATGGCTGTAACGGATCGTGCAGCCACGTCTCGATCCCTGAGTCAACAGATGGGGACGTTTGCAAGACAAAAACCAACTGCACGAACAGTTCGACGACGTTTGCATCAGCAGGGACTATCAGCTCGGAGACCATGGCTGCGGTTACCCTTGACGCTGCATCACAGACAGGAGCGCCTGCGATGGTGTACTCAACGACGAACCTGGGTGCATGTGTGGTAAAACGTAATTTTTTTCGGATGAATCCAGGTTCTGTTTACAGCATCATGATGGTCACATCCGTGTTTGGCGACATCGCGGTGAACACACATTGGAAACGTGTATTCGTCATCTCCATATTGGCGTATCACCCGGCGTGATGGTATGCGGTGCCATTGGTTACACGTCTCGGTCACCTCTTGTTCGCATTGACAGCACTTTGAATAGTGGACTTTACATTTCAGATGTGTTACGAACCGTGGCTCTACCATTCATTCGAACCCTGCCAAACTCTACATTTCAGGATGATAATGCACGACCGTATGTTGCAGGTCCTGTACGGGCCTTTTTGGATACAGAAGATGTTCGACTGCTGTCCTGGCCAGCACATTCTCCAGATCTCTAACCAATTGAAAACGTCTGGTCAATTGTAGCCGAGCAACTGGCTCGTCGCAATACGCCAGTCACTACTCTTGATGAAATGTGGTATAGAGTTGAAGCTGCATGGGCAGCTGTACCTTTGAACGCCATCCAAGTTCTGTTTGACTCAATACCCAGGCGTATGAAGGCCGTTATTACGGCCAGAGGTCGTAGTTCTGGGTACTGATTTCTCAGGATCTATACACCCAAATTGCGTGAAAATGTAATCACATGTCAGTTCTAGTATAATATGTTTGTCCAATGAACACCCATTTATCATCTGCATTTCTTCTTCGTATAGCAATTTTAATGACCAGTAGTGTATTACATGTTAACGTGAGTTATGTTCACCCTTAGCCTTTATAACTGCTTGAACACTGTGACGTACGCATTAAGTGAAGTGTACGACTGTCTGTGGAGGAATGTCAGCCCATTTTTCTTCACGTGACGAACGCCAGAGGGACAGTGCTCTTGACGCTGAGGTATGAAGCGAAGTCGATCTTCTAGCTCGTCCCAGATGTGTTCCATTGGATTCATATTTGGACTCTAAGAAGACTTAAGAAGTCACCCTCACTCTGCCAACGGTCTTGTCAAAGAGGGCGGAGGAGCGGATAGAGGTTCAGGGCACTCTCTTGTGCTTGGGGTGGGAAACTGCCCCTAAAGGAGGTAGAACCAGACATGATCAAGGGCATGAGGACCCAGAAGCCAATGTAAACCACTGCATTACAGACACATGACGTGTATCCACAGGATATGTGACCTGTAATTGAAAAAGTATCATGATGATCTCTCCATTGGCAAAAGATTCCGGAATAGTCCCCCATTCGTATTTTAACATTACAAAATCACAAATTAAGGTATGAGCGAGGTAAGGCTTTGCAAATGAGAAATGGTGGTATGTTACCGATGTAACCATTCAGAGCGTAGAATGCAATCATCGAAACTTGTATGCATTGTATTGTACAATAGGCGGATGTTAGTTGTGAATTTTAGTTGTGGGTTGGAGTTCCATGCTTGTTGTACGATATAGGAAAGGTTAATGCTGTTCGTGGATGACGCGAGCTTTGTATTCCGATGATGCTCCAAAGTAATCGAGTGGAGATTTGGCGATCGAGCAAGTCAAGGCAGGATGTCGACTCTCTGTAAAGAACGTTCAGTTACAAGAACGGTTTGGGCTGAGCGTTATCCTGTAGGAAAATACGCCCTGGAATGCTGTTCATAAGTGGCAGCATGAAGTACAATTTTGCAGTCAGGAAGCGTATGAAAACAACAAGAGTGCTCTTGCTGTCATAGAAAATTGCACCCAAGACTATAACTCCCGATGCAGGTCAAGCGGGTGTAGCAGGCAGACCGTTTGATTGCAAACCCTAACTGACTTCCTCCTAACCAACACACGGCCATCACTGGCACCGAGGCAGAACCAGCTGACATCAGAAAACACAACTAACCTCTGTACGGTTACTCATTCCTCCGCTTGACATGACACCGCTGAAGTCGCAAATGGCGGTGGTTTTCGGTAAGTGGAATGCACGTTACAGGGTTTCTCACTGGGATCTTGCAACCTCCCCCTTCCCAATCGGTCTTCTGGAAGGCGATATAACAGACCGCGATCGCGTATGCCTAATGAAATTTTACAGTGTATAATACTATCCTTACCGAAGGAAAATAACACCTGTTAATTGGAGGAAAGTATACAACAGTCTCTTCAGAAGGAAGAATCATTTTTAAATTTAAGTTATATTTAGAGGATAATTTTGAAGTGGGTTGAAAATAGTGCAGCCGCTCGCGATCCGCACAAGGGGGAAAAGGGTACCACGTATATTTACTACAAAGTTGATAACACAAAGTAAACAGCGATTAGCTGAGAAAGACTTAATAAATGGTCGTCAGCCCGCCAGGCAAATTAATCTCCTGAATCTTGAGAAATGGCAAAGAAATTTAAGCGAATAATCACTGGCGTGGCAACAGATGGTTTCCACGCTTACCCACGGCGCAACAGTTCATCAGAAAATAATTGAATCAGAAAGCATTGAGTTTGCATTTACTTATTGAGAAGTACTAAATTTGGAAAGTAGCGTTAAATGAAATTAGTGGTTAAATAAATGACTGACTTAACTTGAACTTTGTTATGTACAAAAAATAACTTCACTAACCTCAGTGTAACGCATTGCAAAATTTAGAGAAAGGCAAGCAATTTACTTTTTATTATTGAGACACTGAACTCAGTTTACTTTAAGCAAACGAGCAGTTTGTTTTACTGTTGAAAGAAGAACAATAAAGTACATATCAAGCCAGGAGAAGCCACTCGCTAAGTTAAATACAGAATTAATGAAATTGCGCGCTCTTAATTTGTGCTGTAATAGTTTTGACAGTGAAATTTTACTTTACTTTAAGTAGCCGCTGTTATGCAATACATGAATGAATAGTTACTGTGGCAGAAAATTTTGGATTTTAAGTACACTACCTGGCAGTAAATAGTTAATCACTTTTCATATTCTTACGACACTCAGTGATTACATGGAAAGGAAAGCTTGGTAATAATGTCTGAGGACAATGACAACACAGGTGCTCTACAAGTTTTAGCTATTGCAAGTTATTATTCAAGTTATTCATACTTTGTGAAAGAAACGTTGTTGGGCGAAACCTCTGCATTACTATATTTGTCAGTTAACAGTCTTACGATGTAGCCGCCGACAATGCTAAGCTGCCGTTGTTGCTGCTGTTTGATGAGAAAAACCCCGAGTCGTCTGCAGAGCCACGGATAATTGTGGGGCTGGCAATAGTGAGAACTGCATCTTCCTCCTCCTATCCATTCCTACCGCGCTCTCAATGCTCTCGGATTAACAAATTAGGCGCGTCTACACTGGCGCGAACATAGCTGCACGCCGCGGCGGCGGGTGCACCCAACACACACTTGCGCACGTTTTCATGACACAAGCTGCTCTACTCTCCTCTCTGCTCATAACGCGACAGAGATTCTCCATACGCAAAGATAAAGAGCAGCACAGTCACTACCATTTTGTCGTTGCTATCGATACATTCCGATAAAGTTCCCTTGGCTATTACCCAGTAACTTATAATATTTTCATTATAATTACAATCAGTTATACGCAGTCAAAATTAATTAACCAGGTACATCGGTTACGTATTAAATATAGTTTCTGTAATACAGCTTACAGCTTCAGAATAAAAAGTACAGTGCAAGTTATGAACGGATATTAAGGGGCGAACATTTTTGGATGTTGCAGAAGGTATTTTATCTGTATTTTCGGTGTTACAAGCTGTCCTTGAAGTATCCGATTTGTAAAAATCCGTTGTGCCACTGTGGTGCCAGCTGCTGCTCTAATTGCTGCTACAAGACGCAGTGCCATGCTCCAGACCCGTACGTCGAACACGACCCTCCTCCATCTCGGTAGCGGTAAATGGTCGTTCGGAGCCCGGTCATTTTGCGACTGTACATTCTTGTGACACTGCTGCCAGCAGTCATTCACAGTGGCTACATTCCTGCCAAGTCTTTCTGCAATATCGCAGGAAGAACAGCCCTACTACAGGACCTCGTTCCACCTCAGTGAGGTGTTGATAACAGCGTTACCGTTGCCTTAAAGTCATTCTTCTCTAACATCATTTCTCTACGTCCAGTCTCAAAGATAACTAACGCTCACTACCATCACAGCGTGTGTTTAAAGCAAACCTTATTTGTATCCTTGTAGTGGCGCTAGTAGAGTCTGGTGTGAAATTTGATAAGAATTCATCTTTCAGATTTAGAAAGAAGCCTACTGACTTACGTTTGTGTCCACAACTGCTACTTGGTGATGCGGTTTTTTTTTTTTTTCGTTAGTGGATGTGGAATATAGATTCTACTTTTTTCCGTCAATATATATTGAATGTAGATGATGTTAGTCCTAGTTACGTAAAGCGGTTGCCGGAAAATCTTAATCATATGGATTTCCAAGTATGTGGTATAAATCTATCATAAAATAATACTTGTTATATAGAAAAAGAATGGAACAGAAAATTTAGGATTTGTTAGATGACGATCAGTTTGGTTATAAAAAAGTTAAACCAACAGAGACGCAGTTTTGAAGTGATGCTTGATAACGGAAGCAAGACTTGGGAAAAATCAAGAACCGTTCGTAAGATCTGTCAACCTATAAAAAGCGTTCGATCATGTAAAACAGTGTAAGGTTTTTGAACTTCTCGGGAAATTAGGTTAAACCCTCTGCTTACTATATAATCTGTATAGCATTGCTTAGCAACCCGGTCTCTCAGGCCCTTGTTGTGTAAATTGGCATAAATTACTGTTTTGACTATTTATGATGTGAACGACTTTAGAGGTATAAATACTTTTAAAGTAATTTTATTTTTTAATGTTTACATTTAAAAATAACAGAATTTTTATACTTTTATTGGTGGCTTATATTCTTATTGAAAATTTGTGCAAGGTCTACAGACAATAGCTGGATATTCCGTGCATACAGGTTTGATGCACTTATAGCATGTAATCTGACTTTTTCTATCTTTCTTACCTACGCACGTCTTCCCCTTTTCTTAGCTGGTTGTTTCACTATCCTTCCTGGATCCGGGGCTACTACCGAATTCATTGTCTTCTTTGCCGCTGTTAGTTTCTTCCCCAAATTGATGATGAAAGTCCGACGTCTCATCTAAATTATGTGCAAATTCATCACGCTTACATTGATCATGCTGAAGAAAACCACCAATGGCCAGCGCCTTGTTTTCCTCTTCACACTGTAGAATCGCGTCTTCTGGTCCATGGTGCCAACGCTGTATTTTATGGGGTGATACGTCATTAAACTTCAGGATTCTTTACATGTGATAATCATACCGTTGATCGACCACGAAGTGAGCTAAGGAAGGTTACAATTTTGCTTTTCTTAATAACATAAGAAGATATAATCACGTCTGGTTGGAAACCAAATGATGTAGAGTACACACTTCACGTCGTTTAGGGGTAATAAAATCGCCTCTGGTTTCCTCCTCCTTTCCCAAGTACACTTTCATCTTCCAGGAGCCGCTTTTTGCACTGTCACAAATTGCCCAGATCTTCATTCCGTATATACGAGGTTTTGACGGGATGTACTGTCGAAATGGCCAGCGACGTCGAAATGTGACCAACTGTTCGTCCACAGCCATTCACCATCATGGGATTTAGGCATCCATATGGGTAATATCCCACATCTCAAAAACTTCTCTGATTCCTTCCAGTTTGTCACTTGACCTGTGTTCACGTCATGGACACCTTTAGAATAGCGTGGAAGCGGTGGCAAGACGTAATTTCATTGAACGGTGGTGAGACATTCTCAACACTCCAAAGCTGACTGATATATTTATTTCTTGACTTTCAAACTCCAGTAAGGATCAGGACACCGATGCATATCCGGCGAGACCTCGTAAACAATTCCACCTTCCTTGTTTGTCCACATGCACATCTTGTCAATGAGGGGTACACAACAGAATAACATAAAAGAAAATTCTTCATTATCACTATTCCTAATCGAATACATCGTTCTTGCTCCAACTACCCGGAATTCCAGCTGGAGAAGCTGTAGCCAATAATCATTCCCATTACAAGAAAATAACAAGTCTCATTCAATAGAATTTACGCTAAATTGTTTTTCTCCATCTCTGTAAGGGGAGTCTTCATGATGATCTAGTTCATGTAGCTTTGAGTTTTCAACGACATCTGTCTCATTATCGTCATCACTAAAAAATTCACATTGACGACATGGGTTTTCAGAAACAGAGAAGACTGCTCCAACAATTACCATATCTGCTACTCCGGTAGTCCTCTTCTACGTAACAGTTTGAGTTTGATGAACATACAACTGTAATAAATAAACCAAAAAAATTAACATGTGCTTATCACAGAGGAGATTGTTGAGCTCTCAAAACATAACAGCACGAGTCAACAATAGCAAATGACGTAACAGACGCTGTGCAGACGTTTGATTGTTGAAATATTGCTTCTAGCCGCGCGGTCCTGCGACGCTCGTATGGGAGGAAACGTGAACGAAAACTTTAACACAAAGGAATAGGTAAAGTTTTTTAAATTTTTTACAAAAGTATGACTAACTTGACAAATTAGGAAAAGTCTGAAAATATCATTAAAATAAAATGTACTGGTACTAATAGACAAAATATGAAACATAACGGACGGACCTCTAAGATCAGATGGTAGGTAAGGGGTTAAACTATAGCGGAGGGCTGGTAATATAAATGATGTGCAAGAACCAACAGGGTAGACCAAAGTGCTCGAATTAAAAAGTGTGTGAGATAGGGACGTAGTCTTCAGGTGGTACTGTTCTATCGAAGGGCAATGATGGAAATATAAGAAAGGTTCAGGTGTTGGATTAAATATAGACTGAAAGGATTCAATGACAAAATTCACTGATGACGTTGCTACCATCAGTGGAAGTGGGGAAGAATTGCTGAAGAAGGGTGAGAGAGAGGGCCTGACTTTTCCTAATTTATCATACTTTTGGAAAAATAATTTATAAAAATTTACCTGGGGTTCGAATGGAATGAACAGTTTGCCTAGCACACGCACGATATAGATTAAGAACAAACGGGAAAAAGTCAACATTAATGGGGAATAGTAAAAATGAGAAACTCAATGACATCAGTGGTGGCCAAGGTGTAGACGAAGGGAAGGATCAAAGAACACGTTACAGACGAAGCTAGCAGAACATAAAAAGCAGATGAGATTCCCAGCAGAATCGGTGATAAGAACTATGTGACAAGCACTCAAAAGTTGAAGGCACGACGCTATAGCACGCGTGTTAAACATCATTACAGAATAACTACGATGGTAACTGATTTGGGTGACAACTTTAGGACTAGACAGAGAGTAAATACAGCCAAATCGGGATTTTAGGTGCAAGTGCTACTCGTGTGTGTTGAATATCTCCACAAAGGTCGATAAATATTAAATTGGTGCCTCACTCTGAACACTTCCTTCCATCTGCGTATTTTACTTCAGAACATGAATGAAGGTGAAAGCCGCCAAGATCATGTGGCTTGTCCCTTCCACTTCTCACCTTGATTCAATTTTTTCTCGTTAAGTTCTGGACAGGTGACTGCCAATTAAGGTCATAGGAGTCGTGAAATCTGGAATGAGGGATTTGATTTTCTTTAGGTAGAAACTGGATGCTGGCACACTTTATTAACGTGGGACGATGTGTGGCAGCACGGCCACCTGAGCAACAGGTTTTCGAATTTTGTAGCGAGACGAGCAGAGTGTACGTGACGTGACAAGAGTCGTGGCCAACTAACTGCAAATTTTTTTTAGTACCCTGGGGCCCGCAGCTCGCCTACCAGACGACGCCAAACGGCAGATTGTCTGTATCGGTTCGTAGAATTTTAATGTCTATGTCCAAAGGGGGTGCACAGTATGGCACCCACGTAGGACATTGCCACCTAACGGCCAGTGGCAGTTTCAGGTCTACTTTCAGGCCTATGCTTTCCCGCTTTCATTCTGAAAAAGACGCCATCTGATTGGTAGACAGCTAAGACGTATGCTGACGTAGAAGAGCGCACTCCGAATTTAGCGGGACCGTCAACATAGGAAGAAAATTTGTTGTAATGGTTTGGAGGGGAAAGGGACGGCAGAATCTAAGAGTGTGATTGGTGACTGTTTATGTGTCCCCCAACATGACTGGAGATTTTTCCTGCGTTGTTGGGTCAGGGTGCTAATCTTTCGGTGTGAAGGTGAAGTGAGGAGTTCAGATGATGATGATGATGATGATGTTTAGGTTATGGGGGCTCAACTGCGCGGTCGTCAGCGCCCGAACAAGGTCCTAATTTTTACACAGACCAAGTCTTTTCACAGTCCAACTTAGCCACTGACACAAATGATGATGATGAAATGATAAGGGCAACACAAACACCCAGTCCCCTGGCAGAGGAAATCCCAAACACGGAATGGAAACGAACCGGTGGCCCCTTTATCCAGAGGCAGCAACCATATCCACTAGAACACGAGCTGCGGACGAGGAGTTCAGAGGATACGCTTCTGCACAGCCAGAGAGATCGACTGCGTTTCGCTTCTGGACTGTCAGAGCGAAAGTTCTCCACTTCTTGCCAGCCACAGTGAAGGTTATAGCAAGATTCATACGTATTACTGTTACAGTAGTATAGGCGCAGAGTGTTTGTTACCACTTGGTGAGCCGGGCGGTGTGACCGTGCGATTCTAGGCGCTTCAATCTGGAACCGCGTGACAGCTACGGTCGCGGGTTCGAATCCTGCCTCAGGCATGGATGTGTGTGATGTCCTTAGGTTAGTTAGGTTTAAGTAGTTCTAAGTTCTAAGGGGCTGCTGACCACAGATGTTAAGTCCCATATTGCTCAGAGACATTTGAACCATTTTGGACCACTTGGTGATAGCAGTTGGAATTACTTGTCGTTCTACGCTTGCGCTGATTTGAACGGGTTTTTACGACGTGCAGAGACCGCCACTGAGAGCAGTTGCGAAATCATCCATTTGTTCCGCGCTGTCGGAGCGTGGCCAGTCTTGTAGGTGGTAATGTATTTTCAGCACCGGTGCAATAGGGTTTACGCTGTAACCATACACAGCCATAGCTCTCATTCCCAATTGATGTTGTCCGCAATTTGTAGGACTGTATAATGCGACAGTTGTTCCCACTCTTGTATGCCAAGATCTCGACACACAAGTTACATTGTTCTTCTTTATATTCCATTCAGTATTTGGGTCGTCATCAAATTTTGTATGCATATGTCAACAGGCTGCAAATTTGTTGCTTGTACTGCTGTTCTTATTTTCTGTTTTTGTTATTGCATTGTGTGATGTCTTTGCGGAGGCTTGCCAGTTCATCCATAAGTGGAAAATGACATAATTTAAAGTCTAACACTTTGACTCACACGATTGAGAATGATGCTTCATCTAACAGGAAATAGCAGCTCATTAATACATGGCTTTCTTGAGACCGCGGCTCCTACTCGGTACCTGCTGTTCGAGATCACCCCGTGGAGTTGGCGCTGGCCCCGTGTTTACTTGGTAAACGGCAACTGTGTCTGAAGCCGCTCGCTCCACGCCGCGGCCCGTCGGCTGCGCCTCTGACGTCTTCCCGGGAACTTGGCGGCGAGTCTGAGGCCGCAAACTCCAGGAGAGCGGCGCGGGACGAAGAGGGGGGGTACCCAGCCTGCGTATTTGCTCTACTCGTTTGAGCAGCTCATTAGCCCGACGAGGTCGCTGCTTGACTTGGGGGACTGCACGATCACTGGCCTGATGACGAACCAGAGCAACAAAACTTATCAGCTTCTTACGAAGTATACTGGCCAAAAGTATCCACAACACTAATTACACTACTGGCTACTAAAATTGCCACACCACGAAGATGACGTGCTACATACGCGAAATTTAACCGACAGGAAGAAGATGCAGTGATATGCAAATGATTAGCTTTTCAGAGCATTCACACAAGGTTGGCGCCGGTGGCGATACCTACAACGTGCTGACATGAGGAAAGTTTCCAACCGATTTCTCACACACAATCAGCAGTTGACAGGCGTTACCTGGTGAAACGTTGTTGTGATGCCTCGTGTAAGGAGGAGAAATGCATACCATCACGTTTCCGACTTTGATAATGGCCGGATTGTAGCTTATCGCGATTGCGGGTTATTGTAACGCGACATTGCTGCTCGCTTTGGTCGAGGTCCAATGACTGTTAGCAGAATGTGCAATCGGTGGGTGCAGGATGGTAATACGGAACGCCGTGTTGGATCCCAACGGCCTCGGATCACTAGCAGTCGAGATGACAGGCATCTTATCCACATGGATGTTACGGATCGTGCAGCCACGTCCCGATCCCTGAGTCAACAGATGGGGACGTTTCCAAGACAACAACCATCTGCACGAACACTTCGACGACGTTTGCAGCAGCATGGGCTATCAGCTCGGAGACCCTTGATGCTGCATCAAAGACAGGAGCGCCTGCGGTGGTGTACTCAACCAAGAACCTGGGTGCACGAATGGCAAGACGTCATTTTTCGGATGAATCCAGGTTCTGTTTACAGCATCATGACGGTCGCATCCGTGTTTGACGATACCGTAGTGAGGGTGCCATTGGTTACACGTTTCGGTCACCTCTTATGCTCTTTGACGGCGCTGTGAACAGTGGACGTTACATTTCAGATGTGTTATGATCTGTGGCTCTACTCTTCATTTGATCCCTGCGAAACCCTACATTTCAGCAGGATAATACACGACCGCAGGTTGCAGATCTTGTATGGGGCTTTCTGGATGCAGAAAATGTTCGACTGCTGCTCCAGCCAGCACATTCTCCAGATCTCTCACTAATTGAAAACGTCTGGTCAATGGTGGCCGAGCAACTGGATCGTCACAATACGCCAGTCACTACTCTTGATGAACTGTGCTATCGTGTTGAAGCTGCATGGGTAGCTGTACCTGTACACGCCATCCAACCTCTATTTGTCTCCATGCCCAGGCGTATCAAGGCCGTTATTACGGCCAGAGGTGGTTGTTCTGCGTACTGATTTCTCAGGATCTATGCATCCAAATTGGGTGAAAATGTAATCACATGTCAGTTCTAGTATAATACATTTGTCCAATGAATATCCGTTTATCATCTGCATTTCCTCTTGGTGTAGCAATTTTAATGGCCAGTAGTATATTACATGTTAACGTGAGTTATGTTCACCCTTAGCCTTTATAACTGCTTGAACACTGTGACGGACGCATTAAGTGAAGTGTATGACTGTCTGTGGAGGAATGTCAGCCCATTTTTCTTCAAGTGACGAACACCAGAGGGACAGTGCTCTTTGACGCTGAGGTATGAAGCGAAGTCTATCTTCTAGCTCGTCTCAGAGGTGTTCCATTGGATTCATATTTGGACTCTGAGAAGACTTAAGAAGTCACCCTCACTCTGCCAACGGTCTTGTCAAAGAGGGCGGAGGAGCGGATAGAGGTTCAGGGCACTCTCTTGTGCTTGGCGTGGGAAACTGCCCCTAAAGGAGGTAGAATCAGACATGATCAACGGCATGAGGACCCAGAAGCCAATGTAAACCACTGTATTACAGACACATGACGTGTATCCACAGGATATGTGACTTGTAATTGAAAAAGTATCATGATGATCTCTCCATTGGCAGAAGATTCCGGAATAGTCCCCCATTCATATCTCTGTGAGGCTGCCAAGGGGGAGGTTACCGTGAGACAAAAGATTGACTAACCTACGAAAGGATAATGTTCTGCTAGTGGAGTGTCAGAAGCTTGAAGTTCGCAGGATGATAGAAGATCTGGAAAGGGAAGTGCAAAGGCCCACTCCATACATAGTAGGTGTCAGTAGAGTGAAAAGGAAAGAATACAAGGATTTCTTTTCCGATGAGTGTTGGGTAATATCAGCAGTAGCAATATATATATATATATATATATATATATATATATATATATATATATATATATATATATATATATAACGGGAATAGGATTCGTTATGAATAGGTGGGTAGGGCAGACTATGTGTTATTGCAAAAAGTTCAATGACATCGTTCTTCTTATCAGAAACTATAGCAAACCAACATGGACAACGATAGTAAGGTTACAGAAGAATATGCACTTGGGACAAGGAATGAGAGAGGAGAAAGACTAACTGAGTTTGCTTTCCTGAGTGAAAGTGAATAAGAATTATATTGAAACATCCCCTTTGAAAAATTATACAAGACTGTGATTAAACTGACACACAATATTTTTTTTTTTTAGCGCAACGCAATCTGACTTTCAGTAATCCGTACAAAGGAATGGCCCTGACTAACATTAACCTACACGTTTCACAATTCACTTACCTCAGAAAAATCTTCGTTACTCAAACTACTGCAATACAGCGAGCGCCACTACTGCCAGCTAAATAAAAGATTCAAACTACTGAAGGCACTACCTACTGATAGGCATAGTTAGCAAATGAAAGATTTTAATAGAGTACAAACAATGTATTTACCTCACTAGTCATAATATATGTAGCAGTTCATGACACCAGTCTTACAAATTACAAAACTCTGCCATCTCTCTCCCCACGTCCACCACTGCTGGCGGCTCTCCTCCAACTGTGCAACGCTACGCGCTGTTAGCATCCAGCTGCCACTGCCCAACACTACAATGGCAGACAACAATGCAGACAACAATGCAAACTAGCCACAGACTGCGCACAGCACAGCCAGTGATTTTTCATACAGAGCGCTATGTGGCGTTACCAATAAGAAAACCTAAACAGCCTACTTACATAGCCCCCAATGCTCCCCACAAAAAATTTTTACAAATTGTTTTGGGCAGTGGCCAATAATGATTTCATAAAATTTTTCATAATTACTGTAACAAAGATATCAAATGCACACATTTATTGATACAATGTTGGTCAGAAGCTAACATTTTCTCAGTCCATAAAGACAGTCCTGATCGTTCATCACAGTAAAATTGCAATGTTTTTTTTTTTTTCAAAGTCTGAGCAATAAAAAAAATTGCACTTGGAAGTAGTGGATTTCTAAGCAGTCTTGAAGAAGTAGTGTTGTCCTTCCAACGGAAAGACAGTGCTGACTTTTGACATGCAGACAGGTAATGGGCAACAACAGAGCAAACCCACAGCAGAGTCAGTCTAAGTTTTGAAGAATATTGGTAGGTAGGTCATCACAGAGTAGACCCCTTGTAGTCCTGGTAGAGATTGCCAGCAGCCATCTGTTTGACTGTGCAGGCGCACAGTCACCATTGAAGAGTCTTGCGGATAATATAGCAAGTCATAACCACCACTTGTGCACTCACAAAAATTGTTTTTGAAATGTCCTTACAACCAGCAATGCTGTTATCCAGTCCCTTATTGAATTACTAACACACTTGCAGCAAACACTATCAGTCCCTACTTCTCACATATTGTCCATATACTATGACCAACAGAAATGTGTGCAGTGAAATGTAATTTACAAGTTACTTAATTTGATGAATTGGTGTCAATTACAATTTTATAACATGAGAATACAATAACAAAGGTACAAAATATATCATTAAAGAACATAATAGTACAGATAACATTTGCAGTAATACAGGCTTTAAAAAAGGATCGAAATAAAAAATACGTCAGTGTTACAAAAATTATGACATAAGTACATACATAAAAGATCAGAATAACTTTTGAAACATCAACTTCACACATGAGCATTAGAACAAAACAGAATAAATAATGTGTAAACATCTTTATGAAGTAAATAACATGTTATTAATGCAAATTATATTTGAGGATAACAGTATTTCTCATCATAGTGAATGTAGCTTAGTAATAGAAAATTCTACAACATAAGTCTTATCAGATGAACATATAAAGACAGGAAGAACATAAATAAACAAGGGTACACAAACACATAGTGGGATAACAGAAGGAAAGGACAGGGTTTGTTTTCAGTGTTACATTTGGTACTGCAGTCCAACCTAAAACGTCATTCTGTAGATCTTTCGTCTTATCTCAACATTTGTTTCCACCAAAAATATCCTATCCAAGCATGCTTTCTGTATTTTGTTCACATCCTCTTTCAAAAATAGTTTTTCTCTACTGTACACTACTTTTTTGGCCAAACCATTTTCTTATAGCTTCTCAATGCTTTTCTTCCAATACATCATAGTTAGTTTCTTATATAGTCTACACCCTCTTAAGCTAACTTAAACCTACTGAGCTCAGATGCTAAAGCAAGGGACGAGGCAATGCAGCAGCACAGAACAATTAACACAAACAGCAATGACAAAAAAATGGCAATTGGCAAAGCAAACCACAGTAAATCTAAATTACCAAGCAATGCAACATTACAACTGATATGAACCAATGTGCAGCAACAAGAAAAATAAACAAGTAGTAAAACTAGCTTAACATAGTAATACAAAGTGAAATTTAGTAGCACTGTGCCTGGCAAACAGCAGCAGCAAATGCTATAACATACCTAAACATGACAAAGCTCAAGCAGAAAAAATATTACACTAAAGACAACAATGCAGATAAGGGAAATGTAAATTCACATATTAATGGGTATATAATTAAAGTGGTGCACCACAAAAAACTAATTTTACAAAAGATATTACCAAGTAGTTGAAAAGAAAATTAAGTATGCATTAACTGTTATTAATCCCTTCTTATTGTTCTTTTCTTTCCAAATGCTCCTTTTCCAAAGAACGTGGATCATAAAATGATTATTTAATAGATCTGTTGACAGAAAGTTTTCACATTAGCAAATGCATTTAATTTTATTTTATATAACCAATGCTGTAACACTGCTGGAAAACAGATATCAAATGAAATAAGCAATTATGCAAAGTAAAGAATAAAAACATCATTCAATAGCTATGTGGCATTTCATAAGTCAGTGGAAGTTCTCTCAACTCTCGCAGAAAGACGATTGTCATAATCAGGTGTGCAGATGTAAGAATGTTTCCAAGTTATAAGCGTGTCGTATTTGCGGTGCTTTCTACAAAGGAATGTCAATAGCGAGGATAATGGCCTCTTTTTTTTTTCTCCACCTGTGCCTCTGAAAGGCACACACTAATGACTTTTTCTCAAGGCGGCTGGCACACCTGGACGCTCACAAGGCATTACGTCACGGTCACTTACCTTTCATACCAAAATATTTACGACAGCAGTTTCCGCTACAGTGACAGTCTCATATAAAAATATTTTCACAGGTTGAGAATTTGCGTTACAAATGTGTAGAAAATAAAATCCTATAAATATAACAGTGTCCAAAAAATTTTCGTCGGCACTGTAGCATATACATACATTTCATAACTCTTAAAGTACGATTCTTGGTTTCCAACAACCTTTTTCACAAACCAGAGTCCCTAACCACTACTCATTGTTCCTTACCTTATTACTCATATACATATTCGTCAACACTTCTTCAATATTTCATCATAACAAATAAGTAGCATTATCAAATTCCTCATAAGGCATTAGCTTAAACATACCTCAGAAGCATAATTCACATCGTCGTCATAATAATAACATCATAACACCTCAGTCAACTCTCAAAATCGTCGTAGCTTCCTCCAATAATTTCAAAATCTAAAAAAATTCTCTGCTGATGTAAAAAGTGTCATCTACCTCAAACGTACTTTAAAAATCATGATCTCATACCAAATATGTCATTCAAAGCTCTCATAGTGTCACAATGGTTACGAAAAAGTATGAACAGTTCACAAAGTACAGACAAAACACAATTTCGTAAGTGTGAAGTTATTCAACTGTGCAATTACGTAAACATCTGTCACTGATGTAGTATAATAAATGTTTGTCTCTCCCAGTTAAATGATCAGATAGCTGTGTAATAATATATTAGAGAAAAATGGTACCGATGTGTAAAGTTGTATAAGCAAATACCATATTAGTTAGGGCTCCTTGTGCTTGCCAAACACATGGTACAGAAACGTTACTACTAAAACATGTTTTACTTTCCAGAAAAATTCAGAAAAACTGTGCAGATATAAAACAGATAAACTGCAAAAGCAACATTGTAAATTGTCACTCATTAGTAGCGTCGTGATAAAATCGTGTAGCTGTCACATAAACTAACCACTGTATCATCTGGTATCTCACAGAAAGTACTTTAAATCCAGAATGTATTTTCAAGTAAACCAAAATGTTGCATTAAAATCTCATTAGCAATACTGGTAAATGTTCTAAGTATGTGAGCCTTATGGTCGTTACGTAATCGTGCAACTAACAAGCAAGAATGTACACACGAAATAACACAGTGATTTCTGTTCACTATAACAATGCACTCGTAAATACTGTCTAAATATGTTCCGTAGGTTCTAGACTGGATAGTGAACTTCAAAACATTGTTGCATGTTAACAGTTTCTAAGTGTGACAAAGCATATTAGAAATGTGAAGTGAAATGTTTTATGGCAAAGACAAAGTTAAAAAGCAGATTATCTTTCAATAAACGGTTTTACATGTGAAATGTGGTGTAAACCTTTACTCTTCCTAGTACACAGAGTTTCAGTCTCAACGCAATTATCATGCGGTATACGTCGGTAAAGAATACTGGAATTTTTCTCAAGGCTAGCGTCTATGTTATTTTTCTGTGAGCCAGCCGGCGCACGCGGCTGCCAGCGGTGCGAGTCATTGTCTGTTACCTCTTTGTTGGCGCGCGTCGTTACTGGGATTAGGAGACCTAACTTCTACAAATTCACCTTGCCGAGAGGGCCCTGCTCTGTTTGAATCCCGCCAGTTCTGATGCAATTCAGGTCTGTCGTTACGATCATATCGTCTGTCGTCATGTCGGTAATTTCTGTAATTAATTTCTTGTCGGTCACGTGGTGGAGAATTTCTCCCTGAATCGTAACTGCGCGCTGGACCATTGCGTCTGAAGTTATTCCGTCTCCCTTGATAATAATTATTTTGGTTCCCGTATTGTCTTTTTCTCTGATTGTGTCTGTGATATATATTACTATGGAAATGCGATCTTCTTCTGTAACTATTATTACTCCGCCAGTGGTTGTCATATGTTTGGTGTCTGTTTTGGTCACGATTTGCGTTGTAAGAATAGACTTGTCGTGTCCAGTTATTGTTTCTGTCGTCACGGAATTGTGACAGATGTGAACTGTAGTGATTGTTTGCTTGTTTTCGCATTCCGCGACTGTCTGTGTCAATTTCTAATTCTTGTAAGAGTCCCTGAAAAGCTTCAATGTCGTCTTTGCAACGCCCTGCCAAAATAATATTCCTTAAATGTTCAGGCAATTTCATTATGCAAATGCGGATGAGTTCTGAAGGGCTATATGGGTTTGAAAGATATTGGTTCTTATGCAACATGTCTTCAAAATATTTGACTGGAAAATTCAGATTGTTCAAAGTGTTTCATCATCATTATGCTATGTTTTACTCGGTCTTGTTTAGCTTGAAACCAATATGCTGAGAGGAAGGCATGATAAAATTCTCCTTCCCTGTGACAATCGGG
Source organism: Schistocerca gregaria (assembly GCF_023897955.1). Classification (NCBI taxonomy): domain Eukaryota; kingdom Metazoa; phylum Arthropoda; class Insecta; order Orthoptera; family Acrididae; genus Schistocerca; species Schistocerca gregaria. The sequence continues at coordinate 137,392,396 of NC_064921.1, forward strand.
AATGACCGATCGCATTCTTACCGCTGGCTCATTCTCCAAGTAGCCACACATAAATTCTAATCTGTGCTTTAATGACCAGTTGGGAGGAAAACAATGAGAGAATTGATGAAGCCACGCTTGTGGATGAATGTCGTTGCCAGAATTCTTAAATGTTTTGAATTTACGTGTAGTAATGAACAGCTTATAGTCAAAATCATCGTGTCGGAGGGTCGCATATCGGTCATTGTTACTTCGTTTCGGAGGTTCCATCTCAAAATTCGGTGTACTTTGCCAATTTCTTTCATAATCTCCAAAGTGCCCTGTGTTGTTATTTTGTGGCAGTTCCGTATTTTTGTGTCCCTCTTCCCGTATTGGAGTGCGAGTGACCTCTGAAATACGAAATTCTTGTATTACCTGTGTCAACTGATCTTGTACTTCCCGGATTTCTCTTTGGTGTTGCGTATTAATTTGATTCTGATTTTGTTTGAATTTCCTAATTTGTTCGAACTCTTCTGTGTCATTAAAGACTACCGGTTTTGTGTCATTCAGATTATCATCTACCTTCGTAGATAAATTAGTGAACTGATCCGAAAGTTCGGCTACTTTCTCCGATAGTGAACACATTTCCTCAGTGTGTTTTTCTGAACCAAGTTTCAGAGTGTCCATTTGTGTTGAAATCGAATCTACTGTGTCCTTTAAGTTTTCCTGAGTTCTTGCAAGTTGCGTAACCGAATCGGTGGATGCAACTGAGTCCATTTTAGCTTGCAAGGTGTCGTGATTTTCACGAACAACAGTTTGCAATTCTTTTATGGCAGCTTCGTGATTCTGTAATGAGTTTTCATGCCGCAAAAAAATAGGTTGAAAATGCTCACAAATTTGTGTTTTTACGTCATTACAGATTTTTTGACATTTCGATTCAATGTTATGTAACTCAGTAGTTAAATCTTCACGTGTTTGTTCAAGTGTGGTGTCTAACTTCCGAAGACTATGTTCCATTGTGTCCAACTGTTGCTGTGTTTGTCTCTGATTTTGTTCCATTGTGTCTAACTTTTGAAGATTATGTTCCATTGTGTCCAACTGTTGCTGTGTTTGTCTCTGATTTTGTTCCATTGTGTCTAACTTTTGAAGCTTTTGTTGTGTTTGTCTCTGATTTTGGTCCATTGTGTCTAACTTTTGAAGATTTTGTCCCATTTGTTTCTGATTTTGTTCAAGCGTTGTGTCTAACTTTTGTAGCCTTTGTCCCATTTATTGCATTAACTGTAATAACAGTGCACTGGTGTCTGAAACATGTTCCTCAGTGCTTTTCGGCAATGCATTTGAACCGGCAATATTCGCAGTTTGAAAAACAGAAAATGTGTCTTGACTTATTTGAGAAACCGGTGAGGACGCAAAACCTGAATCTACAGTATTTGCAAGCATATGTCCTGTCATTTCGGACTCCTGAGGCGAGCGGTTGCCAACCGATCGATCGATAATGCTTCCCTGTTCACTAATTGTTTCACTGTCTACACCATTATTTGCAACCCGCTCCATTTCCCTATACACAATTAGCAAATTACTACTTTGAACATTAGTTAATTCATTACATGGTGGCGCTAAAACACTGGTTTCGTCTTCACTGTCATTTTCAGTTTACTTTGGAGCTTAGTATTACGTTTTTCACACGCCATTATTGTCACAATATTTCACACGACAACACAGAAAAGCACAATTTGAAGAGCAAAAATAAGAGAACACATTAACGTAGCACTGAAAATAATATCTAGTAAATTGCAAGCGCAGCTGCGAAATACTTGGTGCAACTCTACATGCATGCCACAATTGTTGTACTGTACAACAATTAAAGTCTACAACTACAAAGGAGATTCTCTCTACAATTAAACAAAATCTACATTAATTACACAAACTACAAGAAAAAATCAGAAGATTCCAGTGAGGTGTCCTTGGCTAAGGGTCGACATATGAAACGTCCCCTTAGAAAAATTGTACAAGACTGGTCTATATGAAACGCCCCCTTTGAACAATTATACGTGACTGTGCTTAAACTGACACACAATATTTTTTTTTTAGCGCAACGCAGTCTGACTTTCAGTAATCCGTACAAAGGAATGGCCCTGACTAACATTAACCTACACGTTTCACAATTCACTTACCTCACAAAAATCTTCGTTACTCAAACTACTGCAATACAGCGAGCGCCACTACTGCCAGCTAAATAAAAGATTCAAACTACTGAAGGCACTACCTACTGATAGGCATAGTTAGCAAATGAAAGATTTTAATAGAGAACAAACAATATATTTACCTCACTAGTCATAATATATATAGCAGTTCATGACACCAGTCTTACAAATTACAAAATTCCGCCATCTCTCTCCCCGCGTCCACCACTGCTGGCGGCTCCCCTCCAACTGTGCAACGCTACGCGCTCTTAGCATCCAGCTGCCGCTGCCCAACACTACAATGGCAGACAACAATGCAAACTAGCCACAGACTGCGCACAGCACAGCCAGTGATTTTTCATACAGAGCGCTATGTGGCGTTACCAATAAGAAAACCTAAACAGCCTACTTACAATATGATCTAATGAATGTAAAGTACAGTCTAATGAGTACAGGATATGGACTGAGAGTAAATCGAAGAAAGACGAAAGTAATGAGAAGTAGCAGAAATGAGAACACCAAAAAATTTAACATAAGATTGCTGGTCACGAACTGGCCTTTGTGGCCGAGCGGTTCTAGGCGCTTGAGTATGAACCTTGCAACCGCTACGGTCACAGGTTCGAATCCTGCATCGGGCATGGATGTGTGTGATGTCCTTAGGTTAGTTATATTTAAGTAGTTCTAAGTTCTAGGGTGCTGATGGCCTCAGGTGTTAAGTCCCAAGGTGCTCAGAGCCAGTTGAACCAGTTTTTGCTGGTCACGAGGTAGATGAAGTTAAGGAATTCTGCGACCTAGGCAGCAATATGACCAATGACGGACGGAGCAAGGAAAACTTCAAAAGCGCACAAACACTAGCAAAAAATTACATTCCTGAAGTATAACGGTGTCATACGGTGCACCGCGGTCTAGGGGTAGCGTCTTTGATTCATTATCATAACGTCTTCGGTCACGGGTTCGATCCCCACCACTGCCTGAATTTTGATAAATAATCAGCATTGGCGGCAGAAGGCTTCTGGCATAAGAAGTCAGCCTCATTCTGCCAACGGCCTTGTCAAAGAGAGCGGAGGAGCGGATAGAGGTTCAGGGCACTCTCTTGTCCTAGGGGTGGGAAATTGCCCCTAATGGCGGAAGAATCAGCAATGATCAACGACATGAGGATGCAGAAGGCAATGGAAACCACTGCATTAAAGATACGTAACGTGTATCCACAGGACATGTGGCCTGTAGCTGAAGAAGTGTCATGATGATCTCTCCATTGGCAAAAGATTCCGGAATAGTCCCCCATTCGGATCTCTGGGAGGGGACTGCCAAGAGGGAGGTTACCATGAGAAAAAGATTGAATAATCAACGAAAGGATAATGTTCTATGAGTCGGGGCGTGGAATGTCAGAAGATTGAACGTGGTAGGGAAACTAGAAAATCTGAGAAGGAAATGCAAAGGCTCGAGCTGGATATAGTAGGGGTCAGTGAAGTGAAGTGGAAGGAAGACAAGGATTTCCGGTCAGATGAGTATTGGATAATATCAACAGCAGCAGAAAATGGTATAACAGGTGTAGGATTCGTTATGAATAGGAAGGGAGGGCAGAGGGTGTGTTACTGTGAACAGTTCAGTGACCGGGTTGTTCTAATCAGAATCGACAGCAGACCAACACCGACAAAGATTGTTCAGGTATACATGCCGACGTCGCAAGCTGAAGATGAACAGATAGAGAAAGTGTATGAGGATATTTAAAGGGTAATGCAGTATCTAAAGGGGGATCAAAATCTAATAGTCGTGGGCGACTGGAATGCAGTTGTAGGGGATGGAGTAGAACAAAAGGTTACAGGAGAATATGGGCTTGGGACAAGGAATGAAAGAGGAGGAAGACTAATTGAGTTCTGTAACAAGTTTCAGCTAGTAATAGCGGTTACCCTGTTCAAGAATCACAAGAGGAGGAGGTATACTTGAAAAATGCCGAGAGATACAGGAAGATTTCAATTAGATTACATCATGGTCAGACAGAGATTCCGAAATCAGATACTGGATTGTAAGGCGTACCCAGGAGCAGATATAGACTCAGATCACAATATAGTAGTGATGAAGAGTAGGCTGAAGTTCAAGAAATTAGTCAGGAAGAATCAATACACTAAGAAGTGGGATACGGAAGTTCTAAGGAACGACGAGATACGTTTGAAGTTCTCTAACGCTATAGATACAGCAACAAGGAATAGCGCAGTAGGCAACACAGTTGAAGAGGAATGGACGTCTCTAAAAAGGGCCATCACAGAAGTTGGGAAGGAAAACATACGTACAAAGAAGGTAGCTGCGAAGAAACCATGGGTAACAGAAGAAATACTTCAGTCGATTGATGAAAGGAGGAAGTACAAACATGTTCCGGGAAAATCAGGAATACAGAAAGACAAGTCGCTGAGGAATGAAATAAATAGGAAGTGCAGTGAAGCTAAGACGAAATGGCTGCAGGAAAAATGTGAAGACATCGAAAAAGATATGATTGTCGGAAGGACAGACTCAGCATACAGGAAAGTCAAAACAACATTAAAAGCAACGGTAGTAACATTTAGAGTGCAACGGGAATTCCACTGTTAAATGCAGAGGAGAGAGCAGATAGGTGGAAAGAATACATTGAAAGCCTCTATGAGGGTGTAGATTTGTCTGATGTGACAGAAGAAGAAACAGGAGTCGATTTAGAAGACATAGAGGATCCAGTATTAGAATCGGAATTTAAAAGAGCTTTGGAGGACTTACGGTCAAAAAAGGCAGAAGGGATAGATAACATTCCATCAGAATTTCTAAAATTTTTAGGGGAAGTGGCAACAAAACGACTATTCACGTTGGTGTGTAGAATATGAGTCTGGCGACATACCGTCTGACTTTCGGAAAAGCATCATCCACACAATTCCGAAGACGGCAAGAGCTGACAAGTGCGAGAATTATCGCACAATCAGCTTAACAGCTAGGTGACGATCAGTTTGGCTTTAGGAAAAGTAAAGGGACGAGAGAGGCGATTCTGACGTTACGGCTAATAATGGAAGCAAGGCTAAAGAAAAATCAAGATACGTTCATAGGATTTGTCAACCTGGAAAAAGCGTTCGACAATATAAAATGGTGCAAGCTGTTCAAGATTCTGAAAAAAGTAGGGGTAAGCTATAGCGAGAGACGGTTCATATACAATATTTACAACAACAAGACGGAATAATAAGAGTGGACGATCAAGAACGAAGTTCTCGTATTAAGAAGGGAGTAAGACAAGGCTGTAGCCTTTCGTCCCTAATCTGTACATCGAGGAAGCAATGATGGAAATAAAAGAAAGATTCAAGAGTGGAATTAAAATACAAGGTTAAAGGATATCAATAATACGATTCGCCGATGACATTGCTATCCTGATTGAAAGTGAAGAAGAATTAAATGATCTGCTGAACGGAATGAACATTCTAATGCGTACACAATATGGTTTGAGAGTAAATCGGAGAAAGACGAAGGTAATGAGAAGTAGTAGAAATGAGAACAGCGAGAAACTTAACATCAGGATTGATGGTCACGAAGTCAATGAAGTTAAGGAATTCTGCTACCTAGGCAGTAAAATAACCAATGACGGACGGAGCAAGGAGGACATCAAAAGCAGACTCGCTATGGCAAAAAAGGCATTTCTGGCCAAGAGAAGTCTACTAATATCAAATACCGGCCTTAATTTGAGGAAGAAATTTCTGAGGATGTACGTCTGGAGTACAGCATTGTATGGTAGTGAAACATGGAGTGTGAGAAAACCGGAACAGAAGAGAATCGAAGCATTTGAGATGTGGTGCTATAGACGAATGTTGAAAATTAGGTTGACTGATACGGTAAGGAATGAGGAGGTTCTACGCAGAATCGGAGAGGAAAGGAATATGTGGAAAACTCTGATAAGGAGAAGGGACACTATGATAGGACATCTGCTAAGACATGAGGGAATGACTTCCATGGTACTAGAGGGAGCTGTAGAGGGCAAAAACTGTAGAGGAAAACATAGATTGGAATACGTCAAGCAAATAATTGAGGACGTAGGTTGCAAGTTAGCACAGGAAAGGAATTCGTGGCGGACCGCATCAAACCAGTCAGTAGACTGATGACAAAAAAAAAAAAAAAAAAAAAAAAAAAAAATAGAGAAAGAAATTTCGGAGAATGTATGTTTGTACGATAGTGAAACGTGACTAGGGAGAAAACCGAAACAGAAGAGAATCGAAGCATTTGAGATGTGTTGCTACATGTAGAAGACACTGACAAGGAGAAGGGACAGCTTCTATAGCTATCCTTGTCGATTGTTGATGTGACTGTTAAGTGGAAACGTTGAAGGAACAACCACAACTAAACCAAAACCGGATTGATCTCACCTACTGACGGACAGCGACATATTTTGCGAAAAATTTCGTTGTATCGAAAAGGTTTTAAAGCTAAATGTATGAAAACTGGTATTTTATTTCTCGGTTGGATGCAAAGAAATATGTTTTACTTGATTGAAGTTTCTACGTATCACCACAAGAACGTAAAAGGCATGATTCACAAAAACCTTGGACTCGAGCTACCAGTATCACTTGTCGTTGGAAGTACATCCCGAAAAGACCATACTCTTTCGGCCTTAATTAGCGTTAAAACTTTAGAAGATGTTGCAATGTGTGAACAATATAAAAATTCGATTAAAGAAAAACAAACAAACAAAATCTGTGGAGACCATGCAGTCTACGTGAGTGAAGCAGCGGTCGTTAGGCTTGTCTCGTGTAAGAGATCTGTTATTAAGAAATCATAATTGCAATGAAAGCTGTATTTCTGTAAGCGATATGTATTAAATGCTTAAACAAAGTTGATACTCGGCGCGCTGGCTGATGGGAGCGGCTGTAAATGGGAAATGCCCTTTGCAGTCGCTCCCATCAGGCACCGCACCGAATGTCAACTTTGTTTGCGAGTACAACATAGATATAAAGAGATGCATTTTTCATAAAAATTACGATTAGCTCTGTGATAATTAGCATATATTTTACGGGTTTTATATTTAGATGACGTAGGTTTCTGAACTGAATGGAAAGAACAGAAAAACATAATATCCGAGACAACACTCGAACGAGAGTTCCATCGATTTATCAATCTTGAGAGCAACTCTTTTTCTTTCTCCACATCTATTTATTTTACGCTTCACGTAAATGCTCATAGAAGATGAACCCTTGTTTAAGAAATTTCATCGGTCAGAATCGAATGCAGGCCCCCTTTACCGGGAGGTGGGCGTTCTACCATACAGCCACGTTGCTTATCCAAAAAGGGACCTTAATTAATGATATCAGAGGCACTTAGAAAATTTCAGAGTAAATTTTCTCGAGACTTCTTATAAGTTACATAGACCATTTTTGGAGGGGACTGATGCACGAGTTCTGAACTTTGCGTGTCGAGAGCTGCATAGTAAAACTGTTACTGGAAACACTAGTAAGCTCTCACTGCTTAGTATATAGTCTACAATACTCCCGACAAGCAGCAGCAGGGCTTTCATTAGAGAACCCATAGACAAATACTTCATTATCATAATTCAGGATTTGTAAATAAGTGAGGCATATTTAAAAAATAGAATTGGCTATCAAACAGGAATCACAGTTAAAAATTATGTTATGTAAACCCAGGTACTACTTCACTACATAAACTTTAGAAGAAGAAAGTCAGCCCATAGATAATCTCATAGTACATGCAGTACCAACAAGCGAAACGAAAAATTCTCCCTGTAACCAACAAAAATTGGACATAAGTTAGATGCAGTGTTGTATTTGAATTAGTCTACACTAACGCCTCTTAAATATTTACTGTTGGTCCTGAAAGACGTGCATTTTATAGGTTGTCCTAGGAGGAGTGATCAATATCATGAGTATCATCTTCGAAGCAAAAAAGTCTTGTAAACATGTGCCCTGATGTGCATACCTTGATAGCTACGGTCACTTCTTCATATTCGGCAGTGTGGGAAAACCTCTTCTAGTGCCAGCTCTTTCGTTTCCATATTTTGAGAATCAGTAGTATGGATAAAAATAAGGAAAAAATGTCCGGTAAACACGGGCTCTGAAGTTCATACCTTAAAAGCTATGAGCACTTGTTCTTCTTCGCCACTGTCAATCACATCTGTTCTTTGAACAAGTTCTCAATGAGGGCAAGTTTATTAGAATTTTTTTTGTGGTCCATAGTACCTCCTCCTAAAACATGGAAAGCAAAAAACTTGCAGTAGAAGCGATTTTCTTCACGGTACCTACAATGAAAAAATGCTCACAGCAACATCTGAGGTATCTTTTAGAGGCTATGTTTACTAATATTTTTTACTTCGAATGATCGAGCCTGTCCTGTCCCTGAGTACGAACCATTACTCCAGCGACACTCTGCTTACTGCAGAATTCCGGTCGCTGGTAAACAGAAAAAATGGAAAATAAAATTATCACCTATCAAGATAACATACACTACGCTACAGCTAAGAATGAATAATCACGTTAGTGACCACCCCCGGTAGCTGAGTGGTCAACGCGACAGAATGTTAGTCCTAAGGGCCCGGGTTCGTTTCCCTGCTGGGTCGGAGATTTTCTCCGATCAGGGACTGGGTGTTGTATTGTCCTAATCAACATCATTTCATCCGCATCTACGCTCAAGTCGCCGAAGTGGCGTCAAAAAGAAAGACTTGCACCCGGCGAACGGTCTACCCCATGGGAGGGTCTAGTCACACGACATTTACGTTTATCACATTAGTTCTGGCTTCCCCAACTCAGGATCATTCTGTAACTTTACAACGAAACATATACACAATGGACTATGTTACACATCAGTCTGTCACCAAATGTTACATCCCGTCTTTGAGACGAAATCACTCATAATATCTTTGCATAAAACATGTAGATATATGTTATGTGGACTTACTATTACTTTTAGTGAATATTTTTGTCATAATAACTGTTACCTTCATTGTTAAAAAGCTGTATTTGCAGGATACTTATCGTTTAAGGACCAAAATTAGGAAATACATGAAAATTTTACATCCGAAATCGAATTCGCAAGGTCGAGTATTCTAAGCCAAAACCTTTTCTTTCTCTCTTGTTATCTTTTACTCTTTTTTAACACCTTCTTGGGTTCTAATTAACTCAGAACAAAATTGTCTGCTCTAGAATTTTTGTTGTAGCAGTTGTGTTTCTCTTCTTCCAAAGCAAAACCTGGGAAATAAGCGTTGTGGCATATACCTGTATGTACTCTTTTCTATCCCCGATGGATAAATTACATATCTGAATCCCAAAGTAAGGAAAATTAAGGCGTGTGCACAATATTTATGGGCTCTGGGCACTATGAGACTCAACTTATGAGGTCATCGGTCCCCTAGAAGTTAGAACTACATAAACCTAACGACATCAAGCACAATCATGCCCGAGGGAGGATTCGAACCTGCGACCGTAGCGGTCACGCGGCTCCAGACTGTAGCGCCTAGAACCGCTCGGTCACACCGGTTGGCACACAATATCTATGTAAAGGATGCGTAACATAAACAGAATTCTTACTTACGCGTCATTGCCCGTTGCAGGACATTATCATTTATCTACCACTGCTTTTCCCAGATAGATTTTGAAACTGACGTTTCTGTTCCAGTATTACTAAAGGATGTAGTATCTCTTTCGCGCTAGCACGAAGTGGAGTGGTTGTCATTGTAGTTGTGCCTACCCCTGAGATATAAAATCGAAGTCACCCTGACCGAAAAACGTATTGGCGCTTCTCCTAAAAACAAGTGAATTTGCGTTTAAGAGATAATAAAGTAACTAGCGAGCGAATAACGTCTAATTAAATCTGACTTTCACAGGGAGAATCCCACCTTCAGAAGTTAATAGTCTCGCATGGAATAAGAGGCCAGCCACCACTCGACGCCACATTAAGGCAGCCACCTAAATATTGAATGAAAATGCACGCTTATAAAAGATGGTATTTATTTCCATTAAGTTCATTCAAATGCGAAAAATCTTTACCAGGTTGACAATGAATACAAAGTTAAGGAAACAATTATGTTTGACAAAGATCTTAGTACCGATTTTGAGATCATGTAATGAACATTGCCAATGGTCAAGCGAAAACAGTAACATAAAGTGCTAATGAAAGATGAACTGGGAAGTGCAAAAATCGTTCAATGACGGAAAGAGCATTGTACAAATCAAACAACTAGTTGTGGCAACCAGTTACCGAAACGACTAACTACGTTAAGTTAACAAATACCGTGACCTCTGAATTATACCACGTAAAACCATTGCTTCTCGAATCTCACCAAATAACTTCCAGTGCTCATAGCTGAACAGCTAATCCAACTATTACCTTGACCATGTGGAGTTTTTCATGCATTTTACAAATAGTAATTGTGGAAAGAATATCTCAGTTGTCCTTCAATATGTTAGCAGACCTTGGGAGTACTATGAGAGTACAAAAGTATGAATGAAATACGTAGGTTGGCGCAACATGAGTAATTAAGCCACCTTACACTACGTAATAGCTTCCATTGTACAGGATCATAATATCAATCTGTTGAGATGGCGTCCTTTCTATCATTGCTAAATTCTTCCTCGTCCAATTCCAAATGCATGTAGGTTTGTCACTCATAAAGTAATGGACTATTTTGACATCGTTCCTTGTTACAAGAAATACGAAGTAGATCCTCACTATCTGAACGGAACAGCTACTCTGTACTGAATGAAAATATTTTTTCAATCAGAGGATAAGAGTTGCTAAGTTGCCTAACTTCGACGTCTATTTCCTGCTGAAAATATGCAAGGGACGAAATTTTGTAACAGACGTTTTTGTACCGTTAATATTCAGGGGATCACGCTATGACATCCAAATGCCCGAGCCTATTACGTAGAAAAAGGCATCCAAACAAATATTTTTTCTATGGTAAATACTTAGGCCGATGCAATGGATTGGAGTTTGTACCAGCGCCGGGATTTGATCCCAGATTTTCTGCTTACTATGCAGATGCGCTAGTCCTTACGCCACACTGACACTGCAGCGACCACAGCTGCATGAATTAAGTCTCAGGAACATCATCTGTACACCACAAGAATATTTTTTTGCTTATTCGTAAAGGAAATGACTGTAGAAGACAGGGCAAGAGCGTGTGCACATCCTGCAAAATTTAGGAAAGTAACGTTGGTATCGTGATGCTTTAATAGAGTAGCAGCTTAGGAAAGCTGCTACATTGATCATGCATGCAGTCCCAGTCAGAGTGTCAGGAGGTAAAAAAGACTCATCCATCTAATCAGACACAAGTTCTTTCAACAGAGCAACAGAGTGAGTTTATATAAGTAACTAAATCAGAATTCGAAGACTCAAAATATCTACTACAAAATTTTAGTGGGTGCATGATATTCAATAGGATGCGTTACGTTCCGTAATAATTGTCTACAACTGTGTTTTTCCTGTCTTAATAGTGTGATGAAATGCAGTATCCCTGCAGTCCGCTCTGACCCGACACTGACGCGACATGTACATCAACAAACACTGCATTAAGTCCCTAGCGCTACTGTGTGAGTGGAATATTGCGATGCTGTGGCGTCTTGGTGGTGAGCTAAGGTATCACGACCCAGTTGGAGCGTCTTAACTTTTTATAGGCTGAGACGAGGATAAGCGTAAAGTAGCGTGGATTTTCCTGGGCTGTGATTGGCCGAAACGTTCAAGCTAGAAGCTCCAAACTATCGCTGACGGAATTGGGTGACAGCAGCCGAAGAGAGCAGACGCTAGTGTGAGGTCAGAGCTCAAGATTTCTATAGTGTATTATCATCAGATTTATTCACATAAGTGTTAACTGCATACGAGGGTGCATTAAGAGTCTTAGGTCTTAGTAAATACGGTCCCATGTGATCAATGTGTGTTAAATACTGATCAAACAGATGGAATGTTGTGTAATATTTTGTGTATAATGTTAACAATGTTGTGGCAGGAAGTGCAGAGTTAAATAAGTGATAGGCAGCCTATAAAAGAAATTTAGATGCTCCTTGCTGAAAGGTAGACCGTATTTTCTTACAGTCATAACAGCTGCAGCACCTATTTACAAACAAAACCGTGATAGAGCGTGATATACTGCAGCGAGAGAGACACACAACTCCAGATGGCATCGGGTGAGATATTGAGCCCCGCTATGTGTAACAGAAGCTGTACACAATCAACTGCAGCTATCACATGTGTGGCCACACCATTATCCTCAGACACCGAGGCACAGCTTTCACAGCGGAAGTCTTGTAAGCCCCTTTGATGCCCAACGGTAAAGTTACTCCACCCAAGTTTAATGAAGCTCTATCCAAATATTGTTTCCTTCGCATCGCCATGTCATGTTTCTTCTTGGCAATCCTCTTGTTTTCCTTCTTTTTAAGCACCCATACAATTTTAGCCTCGATGTTTCTATTCTGCTGTACAAGAGTTCCCTTTCTACTATTTCGCTTGCGATTTCATCCGTCATCCTTATTACTCCTATCGTACTTTTGAGGTACTTCATTTCCCATGCCTAATCTGCTTACAAGTCTTCATTACTCATGTTTCAGATCCATAGGTCAGCACTGGAATGTAATTTTTATATAGTCTATTACACTAATGGCCATTAATATTGCTACACCACGAAAATGACGTGCTCCAGACGCGAAATTTAACCAACAGGGTGACGATGATGTGATATACAAATGATTAGCTTTTCAAAGCATTCACACAAGGTTGGCACCGGTGGCGACACGTACAACGTGCTGACATGAGGCAAGTTTCCAATCGATTTCTCGTACATAAACAGCAGTGGACGGGTGTTGTCTGATGAAATGTTGTTGTGATGCCTCCTGTAAGGAGGAGAAATGCGTACCATCAAGTTTCCGACTTTGACGAAGTTCGAATTGTAGCCTATCGCAATTTCGACATTGCTCCTCCCGTTGGTCGAGATCCAATGACTGTTAGCATAATATGGAATCCGTGGGTTTAGGAGGGTAATACGAAACGCCGTGCTGGATCCCAACGGCCTTGTATTACTAGCAGTCGAGATGACAGGCATCTTAACCGCATGCCTGTAACTGATCGTGCAGCCACTTCTCCATCCCTGAGTCGACAGATGGGGACCTTTGCAAGACAACAATCATCTGCACAAACAGTTCGACGACGTAACCGTAGGATTCCGCGGCCGTTGTCAATGTCAATAAAATTCTTCTGGGTTAGAGACCGCATTGTCATTTATAAAATTCCAACGTTTCGGCGTCTGTTGCAAGACGCCTTCCTCAGGGTGTGTTGCTAACTGGTGAATGCGCGCAAGTGTGGGTTCGACGACGTTTGCAGCATCATGGACTATCAGCTCGGAGACCATGGCTGAGGTTACCCTTGACGCTGCATCACAGACAGGAGCGCCTGCGATGGTGTACTCAACGACGAACCTGGGTGCACGATTGGCAAAACGTCAATTTTTTCGGACGAATCCAGGTTCTGTTTACAGCATCACGATGGTCGCATCCGTGTTTGGCGACATCGCGGTGAACGCACATGGAAGCATACTGGCGTATCACCCGGCGTGATGGTATGGGGTGCCATTGGTTACACGTCTCGGTCACCTATTGTTCGCATTGACGGCACTTTGAACAGTGGACGTTACATTTCAGATGTGTTACGACCCGTGGCTCTACCCTTCATTCGAACCCTGCGAAACTCTACAATTCAGTAGGATAATGAACGATCGCATGTTGCAGGTCCTGTACGGGTCTTTCTGGATACAGAAAATGTTCGATGCTGCCCTGGCGGATACATTCTCCAGATCTCTCACCAATTGAAAACGTCTGGTCAATGGTGGCCGAGCAAGTGGCTCGTCAAAATACGCCAGTCACTACTCTTGATGAACTGTGGTATCGTGTTGAAGCTGCATGGGCAGCTGTACCTGTACATGTCATCCAAACTCTGTTTGGCTCAATGCCCAGGCGTTTCAAGGCCTTTATTACGACCAGAGTTGGTTGTTCTGGGTACTGGTTTCTCAGGATCTATGCACCCAAATTGCGTGAAAATGTAATCACATGTCATTTCTAGTATAATATATTTGTCCAATAAATACCCGTTTATCATCCGCATTTCTTCTGGATTTAGCAATTTTAATGGCCAGTAGTGTATTTCTCTGCTTTTTTTGTGGGACGTCTTTGAGCCTATTGTCGCCACCCACATGTCTTTGTGTTGTCGTAAACTGGGAAGGATATGCGGGGGTCATGTCGTCCACTGTTGCAGAGCCGAGAAACCCGCCGAGCTGTCAGAGTCGTGTTTACAGGAATGTCTGAAGGCTCCAGTTCTGTTTATTGGTACTGGAGTGCGCGCCCCCATGTAATTTGCTGACCAAAATTCTACGAGCAAGGATTTATGTGTAAAGAAAGTCTGTTAAATATCTTAGCTATATCTTTGTTTGTTGCATCTTATTGTAATTTTGATCTGTGAATTTTAAGATTCCGTGGCGATTTTAACTTGGGTTAAAGTTAGTGTCCGCATCAAAAAGAAGCTTGTTGTGAAGTTCGTTGGAAGAGCAGTATTTACGTGTGCTTAAGTGCTTCTACCTGCCTGTTATTAATTTTCGCGAATAACTATCGATGTTTAATATTATCACAGATTGTTTAGTTCTGGAGTGAAAGTGGACCTCCGAGTTTCACGAAAGTTATTAAGGTCAGTGTTAAGAGCCGTGTGTCCCTCGTTTAATCTGAACAATTTGGGTATATATTGGGCTCATTTTGCTGCTGTTGTTCGGCGGGACGTAAACCGTTTTTCTGGACTTGGCTCCATTGCGTCTTATTCATCGAGGCTAACGTACCAGTTCTTCTCTTTCAGGTCATCAATATCGTGCGTTTATTTTAGTTTAGTGATTTATATAGAAATTTTGGTTTGTTTTAGGACACATTGTCCATTCTGAGCTTTTCCATCACTGTGTCCGCTCCCTGGAGCTATAGAATTTAAAGTATTTGGCTCGGTGTTGGCTTCATCATTTGTTTCAGCAGGGTTTGGTATAACTATTTAACTCTGAAATTTTCTTCATCCAACTGTAAATGGCATGTTATATTTTCCGCTAACTTTTTAGAAGACTGTTAAATCTCGAGTATCGTATTATCTATTATTTATTTTAGGATAAGTTGGCTATGACTTGAGCTCGCACTTACTTGAATTTATTTGTGCTGGAGGGAATTTTGTTAAGACTACTTGTGCTCTGGATTCGGTGCTGTTTACCGAGCTTAGTGAGCCCCACTCATTCTAGATCCAGCCAGCTCAAACATATGCCTTTTTATGGGATCGCCGGGCCTTGTGGCCGAGCGGTTCTAGGCGCTTCAGTACGGAACCGCGCTGCTACTAATGTCGCAGGTTCGAATCATACCTCGGGCATGGATGTGTTTGATGTCCTTAGTTCAGTTAGGTTTAAGTAGTTCTAAGTCTAGGGGACTGACGACCTCAGACGTTGTCCCATAGTGCTTAGAGCAATTTGAACAATTTTTATGGGATTCTGTGCACACGCCTTGGGCAGCGAAAGCTCTTACTGTCCCTCTTCTGCAGCGTTATTTCTTCCAAGCGTAGCCATGGCTTTTAATGCTGCTGTTTAAATTTTAGAGCATATTTGAGCCATTCTATTTGTTAATTAAAAGAGGCTCCCTGTTTATAACCTTATTATTTTTTTAAGTTATTTAAATATTTTACCAGTGGTTGAGGTCTCAACGTCATTCTTATTTAATGTAAATTTTAGTTATTTGGATAGTGTTTTGAAACCCTGTAAGACTTTTTACCAAGGGTGTTTTATGAGATTTAAATCTTTCATTCTTCTTCTTTGGTCAATTTGTATTTTAGTATAAGAATTTTTTGGCAGCGACCTATTATGTGGTCGGTTCAGTTTTATTCAACTTTTTATTGGTGTCTTATGCTCGTGAAGTTTTGGTAATGTTTAAGGGTGTGTGAAGTTGGCTAGGAGTTTGTATCGTCAGTCTTTTATCTGATAGTCTGGCAAACAGAGTTTGGGTGCGAGCTATAAATGACATTTTCTGCCATCGTCTTGTCACGGTCCATGCGGCTACCCATGTCGGAGGTTCGAGTCCTCCATCGGGCATGGGTGCGTGTGTTGTCCATAGCGTAAATTGGTTTAACTTGGTTTACGTACTGTGTAGGCTTAGGGACCGATGACACCTGAAGCTTGGTCCCATAAGATCTTACCACTAATTTTTCTGCCATCTCTGTTTGTTGTTTAGTATTTAAATTTATTTAGTTTAATTAAAGTGATAATAGGGTTTAAAGTCATTTCTTCTGAGCCAAGTCTATTTGTTTATTGTACCAGTGAATAAACTGTGCCAGATCCCCACTGGTCTAATCCTTCCTCATTTTCTTTCTTGGCCAAACAAAGAGGCCGTATTTTCACATTTAACGTAATGCCAATGGTGTCTTTGAACATTACGGGATAGTTTTCCTACTGAACTGCATTGACTTAAATTTTACTTGATTTAGAGCTAGCTGCCATTCACCACACCAACAAGAAATTTTGTGTAAGTTGTCCTGGGTCTTCCTACAGTCACTCGAGAACACCCTCCCATGCACCACAGTACCATCAGCCACTTCACACTTCCCTAGGGCACTACTAACGATATCCTTGTGTCTGATGAACATTCGTTGTAGAGGACAACGTACTGGTCGCTACACTATCCGGTCTCATTAATGTGAAGTATGTTCAATGTCAGCGCGCAATAGCTACTCACAGACACCAGGTGGCAACATTATGAGTGTAGGATATATAAAGCATGTCGTGGGTATGCGGAAAACAGTGCAGTCGTTGTCGTAATGCGGAAAGGGAGTGATTTATTCTACGTCCACGAGGACATGATCATTATCTTTCGGGCCAAGGGCGAAGCATTTCCGAAACGGCTAAATTCGTAAACTGTTCGCGTACCACCTTGGTTAATGTGTACCGTTCATGGCAAAATGGCGCTATCCAAAATCGACGCCGTAGCAACTGTGGTGCATGACGGCGTGAGCTAGAGCTGTAGAGATGTTTTTGGGCGAATACACGTGCAGCTGTTAAGCAACTGATAGCCTAGATGAACCAAGGGGATACCAAAAGTGTCTCCTCAATAGTCGTTCAGCGAACGTTGCTGCGAAAGGGGTCTCTTTAGTAGGCTTCTGGTTCATGCACCCATGTTGACAGCTGTTTGTCAGCCATGAGGACTGGAACTTGCACGCCAGTACTGCCACGTCCACTGAGTGGTGACAGGTCGCGTTCTATGGTCCACCGGTAAAACGGCCGCCTGAAAGCAACTCACTGCAACAATGTCGGAAAGGAGCATTATAGACTGTTCAGTCTTTTACTAGCACTCCGTGGGTTGAATGATCTCGTCATTCTGGAAGACACAGTGGATCACCAGAAGTATGTAGCTATATCGGGGCTCATGTGTGCCTTAACATGCAGCTTTTACTTTCCCTGGCACTATGGCATTTACCAGCAGAACAATGCAACGTGGTCACACAGCCCTTATGTATATAGTTAAGGCTCAGCGGCCATTTGACCATCTTCTACTGAGCAGATGCACAAACAGTGGCCGAACTCTTGCGGGAATCGGCAATAAAACCACGAGTAATGTGTATAATGGGAAGGGGTACTATCAATATATTGCGGGATAATAAGTTGGGAATGTGGGTCTAACGGGAGACGTGCCAGAGATAAGTCCCTGCAGTCGGTGTATGCTATGTTTCCTCCGTGGCTCAGATGGACTAGCCGGCACGGTAGCTTAGCGTGTTCGGTCAGACGGTTAGCTTCCCTCTATAATAAAAAAACTGAGTTAATCGATCAACAACGAAATTAACCGGATGTCGTACGACGTCCGCTCCGAGCAGGTAAAACGAACACAAGCGAACAAAATGAAATTAAAAAAAAAAAGATGGATAGAGCGTCTGGCATGTAAGCAGGTAATCCCGGGTTCGAATCCCGGTCGTGGCACACATTTTCAACTATCCCCGTTGACTTACATCATCGCCAGATTGCAGCCAGGGGTATTCATCTCATTTTAATTTCACACAGACCTTTAATATACAAGCGTGGTTCAAAGAGAACTAAGATGAATTTGCCGTACTCTCATAGCCACCAACGGCCACTCATTTAAACCCAATGGAGAATCTGTGGGGTCACGTCGAGCTGGCTGTTGACATCGTGGTAACTAAAACGAGAAAACTAGATCAGGTAGTCACGGCACGGGAATCGGCCCGGCTTCACATCCTTGTGGGTACCTTCCAGAACCTCATTAACTCTCTTCCTGCACGTCCGCGCTGCAAAATATGGTTATTTCGGCAGTTTTTCAGATGGTCAGCTGAATGTGACTCGACAATGTATTGCCTAAGAAGTCTTAGAGTCACTCACATATGCAGGGACGTATTCTGTATACTCATACCTTTGTTAACAGGCTGAAATTCTTGGCCTGGAACCGTTGTTAACTGGTCGGGTAACTCCTCCGAGGCTTCTTAGTACAACCCATACCGATCCTCCCACCAACAAAAAATCCCTGGCAGTACCGGGAGTCCCGGGAGTCGAGCACGGGTCCTCAGCCGTGGTGACTGACGACTCTCCCCCCTCAGTGTATAACCAGAATATACTCATACCTTTGTTAACAGGCTGAAATTCTTGGCCTGGAACCGTTGTTAACTGGTCGGGTAACTCCTCCGAGGCTTCTTAGTACAACCCATACCGATCCTCCCACCAACAAAAAATCCCTGGCAGTACCGGGAGTCCCGGGAGTCGAGCACGGGTCCTCAGCCGTGGTGACTGACGACTCTCCCCCCTCAGTGTATAACCAGAATATACTCATACCTTTGTTAACAGGCTGAAATTCTTGGCCTGGAACCGTTGTTAACTGGTCGGGTAACTCCTCCGAGGCTTCTTAGTACAACCCATACCGATCCTCCCACCAACAAAAAATCCCTGGCAGTACCGGGAGTCCCGGGAGTCGAGCACAGGTCCTCAGCCGTGGTGACTGACGACTCTCCCCCCTCAGTGTATAACCCGAATGTAGTCTCTGCTGTTAGTTGTCATGTTTTACAAAGAGAAATGCATTAATATAGACGCAACAGTATCCAGAAAGGCGACAAATGAACGCAAAGACATTCCGCAGTGTTGAAAGACATGTAAGGGCAACAGACGTTGAAAGACATGTAAAGACAACATGTAAAGACAACCGTAACATCTGGTGAAAACGGAAGAGTCCGCCATGGATACAGATGGTACTAATGCAGACGTGAGTACAAGGGCAACAGCATAGCAGCGCAGTGTGTTAGCTGTGCGGTATCAGGCTCATCGAGCGGCTCCCCCTCCTCGGGAGTTCGAATCCTCCCTCGGATATGGATGTGTGTGTTGTCCTTAGAGTAAGTTAGTTTAAGTTAGATTAAGTTTGTGACCTCAGCAGTTTGGTCCGATAGGAACTTACCACCGCCAACTGCATAACAGCTACCAGCTGGTCGTCAGCATAGCGAATACTGCACCCATATAAATATCACCCCACCATCCACAGCTACACTAAAAGAGCTCCGCGAGCGCAATTTCAAAGATCCGTTGAATTTCTGTCCATATCTGTTAGAGTATACGGGAAACCATGCATGTTCCCTATCGCACGTCTTGTTCTCGCACGAATCGCTATTGCGCAATAATGGTAATGTCAATCGAGACAAGATGGGCTATTGGAGCACCCTCGTTATGTACAACTGGCAGCACGTCCTACACGATGGGGAGAGAAAGTTTTCTGTGGAATTTTGGGTGATTGTCTTATTGAACCGTATTTCTTTGAGAGCCATTTGATGGACACACACTACCTGCACTTTCCGTTCCAGGAACTTTTACTGCTGGTGAAGGATGTGCCATTGGAGGCCGTTTAACTATGTATTCTCTACAGGTTGGAGCTCCGCTAAATTCGAGTGACCGGTTCGTAACCATATGAACAAGGAACTTCTAGAGGAATCGATACGAAGAAGAGGATAAGCTGCTTAGCCCTCTAGATAACCGGATTGCACTCCATTAGACTTCTACCTGTGGGGGCATTTGAAACAAGCCGTTTACACTCAAGTGGTGGAAAATCCCGATCACCACCAGCAACTCATCACACAAACCCTCAGATCAATAACACCGACAATGCATCAGCGCCCAGAAATAGGCCAGGACGTGTATAAACCAAAAGAGTCATCACTTCGGGAATTCGCTGGCGTGATAAACATTGTCAGTGCAGTTTTGTTTCCCGTGTTCTGTATTTGTCCAGCATGTTGACAACTAGGCCCTTCTTAAGGCCACACTTTCATTCACATACAATTTGCATCACAAGACAATATTTACCGTACATTATGAGCATTAAAAAAGGAAACAAATATAAAAAGTCGAAAGCTGATTCGCTCCTGTTCTGGCATGATATCTGCACTTGTTGTTTTACCTCTTTATGCTACCGATCGAGCTGGCGCAGTGGTTAGCACACTGGACTCGCATTCGAGAGGACGACGGATCAATCCTGCGTCCGGCCATCCTGATTTAGGTTTTGCGTGATTTCCCTAGATCACACCAGGCAAATGCCGGGATGGTTCCTTTGAAAGGGCATGGCCAACTTCCTTTCCCATCCTTCCCTATTCCGAGCTTGTGCTCCGTCTCTAATGACCTCGTTGTCGACGGGACGTTAAACACCAATATCCTCCTCTTTATACTGTTTTTGTACAGACACTATGAACCACATGACCATCAAATTTTGCTGTGTACTCCTTATTGTTGACACTGGCAAATAACGCGATACGCATCACCTGAAGAAGGGCACTAAGTGCTCGAAACCGGTAAAGAAATTAAATATATTTTATGCAACTGGAACGTTATTTACAACTACAGTTGCTGCAAACCCATTTCACTTTTTTAATTAATTATACTAGAAACCATAAACAGCTCCACAGAAATGAAATAAACTCTCTTACAATACACCTGAAAAGGGACCATGACGAGGATACCAAGAAGACCAGTTAACTAAGCACCTTCTTGACTTTTTTAATCAAAAGCAAAACAACAAGAAAGTGACTGCACACTTCATCCGACTCCTTGACGATTAAATAACAGGTATAGCATATTCGCAAAAAGCTCACGATAGCGTGGCATCCTTTGCCATATCCAGCGTGCCGTAACCATTATCGGCAAAAGGCAAAACGTTCCGGCTCATAGCCGCTCCCCATCACGTAAGAAATATAATACCCGACAAGCGACGTAACTGTTCTGTTCTTCGTTCTGGGGAAGAAGGTTGAATTGGGACCCAGGAGAATCTGATTGGAGATGGCCTCTTCCACCGCCCTGACAAGAAAAGTTAATTTTCGGTCTTCAGGCGACCAACCGATCCAACAGATGACATAACGTATCCTTTTCATGGCAACGACTACATAGGTCTGTGTCACTAACACCAATACGAAAATGTCGAACGTTGGTGGGAAGAACATTGTTGAACGAATTAGTAGCCCGAGGAAACCACTTCCACCGTAAAAAAAAAAAAAAAAAAAAAAAAAAAAAAAAAAAAAAAAAAAAAAAAACGCTAGGCTGACATTGGACCAAACAATATTGCAACCTGTCTCTGGCAATGGGGACTCCACAGAGGGAAGCGGGATTTGGAAACGGCAAGCTGCATAGCAGCATCTTTACAGAGAGATGCGACTGTGAAAGAATAAATATTTATTTATCCTACCAACATCTATTGGAGGGGCTAAGCTCAGAGGTCGGAGACAGAAAGTAATGGGGACGCTAAGATCTGTTAAAACAGTACGTCGGAGAAGCATTGGGATAAACATCAGGATGGCCCAAACTTCTTATCAGCCTGGTTCTCGCCATCCTCATGCCGCACCCTCGATAACCTTCATCGCATGAGGGGAAAAATTTGGGCAATAAAGTAGGCTCTGCTCAACATATAAGATTCCAAGGTCCGTACTTTGTGCAGAAACGAGAGCGAGCGACGCTAGTCTTCAAGGATCGCTCACTGAATCGTGTCAATGACGCAGTTTAACGCAGTCATCTTTATCTGACAATGATCAATTATAACGCCCAACTATCGATAGCAGGCGATCACTTCAGCCCATGGAGTGTCAGCGGTGTCATATCCCCGTAAAACGAACAACCGGCACTCCCAGTGCTTAATCTGTGCCCCCGTAAGACGAAGAATATGCATCCGAAACGTCCTTAAGCACAGATATGTCATCATGAGTACGAAGAAGTACCATAAAGCAATCGGCATAAGCGTGAACGACGAACTTTTCTCCCAACAACGACCGGCCACCTAATCAAACAGCTATGCACCGCAGTAAAGGTTTCAGAAATAGCATGAATAAGACACAGAAAAGTGACTCCCCTGCAAGACATGTCGGCACATTTCTATGAGGGGAGTAAGATGACCATTCAAGTCAGTAGACGTCTGAATACCAGTAATTAGAGAGGTGATGATACGTCGTGCGACATCAGTAAAATCATCAGCCTTCAACAGCCGACACAGAAAATCATGAGTAACTAGGTCAAACGCGTGATTGAAATCAATGAAAGGTAAAGAACCCGATCCAGGAACAGTGTGCGCAATCGAGATGAGGTAACGATATGAACCGAGAAACAATTCTCATAACGCATGACAATGTCAGCAAGAAAAGCCGACAAGCGGCTACTGATCGCCCGCGCTACGATTTTATAATCAGGACCTGATCCACGGAATTAAAAATATTTTTCCGGCATTAAACGAGGTCGGAATTAAAAATATTTTTCCGGCATTAAACGAGGTCGGAATGTGTACTTCCACCACTTCATTCACCATAGATGTTCTCGTATCTCCTATCAGGAGCCAAAACCGAACAGAAAATTCTTTGAATAGCCCATCAAAACCCGATGATTTGCGGGAATAAGAGCGAACAACAATGTCAGATACCTCAGCACGGTGAAAATCTGTCAAAAACTTATCATGGACAGGTGGGGTAACAACACTATCAAGGAGGAAAGTAAAATCAACAATCAACAGTCGGTGTACCGTCTGACACCACTCCAGTGTGAAGTTCGGAAAAATGCCGGGAAAGTCCAAGCAGGTTATCAGTTGGGATGACCACTCACGACCATCTATAAAACGAATGGTAGTGTTTCACGTCCTGTGAGATCGCGTTAGAAGCCAAATTAGATGATTCAGAAACGCCAACTCATCCTGGAGAATCGAACGTAGATGGGATCCCAAGCGAAGACCATCTAGTCTTCTGAATCGCAGAAGTTTCGCCTTCATGCGGTGAACTTCCATAATTCTTGAAGGGACGTCTCGAGCACTACCATAATCATCACGAATTACAGCATTATAAAATTTCAGAGGTATCCTCATCTCAGCCACTTTACCAACGCTAAAATGCGTGACTGCAGTGCGAAGCCGAAGTTTAGCAATGGCAACCCACCAGTACGTAACTGGGGGATAACGTGCTTGGGAACAAAATTTCCGGCTTCATATAGCTACAATGGTACCGTCCAGATGTAAAATATTTAGCTTCCAAAGATTTACCCGATGCAAGACGTTGTTAACTGTCATTGAAACAGCACAGTGGTCAGTGAAATTGGCAGGGATATATATCCATTGACAAGAGTTTGCTACATCGAGAAGCAGACAAATAAAAACGGTCCAGTCGACTACTAGGATCAGTTGT
This sequence comes from Schistocerca gregaria, assembly GCF_023897955.1. Classification (NCBI taxonomy): domain Eukaryota; kingdom Metazoa; phylum Arthropoda; class Insecta; order Orthoptera; family Acrididae; genus Schistocerca; species Schistocerca gregaria. The sequence continues at coordinate 137,416,215 of NC_064921.1, forward strand.
TAAAATACGTTAACCGCACTGATGCGGGATATCTGCAGATCCAAGCATCCTGCAGACTCAGCGATGCCACCATATCATGAAGTTCAAGACAATAGTTATAGTTGGGAATCTGATTCACATGACGTAAGAAGCAGTCGAGATCTCTCCCCATAAAAATGTTTCGTGGATTTCCAAGAAGTAAGGAAATGGCATCTTTCTTATTACAGGGCGAGGGGTCATATTTACTACCAGATCGAGATACAGCATTTAGAAAAATTAAGGTGACGTTATAGAAACGACACCCTATAAACTGGCCGCCTTTCAGCGTTTCAGATAATGTCAACGGAATACCATCCCTATGAAGCATGGTCCCACCACCAGAATTTTATACATCAACTCTGAAGAGTAAAGAATAACAAAAGAGACAAAACGCATCAAATGACACCTCCCGCAAATAAAAAACATCAACTTGCGAATCATAAACATTCGTCCCCACTCCACTCAACGGAATGCGAGAAACACAACCAGGATCGATGAACAAAATCATGAAGAAAAGAATACACAGGCAACACAGCGTCTGAAGCTGAAAGAACCGTATGATCATCCTGGAAAAGAACCCGTAGTAAGCTGTTGCTCCATCACATCAGTTTCAGGAAGCGATCGCATTTCACAAGAACACTGGAAAGGCAGAAAAATAGACGATGTCTCCGTTAAATCATCAGATCCTACAAAAGATATTTCTACTAGTGGAGGAGAGGACGCAGATGTAACACTTATTACAACATCAATAGAACCAGCCTCGTCATTCTGGTGAAACAAGAACGATAATTACCATTAGTACTCAGAGCATCAGGATTGGAAGAAGCACCCTCCAACAAAACCTATCCAGAGAGGCGAGATGTGGAAGGGGTGACTTCAAAGTCTTCACCATCCTAAGTTCGCTGGCGTTTAAGTTGTGCTACCTGTGCAGACACCTTAACGGCAACAGGGCCACATCTGAATGTGCTGTAACGGCAGAAAGTCGCGTAGAACGCAGGGTAATGTCTCCACGACGTCCTGTAAAGCTGGAGAAAAAGATAGTAATTCAGCTAATGACAACGGACGATGTTTTTCATAGGACGACTTTAAAACCGTAACACAGGGCGGACAACTGGATATGAGAGGGCCACTTTTACTACACAGGAAGCAGGTTCCTTCTGTGCCTACATACGTAACATGTGTAGAGGGGATGTTAGACGAGGATGGAAACTGTCAGGATGCGCTGCATTAAAACTTGTCCATGTTTCCCAAGGGATTTATTATTTCCAGCTACAGTGCCCCCATTCCTCTCCATCTGCGTCACTGGGTCCCGCAATACTGAGGACACCACTTCACTGTCTGTGAAATGACTTGGTGAGGAATGGCTGCCTTAGCAACCCGTGCAGTGCACTGCTGTGTGTCAGCCTTGTGGAGTTGCGACGATGACAGGATGCATCTGCAGTTGACTCTGTGGCTTTTGCCCCTGTCGCCTCAGTGCTGCTTGCTTGTGTGTGTGTGTGGGGGGGGGGAGGTGATGGGGGAGCATGGTTAAGATAGCAGTAACAACAAGCGCCCACGATCTCGCGTCCGAATCTGCAGCTCTCGCCTCAGTATGCTTCCGGCGTGAGTTGGGAACCACCAAGACAGCCCACAGTGGCTGCAGACCCCACATTGACCTTATAGGGTCAAACAGCGACCTGCCATGGACTGTAAGGATGGCACCCCATCTGCTGCTGTGTGTACTCGGTGGTGTGACACGCTCCACAATCTAGGAGAGCTGTCACACTTGAAATACTTTGTTAGTGTACCAGCGCCTATTTACACGGAATGTGCGCCTCTGTTTTGCTAACGTGCTGCTCCGAGTCATGTACTCATAGCACCTAGGTAGACCAGTGGGCCCCTTTTGCCTGTAACTTGCGCCATGCAAACCCCTGTGACTACTTTATACAGTGGGTCTACAGCCCTGTTGCCTACATTCTACTTTTCAACCGCTGGTAGCATATCTTACTGTCAACAGGCCCGCTCCTGACTGTAATCTGTGTGCTCAGATATATTGCACCGAATCTCAACTTTTCCCTTCTTAAATGGTCTTCAGAAAGACCCAGTCAGCGGGTCGACCTCTAACTAAACTTGTTTGGGTCGGCATGTACTTATGATACTACTACTATTAGATGTGGTCTAGTCCTCTTAAAACACATGACACAAAACGTAAAAATTCCTTACTGGATGACCACTCCACTTAATGCTCGATCAGTCCCTTACCTACCTGTGTTACGCCCATGGTATCCAATCCACTGGTATTTGGACTACTGTTGGTTCCCTCTTCGAATTGGTTCTCCCCTAATCAGAATGAAAACAACACACAAGAAAGTTAAGGCTACGATGGCACTTGGCGTTGCCTCTCCCTATATTGAGCGACATGCTTCACAAGCTTTTCGGCTAATATGCACCCCTTTTGCTCTGAAATGGTTTACGGATCTCAAAGACCTGACTCCAGGGTTTGATTTAACAACATCAGATTCTGCCTTGGTAAAACCCTAAACTTGCTTCTGGCCAGTACAGCTGTGGCTGTGTAACATTCAACTGTGTGACTCCTGAAATTGACGCTGACAGATGGAAGGTTGGTCGTATTATGTGACACGCAGTTCCATTGGTTAAAATTCCTCTCCCCTTGAGCACTATACGTTTCGCTTCTGCAAATACTCCCTGCTCAAAACAACTTGATACCACTATCATTCGTAGGTGGAGAAGATCCAATGCATCCCGACCTGTTGTAAGCTCAGTTTTGGCTCCACGATGTCCCTTGGACAGTCTATTTCTTTCCACCTAGCTAAAAATAACTGCACCATGCTCCTGTCTGGATTGGTGCTTATCACCCTGGCTGGACACACCATTACCTTCCCTCTACGGCAGTTCCGTAATCCTCCCTTGTCATCTCGGTGTACCAGCTATTAACTGCTGTGATCAGCAATACCTCCTCAGTTTTTACTTCTACAGACTTGCTCAACGCTCCCCTTTTCAGTGACCTGAGGGCAGTGATCACTGTCACCTTTCTTCCCTCTTCATAAGACTGCTGTCCCCAGCAGGCTTACAATACTCGAAAACATATACAACATACGAAACTACTATGCCTAATTAATCTACGCAAGCCCCAAGATACATAAGAAGAGAACAAAAACTACAAATACTCTACTACTTTCTGAATAGCAGAGCATATGGTACATCATGATGTATCCTAGCTTCCTGGATTTCCCTGCACTTCACACCTCTCTCCGCTCTCTCTTTCTTCCTCTTCCCTTCCTGTGATGTGCCTGGAACCACATCCGGACAATCCTTAAAAGTATGCAACCGCCCAATGTGTACTATCTTTGTTTTAGTTGGCAGCCGAAGCTTAACATTAATAGGGGACCTTGGTTCAACTAGCTGGTATGGCGCTTGATGCCTCATGACGAACTTCTTCGTTTTCCCTCTTGGTGACTAGGTGCTGCCCTACTCTATACTGTGGTAAACTTCCTTTCTGCTTCATTGCATCTTCCTGCCTTTCCAAAGCCTTCGTATTTGCCTTTTGTACCCATTTCCAAATGTCCCGAATTGTCATCGTGAGTGACATACAGATTCACCGGTCATTCCTTTCTGTAGCTTCACTAAATCAAATGGTTACAGCATTTTTCGCCAGTACCTTACCTCGTATGGAGGCAAATCGGTACTGGTATGGACTTTTGTATTGTATGTACATACAATACGCTTCAAATACTCATCCCACTGACGGTGATGGGAATCCACAGAAAAAAAATCTAAGCATGTTCCTAATTGTTCTGTGTACCCATTCTGTCATTCCGCTTACCTGTGGATGCAATGCGCTTGTCCTCCACTTCTTTACAATCTACAATTTACACAGCTTCTTCATTAAATCAATCCCAAACATAGAAAATGGACAGGTCGCTTTCGGCAATCATTGTAGCTGTATCTGTTTCGGACTCAAATCTGCTCTGTGCGCACATGGTATACAATTCTTGACATACTGATCCACATCTACTTTCCTACCTCTCCACCAGTACCTCTCTGCCACTCTCCTATTCATCGGTTTACACCCACCATGACCAGATAACACATGATCATGTGCTTCCTTTAAAACCTCATCTCTCAGTTTTGCTGGCACTACTACCCTTGGCCCTAATTCCATTTTGCTGCACAGAATACCGTCGTTCATATTAAATTATGGCTGTGTCCAATACAATTTACAATCGTTGTCAGCAGCCTGTAATTCCTGCCATACTGCTAGGTCATAAATTATGACTTTTGCCACCTTTCTACTCAGCCCATCCGCGTTACCGTGCTTCTTCCCAGACTTGTGCACGACCTCATAGTCGAAATCACTAAGCCTCATAGCCCACCTAGAGAGTCTAGTGGATGGATCCTTCAATCCCAACAAACACTTCAATAAAGCATGATCTGTGACTGCCCGAAATCTTCTCCCATATAAGTAACATTTAATATGTGTGATTCCATAAGTTATGCTGAGCATCTCACTCTCTGTTGTTAAGTAATTCATCTTTGCTGCATTCAACTGCTTAAATGCATAGGCTACAGAATGTTCTTTACCATCAATTTCCAGACTAAGAACACACCCTAATGCTGGATTCGATGCATCGAGTGCTAGAATAAATTCCTTTTCAAAAACTGGAAACACAGGAACCAGACTTGATGTTAACACTTCTTTAAGTTTGTCAAATGCTTTCTGACACTTTTCTGTCCACTCAAATTTCACACCCTTCTGTAACAATCGTGTCAATGGCTGTGCGAAATCTGCAAAACCCTTCACGAACTTTCGATATAAATGGCCAACTCCGATGAATGATTGCAATTCCTTAACAGTTTTTAGCTCCCAAAAAATCCTTACAGCCTGTGCCATCCCCGGATCTGTTCGCACTCCGTCTTTACTGATGATATGACCCATATATTTCACTTCTTCCAATTCAAAATGGCACTTATCCAGGGTCAACGTCAAACGAGCTGCTCTTAACCTCACAAAGACTTCCCTTGGCCACTGTCTGTGCTGCTCCATACTACTTTAAAACACAGATATGTCATCCAAATAGACAAGACACTGCCATGGTTTAAAACATCTCAACACACTGTCTAGCAACCTCTGAAAAGTTGATTGAGCGTTTTTCAAACCGAATGGTCCTCCTGAAGTAGAGAAAGCAGTTTTTGAACGCTCCTATGGAGCCACCTCTAACTGATGATAACCACTTGTCAAATCCAACGTAGAAAAGTAATGGCACTGTCAAATAGTTCAAATGGCTCTGAGCACTATGGGACTTAACTTCTGAGGTCATCATTCCCCATGAACTTTGAAGTACTTAAACCTAACTAACCTAAGGAGATCACACACACCCATGCCCGAGGCAGGATTCGAACGTGCAACCGTAGCGGTTGCGCGGTTCCAGACTGTAGCGCCTAGAACCGCTCGGCCATCCCGGCCGGCAATGACACTGTCCAAATTGATCCAAAGTCTCCGGTATTTTTGGAATGGGGTATGCATCCATTACTGTCTTATTATTGAGGTATCGGTAGTCGCAAAAGGACCTGTATTTCTTAGTTCCAACCATAGATTTTTTAGCACGACGACAATGCCCGCTCCCCAACAACTGTTAATATGCTCTATAATATCATCCACAAGAAATCCTCCACAATCGGCTGCAAATACCTCGGTATTCTGTATGGTTTATGGTAAACAGGTGCTCCATTCCCTATTAGTATCCTATGTTGAAGAAATGGAGTTGCTGGTAACGGCCCTCACGGAAAGAACAACTCCTTAAATTCCCACAATACCTCCAAGTACTCTTTTTCTCCTCCTTTCAAATACTTAACTTTGTTACACAATGCATTTCTATTGGCCGTTAGTGGTTTATCACTATGCCTACCTCTCGAACACCAGTCTTTGTCATCTGGTACATTCAAATTCGCTACTAAAACTACTTTTCCCAAATTCGCGTCTACAGAGCTAAAATTATCCATGTTCCTGGGGCTACTCTCCCGTCATTTCCCTCTTGTATGCGTACAATGTGGTGTCACCGCCAGACACCACACTTGCTAGGTGGTAGCCTTTAAACCGGCCGCGGTCCGTTAGTATACGTCGGACCCGCGTGTCGTCACTATCAGTGATTGCAGACCGAGCGCCACCACACGGCAGGTCTAGAGAGACTTCCTAGCACTCGCCCCAGTTGTACAGCCGACTTTGCTAGCGATGGTTCACCGACAAATTACGCTATCAATTGACGAGACGATAGTTAGCATAGCCTTCTGCTACGTTATTTGCTACGACCTAGCAAGGCGCCATTATCAGTATTATTGATATTGTAAACCATGTATCGTCAAGAGCGAAGTTCGTCATTAATGGATTAAAGTTAAGTATTCCACCAGCTACTTCCGTTTTTCTCAATTCTAATTCCCTTGTCATGTTCCAGACCTCACGCCAGCCTGCGTGAGCTAAAACGCGTGCATTTCGGCTTCCTTGAGTAACCCTGTGTTGGCTCTCCTGCCAAACACAAAATGCAATACTACATTATACAAAAGAACCTAATCGATCCAGAATCTTCATTATCCTTCAATGGCTCAATAACACATCCCGTACTCATAGGTTGACTTACCCAAAGCGACTTCCCGGTGGCACTAGACACACACACATAAGAATTAAGCCTTAATGCTAATGTATGCGGTTCAATTGGTTTGCTCATTACGTTGAATACCTCTTGCGACAGCTCTGCATCAACAACAGTTTGCCCTACCTGAAGTAACATTCGACCAAGTTCCACAGTTCGTTGTCGAAGGTCAATTTTGGCATGATGTTGATGCAAGAAAACTACTCCTAAGATCATGTAGCCCTAGCTTACCATTGGTAGTATATCCATGGATGCATGCATCAAATCGGACTTTCCCTATGGAAATGTCAAATGTCACTGAACCCAAAGGCTTCCTTATCCCCACTCAACGCCACCTATATTGTGGTGGGTCTAACTTCATCTCATTAAACTCTTAGTAGTCACTGATACTTGCGCCCCTGTGTCCAACAAAACTTAAATCTATTAGGCTCTATGGACCCTACCACTGAACATTCCACCTTTGCATACATATTTGTAGCATTAAAAAAATAAATGAGAGCTCTTTAAGGTGGTTCTTGGCCACCTCTGCCGTTTAACGATTGTCCACCTGTAGGAACTCCACTTCTCCACCCTCCACACTGCTGATTTACACCTCTAACTTCATTCCTCGGTGACTAAGCGAGCCGTGCAAGGCTTGCGTTTATTCCATTTATTGTTTGTTATCTTCTATGACGGTATTGCCGCCCTGTTTTTAAATGGCTCTGAGCACTATGGGACTTAACAGCAGTGGTCATCAGTCCCCTAGAACTTAGAACTACTTAAACCTATCTAACCTAAGGACATCACACACATCCATGCCCGAGGCAGGATTCGAACCTGCGACCGTAGCAGTCGCGAGGTTCCGGACTGAGCGCCTAGAACTGCGAGACCACCGTGGCGGGCGCCCCCCTGTTTTCTTATTCTATTTACTGGCGTCACTAACTTCCTGCCTTACTTTCCCACGAGCAGCAGCAGCAGCTCATATCGATAACTGCACTGTCGTACCATCTCTGGAGCGACCGATAGTTTTTCCGGGTCGTCGTGTGTCTGGAAAGGAGTTCGAGATGGACCAGCAGTGCAGTCGGGATGCAGCAGCAGTGAAGACGAGGGATGGAGCGCCGGTGAGGTGCCGACAGCCAGTGCTGGCCGACCGCTAAAGACACACATGAACTGTCCGATGGAGGGAGACCGGAGCGGGATGACCGCTGGTTGGTCGTTCGGTTGATCGTCTCATCAGCCGATGTATACTTGGTCCTTTCACTGTTTTGTCACCTGGGCAGTTGGTTGGTGGGTGTGGAGCAGTGAGAAAATCTCCACGGCGTGTAGTTTAGCCGGACCCACTGTGTGGTGCTTTTCCCATTACTGCAAGGTTCTTGGTTCACCGATGCCGGACATGAACGTTGACTTTTGACTTAATCTACTAACAAGCCATGACTGTTCACATTGTGTCGTTTGTAGTTCGTTGTCGGCTATTGGGATATTCCCGTGAGCAACAACGTGTGTCTTCAAGTTGGCAAATATTAGCCACCCTCCAGTGGAGTTTAACTATACTTGTTTATTTGAATTGAAGTGCACCAGCGAAGTATTCTGCCTTGTGGCCGTTAACGTTCCTGTCCTGGCCGTTGAAGTCAATTCAGGCAGTTTTTTTTCTTCATCGTTTTGTCACTGTCCTGCTTGGTGTGTAGTTTGACAGCTCAATGTATAATTGGTTGTGGGCGCCAAATACCTTCTATGTTGTTCCATTGAACTCCCTGTTGTGTGCTGGCCAAGTGAAGCAGAGGTGGGTCCATTGACTGTCTGTTGGTTGGGTTGTCGTCAGATAGACAATGGTTGTGCTGTAGTGGCTGAGCTACCAAAGCACAACTCACAATTCGTCTTCACAGGTTCGCAGGAGAACTCCTGCGAAATTAGGAAGGTAGGACACGAGGTACCGGTGGAAGTAAATCTGTGAGGACGGATTCTGAGCCGTCTTTGGTAGCTCATTCTCAGTCTTTAGAACACTTATCCAAGAAAGGCAGCACACAGTTTTAATCCGTCACTAAGTTTCAGGTTCCATTAGCTTTATTTATTTTTATTTTTTTGTTTCGTTATTGAGTGCATTTTCGCATAACCGTTTCAACCAATGGAAGTCTTCTGTTCACTTCCTTTCTGGTTTTATGTAATAGCTCCATCTCGTTTCGCTTCTTACCATCAACCCTAAATACTTACACGATGTAACGTGCTCAATATGTTAACCGCTAATATTGTAAACGGATACTAGCTAGTACTTTGTCTTCTTTGTAGGCAATGTTTTGCATTTATGTACATTCAAGTAGAAATCTTAAGCATATCTTTCATTAATTCCCTACAATCTTCCACCGAAGGTACTGTCCTATATCAACAGCATCATCGGCTTACAATCTTATAATGCTACTGATTCTCTCTGATAAATCGCTTGTGTATTTGGAAAACAGAGGTCTTACTGCGCTTCCCGATGTTGTTTTCGTTTCTGTGGGACATTAGATGCTAGTGTAACGTACTGGATTTTACTGAGCAAATCTTATTTGCAAAGATACTCCGTATAATTATATCTTGATCAGCAGTCGACGATGTGGTACATGACACTGCGTCTTGCCAATCGCTATGCATCTTTCTCATTTAACAACGTATCTAGATTATGTAGTGTTGTCAGTTTACATTCATCTGTGTAGACAGAAAGTAGATAAGGGAAATAAAGAATTAGGATTGTAATTACTTTCACCTCTGGAAGTGCTTCGCTCCACGACGAATAGTACTCACAAGGAATAGCGATGCTGATCGCTGTAGTTTACCTCAGACTTATAGTGGAAGGATTCACTAAGTCAGGGACGTGCATAGTGGTAAATTTGAAAAAAGCAGAGGAAGAGGTACAAATGTGGAACAGGGATCGTAATACGAAATACTATGATTTCTCCTTTTGTGGGTGCTGTACTTCGGTTACCTGCTTAAAAACTACGTTCAACAACTGTAAGATACTTTGGGATGCATTCATATTAAGCTGGAACCCATTGCGAGTGAGTGAAGTTCTTTAGGAGGCATAATTTTGCAGATTGCTGGTTTTCATTTCCATTCTTGTTGTAACACATAAACTATTAATATGTTTTGTAAACAGACGTTTATCTGATACATAAAGTCGTAACATGGCGTGCTTGTTGCCTATTTAAATGCAATTTTCGATTTTATTTGCGTTTCTGAATTTCAAGATGCCTGTGTCATTAATATGGAATACCAGTGTTCCATATTTGTACCCAAGTATTCCATATTTGTACCATACTTTCAAAACCTGTTTTACTCATAAGAACTGCTTAAGAAATGACTTCACAACTTGAAAGCAGCGGGATGAGTCTGCTATGCATATATCAATTAAAAACGTTAGAGAAAAGAAAATGGGCCACCCCATAAGCCTGGATGTTACAAATCTCGCACACGAAACCATGTCAAAATCTTGTATCTACCTTTTCACACTTCCTATAAGAGACAACCGCTTCATAGAACTTTCAAGAGTGCTTTGAAAGCCTACTATTCTGAACTGGTACGCGTATGGATGAGGGAAAATGCAGGCCCAGTAACGAACATGGACTTCGCCTAACTGAATGGGAACGTTGACCTGAAGTGCCAGACAGGGGAGATACCTGTCAATGTGTTTAGGGTGACAGGAATAAAACATTTTCACAGATGCAGATTCAGTTGCCAGCAGTGAAAGAATAATTAAGGAGTTATGTAATGATCTCGTCAATGAGCCATCAGCACGACCTGTGGCTTCTAAAAGTGGAACTGCTGATGTTGAGGGAGTAACGTCTGCTGCCACATCCCCAATTCAAGCCTCGATTCGGCACACGGTTTGAATCCGTCAGGAAGATTCATGTCAGCGCGCACTTATCTCCGGAGTGAAACTTTCATTCTGTCTAGTGCCGCCTGTTCTGGAGTGTTTTTAATCCTTATAATGTATGTGTGACAATGGAAATGGAACGAATTCAGACATATGTTGCTAGGACCGTAGCATGTCGGTATCACCCACACGAAACTGTAACACGTGTGACTGGGGAATTCACATAGAAATCCTTGGAAGAAAAATGACAGTTCTCGTGAAATTCAATGAGGCAGAGTTTCGAGAAACTGTACTCGAGGAACACGGCGTAACTACGAGGGCTATTTTTGTTTCAACCTGTGATCAGTCGGGAAATCGTAGGTACAGTGAAAATCAAAAATATTCTATCTGTAACGTTTAGCTACATCTTCCAGCTACTTCTGTACATAGTCGGCGATCCGATACACACATTCATCGTAACGTGGTACTAGTGTCTAAATAATCTTGTCATCCGCTTGTGAATTCCGCCAATTTGCCACGCTGGACTGCAGGTCTTTGTCTGTGCTATAGTGAGCGGTTCATGCGGGCGAAGAGACTAAAATCAGAACCAAGTCAGGGGCTGTAAGATCGCTGAGCATACACCTCCCAAAAACGCTGCAGGAACGTGTTCGTTGCGTTAAGCGGGCGCGAATTGTCATGAAACGTTTGGAGGGCTGCATAAAATCGGGCCAAACCCTTCAGCGTGGCTTCACACATGGTGACGGACACTATTTTCGAAGTACGTGAAGAGAAACGTACAATTCCTTTTATCTTCCACAGTACATGAATGAACAGGAAAGGAAACCGATAATGATGGTGCGATGTTTCCTTCGCCATGCAATGTGCTGTGGCTTATGGATCAATTACGAAGATGTAGCAGTACACTTATTTGTACCGAATTACTGAACGCAGCTATGAAAATGTTAACGTACAGGGTGAATAAAAATTAGAGGCCTTGAATTTCGTTGTGCGATTCCTCACATACGAGCAATACAAAAATGCCTCTCATAAAATTACAGATTGGCATTCTGGCAATACAGTAATCACGTGTACGGTAACTATCTCTATCAGCATGCGGACAGTAGTGCTGTGCATTTGGAGCAGTGAATAGCGTTTTGGGTCAGCATGCACGAGGCCGATGGTTCGATTATGGATAGAGGCTTATTTGTTTCTATTTGTTAAATTTAGTCTGCGAGGTACAGTATCTGGCATCTTAACCGTCAAACAGCGATTACACTGGGTCTTCTACAAAACTTTTTCAGTTACATTCCACAAACACAAAAATTGAAGTACAACTGTTTTATACGACTGCATCTACTAGAGTCCAAATTTGTTTTGCGTCTGCCCTGCGCTAACGATCTTATCGGTTAATATCATCTATTATTCTTGTCACGTACAGGTGCATTACATTTCGTTAAAGGCTTACGTCACCAATATGGCTAGCAACGTGCTTTCCAAATTACACTCCTGGAAATGGAAAAAAGAACACATTGACACCGGTGTGTCAGACCCACCATACTTGCTCCGGACACTGCGAGAGGGCTGTATAAGCAATGATCACACGCACTGCACAGCGGACACACCAGGAACCGCGGTGTTGGCCGTCGAATGGCGCTAGCTGCGCAGCATTTGTGCACCGCCGCCGTCAGTGTCAGCCAGTTTGCCGTGGCATACGGAGCTCCATCGCAGTCTTTAACACTGGTAGCATGCCGCGACAGCCTGGACGTGAACCGTATGTGCAGTTGACGGACTTTGAGCGAGGGCGTATAGTGGGAAAGCGGGAGGCCGGGTGGACGTACCGTCGAATTGCTCAACACGTGGGGCGTGAGGTCTCCACAGTACATCGATGTTGTCGCCAGTGGTCGGCGGAAGGTGCACGTGCCCGTCGACCTGGGACCGGACCACAGCGAGGCACGGATGCACGCCAAGACCGTAGGATCCTACGCAGTGCCGTAGGGGACCGCACCGCCACTTTCCAGCAAATTATGGATACTGTTGCTCCTGGGGTATCGGCGAGGACCATTCGCAACCGTCTCCATGAAGCTGGGCTACGGTCCCGCACACCGTTAGGCAGTCTTCCGCTCACGCCCCAACATCGTGCAGCCCGCCTCCAGTGGTGTCGCGACAGGCGTGAATGGAGGGACGAATGGAGACGTGTCGTCTTCAGCGATGAGAGTCGCTTCTGCCTTGGTGCCAATGATGGTCGTATGCGTGTTTGGCGCCGTGCAGGTGAGCGCCACAATCAGGACTGCATACGACCGAGGCACACAGGGCCAACACCCGGCATCATGGTGTGGGGAGCGATCTCCTACACTGGCCATACACCTCTGGTGATCGTCGAGGGGACACTGAATAGTGCACGGTACATCCAAACCGTCATCGAACCCATCGTTCTACCATTCCTAGACCGGCAAGGGAACTTGCTGTTCCAACAGGACAATGCACGTCCGCATGTATCCCGTGCCACCCAAAATGCTCTAGAAGGTGTAAGTCAACTACCCTGGCCAGCAAGATCTCCGGATCTGTCCCCCATTGAGCATGTTTGGGACTGGATGAAGCGTCGTCTCACGCGGTCTGCACGTCCAGCACGAAGGCTGGTCCAACTGAGGCGCCAGGTGGAAATGGCATGGCAAGCCGTTCCACAGGACTACATCCAGCATCTCTACGATCGTCTACATGGGAGAATAGCAGCCTGCATTGCTGCGAAAGGTGGATAAACCCTGTACTAGTGCCGACATTGTGCATGCTCTGTTGCCTGTGTCTATGTGCCTGTGGTTCTGTCAGTGTGATCATGTGATGTATCTGACCCCAGGAATGTGTCAATAAAGTTTCCCCTTCCTGGGATAATGAATTCACGGTGTTCTTATTTCAATTTCCAGGAGTGTATATCCATGGGACCATTGGTGGCGGATACACAGAAAAAAGGTTGGGAATCTACTAGATGAAGTGGCGCGAAATAGTTCGCGTCCGCTACGTCCAAAAGACTTCTTCAATAGCTTACCAGTGAAAATGATTGTACTTCCATTTCTGCGTTTGCAGTACGTAACTGAAAATGTTTTGTATCAGACCCACTAAAATCGCCGTATGACGATTAAGACTCCAGGTACCGCAGCAGGCAGACTACATTTAGCAAATAAAAGCAAATAGACTCAACCCATAATCGAGCCTTCGACCTCCTGCATCTTAATCCAAAGAGCTATCCACAGCACCAACTGCACACCACGCCTAAGCATGCTGACAGAGGTAGTTACCGCACCTGCGATTACAGCGTTGCCAAGTTGCCAATCTTTAACGTCCATTTACTGATCCAAGTATACGAAGGACGAAATTTTGTGAGAGACATTTTTTTATTGCTGCTAGTGTGTGAGGAATCGCGCTGTGGAATCCGAATGCGCGAATTTTTCTTCACTCTGTATAACTTTGACATATGAAATTTGTGCGCTTCTTTACCGAGAAAAACTGAAGGGAAAAAGTGGATGGATTGACAGAAAAGTCTAGTGGCGTACAGCTTACCTGTAATGTGCGGGCATCACCCGTTGCGAGCAGCAATGTGAGTCAGAGGAAGTTGCGCTTGGAGACGTCTACCTTTGCGTCAGTAATCTGCTTGTGGTCCAGCACGTCTGTAAGCCCGTAAAGGGCGTTTCTGGAGCGTTCCTTCACGTACGCTGTTATTGGTTGATTGCCAGAGCTGTCTCGTGAAGCCCCACCAAGTAGGCCGCCTACATTGAACTTTAGTCCGCCGTTTGCAGGTTCGCTGGACGGAACGCTGAATGCAGGGGCCGCAGCGTTTCGCCAAAGCCCTCTTGCCCTGTATGACCGACAGTCTCGCTGTAGAAAACAGACCTCGTACAACTTTCATAAGCAAACATTTTATGTCTTTTACGCCAAATTTGAATCTGTATGCTATTTTTAGGTGTGAGTAAAGTTGAGTACATATCCCCAACGCTATAATTATGTCAGAGTGAATTCCATAGAAGTCACCACTTGATACGTTCTGACGATATCCGTGTGATGTCATGTAACAGAAGGGGGCTGTTATAGAAAATTTCCTTGTTCACCAGTCACAGAGCTGTAGAGCTACACCCCAGACAGACATTTGGTATTATAAACAATTATAATATATTTTGTGTTGTTTCGGCGGAGGTTCGAGTCCTCCCTCGGGCATGGGTGTGTGTGTTTGTCCTTAGGATACTTTAGGTTAAGTAGTGTGTAAGCTTAGAGACTGATGACCTTAGCAGTTAAGTCCCATAAGATTTCACACTTATTTGAACATTTTTGTTGTTGTTTACATTCGTACTGGTTAACTGTTGAAGCCTATTTTACGAATTTGCTAATAATTCCCTAGTATCTGAAATGCAGTTTCCTGAATGTTATCATCAGACGAAGTCCAGAGAGAAATTAATTACTCATCAGCTACTGGGGTTGTGACTTAATTGTTGAAACTACGTCAGTCTTTAAAAATGAGCATCTACATGGTGCTAGCCCACTTGTTTCCATATATACAAACTGTTCAGAGAATCTTGGCTACAAGAAAATCCTGAAGGCGTTTGTGAAACTTCTCATTTCCTTTGAGAAAGATGACATCTAGCGGCGACGAAGATGCAAAATTGTAGCTCTGGGACATTGGTAACTTGAAAAAATACTTTCTGTTTTATTCCTCAATGCTAGATTTGGCAAAATGGCAAACGTGATCTTATCTCCTCCATTGCAGTTCTTTGACCTTGCTAGTTCGGCGGAACTGTTAGTTTCCGACGGATTAAAACAATGTGCCTGAGCTCGAATGGACCCCGAAACCTTGCCACACTTTTAATTTGATTTGCTTGCACCGTTTTCCACTTTAATCGAATTAATTGCAGATTCGAGAGAGGAGGAGATGATGACCAGTGACAACGCGAAAGGCCAGGAGCAATAGCCCAGCGTAACTTCCACTCTCATTCTTCAGCTTTGTCGTATAAACTGATATCATCTTTTGTTCAAATTGAGCCATAATTAATTTTTTTCTCATTTCCAATCGATACTCCCTCATTAGTTACACGATGTCTTACTTGAAATAAGGTAGTCTTGGTTGAAAATTATTTTATCTACTTATTGGCAACGACGCATTTCGCCCTTGTGGATCGTCTTCACATTAACGTAAGAAGTAATGTGATGATCCAGCACTTATCCTTTAGTGCCAGAATATGGCATTACGAAAAAATTATGAAGAAACTTCGTCCTATGTTTGTATGGCTGCGTGTGAGGTATGACGTAGCTTGTGCTCACGACCGCATTATACACTGCCGGAAAAGAAACAAGAACACCCTTGTTTAGGTATCCAGTCCAGTCAAGATTTATTGTTTCAAGAGAGTACATGGAGTACATTAGATGGTTACATTTACACATGAGTAGCACAAGCGGCTCTGTGGTACCAGGTATCGATTCATGCCGAAACACCCAGAAGTGGTACATTTTCATCGGGAGGCACTGCTGGAGCTAAGTCTGGCATCCCGCCCATCGTGTAGATGGCGGATACTGCCCTGGTGTACGTTATGCAACGTTTGCTCGTCCTGTTTACATAGTGCTGTAAGAGGTGTTGGTAGACGAGTGCACGAGTCACTTCTCGTCCCATCATACCCCACACGTCGTCGATTGGAGACAAGATTGGACATCGTGTTGACCAAGGAATTTTCTGTGCGTCTTGCAGGGCGCGTCGAGATTCACGTGTGTGGTCGAGCATGAACCTTTTGGAACAACACATCAACTTACTGTTGCAAGAACGACAAAAGAATGTGTATAACTACATTCTGCTGATACCGAATGCTGGTTAGCATCGCCTCCAGAAATACCAAAGTTGAACAAGAGGTGTTGCTTAGCGTACCCCCGGCCATAGGGTCACTTTGTCTTGAACGAATGCGCTCTACGAGATATCGCCCCCCAAGTCTACGCCGTACGCGCAAACTACCATCAATTGTGTGAAGACAGAATCTGCTTTCATCGCTAAAGAACACGGCGCCCCGTTCCATCTTCCAAGTGATCCTCTGACGGCACCAGTCGAGTCGTGCACATGGATGCTGTGGCATGAATGGAAGGTAGGCTATAGGTGTGGGTACCCGAAGTCTCACTGCTAATAACCGGTTCGCGACAGTTCGTGGTGGCTCGCCTGGTCTCACAAGACATCTTATCAGTGCTGACACAGCTGTACGATCTGCCACTGCTGCCCTTCCAATACGATGGTCACTGCAGGCGTCTGTGGTGCGCGGACGTCCAGAAGCTTCTCTGAGGTTGTGACCACTGATACCAGCATCGTTGCACAACTGACGTAGCACGTCCAAATGCTGTGGTAATTCTCTGAAACTACCATCCGACCACTCGGAAGGCCACAATCTGACTTCTTTCCAACTTCCATTTGGCTGTAGGAAGCACGAGTGCATCTCCATGGCGTGGTTGCCTGCTTGCTCACAACGTTTGCATCACACTGAGCCTTCAGGCTGTGTAAATTTCCTATTAAAGGTTAGATAAAGATGGCGCTCTGGTAGCTAGGTCACTAACACATATGTGTTGGCGCACGCCGTTGAAACCTTAGCTAGTACATGAAACGTACCACAGGTGGAATATGCCGTCATCGGATAAGTACCTACGTCGTTCTCCCAGGTGCACTTTTCTCTTCGGCGGCGTGTTTACACATCGCCCGCTGTACGCAATGCCCCATGATTTATACAACGGAGTGCGGCTGGCTCCATATTGTGTCCCTCATGCGTCTATTTCCGTAATGACGGACGAGGTTACCTTTTAATTTTTATCTAAGTGCCGTATGGTTGCGTTAAAGGACGGATGTTGGATCACCGCAATACTTTGTACGTTAATCTGAAGACGCCCCACATAGGCGAAACGGGTCATTGGCAATAAATAGATAAAACAATTTTCTACCAAGAGTTCTTATTTCAAGAAATTCACAGCTGGTTGCTGTACTAGGCGCCCAGTAATGAATGGATCTTCAGCATTCTACTATAACACCACATTTCAAAAGCTGCTAGTCTCTTCCTGTCTGAAGTGTTTCCTGTCCGTGTTCCACTCCAGTACAAGGCTACACTCAAGTCCAGAAAAGGAGAACTCCTAAAATTTAAAATTTAAATATATGTTAACCAATTCCTCGTTTTTAAAAATGCTTTTTTTGCTACAGCCAGCTTGCATTTAAAACCTCTCTACTTTGGCCACCGTGAGTTATTTTGCTGCCTAAATAGCAAAACACATCTACTACATATAGAATTTAATTGCTTAAACCCATTCACACAACATCGCCAGTTTTAAATCGAGTACATTTAATTGTTTGTTTCTTGCTTTACTTTTACTAATATTCCTATTATAATCTCGTTTCAAGACGCTATCGATTCCATTCAACTACTCTTTCGAGTCCTTTGCTTTCTCTGACAGAATTATTGTCATTGGCAAATCTCAAGTTTTCATTTCTATTTGTGTACCTTAACTATCTTACCAAAATTCTTGATTTTATTTAATGCTTTCTCGCCGTACAGATTAAATAGCACTGGGGAGTAACTACAACCATGCTTCAGTTTCTCCTCAACCACTGCTTTCCTTTCATGACCGCCTTTAATCACTGCAGTCCTTCAGCTTCGAGTATTGTGCCCCTAACACTTTCAGTATTTCAAAGAGTGTACTTCAGTCAACATTGCTAAGAGTTTTATGTACACAGACACCACAGACCCAGCTTTGACTTTCTTTAACCCATCTTCATAGGGTCATTATTGCCTAATTTCCCCTGAGATGGACTTCACCATGGTTTTGATTCGTCTGTAAATAATCCTTGTCAATAATTTCAATAATTGGACTTACTAAACTGTTAGTTCGGTAGTATTCACACCTGTCAGCATCCGTTTTCTTTGCATTTTAAACGGTTACATTTCTATTCAAGTATAAGGGCATTTCACCGATCCCAAACATTCTGCATATGGGTTAAATAGGTTTGCCATGGCTGGTTCTCCATAATTGAGAGAAAATATTATTTACACATTTACACTGACCGCTTCCTTTCTACGCAAGTCCGTAGGCCGGGTGAGAATAGGACACTATGTAATAAAAACTTTCCAGATTTGAGACCGCGTGATCCTGTTTTTCTGGTAATCGGAAGAAACGTGAGGAATATTAATCATGATTAACTTGCCGATTTATCAAGTGCTTGTTTCGATGTCGGAGTTATCTTAATGACACTCTGCTGTGTCATTTTGCAATGATACGAATTTTAGGCATTTCATTCACAAGCTTCCTTAACAGTTTTAGTCAAGATTCTGAAAATTTTGATATTGAATTTCCAAATGCTGAATGTCGATATATTACCTAATTGATTTACTTTGCATTCTGTAAGTTAGGTTGTGGAGAAGTCTGGAATACATTCGTCTTATACGAATTCTGTCGAAAAGTTCTCATATTTTGTTCAATGACATTTGTTGAGTCGTTTGATAGAATGAACACAACGCCTTCAAAATGATAATATACCCTCCATTGTTGGAACATTTCTTTGTACATATTTATGTCTGATAATTGTACTTATGTCACCCACTGCTTACATATGTCCCAATATACATTATGGTCGTTATATTTCAGGGCAAATCTGTGCTCCCACCAAAAATATTCCTGACTCAGTAAAGGACTGTTAGCTTGGCTTGGGGTGTCATTTCGTGAACCCAATGTAGATCACTGGTCAGTTGCCTTAGAATTCCAACTCTGTCGACACACATGTCCCATTATAGGATTTGTTGTTGACGGTACTGATCCACCCAGAAGAAACTGCAATATTCATTCAGATGGAAAACGGTATGCATTTGGATAATGTTAATCTATAGGGGAAACACAGAATGATTGTCGCAAACACTCGAAATTTTTTATTACGGAATTCGTTTGTATGTACATTGAAGAATTTTCCACAAAATATTACGCGCGAACTCCTAGAAATAACGATGCTGTAAGCGTTTGAAGCCGAGAGTACACGGCACGCCTCGGCGCTAGAGAACTGGTTTCCACAAGTCATTATCGATGCAATCGTCACTTTATACCGATATGGGTAAAGCTGATTTGCTTGAACGTTATATGGGTGGTTTTACTCAAAATGTGAACTGTTGTGGTTGGCAGGAGAGCCAACACCGCACTACCAAAGGAGGCCGAAATGCACGCGTCTCAGCTCACGCAGGCTGGAGTGAGGTCTGGAACATGACAAGGGAATTAGAATTGAGAAAAACGGTCGTAGCTGGTGGAATACTTAACTTTAATCCATTAAAGGTGAACGTCGCTCGTGACAGTACATGATTCACAATATCAATGGTAACTGAATATGGCGCCTTGCTAGGTCATAGCAAATAACGTAGCTGAAAGCTGTGCTAACTATCGTCACGGCAAATGAGAGCGTATTTTGTCAGTGAACCATCGCTAGCAAAGTCGACTGTACAACTGGAGTGAGTGCTAGGAAGTCTCTCTAGACCTGCCGCGTGGCGGCGCTCGGTCTGCAATCATTGATAGTGGCGACACGCGGGTCTGACGCATAGTAAAGGACCGCGGCCGATTTAAAGGCTGTGGTGTCTGGCGGTGACACCACATGAACAAAAGTTTCAGTGGTCTCTTTGGAGATGTATTCCAAATCTAATATCCAACCAAAGCAAAATTGTCAAGATTGCTTCAAATTTGGCGGTATATCTATTCAAAGTAGGCCATACTGCATTAATGCACGTGGCATATACCGTTAAAATAAAAACCGGTGATAAAATGCGCCGATTCTGTTAAGATATAGAATCCAACGGTGATGAGCTCAGAGACGATAAGGACTTCGAGGACGAAACTGAGTGCTTATCGGGTCAAAGCAGCAGAAAGCGGTCTTCCACTAGCCGGGGCGTTAGTTAGTATGGACCAGGTGTCGACAATATCTCGTAAATTTGAAGCTTTCTGCCTTTTTTTGGTAAGTTAAATACTTGTCAAACTTAATATGCGTTTTTCTCAGAACCACGTTTATCGCTATGGTTGTCCACGCTACATTTTTCATCCGACTGTAATGAGTTTCGGTCTCCCTTGCAAATCCCCACGATAAATTACAATTACATCCGTATGGATTAGGGTGATACGTTAATTTCATGTTTCCGATAACCACATCCTGGTTTAGAGCGACAACTGTCGATCTACCTCATTTCAGAGCTGCCTCGGGAAAATTTCAATGACACGGTAAAAGTATCAATATTTTTCAATAAAAATACTAATAGAAACTTCAGTGTACGCTTTATTCGTTGCAGCAAACCACATTTATCTGCTACATTTCAGTACGGAGAAAAAATCCTGAATCTGAGCAACATTTCCGTCCGTCACCCAGTTGTTCCCCCTTAAACATTGTACAGAAAGGTCTTCACTGTTCGGCTGGTTTCATTTTAAATAGGCTTCTATTAGTGGAAATACTAAGTGACAAACCCCTAGAATTCAAATCAGAGTTGAAAGATTTCCTTGTGGTGCGCTCCCTCTATTCTGTACTGTACTTAAGAACCTTTCTCTGTACTGCGTTGTTTATTCGCATATTCTCTTACAAATTTTTCATGTTTCATTAATTTTTTTCATTTATAAAGTTTCTAATCAGCGTTTTGTGAAACATGTACTGAATCATTCCATTACAGTGTAGCTTTAGGTCGCACTGGGCTACGGAACCTGACAGATAAACGACTAAATAAAATAAATTTCAATTTCACCTGTGAAGAGACTATGAAGTTTGATACTCAGCTGTAAGCCATTGAACTGATAGGTGCTACAGATGATACCACCTTAATCTCTAGCATATGACATCGATCAGGCTGCACATTATGAAAGAAGTAGTGATAGTTTCATTTTCGATGCACTACAGAGAACAGTTAAGGTTTAAACGCAAGCAATAAGCTATGCATTGAACAACCACAGATAGATATAAATAACTATTCACTGCATACCACGTAGTCACGTTCGCCCTGATCATTTTCTGTTTTTGTTGTTACGCTGTGACATATTTCGCTTAACTGTTTCTTCAGTTAACTTACTACGCCTTTAGCTTTTCAAAAGCTTTACTGTGATAGCTTCAATTATTATTAAAGCAGAGGTGAAACATGTATATGTGTATGAAATGTTAAATTTCATTGCAAAAATTAAGTACCTTACTGAGGGAGACCTCGTAATTCCAAATGCCAGAATGCAAGAATTAATGACTAACGATATTAGGACATAGCGGATTATATCACATTCTATATTTTCCTTGCGTGAGTCGCGTATTGTCAGAAGAGAGTGCACGTTCAAAGTTTCTTGGATACACGGTTGTACTGCATCACAGTGTGGAAGTAAAATAGAGCAGCAAATGGAAACGTACTCCAAAGTTGAAGTATGCTGGACAGTATGATTCTTTCGTCCAGCATCCACTAAAATCTACTTGGCTTGTCACAAAATATGTAACGAGAGTTTTGAAGTTCCCTTGCAGATACCTACCTCCACCCATGGTTCTTTGCCTATTCCGATCTGTGTGACTAGAACGGGATACCATGAAGTGATGATCATCTTTGTAAGGCGACGCGAAGCTATCGTCAAATTTTTTTGTAGAAAGTATCAGAAAGTTCCCACCATCCGAGCTGTTTCCCTCATTTCGGATGAGCATTTCTATCTCCAACTAGAACGGAATATTAACAGATATTAAACATTAACAAATTAAATTACATACGAAGGTGGCATCCATTTACATATGTATTCTACGTGTAAGAGTTTTAAGTTTTTCTCGTCTATTAGGTTTTCTTTTCCAGTTACCGGACAAGAGTAGACTGTGTGGAGGATAACTGCTTTTGTACCTCCGTGTTTGGCTTTGCTAGGTTGATTTTCGCCTTCACTATGTCTGCTCGTTCGATACGAGGGCGTCTGAAATATGTTCACAAGTTGTGCCGTGACCAAGGTTCTAAGAATTTACTACAGAGCTGTTAATAGTTTAGAGGGCATCTTTCATTGAGTATCTGTCACTTGACATTTTTTGTCATTTTTTCCCTCTCACGTGCAAGAGAAACAACGTAGTGACGATCTACGCCGCTCTTCTGTCGGTTCACTCGCTGCCTTATGTCGTTCTGATCTACCTGAGCGGCTGCTCTTCAACAGTCTCTCAGTAAAGACCGTAAAAATGTTCTTGTAAGCAATATGTTCCACAATTGAAGGGCAGATTGTGATACCTTTTTTGAAAGTCGGTCTAGTATTCGCTTCACTTGCAACTTAGCCCATATTAATCGTTACTGTCTATTTTCTCTTACGTTTTTCTCCAAGATATACCCAGACGGAATAAAAACCGCAACACCAAAAAGAAGTTAATGCAGAGTAATGAAATTTCTGGACTGCATTTGTCTAGGTAACACATGTAAGTGATGAACACTGTTCGATCACGGGTTAATATAAGCGCGAGACAAGCCATTGCAAATGTGAAGTGTTGGTACATTAACAACCTGTGTAACTGCCGTAACGTAGAATGCAAGCGTGCATGAATTGTGTTGTACAGTTGCCGGATATCAACTTGTGGGATGGAGTTCCATGCCTGTTGCACTTGGTCGGTCAATACTTGGTTGTTTAATAGTGACTGCGAATGAAATTAGAATTGTCGTCGAATGACGTCCCATTCATTCTCAAAAGGAGACAAATACTGTGATCAATGGGATGACAACATGCCGACAGTCTGTAAAACATGCTGGGTTAAAACGACGTAAGTGAGCGAGAGTTATTCTGTTGTAAAACACTCTCTAGCATGCTGTTCACGGTCTCATCACAACAGCATCCACTGACGTCAATGGAGAATCTTCAGGAGTGAAATGACCGTGCGCCTATAATGAAGCGCTATGACCTAATGTGAGGACGGCCGACGTCGTCCTGAGGCCCTGTGTATGAGCGTGCTGACTTCAGTGTAGTTGCGCAGAAATGACTGTGCGTTCATTTAGTCGTCGATTCACCAATAACTTCAGCCAGGTGATTCACGGCCACTCCCACACTTCAGCGTCGATGATGTGGCACGTGTGCACTTCAGCGTAGGTGTCTTTTCGGCATTCCGAAAAACACTTCCCAAGGCAACTGCGATTTAGAACAGCAATGCTTTCCTTGGTCCGAACATTACATCCCTGCTTACCTAACGCGTTTCTTCTCATTCCTTCTCGGACGAGATGCTTTGGAAGACGCAAAATATACACCACTGGCCATTAAAGTTGCTACACCACGACGATGACGTGCTAAAGACGCGAAATTTCACCGACAGGAAGAAGATGCTGTGGTATGCAAATGATTAGCTTTTCAGAGCATTCACACAAGGTTGACGCCGGTGTCCGCAGCTTGCGATCGTGCAGTAGCGTTCTTGCTTCCCGCCCCGGGTTCCCGGGTTCGATTCCGGCGGGGTCATGAATTTTTTCTGCCTCGTGATGACTGGGTGTTGTGTGCTGTCCTTAGGTTAGTTAGGTTACCTAGGTCTAAGTTCTACGGGACTGATGACCATAGATGTTAAGTCCCATAGAGCTCAGAGCCATTTGAACCATTTCTTGGCGCCGGTGGCGACACCACAACCTGATCCACAAACAGCAGTTGACCGGCGTTGCCTGGTGACACGTTATTGTGATGACTCGGGTAAGGAGGAGGAATGCGTACCATGTCGTTTCCGACTTTGATAAAGGTAGGATTGTAGCCTATCGCGAGATCCAATGACTGTTAGCAGAATATGGAATCGGTGGGTTCAGGAGGGTAATACGCAATGCCGTGCTCGATCCCAAAGACCACGTATCACTAGTAGTCGAGATGACAGGCATCTTACGCGCATGGCTGCAACGGATCGTGCATCCACGTCTCGATCCCTGAGTCAAGATATGGGGACGTTTGCAAGACAACAACCAACTGCACGAACAGTTCGACGACGTTTGCAGTAGCATGGACTATCAGCTCGGAGACCATGGCTGTGGTTACCCTCGACGCTGCATCACAGTCAGGAGCGCCTGCGATGTGATACTCAACGACGAACCTGCGTGCAAGAATGGCCAACGTCATTTTTCGGATAAATCCAGGTACTGTTTACAGCATCATGATGGTCGCATCCGTGTTTGGCGACATCGCGGTGAACGCACATTGGAAGCGTGTATTCATCATCGCCATACTGGCGTATCACCCGGCGTGATGGTATGGGGTGCCATTGGTTACACGTCTCCATCACCTCTTGTTCGCATTCACGGCACTTTGAACAGTGGATGTTACATTTCAAATAAGTTACGACCCATGGCTCTACTCTTCATTCGATCCTTGAGAAACCCTACATTTCAGAAGAATAATGGACGACAGCATGTAGCATGTCCTGTACGGGCCTTTCTGGATACAGAAAATGTTCGTCTCCTGCCCTGACCAGCACATTCTCCAGATCTCTCACCAATCGAAAACGTTTGGTCTATGGTGGCCGAGCAACTAGCTCGTCACAATACGCCAGTCACTACTCTTGATGATCTGTGGTATCGTGTTGAAGCTGCATGGGCAGCTGTATCTGTACACACCAACCAAGCTCTGTTTGACTCAATGCCCATGCGTATCAAGGCCGTTATTACAGCTAGAGGTGGTTGTGCTGGGAACTGATTTCTTAGGATCTGTGCACCCAAATTGCATGAAAATGTAATCACATGTCAGTTCTAGTATAATAAATTTGTCCAATGAATATCCGTTTATCATCTGCATTTCTTCTTCGTGTATCAATTTCAATGGCCAGTAGTGTATTTTTTGGCCTTCCTTTTACTCCCGTATTCTATCATGGGCAGGAAGTGAATTTTTTTCTTGTGCTGCGTCCATATGCGTTTTCTGACCCTTATCTTTTCATCATGGAAACGCGATAGCTGTGTGACTTTCCTGATTTCACCTTTCTACAGTGGTGTGTCAAACGTAAGAAGGAAACTGACTTCCGCATGAAGTGACACTAGTCTACTTGTTATGATGCGGACGGGCATAATGTTTTATGGGCTTACTGAGATCCAAATCTTTGACCAATATACACTCAGCAGTCAACGGTTTTGCAACACTGTATTCTTTCCCCATGTGCGTCTTTTTGATGGTACATTCGGCCCGTACTTCATTTTTACGGATCACAATGCGCCACCGCTTCTAACAGCGCTGGTGCAGAACTCTTTGAACGAGATGATATTCGGTGAATGAAGTGGCATGCCCGTTTCCCCGACTGAAAACCTATGGACGGGATGTACTGCACTGTAGAACGTCCACATGTCCACATGGACCAAGGACCACGCAGCAGTTGTAAGCAGCGCCGGTCTACTTCCTACCAAAAAAATTCCTTACCAACCTTGTGGCTAACATGGGAGCGGGTTACAGAGCACGCTTTGCTGTCTGTAGGGAACACACCTCGTATTAAGAATCATTTCGGGACTTTTTTGATTCACAGGGGACCACCATGAATCAGAAGGAACTCAACGCAATTATTGTCTTTAAATAAAAGTGTCATTACTGTTCGTTTCAAGGCATATTTCTTTCAGTTATTTTCTCTATTATACTGTAGCAGGCCTTCCTATATTGTTGTTGTCGTTATTGTGGTCTTTAGCCCTGAGACTGGTTTGATGCAGCTCTCCATGATACTCTATCCTGTGCAAGCTTCTTCATCCCCCAGTACGTACTGCAGCCTCATCCTTCTGAATGTGCTTCGTGTATTCATCTCTTGGTCTCCCTCTACGATTTTTACCCTCCACGCTGTCTTCCAATACTAAATTGGTGATACCTTGATGCCTCGGAACATGTCCTACCAACCGATCCCTTCTTCTAGTCAAGTGTGCACAAACTCCTCTTCTCCCCAATCCTATTCAGTACCTCCTCATTACTTATGTGATCTACCCATCTAATCTTAAACATTCTTCTGTAGCACCACATTTCGAAAGCTTCTATTCTTTTCTTGCCCAAACTATTTATCATCCATGTTTCAATTCCATACATGGCCACACTTCATACAAATACTTTCAGAAACGATTTCCTGACACTTAAATCTATACTCGATGTTAACAAATTTCTCTTTTTCAGAAACGCTTTCCTTGCCATTGCCAGTCTCCATTTTATATCCTCTATACTTCGAGCATCATCAGTTATATTGCACCCCAAATAGCAAAACTCCTTTACTACATTAAGTATCTCATTTCTTAATCTAATTCCCTCAGTATTCGACTACATTCCATTATCCTCGTTTTGCTTTTGTTGATGTTCATCTTATATCCTCCATTCAAGACACTGTCCATTCCGTTCAGGTGCTCTTCCAAGACCTTTGCTGTCTCTGACAGAATTACAATGTCATCGGCAAACCTCAGAGTTTTTATTTCTTCTCCGTGGATTTTAATACCTACTCCGAATTTTCCTTTTTTTCCTTTACTGCTTGCTCAATATACGGATTGAACAACATCGGAGAGAGGCTACAACCCTATCTCACTCCCTTTCCAACCACTTCTCCCCTTTCATGTCCCGCGACCCTTATAACTGCCATCTGGTTTCTGTACAAATTGTAAATAGCCTTTCACTCCCTGTGTTTTATCCCTGCGACCTTCAGAATTTGGAAGAGAGTATTCCAGTCAACATTGTCAAAAGCTTTCTCTAAGTCTACAAATGCTAGAAACGTAGGTTTGCCTTTTCTTAATCTAGCGTCTCAAATAAGTCGTAGAGGCCCATATTTCTACGGAATCCAAACTGATCCTCCCCGAGGTCAGCTTCTACCAGTTTTTCCATTCGTCTGTAAAGAATTCGCGTTAGTACTTTGCAGCCGTGACTTATTAATCTGATAGTTCGGTAATTGTCACATCTTTCTTTAGGATTGGAATTATTATATTCTTCTTGAAGTTGGCCTGTTTCATATTTTGCTCACCAGATGGTAGAGTTTTGTCAGAACTGGCTCTCCCAAGGCCGTCAGTAGTTCTTATGGAATGTTGTCTACTCCCGGGGCGTTGTTTCAACTTAGGTGCTCTATCAAACTCTTCACGCAGTATCATATCTCCCATTTCATCTTCATCTACATCCTCTTCCATTTGTATAACATTGCCCTCAAGTACATCGCCCTTGTATAGACCCTCTACATACTCCTTCCACCTTTCTGCTTTCCCTTTTTTGCTTGGCACAGAGTTTCCATCCGAGCTCTTGATATTGATACAAGTGGTTCTCTTTTCTCATTTCTTTAATTTTCTTGTAGGCGGTATCTATCTTCCAATATGTGGACAAAGTTTCATAATCTTATATTACTTGGCAGTGAGACGTTATGCGCAAGTTGCTTTCGTTCGTAAGTTTTACACATTAGTGTGTTATCAAGTTGGTGACCCTAATTCCTCATTATCTTATTTCGTTTCTTTGCACCAGTTACGATTTTGAAGAATCAATGCAAAGGGTAGCTTGCCGTAATTGAATATAATATTTCTTATGTGTTTTGTCAGCTCGACCCTTCGCACGCGATTTGCACTCGAGATTTCAGGAATATTTTTCCTGGCAGACTTTTGCACTGGGTTTTGTGTGAGGTATTCCAACTTTTATTCTTGTTTTATTTTTCTCATAAAGTTCTTTTACTTACCATTCCTCTTTTAGTTTTACGTCAGAGAGCTGGTCATGGAACTATGGTTCATCTACATCTACATCTACATTTATACTCCGCAAGCCACCTAACGGTGTGTGGCGGAGGGCACTTTACGTGCCACTGTCATTACCTCCCATTTCTGTTCCAGTCGCATATGGTTCGCGGGAAGAACGACTGCCGGAAAGCCTCCGTGCGCGCTAAAATCTCTCTTATATTACATTCGTGAATTCCTCGGTAGGTATAAGTAGGGGGAAGCAATATATTCGATACCTCATCCAGAAACGCACCCTCTCGAAACCTGGCGAGCAAGCTACACCGCGATGCAGAGCGCCTCTCTTGCACAGTCTGCCACTTGAGTTTGCTAAACATCTCCGTAACGCTATCACGGTTACCAAATAACCCTGTGACGAAACGCGCCGCTCTTCGTTGGATCTTCCTGGTGGTAGGGGCACTCTGTGGCTAAAATTTGATATTTGATCGAAAGTCGAAGTGAGATGCCACAATATTTATATCGATTTGTCTTAGTTCACTTTTTATGTGAAGTGTGCATGAAAACGGTCTTCCAATCTTCCTGAATTTTTTTCGGTTCACCAGATCTTACAAAATATGTCATCTGAATTTTGCAATGAAGCTCTCTGCTGCAGTTTTCGAAGTTCGGCAGTGATTTGGCTTCTTCCTGAAGAATTGTATTTTTCATAGGTTAGACTTGGGGAGAACTTCAGTCATGATTTCAGTATACTCATGTTCGACTTACTCAGAAATATTTTAGCAATTTGGACTTCATTGGTACGTGAGTAAAGAGTAAAATTAAATTACAAAATTCGAATGCAGACAAATTAAACTATTCATTCTAACTACGATGTATGGTATCCACCATACTACACTACGTTTTATATTGATGGCACACCGCACTGTAATTTACGATCATCTGCACCATTAGTTCATACCAATAAGAAAAACTAAAAAATTAAGTATCTTCGTGATGCCATCTCGTTTCAAGTTCACAGATGCTACAAATGCAAACGCCCACATTTGAAACCGAAAAAGAAATAGAATTTCATAATGCGCAGTTCGAACAGAGAGAGGCTCAGATAAATCTAAACTTAATGTTATATTAAATTATAAGAAGGCTCATGAAAGAATAAACAGTCTAATATTTTGGGACATAATCGAGCAATAAGCTGTTTCCAGAAATGCAATAAATGACATTAATTATGTGTTAATATTGCCATAGGCATTAGAAAAAACTACTTGAATAAGTGGTAGAGGTTTTAAGCAACAGCGTGCCCTTTTCCTTGTGCCTTTTGACGCTTATGTGTCTAAATTTCTACACAAATAGAAAGACCAAAAACATCTCTACATTCCGGGTATTCTAACGGGAAAAAGCGTCGCTCTTGCACGATATTTCGACAGCGTGACTCGTTATCTTGTCAGGTGCTGCCTCAGACTGCTCGTGGAGCGTAATAAATAAGAGATACCAATTAACTCATAACCTGGCCTACAAGAGAAAGTAACAAAATCAAATTTGTTACTGAAAAGCTAAAAAGCCAATAAGTTGGGATGAATATTACTGAGCCTTACCGGGCATGCTCCTATTGGAAGGACGTTATGCGCTTGCTTTCCTGCGACATTTGTACTCATGTATGGATCACGTATCGGAGAACCTACAGATTAACGTGGATCTAGTGTGTTCTACACACAAAAATCGTTATGGGAGTTAAGAAACTAGGTAGGTGGTCTACACTGCAGAACCGATTGATGATTTACAGCCAGGTAATTAGTCGTTTAGCCACGGAAACAGCAATATCAAAATTTCAGTGACTAGAATGAAAGCCGTACTAATAATCGCCCATAATCTCCCATAACGATAAAAAAGTTAAATTGTTACAGATAATCAAATAACATAACACACAAGTTATTCAGTTATTTGGGATGTGATATATCAACTTTCTTCTGCAAAAGTAATTTAGAGAGAGGCATAGAAATACAAGATACGCTAAATTTATACATCTACATCTGTACTCTGCAAACCACCGTGAGGTGTGTAAGATATGTCCCATTGTGCTAGTTATTAGGTTTTCTTCCTATTCCATTCACGTATGGAGTGCAGGAAGCATAATTGTTTGAATCACTCTGTGCGTGCAGTACTTATTCTAATCTTGTCCTCACGATCCCTGTCTGGCCGATACGTAGGCGCTTGTAGTATATTCCTAGAGTAATCATTTAAAGCCGATTCTTGAAACTTTGTTAATAGGCTTTCTCGTGGTAGTTTACGTCTATCTCCTCCAGTATGTCTATAACACTCTCCCAAGGATTAAATAAACCTGCGGCCATTCATGCTGCCCTTCAGGCATTAAATGAAATGTGGTGAAAAATACAGAGAGACAGCTAAAAATAAGTTTACATATTGTGGCGTCAAAATCTACAATTCTGTCTGGCAGTGACTCATGGCTTTATGACAGAAAATTAAAAAAAGGTCAGAGACAAGAAAATGAGGTTTCTGGCGTCAAAATCTACAATTCTGTCTGGCAGTGACTCATGGCTTTATGACAAAAATTAAAAAAGATCAGAGACAAGAAAATGAGGTTTCTAAGATCGGCAGATTAAACCGTTTATAAACAGAAATCACTTGGTGTAACAAGTAAATCAGTGGGAGATATGGATGTTTCAGCACAAAGTAAGACGAATAAACTTCAAAACTATACCAGTTTTTTTTTTACTGGAAATTTTTACTTCATCCATAATTTATTTGGAAGAAGAAGACAAAGGAAAGGACGAAGAAGAACAAATTTAGATATCAAGTAATTTTACATTTCTTGTGGGAAAATTGAATCTATTACTTACCTCTAACACTAATACACATATGTAAAAGAAGAAAAGGAAAGAGGGTGTGAAATGTTTGACTCACACCTTTAAATTATCAGTATGGCAGTTTTGCAAGTAATTGTCGACTGAGAGTGATATGAAGTGTGTTCCGTATTACTTGACCGACTGGAAACTCGACATTAGTTGACAATCACATTAGGACTGGTCACCTTGGCTCTCATGAAAACCAGCACTAACCTGTATCAGTTAGGTGTTCCAGGAAGGCAGCCTCATGGGCCATATAACGCCTGCATAGTTTCCTACCATGGAGGCAGGGATCCAGGTTTGGGTTGCGGGAAGGGGTCAAAGTTTCTTATCTTAAACACTGTTGTTATTCTTATTATACAAGTTTTTTGCCATGATCGCATGAAAACACACAATGCTTACTAGTTTCAATGAAATTAAATCTCCTTTTCCAGATCATTTTAATAGAAAAATACTCCCCACCCACTTACTTTATTGTAATTTGCTGTCCTGTTTCTTTTAACGTACTACAAACACGTGGGCTTTCAGATCATTTTAATAGAAAAATACTCCCCACCCACTTACTTTATTGTAATTTGGTGTCCCGTTTCTTTTAACTTACTACAAACACATGGGCGCTCAGCAACAACAACAACAATTATAATAATAATAAAATAAAGGAAACATTAAAAGCATAGAATTCGAAAAGAATTTGTACGAAAATTAGGAAAGTTTAAGTGTCTTGCAATTAAGAACTACAACGGCAATAAACACTCTGTGCTAATCTTCAGGGAATACAGAAAAATCGAAATTTTGAATCAGTAGTATTCATATGCCGTTTAGGACATTTGAATACTGACTTACTTTACCACGTAAGATCAGTATGAAATGTAACCAGCAACATAATTCGCAAATATTGTATCTTTTACTCGTGAGTCTGTTTCAGAATCTTTCGACCCTATTTCTTGTAATATGAATTGTTTCTGCAAACGTTACTAGCCTAACTATAGAAAAACTCATTTTTAAAATTTTAAGGATATTTTTATGATGAAGTTATTGGGTGGCGGGGTGCACACTATGTGTTCTATGGTTCTGGGCTAACGTTTCGTTTATCTGGACGAAAATACTTGTGGAAACGAACACCAGTTTTTGACGTAGTGAAGCAAAAAAAGGGTCGCAAACTGCTCATCTAAGTAATGTAAAAATAGTCTGCGTTACCTGAAGCCTGTGTTTTGCTGGCTGACATCTCAGAATTTTCACCAGCTGAAAATGTCTTACCTAACGACGGTATGAAGCAACAAGGAAATACTTCAACGAAATTATTTAAACGCAGGTTCTGCTAAGAAATGTATGTATTAAAAGTTGTTTTGATTAGAACACTTACACAGCGGTTACTTTACTCTTACCACCTGCCACTAATCAGATTATAAAATGCTGTAGTTATTAAACGTGTATTGGTTTAGCCACTGATAGATCTGATCACCTTTAAAGTAGAAAGATTTATGTTCAATTGATCATTCGTAATTTTACTGTACAGAGTGGTCCATTGATAGTGACCAGGCCAAATATCTCACGAAATAAGCATAAAATGGAAAAACTACTAAGAACGAAACTCATCTAGCTTGAGGAGTAAACCAGATGGCGCTATGGTTGGCCCGCTAGATGGCGCTGCCATAGGTCAAACGGATATCAACTGCGTTTTTCTAATAGGAACCCCCATTTTTTATTACATATTCGCGAAGTATGTAAAGAAGTATGAATGTTTCAATTGGACCACTTTTTTCGCTTTGTAATAGATGGCGCTGTAATAGTCATAAACATATGGCTCACCCTGTATAAGGCACGCAAGAACTTAAAAATACCGAAAAGTTCTCAAGCAATAATATCTAATAGTCTCCTTAGTCCTTCATAAATTTTTTACACTAAAGATCAATTCCCTGAGATGGAATGTTAACATAGTCTCATTCGTAATATTGAAGTTCTTTGAAATACAGTCATTGGAGTCACGCATTCACCAGAGCTATCACACGCAACTGTTACGTACTCACGTTAGAGCAGTTGCGCCATACCACTCCTTGATTAAGCTAACAGCTCTCGGCTGTCTTTAACACTAACCCTCCTACCATAATTAACAATAAATTATTAGGTGGCCAGCCTCACTTTAAAATGTTACCCTGTGAGACAAAGGTATTTTACTGTAACACATTCAGACCCTCCTGATTTTCCATTTCCCGGGACTTAGCATCCGTCAGCAAACTGTAGTGATATCAACCCTGGAAGAAGCGCAAGAATAAATCAAAATAACTTAACAGCTTTTCCGTGCCATTACATGTGACAAAACAAATATAACAGAACGCACTGGAATGCATCGAGAACACAACAACATGAAAACTCTTGAAAGGAAGGAAATACTAACTACTAGTAAGCGTACAAATATAAACTGAAAATAATGTTCCTTTATTAAATTTAAATCCAACGTTACACCATTAGGGTCATGGTCAGCAGTCCCTCCACTCAAGTAGTTGCTAAAACTTTTCTAAGTAACGCCCTTAATAACACATAGGTTCTGGAAACTAGACACAGAAATAGAATGCCACAGGTCCTCCATTCCTTTACCCTGAAGAGTTACTTCCTGCCACGTGTGAACCGTGAGTTCCATTCA
The DNA here is from genome assembly GCF_023897955.1 of Schistocerca gregaria. NCBI lineage: Eukaryota > Metazoa > Arthropoda > Insecta > Orthoptera > Acrididae > Schistocerca > Schistocerca gregaria. The sequence goes on from NC_064921.1 coordinate 137,449,784, forward strand.
GCACCATCCCTTGCGTTACACAGACAGCGTCCTCTTCTTTCCACCTCTCCAATAAGAACTCGCAGCCTCTCCCTTCGTGCAGGATACGCATTGCTGCCTTAATCTCTCTCATCGCACTCCTCCCTTGCCAAACCACTCTTATGCAGCCATAACGACTGCCTCCGCTCTCTTCCAGCTCCAGTACCCCAATACCCATCGTTGGCTCCTTCCTTCTATTAATTGATTGTCTCATAAACATCCGTACAGACGTACTCTCATTGGTCACTCTCCTTTCCACTAAAACGCCGCCTCTTTCCGATCTTACAGGTGAATTTCGGGTATAGCTCTCGAATGGAAACAACTATTGCCTTTAACAGTAAAGTAACATTTTGTAACAGCTGACCCGCATCAATTCGGTGTTTGCAAAATCGTGCTAAACGGGCTAAGGGCCAGTTCTGCATAAACTGTTTTGTACTTCGATAGGTCGTAAGTGAACAGGGCGTTAACATACTAAAAGGGCTATCCCCAATGATGGCTGATGCAGGTGCTACGAAGGCCAGTATATGGCATGAGAGGTAACTCCTATGAATTATGCATGTTAGATGGAAAATGCCGAATGTGTTACACGAGTTGTCTGTACTTAGAGAAGAGACATTCCAGCTTGGTCTTGCCGTTTCGTATTCTGTCTTTCGGGTGTCTTCGTTGAGCTACAACGGATACTGATAACGATATGAATAATTCAGCAAAGGGAAGTACGATAACAGAAAAACTGATAACTCTAAAATATATCGTGAGCGATGGTGAGGAAGCATTTTCTTCCTGATGATATAATTAACACCATAGCAACAGATAGGAATAAGGCCCCATTTATCGTCGTTCAGATGAAAGGCAGTTGTTTATGGAATTTCTGCAAGCTGTTGATGTGATCATTAACACAACTAAGGCTAAAATTAGTTCTGCCCACTGATTAAAGCCAGCACGCCTGGAGTAATTCAGATTAAAAAAAAGATAAAAAAACATTTGGTGAAACAGTGGTATGAGAAATTACAAGACTATTGAAAGAAGGTTGGAAAAGTGAAGATTTCAAAATCATCACTATCGGTGAGATCACTGGCGCAAAAGTATTGTATTCAGAGAAGAAAAGGCCTTCAAGAGTATGCTGGTATTACCTGAGGTGCACAGTTTTATAGTGAATTGTTCCGTGACAGAACAGCTAAATGATTAACAGAAGTAGAAATATTACAAACCCAGTTTGGTGGACACAGCCAATTCAGAATTTCAGTGCACCTTTGTGTAGAAAAATCAGTGGGTACCTGTTATTTTTGTATCATGCCAAGTGATAACTTGTTTTCCTAAAGCCAATGAGAAAGTGTTTAATGTGAAGTCAGCGAAAAATTTATTTTCTTGTTACTTCAATAAAGTTTATCCCGAATAATAGTGAAAGTACACTTTGTTGCTTAGCCTCTTTAGCATGATAACCATTCAGATAGCCTCGAGTTCCCGGCGTCGTTATGGTTCGATACCAACTCCAGGGGTCGCACAGGCTTTGCAGCATTGTCGGGGGGCGGCTAGCGCTGATGCATCCAACGTTCCCAGTACATTTGAACTTGAATCTTATGCATATCGCGTGAAGAGACCTTGAGGACATAATCAGAGAGATTAAAGCCCACACATAGGCACACCGATAATCCTTCTTTCCACGAACAATACTAGACAGGAATAGAAGGGAGAACCGATAGAGGTGCTCAAGGTACCCTCCACCACACACCGTCAGGTGGCTTGCGGAGTATGGATGTAGATGTAGATGAAAACCTTCCATCTTTCCAGGGACGTGGTACATGTGCCGGTACCTCTTTTCCTCCGAATACCATTTTCCAGGGAAATAATCTCCATGCGGCCACTGGAGCAGATGTTCAACATTCACTCTTCAAATAAATTCTGATGAGAATCGGACTCATCAATGTCTTCCACCTAAAACATTAGTAAATCTGATGTTCCACAGTCTGCACAAATCTCACACTGACAGCTGCCTTTACTACCTAAAATGGTATTGGTTATATCACTTATCGTGGAATGCGCTGAGAATGTTGGATTTTACACCGCTATTTGCTACAACTGCCTGCGAGAGCATTTCTCAAATATTTCTCACAGTTGGGTTTGTATTTTAATATCATTTTATTGTGCAGTAGATAACGCCTTCCTAAATACGCTGTCAAAATTTGGGGGCTCTGTTTAAATAATTACGGCCTATACAATTGTTGAAACGGTACGAGTCGTAGCTCTTTCACTTTAACCTTGCCACTTCCAAACCTGTGCACCATACAGTATTACAATAATTTTATGTAAAACTGTTGCAGTGTTATGAAACAATACGTAAAACATGACGCTGAAATTTATAATTGCTAGGTTACCTCGACGGGCTAAATGACCTGGAATGTTTTTATTACTTTTGCGTGAAATTTTACATTTTAAGAAAAAATATCGAAAATTGTGAGGAGAGATATATATGCTCTTAAAATTTTAGGTTTGCAGATTTCACGTCTCTCTCCAGTCAAAATTGTGCAGAACATCGATTTTCAGAGACATTACATTAAATATTGCCAAACTCAGAATGCAATGTTTTTATACGTATTGGAAGTAGTTAAGGTGCAATTTACAGTACGTTTATTACAATGATTTTTTAAAAATGTGTTGTCGTATTTGTGGAAGATCATTTCGCGCAGCTGAAGTAAAGACTACCGTGCTACCTTGCATGTATAGTAAGATGGCAATGTCGGTTGCTTCTCCTGCAGGGTCTATCGCTCGCCATCATACACGTGTTTGAAGAAACAGTGGCAATGGGATATCTCTTTCATGAATCTTTTCACACGAACCAATTTTCGGAGTTGCGAAAGGAGCGGTAATGGAAGGAAGGCAGGACGCGCTTCACAGTGATAATGGAGAACAAGTCGGAGCAAGTAGCTTTACTGCAGGTGTTTCGCACAGCGATCGTTTCCCAAGTGTCTCGTGCCCGCTCTCTAGTTACCGGGGCAGCAAACTTTGCCCGAACTGCAGTCAGTTTCAACTTCATAAAATAAGCAGACTTCGCAGCTAAAATCGAGTCAACGCCGAACAAGCTTGCGTAAGTAAATCTAACAGTTTATTCTCTGCTCGCCTCGAAACATGCGCCATTACCCAAACAAATTTACAACGAAACGAGCAGACCTCGGCGTCTCTCGGGAGGAAACAAGACACTTAAATTTCAGTTCTTAACCCGCTCGCATATCTCGTCCAAAGCTGAGTTTGTTCTCGTTCTGAAGAAAGCTATTAGCGCTGCCAAATATTTTAAACTCTCATTCTGGAAAAGAATGACTTCAGGAATAAATGCTGAACTACGTCACTAACATCCACCAACAATACTAGCTCTGTCAGTCAGTGCAGTATAAGAAGCCTAATATATGAACCGTAGAAACAATTGTCAGTAGCAGCGCACCAGCGTGGTAGCACGTTGAGCGTGGAATATCAGTATGAGTCTTTTATAATAATTAAGGTCATGTAATTAGAAGTTTAATATTTCTTTGGAAAGCAGGATTATACATTATTCACATCATAGATATATTGCCTAGCATTCAAGATGTTAACGAATTTTTCAGCATAACGCTCCGGACAAACTTGTGGAAGGTCCATACTTTCGGAAAATACACGCGTTTTTACTCATTATTGCACGAGAATTGCCGCTTTTATTGGTACATTTCTAGAAAGTATTTCCTAGAATGAAAAATATTCTGTGCTGAAGATTTTGATAGTTCACATAAATTTTTCATACTAGTTTAGAAGTCGTTCTTTGTATCTTGTCATATCGCAGAATTTTCGCTGTTCGGTATAAATCACCATCTACCTTTTAATATTCTCTGCTGGACTAATACATTCTCCATATTTCTCCTGCATTAAAGTTTTTGACTGACGCATCTACGTTTCTCGTAAATGGTTACTGATGCCAGATGCACATGATTAACTCGATCCTTTCACAGAGGTCTTCCGTCTCTTTTGGTATCCAGATAAGTACTTACTTAGTACATCAATTCCCATTCGCATACCTGAGTAGCCCTCAGTTTTTCAGTCAAAACTAGTAATAGCTGTTCCTACTCAAATGTTCCGGAATATTAGTTTTGAAAATATTTCATTTACAAAAAGCACACCAGACAATTTTCCCCGGCCCCTTGTTTGCTTTCATGCCTATTTAGCAGTTGCCTAGTAAACTGTGAGATGTGCTGTTATGAACATGAGTGAATACAGGCTCCATATAGCCACTACTAAAAAAAAAAATCTCTCAATTTACGTTTCAATATCAATGTACTTTTATTTAAGTATTTTCCTGGTTGTAAACCGCAAACGATCATAATTACATCTTAATTCAGGCAAGATTATCGTCAGAACCAGTACCACTGTCTTCCATAGCTTTCTACAGCTACAATTTCGTCCTGTAAATACCCATTACCAGAAACCAAAATGGTATTGTCAGATGCTGGCTTGGGGCACTTTTTCCCACTAGGTTTCCACCAGTTGCAGCAAACTGTTAAGGGAGGTAGGTAGACAAAGTACAAGTCTGCCAGGCATCGACCCGTTACATCGCGCCACAACTTCTCTGCGGAGTGATCGTGACTGCACTATTGTTTAGTGAACGTCTTATAAATAATGTTGCATTACGAGAAAAAACGGCGCACGCTCATTGTTTCGCTGGAAATGCAGATCCGCATGGCGCTTGTGGGCTGTCCTCGCAATAGGAGGGTTCATTGTGCTGTTCCGTGCACCCTTAACAAATCCCATTAGTTAACAAGCTTGGCTTCTTATAACGTGATACACAGATGTGATCTTACATATCTGAGTAACATCTCACCTGGCCGACGCTACACACAAAAAAGAAAGAACCTTGATCATTTAGGTCCTGCGGAAAAGTTATGTTAGACGGAAGACAAGCTCATAATGGACAAGAATGCATATGCAAATACGATGTGTTACTTTTAGTTTTTCACGGAGCCAACGCATTAGCATCAATTGGTTTAAAAGAAAATCTGAATGGTAACAATCCTCGTCCGCCCGCAATGCCAGCGGATTGTCTTACCGTTGCACCTGCTCGGTCAATCCTACATTCGCAAAAGACAACCACTAAAAGGAGACAGAAACTGCTTTCATCATCAAACACAACTTCACATCATATTTGCCAGCACGTACCAAATTCCGCAATATCGTCAGAGGCAGGAGACTCGATGATGATGTGGGATGAGAGAATTGACAAGTGACAGCCTTCCTTATAGCATTGATTCCAGCAAGTGGTTCCTGATCATCCTGCTGACAGACTGAAAGCATAACGCATTACTTGTGGTGGAGTAGCAGTGATCGCCGGGATGGTTCCTTTGAAAGGGCACGGCCGATTTCCTTCCCAACCCTTTCCTAACCCGAGCTTACGTTCCGTCTCTAATGACCTCGTTGTCGACGGGACGTTAAACACTAACCACCACCACCACCTAGCAGTGATCTAGACGTGGACTGGGGAAAGCGTCACTGGCAGGAAATGAAGACGTCGTGAGCACCGTAATCCACTGCACAAGTGCTTAAACTCTGAATAAAAATCCTCACCAATGACGGCCGGTACTTCCAGAATAAGGAGTCATTCTCGTTCTGGTGAAACCTTCCTGTCGTCTGTATATCTCTTTTGTCACGCTACCTTCCCTTTTACAATATCCTATGAAACATTCCCTTAGGATTTCTACCTCTTGCTTAATAATAACAAATGAAATTTTCCCTTTGAAATTAATTCTCTTTCTCAATCTTCGCACACAAATTTAAATGCTGCTTATTAAAAGTTATTTTCTGATTATTTCGGCGAAACAGAATGTGTCGTCGTCGTGGCCCTCAGTCATTACCTGCAATAACCCAAAACTGTTCCTTACCTTTTTTACTGTTACTGGATCACCATCTGACTCTTACATCAAACTGCGACATGAATATACTTACTCTGTTTTACGATACTTTATGAGCTGCTGGTGGGCTGTCATAATAAGTGGCTGTATTTATTACAAAAGCTGACATTATTCTTTTATAGCAAAGTTGACGTTATTATTTAATTAATTTACGTAATTCATAGTTAAACTTTTTATTGACAACAATAAAATTTTGCGAAGTTTTACGTTAATGGTTTTTGAGATGGATTACAATCAGTAATGCAATATTGCTGGCAAAAATGAATGATAATCTGAATGAAATGATTTCACAAACTTTCAAATGGGACTCACTCACCAGCAATGAGCAAACATACCTTCAGTAGTACTGAGTTTCTCAAAAAAGTAATTCAATAATATTAGTTGCTCTTATGATAATAGTTAGCTGATGTCTCTGTACATCCGTTTATAATTTGTTGTATGCCATAGCTAGTGGCTGGCAGGCACAGCGCTCCTCTCAACCTCTCGCTTCAGACCTGCTACCGACTCGCTTCACTTCTTGCTTACTACTGACTTCCTACGAACGCTAAGGTGCGGTCTCTTGTGCCAACAACGCTTTCTGGTGCAGACAATCCCTGCTACCATTAAAAATGTGCCAATGCGAGGTCTTTCCTTCTCTTTCCTTAAAATGTATCCATACGCTGTCTCCCCCGCCCTTTTTAAAATTATATCAATGTGCGGCCTCTCTTGCCAACAATACTTTGGTGCACACATTCCCCGCTATCACAATTATTTCCAACATGACAAATATTAATTATTCCTACTTAATCCTATTAATAAAATATAAACATCATTCATAAATTGTGGTTTGACAATAGACATAGAAATATACACGTCTTAACTGGCAACAACGTTATCAAAAACGGCGGAGGAGTGGAAAGAAGTTCAGAACACTCTGTTGCCGATGGGGTGGAAAAGTGCCCCTAAAAGGTGGTAAAAGGTGGAAGATTCAGTAATGATTAGTAGCATGAAAGTGCATTAAGCAATGGAAATGACTGCAATAAAGATACGTATGGTGTACCTCCAAGGTATGTTACTTGTAATTGAAAACTGTTTTGGCAGGGGGCTGCCAAGGGGGAAATGAAGAAGAGAAAGAGATGAAATACCCAACGAAATGCTAATATTTTACGACTCAGAGTGTTATAGGTGAGAAACCTGAATTTGGTAAGGAAGCTAAAAATTTTAAAAGGGGAATGCCGATGTTCAGTCTAGATACAGTAGGGGTCGGTGATGTGAAATGGAAAGAGGGTAAGGGTTTCTGGTCAGACGAATATATGATAACATCAGCAGCAGCCAATGTAAGGGGAGTAGGCTTCGTTATGAATAGGAAGGTAAGTCATAGAATAAGTTATAAGTGGCAGTCAAATGTAAACCGAACGACGTTTATCCCACCGGGAGACCAAGTGACAAATTCCTGTTCCATAGAACGCGGTCATCCGCTGAAGGATCCGCACCGACAGAAACCGACGTCCACGCATTCCTTTTTCATTTCACAAACGATGTGAAAATCCCACAGTACGGAGGATGCTGCAGTGTTTTCCAACTAAATCGCTGAAGTGTAGCCTTCGTCAGACTGGAGGTATGGGCTGGGGTCACCGTGCAAACGGAGTCATCATGACCTTATAGAACTTCTGTGAACTACTTTGTGGATAGCTTTGGCGGGGGAGATGTGGAATGTTTTCGCTATTGACTTTAACATTTTGTTTCGGACTGACAGAATGCTGCCGGACGGAAACATCTTTGTTGGAAGATTATGCGCCCCTCCCTCCCCATACCCTCTTTTCACACTGCTGATCAGACGAAGATTACTCTTAAGCTAATTGATTGGGAAACACTGTAATATCCTCCGTACCTCCCACCACATTCACAGTGTGTTCTTCAGGCCAGTGATAACCCGAAGAAAGACTTGCGAGAACGTCGGTCTCATTCGAACGAGTAAGTGCAACGATGGGTGCGGTTGTGCATCAGTCAGCGCTCGACAGCGTTCTACGAAAAATAGAATGATCGTCTATCCCCTCAATGGGAAAAATGTCTTACCACTTGTGGTGATTACTTTTGAATGAAACCATTCTGTGGTCCTATTGTGGCGTGTGTTTGGTTTCCATTTCATTGCTCCTGATATTTTGAGTAACACAAGGCTATGGATTTCCTCGTCAACATCGTCAGCAAACCAAAGTCAGCAACAACTGAAGTATGCTCATCAGTGTCAAAAACGGAGACTGAAGATATAGAAAAGAATAAGCCTCTTGAACAGGTAACTCAATGTGTAAAGGGAGATGATGATCAAATAATAATGGGTGATTAGAGAGCTGTAGCAGATTAAGAAACAGAACACGACGGTACGGGATAATGTGGACTCAGTAGTAGGAATGACAGAGGAGAACGACAGAGCTCTACAGTAAACTTTAACTTACAATAACGAATATACGGTTCAAAAACCACGAGCGGAGGAAATATAGTTGGCAAACGTCTGAAGTCATCGGAAGATTCCAGTTAGATTCCTTCATAGCCAGACAGATTCCAGAAGATTGTAAGAGGTACTAAGGAGCGGATAAAGACTAAGACCACAATTTAGAAATTATGAATAGGCTGCATTTTAAGAGAACCGTGCGGAAGGATCAATGTGGAACGAAGTAGGACATTAAAATGCTGATGAATGATGAGCTGTGTTTAAAGTTCTCTGAGGATCTACAACTACCAATAATGAATTACATAAGAAGCAGTTCAATTGGTGAGAAATAGACATCTCTAAAACGGGCAAACTAAGAAGTTCGTCAGATAAGGAAGGTAACACAGAAGAAACCTTCTATAACACAAGAAATCAATGGACTGCTAAAAGAAAGAAGTGTAGAAACGTTTAGGGGAGTTGAGGAATACATCAATACAACTTACTTAGGAATGAAATACAAGACGTACGAAAGCCAAGGTGAAGTGTCCGCAGGAAACCTGAAATAGAAAAATAAATGCTCATCGAAAAGACCAATTCATATAGAAGAAAAGCAAAACGCACTTCAAAGAAATTGAAACCAAAGGTGTCAATATTAAGAGTGTAAGGGTAATACGACTGTTAGAGGAAGGAGTTAGTCGGTGCGAAGAGTACATTGAAAGGCTGTACTAGTGGTAGAAACTGCTGATGGGACGGAAAAGGAAACGGAAGTCGATGTGATAAACGTAGGTAATAAATTATTAGAATCCCAGTTTAACAGAACTTTGTAATACTAGAGAGCAAATAAGGCAGTAAACATAGATAACATTATTTCAAAGTTCCTGAAAGCATTGGGAGAAAATGCGCTTATTCGAGCTAGTGTATAGAATCTGTGAGACTGGTGATATTTTATCAGACTTTCGGAAAAATATCATCAAGCAGTTCCGAAGAAGGTAATTGCAGGTAAGTACGAGGACTGCCTCACAGTCTGCTGAACGGCTCGTATACTCAAATTCCAGGCAAGAATAATATACAGAGCAAAGGAGAAAAACTCGAAGATCTCGTAGGTGACGGCTAGGTTGGCTTTCGGAAAGGTAACGGCACCAGAGAGGCAGCCCAGAAGTTGCACTTGATAATGCAAGCAAGTCGTAAGAAAATTCAGAGCATCGTATAGGATTTGTGAAACTGTAAAAATCGTTCAGCTATGTAAAATGGTGCAATATGTTTGAAATTCTCAGAAAAATAAGGGATAGCTACAGGGACAGATAATGTACGATCTGTACCAAGAACGCACATTAAGAATGAATTACTAACAACGAAGAGCTCTCACAGGAGAAAGGTCTAAGACAGAGCTGCAGTCTTACCTCCTCTTGCTGAATCTATATATCTAAGAAGCAGTGATTGAAATGAGAGACAGAACCAGGAGTGTGGTAAGAATTCAGGCTGAAATAATATCGACAATATTATTCGCTGATGACATGAAAGGAGGAACTACAAGACATACTGAATGAAATGAACAGCGTACTGAGAATTTAATGCGGATTGAAAGCAAACCAAGGACATATGACAGTAATGAGGAATAGCACAAATGAAATTAGCTAGAAACTTACCATCAAAATCGTGACCATAAAGCAGATTAAAAGAGGGAATACTTCTGGTGTTGAAGAAGAATAATATATGAGAGACAGAGTAAGGAGGACGTAAAAAGAATAATCGTACAGGCAAAGAGCACTTTCCTGGTCAAAAGAAGTCTATTAGTACCAAACATCTGAGGAAGAAATTTCGGAGGATGTACATCTGGTGCACAGCACTGCATGGAAATGAATCATTGCCAATTGGGAAACCGAAAAAGAAGAAAAAGTAAGCGTTTGAGACGTCCAGCAATAAAATACGGTTGAATATTAGTTGGACTGGTAAAATGAGGTTTTCAACAGAGCTGGCGAGGAAAGAGGTATGTAGAAAATACAGAAAGGAAAAGAGGACGAGTGATAAACCTTGAGTATATCCCAGAGTTAACTGAGGTCATTGAGTGTCAAACTGCTCCTGAATGAAGCGGTTATAACAGGCGTAGAATTCGTGACGGATCACGTCAAACCATTCAAAAGACTTATGACCCGTAAAAAAGCGGTGATAATTGATGCAGCGACTACTATCGTGTCACTCAGCAACAGGAAAATGAATACACTGAAGTGCCAAAGAAACTGGTACGCCTTACTAATATCGTGTGGGTTCCCCACGAGCACGCAGAAGTGCCGCAGCACGACGTGGCATGGACTCGCTTAATGTCTGAAGTAGTGATGGAGGGAACTGACACAATGAATCCTGCAGGGCTGTGCATAAATCTGTAAGAGTAAGAGGGGTGAGATCTCTTCTGAAGGGGGAGTTTGGAGGCAAGCGGAAGTGTTTAAACTCAGCTCTGTAGTAATTCTGGACGTTTGTGGTGTCGTAGTGTCCTGCTGGAATTGCCCTAGTCCGTTAGAATGCACAACGGACAGGAATGGATGCAGTTGATCAGACAGGAAACTTACGTATGTGTCACCTGTCAGAGTCGTATTAGGCGTATCAGGGGTCCCGTATCACTCCAACTGCTCACGCCCCACACATGACAGAGCCTCCACCAGCTTGAACAGTCCCCTGCTGACATGCAGGGTCCATGTAGGCATGAGGGTGTCTTCATACCCGTACACGTCCATTCGCTCGATAAAATTTGAAACGAGGCTCGCCTGACAAGGGAACATGTTTCCCTTCATCAAAAGTCCAATGTCAGTTTTGACGGGCCCAGGCGAGGCGTAAACCTTTATGTCGTGTAGGCATCAAGGACACACTAGTCGCCCTTCGGTTCCGAAAGCCCATATCGATGTTGTTTCGTTGAATGGCTCACATGCTGGCACTTGTTGATGGCGCGGCAATGAAATCTGCAGCACTTTGCGGAAGAGTTGTACTTTCGTCACGTTGAACGATTCTTTTCAGTCGTCGTTGGACCCGTTCTTGCAGGAACTTTTTCCGGACGCAGCCATGTCGGAGGTCTGATGTTTTACCGGATTCCTAATATTGTCTGTATACTCATAAAATGGTCGCACGGGACCCCCATTTCATCGTTATTTCGGAAATGCTGTGTCCCATCGGTTATGCGTCAACTGTAACACAACGTCAAACTCACTTAAATCTTGATAATCTGCCATCTAACAACTGCGACAGACAGTTGTTGTCTTATATGGGCATTGGCCTTCGCAACACCGTATTCTGCCTGTTTAAATTATTTTTGAATACGCATGCGTATACCAGTTTCTTTGGCACTTCAGCGTATATAAATGTTTGCTGGATCACTTGCACATACACTGACAATTGACAGCCCATGACTATATTCATGGGCAATTCTTCGAAAAGACCTCCAGACTTTCAGGTATCTTACCATTTAATCTCTCTGAAATTTACCTTTATCTGCAAGAATTGCAGTTGGAGGCGTTGTCTATGTGTGTCTAAAATGTTTTCTTACTGAAAGAATTTGATTCGCTGTTTCGTGACGTATCAATGTTATAAGACCAGTTTCTTTTAGCAAGAAAAGCCCAAAAGTTACGGATTCACTGTTTTCGTATGCACTTTGGTCGCCCGCAGCACAGACTATGAATCATTGCATTTATATTTCAATGGTTAATATGTAGTTGTGCTTTTCACTACTTCACAAGCTATTGTGCTGAATCCCTTCATATGGCTTTATTAGTACGGCACTCGGCAGGACGTCTGCGTTTAGAGTATTTTGTCTCAGAGATAACCTGGTTTCAGTGAACCTATCGTGAAAACCACAAAGACAGTGGCACTGGTTGATTTCCATTTCCAGCTGACAGAGGCACAGAAATAGGCTGTTAAACCTGCCTCGAATCCTGCTGAAAAAAATTGTCGCCTTTGCAATAGAATATACATGGATTTCAGAGACTAGAATCGGTTCGCTTCCAGTAATTAGTGCTTTAAATCTTCTAGTTTTCCCACTGAATAAACCACTTTGTGGACAGGTATACTGTCTACACTTCCTTCTCTTTTCCGCCTCAGTCCATGCGTTTGTACGTTTACTTTGCCCAGAAGATACGTGTGGTATTCACCAATTGTTGCGCTATGTTTCGCTACGCAATGAAAAAAGGAAAATCCTTTTTGCACTCATATATGTTCCTTCCTGAATCTTCCCAGTGCATGAAGAGGGCTTCGTATTTTTGCTGCTGGGCCGTCGGCTTTAACTGATGTTTCGTTTGGCTATAAGAAAGCGAGTTACATTCTTTTTAATGCATTTCAAAGCAAGGTTTACCCAGATCGGATAAAAGTTTTACATTTCAGGCATGTATATGGAGGACATTCAACCAGCCTTTCGCGGTTGCGGAAGTATTTGTGTTAGTTCATTACAATATGTGTGCAAATCTAGTGGAGTTTTGTATATTTGTGCACTTAATCGATGTTTCCGAGACGTTCTTCAGTGGCTTAATCACAGTTCAGTTCCAACAGTGATTTCGTAACTGCTGAAACACAACGGTAGATGTATGAATGCAGGTAAATCCGTAGGTGAATTTCTTTTATCGATGAGCACTTCTTACCACATAACGTTTGGACAGCGTGATATGTCTGTTTCACGTTTTAAACGACCCACTCACAGCATAACAACTTCAAGAAGCATATAGAAATCTATTTCACATATCAAGTTGAGATTATCGAAAATTACACATTATTTAGCAACGTAATCAACCACAAAGTGTAATCTACGCCATGTCTGTACTGAGTACAGATGATTTCACCTCGCATTCAAGAGAAGATATCTGTCAGCGATTAGTTAGTATGCACCAAACCATCAAACCGAAATTAGTTTGCTACAAACAGACGTCATCGTAGTTCAACTGAGAACACTTCGCGTCTGCCCAAATTGCGCGAGTTAAACTCTATGAAAGGAAAGAACATTTTACATTACACACGTCACCACCGTATTGCTAGTCCTGAAATCCTTTCAGTCTTCGCCGTAGCTGTGAAGTCCAGCAGAACGCCGTCTTTTCAGCCAATCTGAACTACGCAAACGACTCTGAAAGACAATATCGGCGAAATTGTTGATGGTATGGAATCAAACTGACCATATAACATACAGGCAAGCCTGAAAGAAAAAAGAAAATTCTACATCCACCAGAAGAGTAAAATTGTGGAAGTGAAATGGAAGGCAGAACTAGATACATCTAGGACAGCCGTACTGTCGTCACAGACCATCAATGAGGCAGCGACGTCAGTACTGTCCAATGGGCTAAACTTCACAGTGACACGTTCAATAAAAATTATTCAAGCTACTGAAACGCACTCCGACATTTCGTACAGGTTGAACCGAAAATGTAAGACAAGAAACAGATAGAATCCTGCACAGACAGAATCTTTGGAAGAAAGAGCCGTGATAGAATAACTTAGGAGGAATGAAGACATATTGGTTTTCCAAGTGGATAAAGGCAACGCCACAGTTATAATGCAATACGAATAAATAGTCGCCGTTTTGTTGAGTGATCCCATCGACAAGGAACTCACCTGTGATCCAACGTCGAAAAGTATTAATGAGACCCTAGTCTTAATACTAGAATCAAGAAGTGACCGTGCCACAGCCTGGACATACATAACGAAAGGCCTGCTGACAGCTACAGTTTATGCACGACCTCAGATCCATAACGAGACATTCCCTGAGGCCTATCGTTAATGTGATCGACTCACTTGCCTACAAAATGGTGAAGTATCTGCCAACGGCAGACACACAAAATCGTATGTGCTATGTTCCACTGATTTCATCAAACCCGTACTGCAGCAGCACTTACAGCAAACTGATATATTAATCACATTTGATACAAAGCCTCTCTTCACCAACTTTCCAACAGAAGAGGTTACATTCAAGAACGGATACCACCTGATATCTGTGACCTTGGCGTGGTAAATATTATGAACGAACATATGGTAGCATAGCGAACCCCTCCCACTACCGAACGGACTAAGTGGAAATTCTGTTCCTCTCCCCATTTCTCTGACACCCGAGAAACGTTTCACGCAACTATTTGAGAAAATTACTTCAAGGTCCACACAACTACACCCACTCTGTTGGCTGCGATCCTTGGACGACACATACGTCATATAGCCGCATCAAGGGGCAGGGGTGAGTAAGTTCCACCAGCATGTTAACGGCCTGCATACGAACATCCAGTTCACGCAAGAAGAAGAAACTAATGGTGGGATCCCATTCCTGGACGTGGAGGTCTACGGCTATCACATTGGCAGACTGGCAGGCGAGGTCTGTTGGAAACCTACCCACACAATCCGGAACCAACACGCTAAATCTCATCATCCTGCCTAGAAGTGTTTCGTCCTATACACGCTGACCACTCGAAACCACTGCTTCACTAATAAAAAAACAATATCAAATAAGAATTGAAAGAGCTGACGAACACATCACGAGCCAACGGATACGACAATAAAACAATAAGAAGAGCTACAAAGATGAGTAGGAAGCCATAAAAATAAGAGAAAGCTCACGGTGATGTGCTTGCTTTACATCAACGACATCAGTGATAGAGAAGGCAAGGTGCTTCACCGAAGGGGCGTCAGACCAATCTTGAGGATTGGATACAAGATCGAGGATTTGGTAGGATCCGCTAAGGACGCAGTGAAAGCCCTCAACGCTGCAGGTGTATACGTGATATTGTGTGAGTGTGGTGCCGTCTGCATTGGGGAAACAGGAAGGTCTTTTAGCGCCCAAGTAGCGGAGCATGATCTCTGTGTTCGGCTGGGGCAACGAAACATATCTTCACTAGCGGACCACCATCGCGACTTTGGGCAGGCTATCGAGATTCCGGCAAGACGGCCGTGGTTATGTAGCGAAGAATAAGAGAAGCACTCGAGGTCGTGAAGCAGTCAGAGCACTTCAGGATGGGTCACTGGAGGCTCCTGGTTCCTGGCTCCTGGCTCCTGATGTCCCTGTACTATGGGCCAAGCGTAGTAGCAGGGCAGAGTCTTCACTGGACACTGACGCAATCATACATAAGTCCCTTCGATAGTAACAGGAGGAAGACACAGCCACGGAAAAGCTTGTCGCCATCACTTCGCTGGCTATGAACTCTCAGTAATCCGTGGAACAGGCAAACGGTCGGCAACATATTGGACCCTGCTCTAATTCCATCAACCAATGTTACTTTAGACGCAATAAAATCTAACAAATGCGACAACGACGGTGTAGTGCCACCATTAAAATAAGCGATATATTAATTCACTTACTCTCCTGCTAATCAGTGTTTTCTCTGTGGAAGTCCGTTACAGATTGGCCGAAACGTCAGCTTGATGCGTCATATGCCTTGTTAACTTTCATGGTTTCTTTTCATTTTGGGTCATAAGCCTGCTTTAACGCTTCAGTTATTAAGGGAAGAATATTGGGTGAGTTTGAATCTGTGTGTATGAACACTTCCGCGTCTATGCTGCGTTTACGTAGTCCACAAATCTTTGCTGGCTGATAACGATTGGTATGCGATTATCATTTGCTCGTTTGGAGCCATAGAATCAATATTTTTATGTGTATTCCTTGTAAATGCGGTTTTAGAAGGACCTATCTGTTAAGCAGATGTTTATTAAGCAGCTACTTATTCCTTTAAATTACGTCACCATATGCATACCATCACGCTTTCCCTCCTCCTGCAATCTCTAACCTTATGCAGCTTGTGGGAGCAAACTACCTGAAATATTGAGTGAAGTATAAATCGGGATCGGTCGTTCTGGGGTTCGCTAATTAAACTATTGCGAATAATTAATATGCATACAGCTTCAGATGATTTGACCCTCAGAACAAGACAGATAGCGTTGGGCACTGTATTTGTGCAACAGACAGCTCTTAGCTACGAGAAGTCCTCGGTATAAGATGAAATGCAGTCCCACCACGAAACAGGCGGGCCCCTTTTACGCTCTCTTGTCACAAAGAATCAATGTTGCAATTCAATTTCTGAATGAGTGTCCTGCTACGTAATCGTTCCTTATATATAGAACGTACACAGCGTTACTCTTAGCTTCTATTTACGGTTGCACACAAATGCTAATTATTCGCATGTAGTACACAGTTGGCCAACTTTGTATGCCTCCTTGCTGGTGTATATTTCTGGACAATGTATGACTTTTGTGATCTGAAATAAACTCGCGCATCAGTGAGCGACTATTGGATTATGCCAGAATTATGAACAATTGCATTGCAGCCTGCCGCCATTCTGCGCACAGCAACAGTTTAATCAATGCGCTAAGGACAGGAAGTACTCGTTACAATAGAGAGAAACATAAAATTTGGATAAATTCGACACAGTGATCGCACTGCTTGACAAAAACCAGCCTTCATAATCCAGTGTCTCAATCTGCAGATAACTCGCTGTGTACGTTTGTACATATGGTATTGTAAACCTTGAGTGCTGAAATGAATGAATCACGCGAACAACTTTGTGGACTGACCGAATGAGATATTTGAAGTCTTTTGACGTGTTTCGCGCTCCATACATCAATTGTCCAATACGCGAATTGAAAATCATTCCGCAGCAAATGGTACAGATGCGGAAACTTACAGGTCACCAGAGAAAACGTTTTGTTAAACTATGAAGGTCTTTGCAAATGGCCATCCAATGAATGATATGGCCAAGTATAATTACTAGGTTGTCGTTGTGACACCGTTACTTCAGAACCAGTCTCTAACCTTGTCACATGAACTTATAATTTAGGTACAACAGACAGCACGACTATAAAGACTAAAACCTTCGTGTTTCCACAGATAACGTAAATCTCATTTTGTAACTTACAAGGATAAGACAGAATGTTTTAAAATATACAACAGGTCTGATGTTCGGATATCTCAGTCACCTGTTTCGGGGACTGGTTAGGTCCTCTGCCAAAAAGTTAGGAATGAATTTTCTTTTCATGTCAGGGCTTTTTGTGTCAGATGATGTTCCTTACTAGATGACTGGTTATCATTTTCTTACGCAGCTGGAAAAAATCTGCCTAGCTGCAACGACACCTAATCTGCAAGTACGAGCATTGTTAAGTAGCGATCAACAATAACTTAACGAAATAAGAAACAACCAAACACCTCGTATCAACTGTCATCGTAATATATGGTGATAAAATCCATATCACACACACACTAAATTCTAGGAATGAAACTAACAGCGACATGAAACCTACTATCTCGCACATCTGACGAGAGAATAATTGAATGAATCAAAACTATTTTGAAGCAGAGAAAAATTAGCACTCTTATTATTTTGCTATCTGACACGAAGATTATGCTACTTCAAGATCAGAAGACACAAAACCACAACATGGACAATGCATCACCAGCTCTATGTGAGGAAAAATTGTAGGATTTCATATAAGCGAGAATTATATGCTGACACATGTTTGTTGTTTTTTGGGATACTATTATAACGTGTGTCACTGCATCCACCACCAGCTAATATATACCGAAAAACTGATACTTGAGTAAAGGGGTGTAACGTTACCAAAATATTTGTTGACCAATCATATGCACATCAACATACAATCATACAACTGGAGAAACAAATCCTACATCCCTTTATTAAAAGTAAATCCTTTGCTGTTTCAAACGCTATGAATATCAAAGTCAGAGTCCGAATCCACGATTATTTCCCATCATACATCTAAATATTCAGACTACACGAAACCAGACAAAATAGAAATACGGCTACCAAAGTAGATATTCATCTCCTATACGAAGGTAGATGGAAATTTATCTAATAATAGTAAGTAAAACTAATATAATACTAATTAAAACACAGATAATAAAGGGGAAAGGCACAAAACAATTAAAATATTGTAGCCATAGGAAGATTACAGGAAACGTCTGTTCTGCGCCGTAAACTACGGCCTCGATGGTTTTTATAACTTAAAATCCAGAGGTTAATACAAAACCCTTCAATAATATTACCTAACATCGAAATTTATAGCGATAACACCAGCATCATACAGCGCAAAATGTCACCAGACAACTCCTAACATTCTCTATTATTTAGGCATTTGTATAGACTGCTTGCCTTTCTCGTACACGCAGAAAAGAGAAGGCTTACGCTTCAGAATAACATTATTGCAAAGGCGAGTTCATTAGACATGGACTAGGCTGAAGTCAGAAATAATAAGTGAACGAAGAATATCAAACGTATAACATTAGACTCCACAATTATATTTCTGTTACAGTTCGTTTTGAAGCGTAATTAAGATTTTTAGACCATTTTGAGATAACTTAATCTAAACAAATGGATCAAATGAGCTTTTATAGCTGTGCAAAGACTGTTTCTGCAAGTATATGTGACTTTTACGACTAAATATCTACACAAAAATACAACCATCATGAAATACAGCAAGGAATTTACTAACAAATAAACTATACATTTCACTCCGAGAGGAAAACTGTAAGTATGAACAGGTCGAACTGTTACACAAGCGAGTACTGTCAGATAATACCGTCGTAGCAATAAAATAACAGATGAATGTGATGAACAGGGAAAAAAAGTGTGCGAGTGGGGGGGGGGGGGGGGGGGGGGAAATCAGACGGAAGGAAGGAGTCAATGGATTGTGAATATGGAACAATAAGCATATTACCTATAATATTTCAGGACTCACCTCACGTAGTCTGCAGAAGTCAAAAACCAGGAACAACATTATCCTGAAACTAGCTGGAACGCCCTGGAGGGGAGCGGCTCAAGCTACCACCCTCCTTACAGCAGCCTTGTCTCTTGGATATTCTGTGGCTGAAAATTGTGCATAAATAAGGTACAACAGTATGCATGTCTGTAAGATGGATGTCCATTATTTGAACGACGTCATGAGAATCATACGTGCACTTCCAAATCAGATCCACTACCTTGGCTGTCTGCTCTCAATAACATTGCTCCACCACATTTGAGACTACAAGAAGCAGTAACTTGTCAGTGAGAAAATATTATTAACTAACAAGGAACCATTTGAGTAAGGGAAGTTTTTGTACGTCCATCCTTGTGCTGGAGGTCTGCGAGACGTCATTTACTGCATGGCTACCAGTTTCGGTGCTTCAGGGCACCATCCTCAGGCCTTAGCTAACAAGATGCATCAGTGGCCAACATCTACAAAGAATAACTGGTTTTCACAGCCTAATTGCAACCGCGATGTTGTCCCTCCAACCATCAACCATCAACTTGATAGTTGGTGGCTGGAGAGACAACATCGCTGTTGTAGGTAATCTGTGAAAACTAATTATAGATGTTGGCCACTGATGCATCGTGTATGCGGCTGAACATCAGTTGCGGCCTGAAGATGGTGCACTGAAGCACCGAAACTGGTAGCCATACACTAAATGACATCATAGGGACGGCTGAAGGTGTTGCATTTTCTTACGTTCGAGTACAAGGTCCAAACGGAGAATGGTAAAGGCATTTGACGCCCCGCACATTAAGGCAACAGGTGGCTCCGGGCAGTTCAGCTACATTTTGTTTGTTAACCACACCATCTAAATGAAAATGCGCCACGTCTGAAAACTAAACGTTGTTGAGAGTTTCTTCCCTATCCTCCGCCCGCTGAGCAAACAGTAGGCTCTACTGCTTGTGTTCTTCAGTGAGCTTCCGTGCACAGGTCATCTTGTATGGGTACTTATGGAGGTCAATTTTAAAAATGCGTTGAACGGAGCGTCTGGATATTCCCAGTTGCACTGCTGCCTTCCCGGGACTTCTCTGTACAGCAGGCCTCTACATTCTTTTCATCAGGTTCTAAATAGGCTAGACTAAATGGATTTTGATCTCCAAATTGCTAATACTTGAAATATCGAAGCCCCATTTGGCCACCGTAAGGCTTTCTGCTGTTCTGTTAAGTCAATTTCGGCGAAAGGTGGTGTTGTACTTGACGTATATGCACTTGACGTATGTAGTTGTGTTCTGTCTGAGGTGACATCAACGGTTTCGATATATTTACATTCGGCTTTTATCGATTTATTTTATGAATCGTCCTTGGAAGTACTCAGAACCGAACCCGTGTCTTCTACAAGGCATCCCTATAATTTGACCACCCAGCTACGTCGACGGACAAGATCAGAAATTGATACACTAAAGGCTGTAGATGGAGTTTTGCTGTTTGGCCGAAACAGACTACACTGGAAATGGCAACACAAATGCTTCTGACAAAGAGAAATTTGTTACCAAATATAAATCTAAGTTTCCTTACAATTTATAAAAATCATTTCCTTTTTTTCTTTTTTCATAATTGTGTAGATCGTGTACATTAGAAGACATTAAAATGCCACGACTCATTTCCATTAACTAAGTAATCACCTTCAAATCTGAGAATAAGCAAAGAATAGAAAGGGGCCTGAAGTTAAATTTTGCAAACCAGTCCCCAAGCCTATAAACGTTTGAAAGAAGGGAAATAAACACAGTAATAAAGGACCCTCATGGTGAAGAACGTGTCAGCATATAGCGCATTGGAAAACCTGTACAGATTTATCGTACAACCTGTGGATGCTCTTCCAAGGGACCCACCATGTGTTAAACTGTTGTCGAAAACGTCTCTGAGTCACAACAAGGCTTTTCGTTTCATGAAAAAGTAACACAGTTGCCGATCGTTGCTGTGTCGTCAGTCTTCCATTGTCAGGCATTGCTGCTTACTAGTCTCCTAGCGGCAGTATCGTGAATTACACGTCATTTCGTAACTCATTTGTTTTTCCAAACTCTGCTGGTACTGCTGTAGAGATCCCAGAGGGATATCTGATGCACGTCGTCGTAAATTTTGAAAGAAGCAATTGGTAACACATTAAATGCTCCACGCTGTACCTTTCATGTCGTTGTTAATGTTAGAAAGCACATGGGAGGACGCCTCTGAAACTTCAGGAGTCCCGTGTCGCTTGCGCACTGGACCTCCGCAAGCAACACGCCTGGAGAAGCGGCTGCAGGCACGCGCCGCCCTGCCAGTATCTGGAAGGCGGGCCGCGTCTTGCAGTTGCCCGCGGCAGCTCCTGAGGGACTGCGGCCGCTGCTGGAACTGTGGGGCGCTGGCGGGGACAGCGGAGCTGGACGTGGCGGAGGGCCACGGCGTCACGGCGTGGCGTGGCGTGACGTCTGCTGATTTCTCCAGGGACGTCGGCCATGCTGTTTGGAATCTTCTAGAGGTAAGCGCACTGCTGAGTCTGACAGCTCCAAAACCGCGCTTTCTAGCCTCCACCTGCCATGAACTCCCCTACACGAATTTATCTGCATATTGACGAAAATTTCTGCAGGAATGTGGAAAGTCAATATTTTGTTGCGAAAAATGGCTTTGATGAACGATCAAGTACTCATCTGCGGAGCCTCCAAGCTTGGGTTAGAAGTACACGTGTTTTGTATGGTAGTCTGCTGCGTATTACTTCCACATATGATGAATCTATTCACAGATCTTGGACAATGTAGGAAACCTGTAAATGACGTTTGAAGCTTATGGGCTGGGTAATCTTCAAATGAAGGAGATTAGGGCTTAAACACTCCATCCATAACGACGTTACTAGAGACATAGGACAAGACTTGACGGGGGAGTGTTGGGTGGAGGACAAAGTCCTTGCCCTTTCAGAGGACCCATACCAGTATTCTCCTTAAACATTTTAGGGAAATAAACTTTTCCCCGGATACAGGTACCGTTGGTAGGTACTCTTTCAGGCCACGGATTTGCCACGTGTTGTTGCTGTTGTCCGCATTCTGAAGAGTAATATTATGCACCACTCTATGCTAGCCTGTCCTGTAACATGCATCCAGATGAACCTACAGAGGTTGAAGAAAAAAATCACCTCGGGAAATGTTGATGCTAGGCAACCAAGTCTGTACGTTTCTTTATTGTATTTGACCACAAACAGCGCCCCTCTAATGCCCTCAATACATTGCAAAGTGCCAGTCTTGGTCAGAACAGTTTTCTCTGTAGTTCCAAGCGTCTGCCGAGGTGGCCAAGCGGTTCTAGGGGCTACAGTCTGGAACCGCGCGACCGCTACGGTCGCAGGTTCGAATCCTGCCTGAACATGGATGTGTTCTGTCCTTAGGTTAGTTAGGTTTAAGTACTTTTAAGTTCTAGGGGACTGATGACATCAGATGTTCAGTCCCATAGTGCTCAGAGCGGGCGGTAGTGTGTGTTGAGTAACCGGGACAGACAGTCGTTGAAAACGATTGTGACGGAAAGTACGAGAAAGACAGCTGTAAAAGTTACTACAGAAGAGAATATAGCGCTCGCGAACCTAGTCAGCACAAAAAAAAGGTACGTAGGCATGGATCTGCAGAGCGAGCTGAAATTCCAAAACCATTCATCAATTATTCAAATATCCGTAAGCCTTGCCGAAGCCATAAAGCATCACTGAGCAACGGAAGAACGTGGTCTGTTCGGATGAGTCTTGTTCCACATCGTTTCCAACTTCTGGAAGAGATTACGTCCCAGCACAGAAACTTGGTGGGGGTCTGGTGATGACCTAGGCAGCCATATCATAATATTCCGTGGGTCCCACGGGTACTCCTGAAGATCGCATTACTATCAAGGACTATGTTGTCATTTTTGGTTATGAGGTCCATTTTATGGTACTATGTTTGTTTCCCATCGGTGATGCTGTATTCGGAAAATTCGCATAGTCCAGGGCTGGTTTTTGTGATCACATGTATCACTTATCTCATCAGCCCTGCCCACCACAGTAAGCAGATATCAATATTATTGAGCCTCCGCGGTTTGCTTTTGAGGGAAGGGCACGTGACTGTTGTCCGCCTCCGTCAACATTACCTGAAGCTGCCACTGTTGTGCGGGAAGAATGTTGCAAGACTCCACTGAAAATGCGTTACCTGTATTTATCCGTTCCTAGATAACTAGAAGCTGTTTTGAATACCAAAGGCTATTCTGCACTGTAGTAGATATGGTAATGAGCGGTGGGTTCTGGTGTTTCCGTACACCCTACCCATATTCTAAGCTTTCTATAGGCAAGCCTTCGTCCCCCTCTACGATTTTACACTTCACACAAACACCTTTAGAAAACATTTCTACACTTATGAAATAGGCTATTCCTTTATGCCTCGTAGCTTATTAACTGATATCTTCTTTTAACCATGCTGTGCCGTAAATTTCTTTTCTCCTCATTTCGATACAATACCTCTTCATTAATTTGCCTACCTACCCACTTAATATTCACAGTTCTACTGTAGCACCATATTTCAGAAACCTTTACCTCTTACGGTGAGAACTGCTTATCACCCACATCTCACATCCGTACAAGGTTCACAGTTCATCACTTAGATTTAATTGTTATACCTGTTGTCGTGAAGGGAAAAGCGGTCAAATATATCTTACAATTTAAAAAACCTTTTTCAATTATTCTTTAATTGTCTACAATGTATCCACTATAAAACATTAAAATGTGATGGCTAGTTTCAATTGAGTAAGCAGCCACCTTCAGATCGTCGAGCAAGCAAAAAACAGGGAACTACCTTAAATGTAATGAACTAAAAATCTAATTTATAATAGTTTCAAAGTGAGGAAATAAATAAAATTAGTAACCTAACACTCTTAGTAAAATATATGTCAGCATATAAGTACTGGAAGCCTTGCATCGTCACTTGATGGACAATGAACTTTTCTCACCTGACAAGTTCGTCCATGTAACGATGTCTATACATCTGACTTCAGTATTATTAAGCATGGTTTTGAGCAACTCGGTGTTTATTGAAAGTATTACTCGTATGGCCACACTGCCAGCTACATAGACGATGTAGGGTTTCCAATGCGCTATATGCTGACACGTTATTCACCATGAGGGTCCTTTATTACTGTTTTTATTTCCCTTCTTTCAAACGTTTATAGGCTTGGGGACTGGTTTGCAAAATTTAACTTCAGGCCCCTTTCTATTCTTTGCTTATTCTCAGATTTGAAGGTGATTACTTAGTTAATGGAAATGAGTCGTGGCATTGTAATGTCTTCTAATGTACACGATCTACACAATTACGAAAAAAGAAAACAAGGAAATGATTTTCATAAATTGTAAGGAAACTTAGATTTATGTTTGGTAACAAATTTCTCTTTGTCAGAAGCATTTGTGTTGCCATTTCCAGTGTAGTCTGTTTCGGCCAAACAGCAAAACTCCATCTACAGCCTTTAGTGTATCAATTTCTGATCTTGTCCGTCGACGTAGCTGGGTGGTCAAATTATAGGGATGCCTTGTAGAAGACACGGGTTCGGTTCTGAGTACTTCCAAGGACGATTCATAAAATAAATCGATAAAAGCCGAATGTAAATATATCGAAACCGTTGATGTCACCTCAGACAGAACACAACTACATACGTCAAGTGCATATACGTCAAGTACAACACCACCTTTCGCCGAAATTGACTTAACAGAACACCAGAAAGCCTTACGGTGGCCAAATGGGGCTTCGATATTTCAAGTATTAGCAATTTGGAGATCAAAATCCATTTAGTCTAGCCTATTTAGAACCTGATGAAAAGAATGTAGAGGAAAAAGTTGGCCCTGTTTGCGCAGCTTTATTTAGGCAAATTATAGAAAAGTTAATTAATGTGGCCGGCCGGAGTGGCCGTGCGTTTCTAGGCGCTACAGTCTGTAACCGCGAGGCCGCTACGTTCGCAGGTTCGAATCCTGCCTCGGGCATGGATGTGTGTGATGTCCTTAGGTTAGTTAGGTTTAAGTAGTACTAAGTTCTAGGGGACTGATGACCACAGAAGTTGAGTCCCACAGTGCTCAGAGCCATTTGAACCATTAATTAATGTGGCGTGCTACTCTGGACTAATATTAAGTGTCTAGTAACTAAGAATTGGCCGATGGAAATCAGTGTCTGAGAACTGGGTATATCCAGCGTGTGCCGCTATTCTTTCAAGACGCTCAGTTTGATTTGTGATAGCTCCAACACTGCTAATATGCAAAATTAGTTAATTTGTCGCACCAAAAAGAACTCTTTTCACTCGACCAGACTTGTTTATCTTGTCTTCAAACATCATGGCATGTCGGGGAAGGAAATACCTAGGGAAATTGATTCAAAAGTACCAAAATAAGTGCAATATTAAGCTCTTTAATTTCCAAGAACGCTATGTTGTATTGTTAATGATACAAAGTTTACGTGTGTTAGTGTGACCCCAGCTAAACCAATTGAAAATGACCATATTTTCCTTTGAAACCCACAAGCTGCCGAAAGTCGCTTTACACCCTCCACGAGAATCCCTATCTGAGCCACTGCGTACAGAGAGGCTCTCAGATTTATGTTAACATTGAGTTTAGAGTTGACTGGTTATTGACTCATTAGTGACCGTTCCATTTGCCTATAACCTCTGTCCCACATATACATCCCTTCTATTTTCTACCTTTGGAGGGATCTGTGCTGTACTGCCCTACTGCTCAGTGAAATTTCAGTCTACTTCATGGAAGATCCTCTTATAAAGTTAGGCAACCACAAACACACTTGCCTAAATTCTCTGTGACCAATGGAAACTTACTGCTAGCACCAAAACGAATTCAGCGTAGAGATACTGACCCATTCTCTAACGAGGGACATGTCTCAGCTAGAAAGGCTACAACGGAATAAATACACTCCTGGAAATGGAAAAAAGAACACATTGACACCGGTGTGTCAGACCCACCATACTTGCTCCGGACACTGCGAGAGGGCTGTACAAGCAATGATCACACGCACGGCACAGCGGACACACCAGGAACCGCGGTGTTGGCCGTCGAATGGAGCTAGCTGCGCAGCATTTGTGCACCGCCGCCGTCAGTGTCAGCTACTTTGCCGTGGCATACGGAGCTCCATGGCAGTCTTTAACACTGGTAGCATGCCGCGACAGCGTGGACGTGAACCGTATGTGCAGTTGACGGACTTTGAGCGAGGGAGTATAGTGGGCATGCGGGAGGCCGGATGGACGTACCGCCGAATTGCTCAACACGTGGGGCGTGAGGTCACCACAGTACATCGACGTTGTCGCCAGTGGTCGGCGGAAGGTGCACGTGCCCGTCGACCTGGGACCGGACAGCAGCGACGCACGGATGCACGCCAAGACCGTAGGATCCTACGCAGTGCCGTAGGGGACCGCACCGCCACTTCCCAGCAAATTATGGACACTGTTGCTCCTGGGGTATCGGCGAGGACCATTCTCAACCGTCTCCATGAAGCTGGCCCACGGTCCCGCACACCGTTAGGCCGTCTTCCGCTCACGCCCCAACATCGTGCAGCCCGCCTCCAGTGGTGTCGCGACAGGCGTGAATGGAGGGACGAATGGAGACGTGTCGTCTTCAGCGATGAGAGTCGCTTCTGCCTTGGTGCCAATGATGGTCGTATGCGTGTTTGGCGCCGTGCAGGTGAGCGCCACAATCAGGACTGCATACGACCGAGGCACACAGGGCCAACACCCGGCATCATAGTGTGGGGAGCGATCTCCTACACTGGCCGTACACCTCTGGTGATCGTCGAGGGGACACTGAATAGTGCACGGTACATCCAAACCGTCATCGAACCCATCGTTTTACCATTCCCTGACCGGCAAGGGAACTTGCTGTTCCAACAGGACAATGCACGTCCGCATGTATCCCGTGCCACCCAACGTGCTCTAGAAGGTGTAAGTCAACTACCCTGGCCAGCAAGATCTCCGGATCTGTCCCCCATTGAGCATGTTTGGGACTGGATGAAGCGTCGTCTCACGCGGTCTGCACGTCCAGCACGAACGCTGGTCCAACTGAGGCGCCAGGTGGAAATGGCATGGCAAGCCGTTCCACAGGACTACATCCAGCATCTCCACGATCGTCTCCATGGGAGAATAGCAGCCTGCATTGCTGCGAAAGGTGGATATACACTGTACTAGTGCCGACATTGTGCATGCTCTGTTGCCTGTGTCTGTGTGCCTGTGGTTCTGTCAGTGTGATCATGTGATGTATCTGACCCCAGGAATGTGTCAATAAAGTTTCCCCTTCCTGGGACAATGAATTCACGGTGTTCTTATTTCAATTTCCAGGAGTGTATATTGTTAAAATTCTATCCTGTTGATCAGTCCTATTGTTCTACCATCCATCAAAGATATTTATAAAATTCTGCATTTGTGTAAAATACGTGCCTGAAGGTTAATGAACATATGATTCACAAATCGCTAAGGGAGCAAGTGTAGCAGACATTTGTAATTAGTGGATAAAAAATGGTTGAAATAGCTCTGAGCACTATGGGACTTTACATCGGAGGTCATCAGTCCCCTAAAACTTAGAACTACTTATACCTAACTAACCTAAGGACATCACACACATCCATGTCCGAGGCAGGATTCGAACCTGCGACCGTAGCGGTCGGGAGGTTCCAGACTGAAGCCCCTAGAACCGCTCGGCCACACCGGCCGGCTAAATAGTAAATCCACGAGAGTCACATACGAGGAATTATTTGACGAAAAGCTAAACATTGGCTTGAAACAAAATGCAGTACTTTCCATAGTCTTTGTGACAAACGTATAGGAGTGATAGCTCACGTCTTGGCTAACAACTTTCCTTTATGACGTAACAATAAAACCATACGAATGAGTGACTCTAAGCAGAGAAAGATGTCTTCGAAGCGTGTCAGAAAATTTAATTTTGCCCTTCCTTGCAGAGCGGATGACTGAATAGGATAATTGAGTAGGGAAGACACAGAGTGTCTATGTATTACCGATTCTCAGGGACATAACCAATACTAAATAACGTCTGGCGTTACTGATAAACATCAGCAATATATCTGCTCTCAGAAAAAATTTGTTCCCCGTAGCGTGACCTATCAACCCTATACATTTGTTGAAAATACACTGACAGAAAAATCGCAACAAAAAGATGTGACATAGACGAAAGTTGATACACATTTTGCCAACATCGTGACTGAGATATTACAAATTTCACTTTATCCATTGTTCCTGGCCGAGTCGTGTGGGCATAGCTCTTAAGGGTAACCACACAAAAAAGAAAAGAAAGAAAGAGAGAAAAAATGATTTCTACTCAAATTTCGCACAGTCGCATAAGAGTGGAGCCAGCACCGCCACTCTGAAGATACAAATCAGGTTTGCTTTAAATACGGGATTCCACGGTGTTCATTTCGGAAGCAAGCAGCTGCATGCAACATGTCCCGAGGATGTTGCCGAATTCCCCACTATGATTTAAATCATCATCCGTCCAAGCAGCAGACTGGGCAACAATTGAAGGAAAACGATTACCAGTCCCAATCACAAATCTTTCATAAAATTATGACAAATATAAACGAGGACAGCGGATTTCTTGATAATCTGTGGATGTCAGACGAGACACATCTTCATCATGTCACAGGTTACGTGAATAAGCTGAACTACCGACACACGGGATAATCGGACTTGTTGAGATGTTGCAATGTTTGTTGCACCTGGATTGAACAGTATTCCAAAATCTCACGAAGCTAGGTTTCAACAGGATGGTGCCACATCACTAACTGCAGGGGAATCAGTGGCAGCTATTCTCGAATTATCGGCAACCGTGTCACCTCGACATAAGGCGACAGCCTTTGCCCCCCGTAGGTTTTTTCCGTTTCTTTCTTTTTTTTGTGGGGTTACCCTTAAGAGCCATGTCCACACGAATCGGCCATGAACACTGGGTAAAGTGAAATTCTTGGTATCTCAGCTGCAATGTTGGAACATTCAATGGAGAACATGAGCAGGTTGGATGAATACATTCGTACAGGAGGACATCTAAATAATAATTTTCATGCATAGACAATTTTGATTACAACGTAATTTTCATCGACTGGTAATTTAGATTATTGTCTCTTAAAAATCATGCTGCAATGGTTCAGTTGATGTCAATAATTTGTTTTGCATTTTTTTCTATTTCTTTTGGATGTTTTTCGGTATGTTTCAAGCAAATGGTTAGTTTTTTTACCAAATAATATACCAATTGTCACTCTCGAGAAACTCCTAGGCATAATTGTCTCGTACAGGATATTATCTTATCTGCATATTGTGTTGGTGTTGTTACGTTCATTAAATTTCAGACATGGCTTATTCAAGAACAATGATTTTTGCAGAAAAAATTACCTTGATTTATGGCAGACCAGGCACATGTACTTACGCGAAAATAGTTTTTATTCAGTTTTACCTTTGGACCTGGGGTATTTCATTTGTAAGTGGTGACAGAACTAACGGAGGCGCTTCCCATAGAGCTAACTCAGTGTCGCATCTATCTCACAGAAGGCCTTCGGAAACACTTCCTGAGTCTGGGAGAAAAATAGACCCGTGATGCGGCAGTCCAGTCGATACCGTCTGTTTGCAATAACTGCGACAGTTAAAATTCGGATCGGATACTTTCTCCTACCACATGCTCGAGAAGGACATTAACAATTCAGTTGTGTGTAGTAAAATATAAACAGCGCATTGTATAAAGATTGAATGTACATCTGTAAAAGAAATAAAACAAAAAGGTGAAAATTTGCTGTCTATTTCGGATAAAACTTAGATAGTTTTATGTCGCTTGCACACTACTATTCGTAGTGTTCGTATGCCGAAATCTTAGTTTCGCACCATAGTTTGTTCTGGGGGTGACCTTAATAAGCAAAACCTGACTTTTCCTGTTTTGAAGCACGTTGCTGCTTATCGATAGTCAGAGCAAAAAGTTCTCTAATAGGTGGGTGCTGATATTCCGTCACTGAAACAGATTAACTTCCGCTGTGAAGGAACTGTCTCCGTAATGGAAATTGCAGGTAAGTGCCTTCTCCCTTACGAAATAAGATGAGTGAAAATTCGTGTTGATTCACGCATTGTTCTCTCTGTGAATTTGCTTTCACGTTCGCAGTTGCCTTGTGAAATTCTCCTCTTAACGTTGGATCAGTTTAGAGATAAGTACTGCTCACCCTTACCTGTCAATATCTTCAGCAGCAGCAATTTCACGTCCACTATTGCGTGAAGACGACCTTTGAATTGCATCATACATTACCTTCTTCACCTTTGAGCATACAGGTAGTTCTGCCGACCTTTCAATGTTATGTGCCGATCTTCTGCCATTACAACATTTCCATCTTATTTCCTGATTTGTGTGTGTGTGTGTGTGTGTGTGTGTGTGTGTGTGTTTGTGTGTGTGTCGTTTATGGGCTCTCAACGGTCAGGACTTATCTTTTCGTAATTAGCCTTCAACGGCTTAATGCTATGGAAATACCTCTCACAAAACCCAAAGAGATTCTGGTCTCACGTGAATGTTGTTAGTAACACCAATGTTAGGGTCTTAACAACTATAGGATATGCAATAAATGACATTAAGGCTACCAAACCAAAATGCTGAACTCCGTTCCGTTTTCAAAGATTTCTTTACAAAGGAAAATACGTTAGTGTTTGACTCTGTTTGCAAATTCTTCTTTAGAAAGAAAAACCCAGAAGTGTTGCCCAGATTTAATTTTTGCATCACCGTGACCTCAGTGAAATAGATTTTAGTGTCAGTGGCATTGAGAACCAACTGAAACTCTCAAAACTGTATAAACTACAAAGGCCTTTGGAGTCTCTATCAGATTCTATGACAAATTTCCAACTGATTTGAACATTCCTTTCATAACGTATGCTGTAAATCACTCGATCGAAGAAACTTACTTATTGTGTAAGTCTTGTGACTTATTCTGAAGATGGCGGGTCGATACGCGGCCGAAATATCTGTGGAAAAATTTTATTTGCTCTGCTGTATGCCCGAAATTTAATGGATTAACATAGTTATTGGTTGGAAGACAGCACAGATCCGTCACTTATACAGGTCATGCTTTAATTGTAGAATATTGCAACATATTCTGAAATCAAATTTGTGGCATACGGCTGGTGCCTCATGAACCAGCCACACGCCATACAGCAGACTACTGCGGGTTGCCGCACTGTCAGACATCTGCACGCCGTTGCAGCTCCTCACTACCTGTAACAGTGCGACAATCACACTAGTCAGCATCATTCATCTGTTTCAGCAATTGTATCCGCGACCGTCCAGACAACAGCTGAACGTGAGGATCACACTACGTCTCTACTGAACAACGATCCTACTTTCAATCTTAAATGGAGATTCCCCCTGGGGCATCAGCAGTAACAGCATTCTCAATACACTTCACACCCTAAAAACCGATTCCTATAGTTAATTCTTGAAGCACCTTCATGGACAAGTATTAGGTTTCTCCACCATAAACTGCCCATAGAGACCATCAGGGAAGTAATCGTATCATCCACTCAAAAACAGCTGGCTTCCATTGAATCAATAAGGCACTATATGAGACATCTTAATAATATGGGGTTTGTAGCCCCTGAGATGTGGCATCGTAATCAGTATCTATCGCGCCATCGTCGAGGAAACCAATGACATAACAAAGCAATATAAGCTTACAAGCAAATGAGAAGAATTAATGTAACGTTCTGTAACAAATGTAAGGTCAAGTGAAACAGTAGGAGCATTAAACCTAATAAGGTGTTGATCACTTTATTTCGAGGCTGAAAGGACTTACTGCCCAATACCCTTCTCAAGCGGAAACGAAGAAAAAAATTGCCCTTCACCCTTCACAACCTAGGAAGTACGGGCAAGAGGTGATAATATTTTCGCGAAATAGTGCTAAGACAGTAATGCTGCAGTACTGAGGGAGCTACATTCATCGGATGTGTGCTTGCATACGCTACCCTCGTGACACCTGCCAACTTCTCGATAATCGTGCACCGGGCGGCGTTTATAGGGCGCTGCCCAGCGGCTCGCTAGTCAGTGTGACACCCAGCCTGGACATGGCCATTTCGACCTAGGGAGTCATCATCACTGTAGTTTACAACCCAGTGCCTACGAGAGTGTTTCTCGATCGTGACAGACTGAGTGCTGAAGTCGCACCTTCCAGAACGTTATCGCGTTACTGACTTTCTTTCAGTCGCTCCGGTCGACCATTGCGTTACCCTCACAACGAAGTCTTGGGTGTGTATCTCTTATAACGAAATTCTTAAAAATTTAACGAAGTATCTCGAATAGAATTACCTCCTCCTTGCCAAGTAATAGGTCATCAGAAACCTGACTCCTCCTTTTCTCACCTGACATCATGAAAGCAATGGAGCCGGCAACGGTGGCCTTGAGGTTCTAGGCGCTTCAGTCCGGAACCGCGTGACTACTACGGTCGCAGGTTCGAATCCTACCTCGGGCATGGGTGTGTTTGATGTGCTTCGTTTAGTTAGGTTTAAGTAGTTCTAAGTTCTAGGGGACTGATGACCTAATATGTTAAGTCCCATAGTGCTCAGAGCCATTTGAACCATGTGAATTGCAATTGAAAGATATGGAACAATGCAATCAGGTGGATGTAGTATACTTCCACTCGCGAAAAGGATTCGACCATTCACAACACAAGTTTACTATCGTGAATACAACCATATGAGGTACCAAGCGAAGTTTGTGACTAGGGTGATGACCTTTTGCTAAGTAACGACAGTCGTTGGCTGATGTGGAACTATCTTCGGATGCGTCCAAGTAGGTGTATTGTGAACCTTGAACTTCATGTTCTGCATTAATGATCTTACAGACATTACTAATAGTGATCTCAGACATTACTCTGATAATGCAGTAATCTATAGTGAGGTACTGCCTGAAAAAATGTCTTCCAATAGTCAGTTCAGGCATTCATCAGATGATTCCGAAGCTCTTGCAATACCCATGTTTGTAGACAGAATCACTGTATTTCTTGTCCGCCTGTTACGCTAACAATAGTTATTTTACATAAACCTAAATATGCATCAGCACCTTTGCGTCAATGTTAGTGGGTACTCTTTATTCAGTTCTTTGAAAGGTAAACATATTTTAAGTAATAATTATTGTAACGAAGTTATCGCTTACAACGCTATTACGTTTTACATAACTGAATAAAGAGTACCCGCTGGGATGACACATTTCGCTGTTAGAAGTTTGGGTTTATGTAAAACACAGTTGTTTGCGTAAAAGGTGTAGCTGAAATACAGTAAATAAGCCAGTCAGGTCTTAACGTTATTGCAGGGTGGTGCATAGATCCACAACTTCATATAAAACAAAAAATATAAAATTTTACACTTCACATAACGGAAAACCGTAGTATCATATGACTAAAGCGTCAACGAGTCGCAGCTGGAATAAGTTGTAGGAATACGAAATGCAACGATGACGTAGGCTCAGTCGTAGGTAGAGCAGGTGGCAGAACTCGGTGTCACGGCTTAGAGTAGTGTCGAAGGAACCGGGGAACGCCCCATATAGCAAGAACAGAGGATATTGTACAAATAAGATCAGCACAGAAGGTGACATTTTGTTTCGCTCGTGGGAGATGCTGAAAAAACTGAACTGGAAAATGCCTGACGATATATAAAAAGTACCAATGAAAGCCTAGTTAGTTCTTTTTAAGAAGCAACTTTAAATGATGATTCCAGAAATATACTATACCCTCCCACTTGTCACTCCCTTAGGGAAAGCGAAGAAAACACTCGACTAATTATAGTGCACATGGGGTTGTTTCTTCGCGTGCTCCGTATATGAATGGAAAGGGAGAAAGCGCTAATAAGTGGTATACGGAACGCACCCCTCACAGTGGTTTCCAGAGTAGGAATGTACATGCAGAATGAGACCTTCAAAGCATTCTTATGACTTTTATGTATAAATGCATCAAAATTACAAATCCAAAGTTGTACATTACTTGACATGCGTCAACTTCGTTGCTTTGGAAATGAACAACTCAGCAGGCTCTGGACATTGTTAATAGATAGCGCCTTCATCACCAACAAATACATGGATCCACGGTAAAGTATCCACCGTTTCCCCTACCTGCACTAAGTGTTAAGAGAATCCATTTCCAGGATGACAACTATTGAACTATGTGAAAAAAGTAAATTAGTTACAAACTCAGAGTTCACACACATTATTCAACGTGTAAACACAACCACGGACATTAGGATCTAGGTTATGACGTGTTGCATATGAATGCCATCATTGGTGATAATGTGGCGCACACAAATAGCGAAATTCTGCGTGACCGGATGAAGCGTCGGAACATCGATGGTGTCGGTGACCCCCTGAATGGCTATATTCAGCTGAGCAATGGTTTTGGGGTTATCGCTATTCATCTTATCTTTAATCTAGTCCCACAAAAAGGAGTCGCATGTGTTCAGGTCCGGAGAATATGGTGGACAATCGAGGCCCATACCAGAGGCCTCTGGGTACACTAGAGCCGCTAAGTCCTCCTCCAGGACATTAGGCACTCTCCTGCTTCTATGGGGTCGGTCTCCGTCTTGCACGAACCACGTATTTTCGAAATGGGCGTCACTTTGTATAATGGGCATGAAATCATCTTCCAAAACCTTAACGTACCGCTCGGTAGTCACCGTGCCATAAGAAAATGTCGCACCAATTATTCCGTGACTGGACATTGCACACTACACAGTCACTCGTTGAGGGTGAAGAGACTTATCGGTGGCTAAATGCGGATTCTCAGTCACCCAAATGCGCAAATTTTGCTCATTGGCTGATACATGTAAATTAAAGCGGGCTTCTCCGCTAAATCAAACCATTCTGAGATCCCCTGCTATACCTGCAGCACAGTACAGATAGTTTAATTTGTGGAAAGGCCCCAAAATGAGTGGCTGTCAGTTGCGCTCAAACATACTACTTTATTCATTTCACAAACATTACAAGAGTAAGGAAAACATTAAACACAGAGCAATCCAATCATTACTTTTAGAACTTAATTCCCGGCTAAATGCAGCATTCAATCTCACGCTTCAAGGGCAAAACTACTTTAATTTAAAACCGGCTGAAGGCCAATAACTTATGGCTCAAAATAGGAGTTTGAATTTTAAAAGCCAGAAGGCCTTACTCTAAAATTTCTTTAAATAAGGCTGAAAGCCCAAAAAATCTCACGCCTTAAGGGCAAATCAATTTAAAATCGGCTAGAAGCCATACACAAACAAATAACAAGGACAAATAAGAACAGGCAGCACATCAAACGCCGCTCAGAAGTTTCCAAGGTTTGGCCTTGAACTTACGCACTAACGTTCGCTTAGGTGAGACAGGCAGTCGGCCCAACAATTCTCAATCCGACGGCAACGCAAACGACAGACAGTCAACGGACCAGGCGACAGGATAACTTCGGCCGGCCGTTGTGGCCGAGCTGTTCTAGGCGCTTCATACTGAAACCGGGCTGCTGCTACGGTCGCAGGATCAAATACTCCGTCGGGCATGGATGTGTGTGATGTCCTTAGGTTCGTTATGTTTAAGTAGTTCTAAGTTTAGGGGACTGATGACCTCAGATGTTAAATCCCACAGTGTTCAAAGCCATTTTTAAGGATAACTTCCGCTCCACCGGACCAGCACACAACAGGGTCTCCAATGGAACAACGCAGAATGTATCGGCGCCCACAACGATTTGCACATTCACCTGTCAAACTACACGCCGTTCTGTATAGCTACAACACGACGAGGAAAATACACTGCCTGAATTTACAACGGCCAGGGCAGGTAAACGGAACGTTAACGGCCACAAGGCAGAAGATTCCGCTGGTGTACTCCAATTAAAAAATAATCAAGTTAAACTCCACAGGAGGGAGGCTAGAATTTCTAAACTAAAACTCCTCCCGAACAGGCCATGAAGGCCCAACGGTACTGACCGACCGCCGTGTCATCCTCAGCTCATAGGCGCCACTGGATGCGGATATGGAGGGGCATGTAGTTAGCACACGCCGTATAACACTTTCCGAGACCGGATCCGCTACTTCTCAATCAAGTAGCTCCTCAGTTTGCCTCACAAGGGCTCAACGCACCCCGCTTGCCAACAGCTCTCGGCAGACCGGATGGTCACCCATACAAGTACTAACCCAGCCTGACAGCGCTTAACTTCGGTGATCGGACGGAACCGGTGTTATCACTACGGCAAGGCCGTCGGCCCGGCGAGAATTTCACCAACTTGAAAACACACGTCATTGGTCTCTTGGATGTCCCAACAGCCCACAACGAAATTCAAACGGCAGAATATCAACAGTTGGGGCTGGCTGGTAGATTAAGTAAAGGCTCAATTTTCGTGTCCGCGATCGGTGACCCACGGATCTCGTAGCAAAGGGAACAGCCCTAACACTCCGACCACTCTTGGACGGCGCCAGCAGCCCCTGCCAGACACGCGCCACGGAGACTTCCACGCTGCTCCACGCCAACCGACCAACTGCCCAGGCCCGGGAACGGTGAAAGGACCAAGTATACGTCGTCCGATGAGACGACCAACCGAACGACCAACCAACGCTCGTCCCGCTCCAACCTCCCTCCGTCGGTTGGTTCATGTGTGTCGCCAGCGGTCGGCCGAACACTGGGTCTCCGCGCCTCACCGGCGCTCCGTCCCCGACTCCACTGCTGCTGCGTGCCGGCTGCACTGCTGGTCCGTCTCCAACTGACTGCCACACACATGTTTTTGGTGGTGTCCGGATACTTTACTTACTGTTCATACACGTGCAGCTAAATGCATTGAACTCGGTGGACCCATTTTTGAGAATTTATTGTGAATATATTGTGAATTTATATGTTTACCGTACAACTTCCTTAACACTGAGGTTTGTTTTATACAATTCAACATGAATTCACGTGTTCTATGGTATTGATAAAATCAGATTATCTGACTCGTTCATACAGTTTCAGTTACCGTTTTTAGCAGTATATATCCAAAATAAAATTCTGTACAACTTCTGTTGAAACTTTGTGCAGTTGTCTGGAATATAAGAAAACAAATTGGCCCAGTAGGTAAAAAATTAAAAATATTACGAAATTACTTCTTTGCTTCCCTGGATGTTCTGGAAACTACTGCAGATACACGTGTGGGACATGTTTTATTAGATTCACCAGATCAATAACAACATGGTAAATGGAAATCGTGTTTTTCTTTAGCCTCGTACAGTTTTGCGATGGCTCCATGTGAGTGAAGTTCCTAAATTTCTGGCAAAATCTTTTATTAGCCGTAACTCCGTAACTACACATTTGCGGACCTATGATAACATGAACATTTTTCATTAGTTTCACTTGTAGAATAAGATATTAAAATATTTGCATATGTTCGTGAATCACCCTGTCTAAGACCTGAAGCAATACTTGAATAAAGAGAAACAAGAAATCTTTATCGACAAACGGAGAAAAGTCCTTACCACTTTTATATCTTATTTATATGTTGCGTTTAAAGTCAGTGTAAAAGTTTATGATACCTATTGCTGCATAAATTCGTTAAGGAAAATCTGTTAAGCGCATGGTCTAGTAATTCGTCGGCTCAAATTCGACT
This sequence comes from Schistocerca gregaria, assembly GCF_023897955.1. Taxonomy (NCBI): domain Eukaryota; kingdom Metazoa; phylum Arthropoda; class Insecta; order Orthoptera; family Acrididae; genus Schistocerca; species Schistocerca gregaria. The sequence goes on from NC_064921.1 coordinate 137,487,442, forward strand.
CCCACTGCTGTGATCATTTATTTATTCTTTCTTTCCTCTCAGTGTTAAACTTTTTATTACAAAATTCAAATGTATTTAAACAGCTCCGCCTGTATGAATAAAATCAATGTATTCAGTTTAGTGAAGGTTACTACTCTTGTAAATAAAACGGCCATAAGCCACAACACTATAGCAGAGAGGTCAAATTTTTGCATGAGCCGCCACTTGTACAGAGAGAACTATACGGACATAACACGACTCTAGTGCTATACTAGTCTTGTTAGTATTGTAAATCCAGTATTAGCGGAAAGAGAGAGACTGCAGTGGGACTCAAGAATACTACGCTTCATACAGAATACACTACAAATAAATACATTTATGTTTTGTAGTGTATGACGACTTCTAAGGGCTTCATCTACCTTCGGCACGATATCTCGTATGTCTGGGCCATATCTGTATATGTCCATGTCTGTAAATGCTTGCCTCTAACTCTCAGCTTTGGTTTCTCTTTCGCGCGCTCACTACACGACAGTGTCAAGTCACGTAATCTAAGTCGTGAAACAATATTATTCACTTCAGTCAGAAAATCGGTACGCGATTGCAGAGGTATTCAGTTTTTTGTTACCTACAGGAATGGAGGAGTGCGGAAATAAACTTGATAATTGCAATTTACTACCAGAGCTCTGGAATATATAAAGTGATACGTTACAAAGGCCTCGATCTGAAAAGAAATTTAAAATATCCTGAGCGAGGTGACGCAGTGGTTAATACACTGGACTGACATTCGGGAGGACGACGATTCAAATCCGGGCCTGCAGTTGTAGAAGATCTGTGGTTTTCCTATATCGCTCGAGACAAACGTCGGGAAGTCTCCATTCACAAGACATGGCCGATTTACTTCCCGACCCTTGAAACAACCTGAGCTTCGCACTGATATGAAACTTCCTGGCAGATCAACCGGATTGGGACTCCAACTCGAGAGCTGCCAGAGCACGACTCACTGCCCATCCTTAGTTCCTCCAGTAACTCACCTCACACATTCCAAATTTCACAAAAATTTCTTCTCCAATTTTCCAGGAGTGCCAGTCCCGCAAGCTATGCAGGTGTATTTCTGTGAAATTTGGAAGTTAGGAAATGAAGTCCTGGCGGAAGTAAGGTTTCGAGTACGGGCGTTAAGTGGTACTCGGTTAATTGATGGAGCACACTTTCCCGCGAAAGGCGAAGGTCTCGGGTCGAGAGAAAACGCAGTTTTAGTCTACTTGTTGAATATGAGCTCGTGGTCCGCCTCTAACGATCCCGATGTCGACAAGACACTGAACACTAATGTTTCTCCCTTTCTTCCTTTCAATCTGAAGCAGGATTATCACACAGCTATAGTCGTAGTAGGAGATCTGCACCCGTGAGCCGTAAGTCTATTTAAACAAGGCTTCTACACATTCCTTTTACAGCTCATCACGTCTTTTTCCTTGTTCAGGGGCAGCAACTTGGCAGTTTTTGTTTTGTCTTTATTATTGTTTTTGTATGCATTACTTTCCAAGTCCTATAGCTCTGGTCACAGATGTATCGCATTAGTGTCTCTATGGGTCACAGTAAACTGTTAATTTATGAAAAGACTTTAAGAGAGTTATAAAAGGTCAAGCACACATAAAATTATGCGCAAATGGTAGAATAGCCATGGACAATATTATTGTTGCCGCCGAAGTAATACGTCGACGCAGCTTCACAAATTGTAAGACAGAACCACCTTAGACACCCAGTTTTCTATATGACTCGCCAGTGACTTAAAGTTTTCTTTGGAGAATAAATCAATTGCGTGGAACGTAATCGTTACTGTATTCTGGTTATTAATTCATGCCTTTTCACCATCCATATTTCAGTAAAAAGGCGATAACGTTTCCAGGAAGTAAAGCTAAGTTGTTTTCGTAAATTAAAACATCAATCAACGTTGGGTATCAAAAGGCCGTTGCAAAAATTCCGTAGGGAGAGTCTTGTACCGTGAGGGTAGTGTCCCCATTACGTTATTTCTGTCTCGTGAATGATTTTAGATTCACATGAACGGATGTTTGCTAAAGACCATAAGAAGTTTCTGGCAGTTTCTACTGTTTATGCTGTTGTGAGAAATGAAGTTGTGTTCTGTGCACCGTGTGTAGATATTTTCCGATAAACACATTTAATTGCTGTATGATATATTAAAAATATTTTGAAGTTAATGCTTCATTTACAGAATTTTATGGTTATCCAAATTCTACATATTTTTAAAACTAGTTATATAACTTGTGGACAGTGAAGGTACATTTCGTCACCCTTGCACTATCTTATACCTTAAAACGGAAGAAAATTTTCTACGGTGGAACTTATGAACTGAGTTTCTTTAATGTCTGAACAGTTGCGCCTGTCTTGACCAGAGAAACTTGCGACAGCTTTCAATAACTGCTATTTGTAAATGGTTGCTGATAATACTTCTACTTACACATACTGACTATCGGTGTCTACTGAAGCATTAGTGTAACAGGCAGACGACTAAATGCTGTATTGACAAGATATTCTCAATGGTAGTGCTTAGTGATATTCCTGAAAGTGGACGCCAGGATTTTATTTTGCTAGAAGCTCGCCTTGATGCAGCATGATACACGTGAAGTATCATACGCTACAAAAGTGGACTGAGATAAAAGCGACAGATGGTGCAGTATGTACCAGTACCGTGGAAGAGTCCGCCAATTGTACTGAACTTATTTCTGATTGGTCGGCACGTTCAGTTGCTAGGTGCTCAAACGCCTAACTTCTTTATTAATTATTTATCTACATTTCGTTGTATTTAACCCAGTTTTTAGTACGACAGTCTCTTATGGTTACTCTACGAGTCTATCGTTTTTGTTTGTTATATTTCACTAGTTTTGAGAAACATAAGAGTAACGATATTGCAACCGAAGTGCTTTGGACACCTTCGGGTCGCTTTGGCGCGCCTGGCAGGCAAAGTACTTCGGGTGCGCTAGTCATTCTTGTTTCGGGCGTTCTGGAGGACCGCACACGTATCTCAGTGTCGCGCGTTACTTAGACTTGAATATGTAATAGTCACTCTGTTTTGGGTGTTCTTCAGAGCCGGACATGTTGTACTCCATATTGGGCGTAAATTAGTTGTGAATATGTAATACTCAGTCTGTCTAGTGCGTACCGGAGAGCCGGACATGTGTATCATATTTCGGGAGTTGGATGGAAAAGTTATCATACAATTAAGAACGCTATATCGGGTGTTGTAAAGCCAGTGTAAATGTGTGAATATTCGAATAATAACCAAACAGGGAACATTAATGAGAAGTGATGCCTGCCATCATTGTCAGTAGTACAGATCTTGCCCTCTGCAGACACAGTGACCAACCTGGCCAACTGACATCCCGCAAAAAGCACAACCACAGGTTCAAAATGACAGTGTAGCAGTCTTCGCCGAAGAAGATCTCACGACCGACGAGCTGTCTTCTGCGCTGAGGAAACAACTTTAGAAGACGATAGGTTGGTGGAAATAACTATCAGAGACTCTTATTCAATCTCTCCTCATCTCTTCAGCTTCCAGATCTAACTTAAAATTGGACACATAATTTATAGATTCAAAATTGAAATAGAATATTTGCTCCGAAGAACATGACCAAATTGTGCCTTGGAGTATGATTTCACATTTGGAAAAGCTTAATACTCTAAAATCATTTTCGTAATTTCAGAAAAATAACCAGCGCATAAAAACTAAATGACACCATTTAAAAAGGAAGTAAAAAAGTACATTAAACTTCTATTACATGGCTGGGACGAGCCGAAAATCTGAAAAGTGTACCAAGGTGCAACACTTCCCCCTTCAGCAACAATCTTAATTAAGTTTATTTTTATTGAAATTATTTTATTGGATTAAAGGCAGAGAGTTTTAACTTTTTTCAAGAACATTAGTCATTTTTTATGTATTTTGGTCAATTTATGCATCAACATCTTGGCTGTCGGATTTCAGCGTTTCCTTGAAATTTGGTTGTCACTTTTGCGTGATTCGTATTTAATGATCATAATTCGGCAATGAATTATAAAGTTTTGAATGGCTGTTTGGTCAAAATCAGTAACAGCAAAGATCACCGCGAAGTCACGCTAAACAATTACTAATGCATAGCATAATGTACTATCTCATTGAGATTTGATTTTGAAGAATTCTAAACTTTCGAATTCGGGCTTGGGCTCGTCTATCTAATTCTTGTGATTATCTGTTTATACAAAAGAGTTCCTGCTTCAGTAATGACGTAAGCTTCTCCTTTAACTACACTCCTGGAAACTGAAATAAGAACACCGTGAATTCATTGTCCCAGGAAGGGGAAACTTTATTGACACATTCCTGGGGTCAGATACATCACATGATCGCACTGACAGAACCACAGGCACATAGACACAGGCAACAGAGCATGCACAATGTCGGCACTAGTACAGTATATATCCACTTTTCGCAGCAATGCAGGCTGCTATTCTCCCATGGAGACGATCGTAGAGATGCTGGATGTAGTCCTGTGGAACGGCTTGCCATGCCATTTCCACCTGGCGCCTCAGTTGGACCAGCGTTCGTGCTGGACGTGCAGACCGCGTGAGACGACGCTTCATCCATTCCCAAACATGCTCAATGGGGGACAGATCCGGAGATCTTGCTGGCCAGGGTAGTTGACTTACACCATCTAGAGTACGTTGGGTGGCACGGGATACATGCGGACGTGCATTGTCCTGTTGGAACAGCAAGTTCCCTTGCCGGTCTAGGAATGGTAGAACGATGGGTTCGATGACGGTTTGGATGTACCGTGCACTATTCAGTGTCCCCTCGACGATCACCAGAGGTGTACGGCCAGTGTAGGAGATCGCTCCCCACACCATGATGCCGGGTGTTGTTGGCCCTGTGTGCCTCGGTCGTATGCAGTCCTGATTGTGGCGCTCACCTGCACGGCGCCAAACACGCATACGACCATCATTGGCACCAAGGCAGAAGCGACTCTCATCGCTGAAGACGACACGTCTCCATTCGTCCCTCCATTCACGCCTGTCGCGACACCACTGGAGGCGGGCTGCACGATGTTGGGGCGTGAGCGGAAGACGGCCTAACGGTGTGCGGGACCGTAGCCCAGCTTCATGGAGACGGTTGCGAATGGTCCTCGCCGATACCCCAGGAGCAACAGTGTCCCTAATTTGCTGGGAAGTGGCGGTGCGGTCCCGTACGGCACTGCGTAGGATCCTACGGTCTCGGCGTGCATCCGTGCGTCGCTGCGGTCCGGTCCCAGGTCGACAGGCACGTGCACCTTCCGCCGACCACTGGCGACAACATCGATGTACTGTGGAGACCTCACGCCCCACGTGTTGAGCAATTCGGCGGTACGTCCACCGGGCCTCCCGCATGCCCACTATACGCCCTCGCTCAAAGTCCATCAACTGCACATACGGTTCACGTCCACGCTGTCGCGGCATGCTACCAGTATTAAAGACTGCGATGGAGCTCCGTATGCCACGGCAAACTGGCTGACACTGACGGCAGCGGTGCACAAATGCTGCGCAGCTAGCGCTATTCGACGGCCAACACCGCGGTTCCTGGTGTGTCCGCTGTGCCGTGCGTATGATCATTGCTTGTACAGCCCTCTCGCAGTGTCCGGAGCAAGTATGGTGGGTCTGACACACCGGTGTCAATGTGTTCTTTTTTCCATTTCCAGGAGTGTAATTAAAAATTCTGATGTTGTGTGCCTAGGGCCTCCCGTCGGGTAGACCGTTCGCCGGGTGTAAATCTTTCGATTTGACACCACTTCGTCCACTTGCACATTGATGGGGGTGAAACGATGATGATTAGGACAACACGACAACCAGTCCCTGGGCGGATAAAGTCTCCGACCTAGCAAGGAATCGAAACCTGGGCCCTTAGGATCAACATTCTGTCACGCTGACCACTCAGCTATCGGGGGTGGGCACTAACAAAAATTTATCTTGGTAGTCACGCACGTTTGCTTTTATTTATTACTAATCACTAAGCAATTGTATTTGCTTGTCATGCTAGCGAATAGTTGTAAACTTTTCCGCATCATTTCTGTTTATTGTTTTCAGAAATGATGCATTTGAAGCATCTCCACTCTATCGCTGTTGTTTGCTGCGTTTACCTAAAAGTGGGGGGGGGGGGGGTTACAAGCGTTTGTTTTCGCATTGCTTTCGGCCCAGAGGCTTCTACGATAAATTCAAAATCGTGCTGCTACACTCTGCAATCATCATCAGTTCACTAGTTAAACTTGTAGAATCATACCACTTAAAAAAGAACTCATCCACAAAAGCCGATATGTCCTTTTTCTCGCTAACTTGTTTATTTGTAGAACATAAAACAAGAGTAGCACTCACTTTCACCAATTCGCTTTCGTTCATTTTGCCGCAACACTGTTGCTGGTATAAACACTTCTGGCCCGGAAAAATTTTGCTGCAAAAATTGTCGGGCAACAGTGACCGGTAACGCTGCAGACTGAACAACATTTCGTGTGGAGAGAAATGCTGCCGGAATAGAATATCGGAAATAAGCATTCCTATGTCCCAGTTTAACGCACCATCCACGTAATCAGACAGTGTACATATTTCACATTGTAAGTACTACAATAAGCATGTCGTAACATACAGCTAATATAGAATATAGCGTTTAGAAACTTATCAATGAAGACCAATTACAGGCAGGTAGATCAAAACTGTGGGTGCTAGCAGCAGTGATCACAATTGGGCACGTAAAGCAGTGACACTGTCATATCGACGAATGTAGTAGAGGTACCTAACACTGTTATTCATTGTTTGGTTATAACCGTGTACAATTCCCAGTACCCACGGCGTACTGGATCACATCGCTATAGTGGAGGTCCTCTGGGAAAGTATATATGTTTTTTTGACATCTAATGGGCGCCCACCGGGGGGTTATCAGAGCCCTGACATTTATTAAAACAAAGGAATATAGATAAGAACTAAAATTGTCGTACACGCATGCAGTTGAAATGACCACACGATCTCCGTATCGCATAGGCACTCTCACATGCACTAAATCCAATGAGGAGGGAAGACAGTTAATCAAGAAAATAAAACAGAGGGGAAACAAAATACAGAAGAGTTAAAGGAACAACATAGGGAAATGTGCCTGGCTGACCACTTACAAAAACTTGGGTGAACCAGCCACCCTGTTGACATATTAAAAACATCTCCCACAAAATATTGTTGGAAACATGGGATAATTCATAAACCTTTAAAACGCTAACCACATTCGATTGATCATTACATAAAATAGACTGCAGATCCACCGGTAAATCAGGTGCAGTCCGCTGGTCAGCAAATAAAATGAGGAAATGTTACAGCAAAAGGTTTGGGTTCACAACGCGTGGAAACATGGTCCGAATTTTTTTTTTTTTTTCAGAACACACATGCAAGCTGATGTCGTTCTTAATGTGGCAACAGTATTTTCTGCCCAGTTAAGGTGATCCCAGTACTTCACTGTTTTCTAACAGGGTAATGGAATACCGTGAGGAGGAATAGAAGGTAATTGTTCGGGTATTAGTTTCTATTGGAGTGATAAAATTACTTGAGATTTTCTCGCATTTAACTCACGTCCTGGTTTGTCACATGTGGAAAAGACAACGTTTTTTTCCGTTACAACGTTACTTCTAAACATTTTCGACCTGCCTGGGCTATGGGAAAATGTAAAATGTTGGAATCATTCACATGTCACGGAAATCTCCGTTGCGGTTAACGCAAACAACGACAGCTGAAAGAAGGCGAGGGGTAGAAACAATAAAATCAGAGACTGATTAGGAATTATGAGTCTAGTGTATGCAGGCACAAATGAATGCCATTGGCATCGACCTTTTTATGATCACTATGTCTAAATAATTCTTATTTCCAGATAGTGAAATTTAGGTCCAAATACGGAATGCAGCAAATTTGATGTTTAAATCTTTACCGGTACTTTGGTCTACTTTCATAGGTGACCGTCTGGGTCTGACGAGCACTGTTGACAAGTGGGCTGTACTCCGCCCTCGTGAGTCGAACTGAGGAGCTACCTGAGTGACAAGCAGCAACTCCGGTCACGAATACTGAAAACGGCCGGGAGAGCGGTGTGCCGCTAACACGTCCCTTCATAACCACAGCCAGTGAGGCCTATCGGCTGAGGATGACACGGTAGTCGATCTGTACCGTTGGGCATTCAGAGCCCTATTCAGGAGAAAATGTTTCAATAGAGCGGGATTGACTTTCACCATCAGTTGCCAATGGAAAAACACTAGATGAGTATAGTTCCTTCTGCAAGTAATTCAATAGGCTCGAAACGGAAAGCGCCATTGCCATGGAGCAAATCAGCATGCGAAGGTGAATCAGAGTTCAAAACGTTCTGCATAATATGAAACGTCTACAGATTTAATGCACGAAATAAAAGTTTTATCTGCTTACATTAAGTTTGAATTCACTTTGAAAAGTGAGCCACGACAGCACATCTTTGATGTCACTGGACAATCCCCGCGTTTCAGGGAATTCAATTAGTGGACACTGTTGCAGTGGAATTCGACTATTATCGAATGTTTACAGGTCACCTTGCTAAAAAAAAAAGCCACGAAACAACCGCAACTAATAGGCAATTTTGAAAGCCAATAAAACCATTCTGATTTTAAATTTCCAGATTACAGGTGACTCGTATTTTAACAACTAAAAGCGCCAACAAAATGTACATTCTTACTGATGTGCGTCGTCAACTAGGACACTATAGACAATCTTCAAAATATTGACTAGAGAAAATAATTCGCCTGTCTGGTTATAATCGTGTGAGGGACGATCGCGTAACGTATTGCGGAGGCGCTATGCATCGATATATTTGCTTTAAGGCTGTCCATGACATGTTTGATGTCACTGATCACTTTTCTTAACGCTGTTTCTCTGATATGGTGTTTACGAAAGTATGAGTAATTTTTAGCTACTGCTGGTAATATGGTTACAGGAATATAGTCGTCTGGTTAATTTGGAGTGTCGGTACTGGATATATACCGGCCTAAGTTTGATTCCACTCATCTGGATATTTCAGAAAAAGAAAGGTTGACGATTCCTGTGAGAAATAGAAAAATAGTATCGGCAATGGTTTCAGTCACACCTATTCCCATTCCAGAATTTAACTAGTGTCTCAGAATAGATTTTGTTGTGGTTTGCTGAGTACAAATGTAGTTAAGGAAAGCAAGATGCCGTGCATGTCGTCCAAGTAAAGGTAGTAGTAATATACGTCAATACTCTATTTACATAGATCAGGATCGGGAGGAAGGTGTATGATTTGTGTGGCAGGTTGTCGTAGAACTTAGTTCGCAAGTACTGCCTGTTAATATTTTTACTGTATTCTGTATACACATCTACATATACATCTACATAAACAGTCCGCAAGCCACCGTAAGGTGCGTATGTTGGCGGGAGCAGAATCGTTCGGCAGTCAGCTTCAAATGCTGGTCCTCTAAATTTTCTCAGTAGTGTTTTGCTAAAAGAACGCCGCCTTCCCTCCAGAGATTTCGATATGAGTTCCCGAAGCATCTCCGTAACACTTAAATTTGTGCGAACCTACCGGCGACAAATCTAGCACGCCTGCTCTGAATTCTTTCTTCGTCCTCATTCAATCAGTTCTGGTAGTGATCCCAAACACCCGAACAGTATTCAAGAATAGGTCTCACCAGCGTCCTATATGGTATTTCCTCTTATATGCTGTTTCCTGTACAGGTGAACCACTCTTTACTGAAATTTTCACAATATTTCGTAGGTGCCGGCCAAATACGTGTTTGTGTTCAGACTTTATGAGCTGAAGCAGTGTAGACTGTTCTAGCAGTGTATCACTAAAATTATCACCTAATTTATTACCAGAATGATTGAAAGTTCCCACTTGTTACTTCAGGAGATGAAGTCACCGATGTTTAGTTGGATGTGGACTGTCTGAATGAGTGAATGGATGACGACGAACGCTCTTGTGTATAGCTGTATCGCTCAGCAATGCGTACAACATAGTGGCAGCTAAGGGTAACGAAGAAGTTCTACAGATTGGAGCGACTGAAATTGTTGGTCAAGGAATTTTGCTATTACTAATAAAGAAGCTTCAGTGCCAGAGTGCAGTGGCGCCAATTAGTCCCCAGACGGCCACCGCTGGAGACCAGAGAGGGCGTTGGAACGGCGTCGCACTAAACGCGGGGCCGTTCCACATGCAAAGCACCCCCGGCTTTATTTACCGTGCCGCGTCTGCCGCCTGCCCCCCCCCCCCCCTACCTTCACCCAGGCCCCCTCATTGTGCTCACTTGCCGCAATAACAATAAACGGTCTCTCCCCTAGCAGCGACCGCGCCACCACTTCTTTTCCCATTTCGTTTTATTATTGCAGTTACTTGTGTAGTACCGCACCTGCGTCGCCATAAATTGCGGGCAGATAGCCAGGAAATAAACATGTTCCCCTAAAGAGGAACAGGCGGAGCAGCCAGCTATTGCCACCGCTGCTGAACTCATTCCGCTCTCTTGTTTGTCTCCCTACAATAGAGTCTCACCTCGTTTTCCAACGCACAAAAGGCATTCATGCAAACGTTTCATTACCGCTTTGGAGCATGGCGTCTGTAAGAGTGCAAAGTTTTCTGATAAAGATGATACATGGTAACTAGAAGTGTTAATCGTCATACACTCCGACGGACGGCTTTAGCTAATACCAGGAATCACTTTCTTTAGAGTGTATTGACCGCCATAGCTTGAGACAAATTTATTTATTATTATTTTTTTTTACTGCCTTTAAATGTAAGTCCGTCGAGTATCACACGTTCTCAGATTCGATGGTAACGGGAACGGTAATTTTAGAATGTTGTCCCATTACGGATAAATATCTGTGGAGACCATGACCGCATATACAGGGTGTCCCACCTCAGGGTGTCCTACCTCATTGTTCCGAAACGAACCAAAATGTGCTAAATGCAATTGACCAGGGATGAACCCATGTCAGGGGCTCACACTATGGGCAGCAATGCACAATCCACATCACTTTCAACCCAAAGTTACGTTTCTTTTCATGTGCCCTATGTATGTCCTTCAACGGAAATGAAAGTTAATATGCCAGAAGTGTTTCCACTGTTCTAAACCTCAAACCTCCTGAAATACGTAGACTACAGTGGATGGCAACGGCGCCACAATTTCTGCCGTAATGCGCGGAGCAAGGGTTGTCTGCACCAGGAAGGCTGCAGGATAGCAGAGGCAATACGCATTACAGCATTACTGTGGTAAGTGTGGCACTATTTTCATTATTTAAATTCTAAGATGTCCAGAAGGTACTTTAAGTGCACCTCCTACTGAATACAGGGTACATTCAGGTTTTTGACGTACGTCTAGCACGACGGTCTCTATAACTGTGCTTATACTCGGCCTCAAATATTAATTGTGGTTAAATGCAAGCTTTATCCTGAACGAAACTCTATAGGGGCAAAAGATAAATTTGCAGGAACGTATATTTTGCAATTTCCAGTGCACGGCATATTCGTCGTCCCGGCCTCGGTTGATTTAAGTGACCTTCTTATTGGAAAATTGGCTATTGTCCCTTCTTCCCGGCGTGAGATGTGATATTCATCGGTATCTTGACATATTGTGGTACATGTCTTCCGTAACCCATTGTCTCTACGAAGAAATTTGTAACAACCGCATATGGTTTAGAAATGTACAGTGAAGTTCGATCTCAACAAAAATCCGGAGTTTCTCAATTCCCAAATCTTAACGCTTTGTCTACTGATGTTGTTGTAGTTGTGGTCTTCAGTCCTGAGACTGGTTGATGCAGCACTCCATGCTTCTCTATCCTGTGCAAGCTTCTTCATCTCCTAGTACCTACTGCAATCTACATCCTTCTGAATCTGTTTAGTGTATTCATCTCTTGGTCTCCCTCTACGATTTTTACCCCTCCACGCTGCCCTCAATTACTAAATTGGTGATCCCTTGATGCCTCAGAACATGTCCTACCAACCGATACCTTCTTCTAGTCAAGTTGTGCCACAAACTTCTCCCTAATCCTATTCAATACCTCTTCATGAGTTATATGATCTACCAATCTAATCTTCAGCATTCTTCTGTAGCAGCACATTTCGAAAGCTTCTATTCGCTTCTTGTCCGAACTAGTTATCGTCCATGTTTCACTTCCATATATGGCTACATTCCATACAAATACTTTCAGAAACGCCTTCCTGATACTTAAATCTATACTCCATGTTAACAAATTTCTCTTCTTCAGAAATGCTTTCCTTGCCATTGCCATTCTACATTTTATATCCTCTCTACTTCGACAATCATCAGTTATTTTGCTCCCCAAATAGCAAAACTCCTTTACTACTTTGTCTCATTTCCTAATCTAATTCCCTCAGCATCACCCGACTACAGTCCATTATCCTCCTTTTGCTTTTGTTGATGTATATCTTATATTCTCCTTTCAAGACACTATGCATTCCGCTGAACTGCTCTTCTAAGTCCTTTGCTGTCTCTGACAGAATTACGATGTCATCGGCGAACCTCAAAGTTTTTATTTCTTCTCCATGGATTTTAATACGTACTCCGAACTTTTATTTTGTTTCCCTCACTGCTCGCTCAATATACAGATTGAGTAACATCGGGGAGAGGCTACAACCCTGTCTCACTAACTTCCCAACCACTGCTTCCCTTTCATGTCCCTCGACTCTTATAAATGCCATCTGGTTTCTGTACAAATTGTAAATAGCCTTTCGCTCCCTGTATTTTATCCCTGCCATATTCAGAATTTGAAAGAGAGTATTCCAGTCAACATTGTCAAAAGCTTTCTCTAGGTCTACAAATGCTAGAAACGTAGGTTTACCTTTTCTTGCTCTAAGATAAGTCGTTGAGTCAGTATTTCCTCACCTGTTCCAACATTTATACGGAATCAAAGTTGATCTTCCCCGAGATCGGCTTCTACCAGTTTTTCCATTCGCCTGTAAAGAATTCGCGTTAGTATTTTGCAGCCGTGGCTTATTAAACTGATAGTTCGGTAATTATCACATCTGTCAACACCTGCTTTCTTTGGGATTGGAATTATTATATTCTTCTTGAAATCTGAAGGTATTTCGCCTGTCTCATACGTTTTGCTCGCCAGATGGTACAGTTTTGCCAGGACTGGCTCTCCCAATACCGTCAGTAGTTCCAATGGAATGTTGTCTACTCCCAGGGCCTTGTTTCGACTCAGGTCTTTCAGTGCTCTGTCAAACTCCTCACGTAGTATCGTATCTCCCATTTCATCTACATCATCTTCCATTTCCATAATGTTCTCAAGTTCATCGCCCTTGTGTACACCCTCTATATACTCCTTCCACCTTTCTGCTTTCCCTTATTTGCTTAGACCTGGGTTTCCATCTGAGCTCTTGATGTTCATACAAGTGGTTCTCTTTTCTCAAAAGGTCTCTTTAATTTTCCTGTAGGCAGCATCTATCTTACACATAGTGAGATAAGCCTCTACATCCCTACATTTGTCCTCTAGCCATCCCTACTTAGCCATTTTGCACTTAGTGTCGATCTCATTTTTGAGACGTTTGTATTCCTTTTTGCCTGCTTCATTTACTGCATTTTTATATTTTCTCTTTCATCAATTAAATTCAGTATTTCTTCTGTTATCCAAGGATTTCTACTAGGCCTTGTCTTTTTACCTACTTGACCCTCTGCTGCCAGCACTGCTTCGTCTCTCAAAGCAACTCATTCTTCTTCTACTGTATTTCTTTCCCCCATTCCTGTCAATAGTTCCCTTATGCTCTCCCTGAAACTATCTACAACCTGTGGTTTAGTCAGTTTATCCAGGTCCCATCTCCATAAATTCCCACCTTTTTGCAGTTCTTCAGTTTTAATCTACAGTTCATAACCAATAGGTTGTGGTCAGAGTCCACATCTGTCCCTGGAAATGTTTCAAAATTTAAAACCTGGTTCCTAAATCTCTGTCTTACCATTATATAATCAATCTGATACCTTTTAGTATCCCCAGAATTCTTCCATGTATACAACCTTCTTCTATGAGTCTTGAACCAAGTGTTAGCTATGATTAAGTTAAGATCTGTGCAAAATTCTACCAGGCGGCTTCCTCTTTTATTTCTCTCCCCCAGTCCATATTCACCTACTACGTTTCCTTCTCCCCCTTTTCCTACTACCGAATTCCAGTCACCCATGAGTATTAAATTTGGTCTCCCTTCACTATCTGAATAATTTCTTTTATTTCATCATACATTTCTTCAATTTTGTCGTCATCTGCAAAGCTAGTTGGAAAGTAAACTTGTACTACTGTAGCAGGCGTGGGCTTCGTGTCTATCTTGTCCACAATAATGCGTTCACTATGCTGTTTGTAGTAGCTTACCCGCACTCCTATTTTTTTTTTGTTCATTATTAAACCGACTCCTGCATTATCCCTGTTTGATTTTGTATTTATAACCCTGTATTCCACCTGACGAAAAGTCTTGTTCATCCTGCCAGCGAACTTCACTAATTCCTACTATATATAACTTTAACCTATCCATTTCCCTTTTTAAATTTTGTAACCTACCTACTCGATTAATTGATCTGATATTCCACGCTCCGATCTACCGTCCACTGATATCTTTTGACAAAAATATAATATCCCTACGTCACCCATAATAGTGCATACCAGCATCCCGGTTTGGTAATGTCGATAACATTATAATACAGTCTCTGTTAACAGAGATGGTGGATTTTGTTTAAATGCTGCTTGGAATCCGGTTCTGTCTGTCATAAAGAAACAGAGGGACAGAATTAGTGTTACTTCACCTGTTGATTAATAGTAACTATCGATATTTCTGAAGTTGGTTATCTTTGATTGTGTTGAAACTTGTTCTGCGTGTGGTGTCTTCCTCGTTTCTCCTCTATAAACGGAGGTATTAAATTTTCTTGCACATTTTTTCTTCCTTGCATTTGTGCCTTGAGAATGGCAGGGTGTGCTCCTGTCGAAATATCTGCGGTGTTCGACGACGACACCCTGCAGCAAAGCCGTAAGTTATTTGAACATCAGAATATTTGCAGAAAACTTTACAGGTCAAATTGAGCTCTGAAGAACTTCAGCCGTCTTGGTATCTCTGATTATACATATGTTTGGGGCTGTCCTTTGTCTACAAGGTGTTTGCAATTGTGGAATTGTCCTTCAGTTTTTGTACTTCGTGTGGCTTGAAGCGAAAGGTCGGCTCTTAATTATCATACTCTCACTCTTCATACACCGCTGGTTTCGATAATTGGTTTGTCTTACGACTGCCTTGAGTACTGGTATGTGTGTTCATTCTTCTGATGGAGTCAGATGGTCAAGTGCTATAACATAGGATTGTTATTCTGGAGGGCGTCGGTAAAAATACTCGTCCTCTAATCGGATTTAGCTTTTCCCATGATTTCGTCAGATCGCTTAAAATGAATGTTCAACTTCAAAAACTACTACTGGTTTCCTCTCCCACTGGTGCCCAGTCCGAGCTTGTCGCTAATGACCTCGTTGTCCACGGGATGTTGAAGTTTAATCTTCCTCTAATTCTGTAAGACGTTTCCATAACACCTTCTTTCAGGTTGCTCTTGTTGTAGTAGTCCTGAATCCGAAGGTTACTTTGAAGAAGCTTTCCACGTTCTTCTCTCCTTTGTCAGCCTCTTCACTTCCGATTAACTTTTCTAACATGCTACGGAACTTATTTACTATATTCAGGACTCGTTGATGCTTCAGGAGCTGTTTCATCTACTGATCTATTCTTTTAGTCAATTTTTGCGATAAATTTATTTATTCGCCAGTTCGATGCAGGACCTCCTCATTAGTTATTCGGGCTATCCACTTAATCTTCAGAATATCAAAAACTTCTGGACGGAACTCCTTGTCGACCAAGTTTCACTTCCGCACAAGGCAACACTCCAGAGAAATAACTGAAAAAAGACTTCCTTAAACTCAAATTTAATTTGCATCTCAACAGATCTCTCTTTCTCGGAAACGCATTTATTGCTCCACATTTTACATCCACTTTACTTCTGTCGTCTTCAGTTATTCTAAAACGTTGGTAGCAAACCTCATCTGTTACTTTTAGAGTCTCATTTCATAATTTAGCCCTTCAGCATCGTCTGATTTAGCTCGGCTACATTTCGTTAACATTGTTTTACAAATCGAAAATATTTAATTTCTTCCTCCTGAACTAAAATTTCCTTTCAAAATTTTTCCATTACTTTCCTTTATTCCTTTCTGGATGTACAGAACGAATAACGTCGAGGAGAGGTTCCAAAACTGTCCGACTCCCTTCTCAACTAGTTATTCTCTTTCGTGACCTCCGATAATTCAAACAGTTTGTGTATAAGCTGTAGATATACTTTCGATTCTACCACCCTCGCCCCCCACTTCTCCCCCCCCCCCCACTTCCCCCCTCCCCCCAGCCCTTCAGAAATTCCAAGGGTGTATTGAAGCCACAACTGTCAAAAGCTTTATCTAAAACTTTCTTCGATTTGTCTTCTAGGATAAGTCGTAAATTTTATTGTAAGTAGCATTACCTCACCCAATTTTGATTTTCTCCGGAATTTAAATTGATCTTGAAGGTCATCTTCTGCCATTCTTTCCATTCTTCCTTAAATAATAGATGTCAGTATTTTGCAGCAATGACTTACAAAACCTATAGTTCGGTAATATTTACAGCTTCCATCTGCCGTATTTGCAGTTGGAATTATTACATTCTTATTGACGTTTGCGGGTATGTTGTATGTCTTATATATCCTGAAACTCGCTTTAAACACTTCTGTTACCAATAAAACTACATTACGGTGTATTCATTTTAACAGGGTTTTATACCAGAAACAAATGGAGATAATTACGATACTACTGCCTGTCTGAATGCCTAGTAATTCTGAAATCAATATTGTTACTACTGGTGGAAATTCATATAGCAACATCCGCATTAAGCTGCTATTCAATAAAGTATCCCATGGACTGACTTGTTTAGGTCGAGATGCCCATGCTAATGTTACCGAACTGTCATCTACAATGTAAGAGAAAGAGTGGAATAGCGGTGTTGCCTTAGAGATCCCAATGGATAGGTTCACCCGCCTAACCGGAAGGGGTTTTCTTCATCCATGCTCAATGGCCCCTCCTTCCTCACGTTGTATGAGAATCTCATCTAAAGTGTATGTACTGCGCGAAGGTGAATCCAATATGTCACGTCTGTATTGTGTGATCGTGGAAAAATAATGAGGATTTGATTTGGTGCTGCCAATAACCTACTTGTCTTCAAGAATACCAAGAGGAGTGCAAAGATTAAAGTCATCATACCACAGACGATTCAGCATCAACAATGTCCGCATTTTTTTTCCCCGGAGACGCTGCTAGAGGTGTGCAATGTAATCCAGGAAATTGGTGCAAAGTGTAATGTTGCCACCTGCCGTAGCGTTACGGTAAAAATACTGACAGTGGAAATTTCTCCCACCATGAGGATTCGAAGCAGCTGCTGTCAAATCGGGCGCCTGTGCATAGACATTACCAACCTTGGCTTCGGAGGCAGTAACCAAGAATGATTACAACATTCATTCGGAGTGCAAAACAGACGCACCACGAAAGAAATACCGAGCTGGAAACGATACCGGTATATCGGTAGATGTGATATACAGAGATAAAATTGAAACTTCCTGGAAGATTAAAGCGGTGTGCCGGACCGAGACTCGAACTTCGGACCTTTGCCATTCGCGGGCAACTGCTCTGTCCCCTGCCCTCACAACTTCACTTCTGCCAGTACCTCGTCTCCTACCTTCCAAACTCCACAGAAGGTCTCCTCTCTCAGGAGACGAGGTACTGGCAGAAGTGAAGGTGTGAGGACAGGGCATGAGTCGTGCTTGGGTAGCTCAGATGGCAGAGGATTTGCCCGCGAGAGGCAAATGTCCTGGGTTCGAGTCTCAGTCCCGCACAAAGTTTTAATCTGGCACGAAGTTTCTTATCAGCGCACACTCCACTGCAGAGTGCAATTCTCATCCAGAGATAGAACTGATTACAATTTCAAAAAGAGCTTCACAAACTAGCAAGTCAGCAACGCGTTGGCCCACCTCTGGTCCTTATGGTAGCAGGTATTCGGTATAGTACTGAGTACTAGAGATGATGGATGTCCTCCTGAGGGACATCGTGCCAAATTCTGTCCAACTGGCGCATTCACGTTACAAAGTCGAAATCAGAAACTGGTTGCAGAGCCCTGCTCATACAACTGGTGAGAGATCCGGTGACCTTGCTTGATGAGGTAGGGTTTGACAAGCACTAAAGTAAACAGTTTAAACTCTCGCTGTGTGCAGACTGGCATTATATTGCTGAAATGCAAGCCCAAGATAGCTTGCCATGAAGGGAAACGAAACGAGGTGTAGAATATCGTCGGCGTACCGCTGTACTGTAAGGTCACTGTGGCTGACAACCAAAGGCGTCCTTCACTGTTCAGCCTGGAATCTCATCCTGGAGCAGGTTTTCAGTGATAATTCCTCAATCTAATTGAGCCCCGATGGCCAGCAAAGACGTGTCTGGAGGCTCCGTGGACAGCGCTGGGATAGTAACCTTAATGCCACGCGTCATACGATCCTACGACCACGAGTGGTGATCCGGGGTACCTTTGATTCTCATCTGCTGTATCCTTACAGCACAGTGGTACCTCGACCATGCTTTACGTCCCGTTTTGTTGCCCTTCATGACAAGCCATCATGGGCTCACATTTCAGTAAGATACTGTCCACCCGCACACGACGTAAGTTTCTACTGTTTTCCTCGTGCTTGTCAAACCATGAAGAGAACAGGAAGGTCGCATGATCTGCCATCCCCCCTCCCTCAATTGAGAACGTTTTAAGCGTAATGGGCAGGGTCCTCGAACCAGCTCCAAATGGACAAAATTTGGCACGATAACCTTCTTCACAAGGATATCCAACAATTCTGTCAATCAGTACCAAGCCGAAAACTTGTGAAAGGGCTAGAGGTGGACCAAAGCGTTACTAACTAATTTTTTGAAGCACTTGAATAATTCACCTATTTTTTTGAAGTTGTAACTGTTTTGTAAACGTAGGCTTCCGTGGCCGTTGTCCATGTCAATAAATTTCTACTGGGCTGTTGACCGCATTGTCAATATACAGAACTTGTAAGTAGGCTGTTTAGGTTTTTATGTTGGTGACGCCAAGGAGCGCTCTGTATGAAAATCACTGACTGTGCTGTGTGCAGTCCGTGGCTGGTTGGACTCATTGTTGGAATATTCGCTTGTGTATTGTTGGGCAGTTGGATGTGAACAGCGCGTAGCGTTGTGCAGTTGGAGGTGAGCCGCCAGCAGTGGTGGATGCGGAGAGAGAGATGCCAGAGTTTTGAGAGATCACTATAAGCTGACGATATGGACGTGTGTCCGCCAGAAAAAGGAAATTTGTAAATATCAGTAGTTAGTGCCTTCAGCAGTTAGAATCATTTATTTAGCTGGCAGTATTCAAATTCTCCAAATGGCTCTCAGAACTGTGGGACTTGACTTCTGAGGTCATAAGTCCCCTATAACTTAGGACTACTTAAACCTAACTAACCTAAGGACATCACACACATCCATGCCCTAGGCAGGATTAAAACCAGCAACCTTAGCGGTCGCGCGGTTCCAGACTGTAGCGCCTAGAATCGCTCGGTCACCACGGCCGGCAGCTGGCAGTATTGGCGCTCACTGTATTGCAGTAGTTCGAGTAACGAAGATTTTTGTGAGGTAAGTGATTCATGAAAGGTATAGATTATTGTTAGTCAGGGCCATTCTTTTGTAGAGATTATTGAATGTCAGATTGCGTTGCGCTAAAAATATTGTATGTCAGTTTAGTGATAATCAGAATAAGTAAAGAGAGAAATGTCTGCGTACGTTCAGTTTATCTCAGTTGTTTCTAAATCAAATAACGTAAGATGTTTTCTAGAGCTGTCATTTTTATAATTTTTGAAAGGGGACATTACAAACTGTCCGACGTTGTCAGCTCAGCAGAGCCCTGACGAAGGCCCTAACCATAGTGGCCGAAACGTCGGAGAGTTTTACATATTGGCAATGAGGTCAACAGCCCTGAGGAATTATATTGATAGTTGCAATCATTTTATTTGGCAGTACATGTGCATATCTACCTATTTCCGTCCCATTTGGATGATTCCATCCTAATTCGTCGGCCTTAAAAGCGACAGCTTCACCACAATCGCGGAATGAGGAGCAGAAACACCGCTTCCAGCGAGCGATACCTGCTGAGCGTAGCTGGAGGTCCGCCTTTGCCGCAGACGGGTCCACCACACGCGGAGGCGCTGTGCGCCCTCTGCCGCGTCCGCCGTGATGAATGTGCCGTCCTAAATCACGCCTCCTGACACATGTTTGCGTGCGCCCTTGTTTTTCATCGCCCACACGGCTCCCTCGGCCGCCCTTGAAGAGCGTGTTGGATTGTCTGCGGTACGGTAACGCTCCGGTGATTTATATGCACTGCTATTTTTCTTCCAAAAGACTACAGTTTTTTCGCCTAGAATGTGCAGCGCTCCTAGGCGAGAAACTATACAGTTGCATGTGGCACTAACGGTTACCAATTCAGCTGACCAGGATATCATTACGTGAGCGAGTAGCTGTGAGCCGTGCAAGCTACGGGATTAATCATACTGTTCAGCTTCGTCACAGCAAATACTCGTGTGTAGGTACTTTCTGTAAACATATAACTGATAGTGTTGGGTTGGTGATTAAGTTCGCCGTGTTTTTCCTAAGTTTTATAAATGCATCAGTTTCACGCAACAGTCACTTTATTCATCAATAATATATTCTTCTTGATTATTTAGAACAGTCTGTCAGTATTCCGGAGTGTAGAATTCTAAGTTGTTTTGAGGCGAAGAAACTGGCGAGCCAAGGAGTTCCTTAAAATGTTTGCGGTAGAGAGCGAAAGAGCGCAAGATCAGCTGAGTAAGAGGGGGCGCAAAATGGCTTCCCAAATTAGCTCCTGTATAGTCTTAGTACACTACTGGCCATTAAAATTGCTACACCACGAAGATGACGTGGTACAGACGCGAAATTTAACCGACAGGAAGAAGATGCTGCGATATGCAAATGATTAGCTTTTCAGAGCATTCACACAAGTTTGGCGCCGGTGGCGACACCTACAACATGCTGACATGTTTCCAACCGATTTCTCATACACAAACAGCAGTTGACCGGCGTTTCCTGGTGAAACGTTGTTGTGATGCCTCGTGTAAGGAGGAGAAATGCGTACCATCACGTTTCCGACTTTGATAAAGGTCGGATTATAGCCTATCGCGATTGCGGTTTATCGTATCGCGACATTTCTGCTCACGTTCATCGAGATTCAATGACAGTTAGCAGAATATGGAGTCGGTGGGTTCAGGAGGGTAATACGGAACGCCATGCTGGACCCCAACGGCCTCGTATCACTAGCAGTCGAGATGACAGGCATCTTATCTGCGTGGCTGTAACGGATCGTACAGACACGTCTCGATCCCTGAGTCAACAGATGGGGACGCTTGCAAGAGAACAACCATCTGCGCGAACAGTTCGACGACGTTTGCAGCAGCATGGACTATCAGCTCGGAGACCATGACTGCTGTTACTCTTGACGCTGCATCACAGATGGTGTACTCAACGATGAACCTGGGTGCACGAATGACAAAACGTCATTTTTTGGATGAATCCAGGTTCTGTTTACAGCATCATGATGGTCGCATCCGTGTTTGGCCAAATCTCGGTGAACGCACATTGGAAGCCTGTATTGGTCATCGCCATACTGGCGTATCACCCGACGTGATGGTATTGGTTACACGTCTCGGTCATCTCTTGTTCGCATAGGCTGCAATTTGAACAGTGGACGTTACATTTCCGATGTGTTACGACCCATGGCTCTACCCTTCATTCGATCCCTGCGAAACCCTACACTTCAGCACGATAATGCACGACCGCATGTTGCAGGTTCTGTACGGGCCTTTCTGGATACAGAATAAAATCGACTGCTGCCCTAGTCAGCACATAGTCCAAATCTCTCACCAACTGAGAACATCTGGTCAATGGTGTACGAGCAACTGGCTCGTCACAATACGCCAGTCACTACTCTTGATGAACTGTGGTATCGTGTTGAAGTTGCATGGGCAGCTGTACCTGTACACGCCATCCAAGCTCTGTTTGACAATGCCCAGCCGTATCAAGACCGTTATTACGGCCAGAGGTGGTTGTTCTGGGTTCTGATTTCTCAGTATTTATGCACCCAAATTACGTGAAAATATAATCCCATGTCAGTCTAGTATATTTGTCCAATCAATACCCGTTTATCATCTGCATTTCTTCTTGGTGTAGCAATTTCAATAGCCAGTAGTGTAGAGTGCTGGCGGGAATTATCGTGGAGTAGCATCAGTTCACAGAGCATTCCAGGTCGTTGTTCGTGAATTGCGTCTGCAAGACGTTTCTGTTGTTGTGAGTAAACGTCAGCAGCGAGGTTACATCTCGGGAAAGCGATTCGTAGCACGCAACATCATCGCTGTTCCACCAGGTGCATAACGTTATCTTTTGTGGATGCACACTGGTCTTCCTACGGAGAGCGGCTGGTTTTGTTTGGGCTCAACAATTTCTTCTTTTCCATTTGTAAGCGTAAAACTACAATTCCTTGTCACCAGTAACGATACAGCATAGGAACGATCGGTGCTGTTCACGAGCCAACTGATGATGAGCAAGCAGAGATGCGTATGGCGACCTACTGGATTTGGTGATTTTTGGCTTGCAGCGATTTCTGAACCTGTGCATGCAAATGTAGCACGATGGTGGAATGATCACAGTTCATCACATTTCCCAATTTTACACTGAAGTGTATCATAGTGGATTAATGCGTTTAATCGATCTTCGCCGTATCCCGGAGGTCTTCCTGAACGTGGAGAGTCATTAATGTCAAAACGATCCTCTTGAAAACGAGAACCCCGTTTTCTTGCCGTACACTGCCCACTAGCATTATCCACAGACAGGCTTCTGGCTGCCTATGCTGTTGTCAAACCTTTACTGAACTGTGTGTCGGAATGTTTCGGAAATGTTCCATCTTCTCCACTTCGCACTATATTTTCTAGCATCCACAACTCCATTCACTATCTCCATATGACAACAAGTGACAGTATGTAAACTGAAATAGCAATAGTGAACTAAAAATAAAAAAAAGTCAGTCGATAAATAAAGCCATAGCAGCCAAATACCAATATGCAAAACAAAAACGCTAAGAACTAATGCACCAATCTAACACAACGATAAAAGCTGTGATACGTGTTAGAGACTAGGTTGAGGACTTCAGATAAAAATAAACGTCTTTCTTAACTGGACGAAATCAGTTATAAAACGAACTTCAAGAGCAGCCAATAATAGTGTTACAGGGCCGGTACTGTTCGTGATTTAAAACAGTAAGACATAGCACGATGTCAGATGCTTCGTGATGCTGTTCGCCCATGGCGCAAAAGAATTAAATGGTAACGTTCTTGTAACCACATCATTTTCCGTCTACAACCTTCCTCTGTTGTTATTATTAGGTATTCTGCCTACTGGCTGCTCCGTGCTTTCGTACGGAAAATTTATGATGCCTGTGTTATCTGTCTTCAGCTTCTTCCTTCAGTCTACTGTATCTCCCTCTATCTTTCACATATTCCACATGTTCAATTCTTCTTCTTCTTCTTCCTCGTCCTTAGTTCATTTCATCGTACCCTCCATTAGGTATCTGTGTCAGAGCCAGTTGGCCTGCCTCTGAAGAACTGTATTCACAATAGTTTCGTTCCCCCTTACTCTTCTCAGTACATCGTAGTTTGTCACCCAGTCTATCTGCTTGATCTGCACTATTCTTCTTCACCAAATATTTCAAATTTTTCCAGGCATTTTTTCTCCATTTTTCTCTAGTCCACTTTTGTTTTCCGTACAGTGAATTCTCCAAATGTAGCACTTCGACAGTTCCTTCCGTAATTCCAAAGTCAACTTGCTGGTTAGCAAGGTCCCCTTCTTGTTCAATACCGCTTAGGCTAAGGCGATTCTTGTTCATATGTCACATATACAGTGGGCGCAATTTGTCAGTCCGTTTCCTCAAGTAATTGAACTGCATCACAATCCTCACTTCTCGATTGTCGACAGTTATCCTCACTCTACATAAAATGTTTTCGCAGTTGGCAATATGAACTGCAGTCAACCATATAACGGAGTTATGACAATGAAAATTTGTGCGGACTGGAACTCGAGACTCGAACCAGAACTTCCAACCAGAACTTCCCTTTTATCGTTAGTGGTCGGCTCAGCTATTGGCTACCCGAGCACGACTCATGGCCACATAAAACTTCCATACGTCGTCACCCATGTGTCTACAACCTGTAGTCGTACATCCCTTATGTAGGTTCCCGTAGAGCGAAGACGTTTTACTTCAATGTCGTTTGCCCAGTGTCGGTGGATAAATACGATATTGCAGTGTCTGAATTATTCGAATTACGATGCTAAGTTGCGTCAGACAAACAGGCCTGCAATCTGGGTTCCAGTCGCGGTCTGGCACAAATTTACGTTATCATCATTCCATTACACAGCTGACGGTAGTTCATATTGCATGGTGCAGGGAATGGCAATTGAATCACAATGTAGACTAGTGTAATGTGTTGCGAATACATAGAGAGAAAGATCCCTTATCATTTAGCTACAATGTAGCATGTTAGCAACTGGAAGCAGTTAATTCCATAAATTATCGGAGAGTAGGCATTAGGGGTGATTTAAAATGGAATTACCATATAAAATTAATCTTCGGTAAAGGAGATGCCAGTCTGAGATTCATTCGAAGAATCCTAAGGAAATGCAGTCCGAAAACGAAGGAAGTAGGTTACAGTACACTTGTTCACCCACTGCTTGAAAACTGCTCACTGATGTGGGATCCGTACCAGATACGGTTGATAGAAGAGATAGAGAAGATCCAAATGAGAGCAGCGCGCTTCGTTACAGGATCATTTAGTAATCGCGAAAGCGTTACGGAGATGATAGATAAACTGCAGTGAAAGACTGTGCAAGATAGACCCTCAGTAGCTCGGTATGGGCTTTTGTTGAAGTTTCGAGAACATACCTTCACCGAGGAGTCAAATGGCTCTGAGCACCATGGGACTTAACATCTATGGTCATCAATACCCTAGAACGTAGAACTACTTAGACGTAACTAACCTAAGGACATCACACACATCCATGCCCGAGGCAGGATTCGAACCTGCGACCGTAGCGGTTACGCGGTTCCAGATTGAAGCGCCTAGAACCGAATGGCCGCACCGGCTGGCTCACCGAGGAGTCAGGCAGTATATTGCTCCCTCCTACGTATATCTCGAGAAGAGACCATAAGGATAAAATCAGAGAGAGTAGGGCCCACACAGAAGCATACCGACACTCTTTCTTTCCACGAACAGTATGAGACTGGAATAGAAGTGAGAACCGATAGAGCTACTCAAAGTACCCTCCGCCACACACCATCAGGTGGCTTTCGGAGTGTGGATGTAGATGTAGATGTAGATATTCGCAACTGTGGATACATTTCACGTATTTCATGGCGGCTGTAGTCGCTCAGTGCCTATTCCTTCGGACACAGCAGCTTGTGTGAGGAAACTTTACGTCGTAATTTGGTGTAACATAGGCACTGAAATATCGGAGTTATCCCCAAAGGTTTCTCCCGTTTTGATATCTACATCGATTTTGGTTTCTCTACATTGATTTCCATACAAATTTCCTTTCACTTTTCATCAGCTCGTTCGTCATGTGATTTTTGGCGAGTACTAGTAAAGTACTAGACGGTGTTGATGAGTCTTCTTCTTATCCTGGAGGTTCCGCATCCTTTCATTCGTTCTGACGCCATCCTTTCGCCATGCAAGTTGAAGCGATGGACAACGTCCTTGTCTGATTACCTTCCCTGTTTCCACGCTCTTTATTTCTCCATAGTTCAGTCGCATCTTTCCTTTTGTCCCAAGTAAATATTTAGAATTAATCCGTGGTCTATCCACTTGATTCATGTCTTCTTAAGTATATTCGGCAATTTTGTCTAGTTGAGTCTGTCGAAGGCCCTCTGCCAGTCTAGAAAACCGAGCGCAATCTTTTTGGTTGACTGACAAAACTCTCCCGATAAACTCCTCACCAGCTGGTGGCGTCTCAGGTTTCTTTTCATTTCCTAGATCCAAACTGGTCTTCTCTCATTACATGTTCAATTTTACGTTTTAGCCATCTTTTAAGTATTACTTCAATGATATTCGCCACCTCAGCCTTTGTCTCGGCATCGTTTCAAACAGCAAAGTGTCGACGCATGCGGAAATAAATGCCAGAGGTACGAAATTCATGTGATTTGTAAGGTAAATTAACGATGTAAAGTTGGCAGCAAATTTCACCACTTTGCACTGTGCACCGTAATTCGGAATAACACGAGCGCTGCAATGTCGTATTTATCCTCCGACGCCAGGCAAAGGACTTTCACTGGACGGGAATACATATAATAGTTTTACGTGTATAGGTCGTAGACACATAGTTGACGACATATGGATATTTGGGTGTGGCCGTGAGTCGTGCTCGGGTAGCCAATCGATAAAGCGACCGCGCGCGATAAGAAGGATAGCTGTCGACAATCGAGAAATGGGGAATGTGTCGCTGTTCCGTTACTTGAGGAAAGTTATTGACGAAGGATATCCACTGCCCATATGAAATTCGAATATGAATCGCCTTGACCAAAGCCATATTCAACAAGAAGAGGACTTTGATAATTTGCACGATAACCTCGGAATTGAGGTAGAAACTGGTGGTTTATAGCTTCATCTGAAGCATTGCACTGTACGCAGACGAGACGTAGACCATGATGAAAATGGAGAAAATAATACCTGACAAAGTTGGAAATGTGAGTCTGAAGTAGAATAGAGAAGAGCAAGTAGTCACATCTGTTGACAAACGACGATGTGCTCAGAAGAGAGGTCAGAAAGAGAGAACCCGGAATTAAAATAACCCGATGTGTAGTACGATGTGTAAAAGAGCGACAGTCTTGACAACCGTTGACTCTGCTGAATCTCCCCCTCCCCGTGGGATTCAACCATTCTCTAAGGACATCACGAGACTGCCACCCTACGGAAGGTGATGAGGCTCCTATAAAGCGTAGCGCGAACGCTGTTTTTCCTCTGATATACAGAGCGTAACAAATAAGGACCGTTCAAAACTATTCGACGAAATCTAAACGTGATCCGAAACATCAAAGGATGTTTCTGGTTACTCTGCCCTCCTGTTTTATAGGGGGACGCGACAGTGACTGGTGCACGATTACAACGGTAAAGCGTCCTTTTGTGTCCCACCACCTCCCCCGCACTACGGCAACACCATCGGGGCTACCTGTGTACGTTTGATGAGCACTTTAAAAATGTGCTTCTACAGAGACAACCCTTGACCGATTCATAGGCACCTGTGTAAATACAATTCCTTCGACACTCTCCAACTGAGAATCGCTATAGTGCTACTCTTGTAGCTGCTTGCAGGCATCCGGAATCTGAGGGGAATTGGAGGGGTTGCCTTAGTTGAGCGTATGTGAGATGTTAGCAACCAAACAATGCTACATGTTTGAGTAACCCATCTGTACGGGGCGCACTGTTCACTGCATACTCATTACACCTAAGGCATTTATATTTCATAGAATAATTAAATTTCCATGACAAAAACCATCACAATCACTAAGCAAATAGTGTATACTATATTAGTTCAGGGACATCGAGCCTGTGATGGTCACTGTAAACCAGAAAAAAAGCAAAACTCCGACCGAATAGGTCTCGCAAGACGCACGTTACTGACCGACCGCCGTGTCGTCACCGGATGCAGATATGGAGGGGAGTGAGGTCAACACACCGCACTCCAGGCCGTTGTGTGAGCTTCTAGGCGCTCCAGTCCGGAACCGCGTGACTGCGACGGTTGCAGGTTCGAATCCTGCCTCGGGCGTGGACGTGTGTAATGTCCTTAGGTTAGTAAGGTTTAAGTAGTTCTAAGTTCTAGGGGATTGATGACCTCAGATGTTAAGTCCCATAGTGCTCAGAGCCATTTGAACCATTTTTAAAGTTGTGTGCACTCAGCCTAAATATACGCACGTGTGAGTCATATGCATGTTTGTATTTGCACACTCTTTTAATACGTCGTGAGCAGCCCTTCGGCTTATAGGTGTACGTTTTAACCGGCAATCTGCCATTTGCATTGTATCGGCAGCTGTTGAACCGTTGGTCTTCTGCTGGTCCTGGACAGTGACGCGTTTTCCTTCTGCTTCGGCTGCTTTAGCACGATAACACAAAGCCTAGGTCTTGGCGGATCACATGGGCTTCTGCGGATCTCCAGTCCCAGCTACAAGTTGAGTAGTCCATTGTCATTCTCCTGGTTTCGTGCCGCGGCGGTGGTGTCGCCGGATTAGGAAGTAGTTTACTCAATGTTTCTGAGTTTCTTGATTTGGTGGCCCGGTAGTTTATTTAATTACTTAACTTGATTTGTGTGTAACACTCTTGTGGCCAATCAGTGAAATACTACTGTTTGCTTAGGTTTATACACATGAGTAGGGTTTGACCACCTTGGCCGTATTATGTCTAAATGAGAGCAGATGTATGGGTTTTAATGTCTTTTATTTAAATTCTGTTGAACTAATATTCAAATACTGTTGTGGGGTTAGCCCACACCTGTGATCCAGTCGCGCAGAATGAGCGCCGCCGCTGATTCACTCAATCAGTTAAGTGTTTGTAATCGGACAACCACTGCACTGCACATTTGACAACTTTTACGCGGACCATTTGTAATTTTATGTATAATTCAAATGTCCTGATGCATTGTGATTATAATATAAACGCCTTAACTATTTGTATGCTCATGATATAATTATAATTTATTTAAAATATTTGTTTGATAGTGAGAATGGCGCATCAAGTTGGGCTACCCTTCCACGTGTTTTCCTTAAATTAAGGCTTAATTCCACTCTTTATCCTGGGCTTCAATTGTAAAGTCTGAACACGAAGGAACAACACAGCTTAACCGAGACCAGGCAAATTTCATGTACTGATGCGAAAAGACCATCGAGTATTGGGGAGAGTGAGTGTAAAGCATAGCATGCAGTCAGAGGCAGGAATCGCTCCTGCCAGCGTACCACGTGGTACAATCACTCTACGTGGGGACTTAAAGGAATAGCGTATAGTGGTTGAGCATCGCCTCACAAGCCACACATTGTTTATAGTTAATGGTAAGCGGCGGCTTAGATGGCGTCAAGAGTGACGCCAGTGGACAGTGGATGATTGGAAACGAGTGATTTGGAGCGATGAATCTCGCTATACCCTGTGGCAATCCGGCCGAATGGTTTGGGTTTGTTGAATGCCTGGAGAAGTTTGCCTACCGTCATGGGATTCGCCAACAGTTAAGACAGACAAGGCGGTGTAAAGCTTACTGTCTATGGCAGAGGAAAAGTTCGTTGACGATGATTGCTTATATCAGTGTGACAATGCACCCTGTCATAAAGCAGCATCTATGACGCAATGATTTGTGGACAATAACAATCCTGAAGTGGACTGGCCTGCCTAGAGTCTCGTTCCGAATCCAATGGAACACCTTTGGAATCTGTTAAAATGTCGATTCCGCTCCAGATCCAAGCATCCAATATCACTACTTTCCCTGGTTTCAGTTCTCTGTCATTCCTCCACGGTCATTCACATACCTCACTGCAAGGGTCCCCAGTAGAGTTCAAGCCGTCATAAGCCGAAGGGTGGCTAAACTCTTTGTTAATGTCCACGAAAGGGTGTCCTGATTCTTTTGAT
Source organism: Schistocerca gregaria (assembly GCF_023897955.1). Classification (NCBI taxonomy): domain Eukaryota; kingdom Metazoa; phylum Arthropoda; class Insecta; order Orthoptera; family Acrididae; genus Schistocerca; species Schistocerca gregaria. The sequence continues at coordinate 137,517,243 of NC_064921.1, forward strand.
CACACAGTGTACTTTAGAGTCTACTGAAGCACTGCTACGAGAAACTCTCTCATCTTCGTCACTAATAAATGATGTCAGTACTAAAAGTGCAGATTATTATTTTCGTCACAGAAACTTTTCTCGTCACTTTTTGCTTGCAGTTTTCATTTCTGATGATTCGATACCTTCTGTATGAAAGTAATGGTCTACCTAAGAAATACATGGAGTAGTATGCTAGCAGTCACCTATGAGCACCAGCACGATGGGCTTGGAATGGCTCCTTCTGGCATGGTGGTCTTACTTTTGATATACAGAGCATTAAGAAGGTTGACTGTCTTATAAAACATCACGAGATGTACCACAAGCGGCATGACTTAGACAACACTACGGGGACGATGCTAGTTCGTTTCATCTCAATTAAAGAGATTCAGTTACCTAAATGTCGCAAAAGTTCGTGGAAAGTTCTTGTAGAAAGTAAATAATGAACATGGGGTAAAATATTTCTTCCCCGAATTTTTGACCAACTTTGTGGTTAGGGCATATGTTTGAAATTTGTTTCAACGTCACAGACTGGCGTTGGTAGCTGGGTAACAGGTTTATCACACCAATAACAATTTTATTTGACCGTAAGTTTTATTTAATTTGGTCTCATTGGAAGATAAAAGGATCAAGTATGATGTAAAATTATTAAAAATGATGAAATTATTTACAAAATTGCAGTGAAAGGAGTTTCTCAAGATTCCGTTTTGCATATTTTGGGAATACTTCCACCAAAATCACAACTTTCACGTTCTTAATTTTGGTTTCTCATAGTGTCTGTTATCATACTTTTCAACATAAGAAAGAATCAGAGGGGTGTTTGTTTTGCTTAGTGATTGAAATCGGAAAGGACCTATGTAAATTTAAATATTCCTTTCCTTTTGTGACTTAGCTCTTGTACAGCAAATTATCTCAAGTTTACATAAAATACATCCATAAAGTCTAAGAACTGTCAATTTTGCTAAACATGCATTCAAAGGAGAATACTGTGCCTGATCCGAGACTATATAAGCGACCAGTGCATTTGCTAGGAGCAGACCAAGTCACTATAATGTTTTCGTAAGTGGCATGAAGTGATCAAGAATAAACCGAGGAAGGCTCTCTTGGTCTCATTACTATGCCCTTTGCATTTCTGTGTTCTTCCCTGATTTCCACGTTTTTTACAAGCCACCAATGGTTATCACAGATAGCTGTCACGAACAATTTTCTTCAGTATTCTTTAGAGGTCTTGTTTAGAAGCATAAAATGAACTTGTATGAATTAAGAACCAGAAGCAACACGCTTTATCAGCTTCCTGTTGTCATTCAGCGGCTTGAAAAGTTGATCAACTATTGCTCCTAGATTGAACAAGTGTCACAGAGGTCTTGTAACATTTTGGGATTTTTTTACTTCCTCTGTCGTAATCTAAAATATTCCTGCAACCTGTGTTTTGGAAAATGTAAACTGATCTGTCGGACATAAGATCTTATTGCCATATGGACGTTGCAAACTTGCTCATGTGGCTAAGTGTTTAATAATACTACCAATAATACTACTACATGCGATTTTGGCATGGGTAGTGGCAAAAGAAGACCATGCTGCAGTTTGCAGTTATCCCTTTGTGTTTCATTTCATACAGATCTGCCATCATTGATGTAAATGTCGTCATGGATGTGTAGTCCTTGTTCCATCGCATAGGAAACAGTGTTCCCTGGAAGACACTGTCTCCTATACACCGTAACAAATACTACACATCCAACACGATACACACACATACCATCATTTCTGCAAAAGACAGTACATATTTGTATCATGCTGCAAACAATCACATATACAAGACGACGACATTGACTTAATGCAGCCCCCTGTCAACCTGAACCAAACATGTATAGTTGATACAACACCGTTTGTAATGATGCACAAAGTACCAGGGGGTGTTTGCTTGGTTAATTTTTAGCAGGAAAGACTGAGATTTTCATGTATAATGATTTTATGTGAAGTCTAGAGATTTTGGACGAGATACTGAAGCAATTCATAGACTGCATTCATTAATGTGCCCACTTGCAGGTCGATCAGTTTGGATTCATTACTTGAAAATAATCTTTTCTGAATCTTGTAAGTGTGTCAACTCCAATAAAAATTTATGCAGTTTATTTCCTTCAGCACAATAAAACAGTGATGCACCATGCACACCTCATTTTTTTCAGATGGCAAACACGTTTATGTAAAAGTTATGGTTCCTTCACATTGTTACCAGCCTAATCAGTTTTACATTTTGATGATAAGTGCATACGCATCCTCTACGAATTTGACAAGTGTGACAGTAAATCATTCTTCTGGATGAAGATAACACAACTTTTTTCTTGGAAAACTGAACCCATGAGTCTCTTGGGTAACCTTGCTTCTCCAATGCGTGTAACATGACCCCACCATCTAAGCCTGTTCGCCCTGACTGCTACATCAATAGAGTCCATTCCCAGGTTTTCTCTGATTTCCTCATTGTGGACACCATCCTGCCATTGTTCCCATCTGCTTGTACCTGCAATCATCCTAGCTACTTTCATATTCGTAACCTCAATCTTGTTGATAAGGTAACCTGAATCCACCCAGCTTTCGCTCCCATACAACAAAATTGGTCGAAAGATTGAACGGTGCACAGATAACTTAGTCTTGGTACTGACTTCCTTCTTGCAGAAGAGAGTAGATCGTAGCTGAGCGCTCACTGCATTAGCTTTGCTACACCTCGCTTCCAGTTCTTTCACTACGTTGCCATCCTGTGAGAATATGCATCCTAAGTACTTGAAACCGTCCACCTGTTCTAACTTTGTTCCTCCTATTTGGCACTCAATCCGTTTATATTTCTTTCCCACTGACATTACTTTCGTTTAGGAGATGCTAATCTTCATACCATAGTCCTTACATTTCTGATCTAGCTCTGAAATATTACTTTGCAAACTTTCAATCGAATCTGCCATCACAACTAAGTCATCCGCATATGCAAGACTGCTTATCTTGTGTTCACATATTTTAATCTCATCCAGCCAGTCTTTTCAACATATGATCCATAAATAATATGAACAACAGTGGCGACAGGTTGCAGCCTTGTCTTACCTCTGAAACTACTCTGAACCATGAACTCAATTTACCGTCAACTCTAACTGCTGCCTGACTATCCATGTAAAGACCTTTAATTGCTTGCAAAAGTTTGCCTCCTATTCCATAATCTCTTAGAACAGACAATAACTTCCTCCTAGGAACCCGGTCATATGCCTTTTCTAGATCTATAAAGCATACATACAATTCCCTGTTCCACTCCTAACACTTCTTCATTATTTGCTGTAAGCTAAAGATCTGGTCCTGACAACCTCTAAGAGGCCTAAACCCACACTGATTTTCATCCAATTGGTCCTCAACTAATACTCGTACTTTCCTTTCAACAATAACTGAGAAGATTTTACCCACAAAGCTGGTTAAAGAGATACCTCTGTAGTTGTTACAATTTTTTCTGTTTCCATGTTTAAAGATTGGTGTCATTACTGTTTTTGTCCAGTCTGATGGAACCTGTCCCGAATCCCAGGCCATTTCAGTTATCCTGTGTAGCCATTTAAGACCTGACATTCCACTGTATTTGATGAGTTGCGACTTAATTTCATCCACCCCAGCTGCTTTATTGCACTGTAGTCTATTGACCATTTTCTCCACTTCTTCAAATGTGTTCCTATTTCCGTCATCATTCCTATCCCATTCTACCTCGAAATCTGAAACATTACTGATTGTATTTTCACCTACATTGAGCAACTCTTCAAAATATTCCCTCCATCTGCCTAAGGCATCCACAGGATTCACCAGCAGTTTTCCTGACCTGTCCGAAATACTTGTCATTTCCTTCTTACCTCCCTTTCGAAGACTGCTAATTACACTCCAGAATGATTTCCAGCAGCTTGACCCATAGTCTCCAACCTGTTTCCAAAGTCTTCCCAAGATTTCTTCTTGGATGCTGCAATTATCTGTTTTGGCTTTGTTTCTTCCTTCAACATAACTTTCTCTGTCTACCTGAGTTCTAGGAAGTAGCCATTTTTGATACGCCTTCTTTTTCATTTTACAAGCTGCCTTGACTGTGTCATTCCACCAAGCTATTTGCTTCTTCCTGCTTTTACACACTACTGTTCTAAGACATTCTTTAGCCACTTCTAGTACTGTGTCCCTGTACCTTGTCCATTCCTTTTCCAATGACTGTAATTGACTACATTCAACTACCTGGTACCTTTCTGAGATCGCAGTTATGTACTTGTGCCTGATTTCCTTATCCTGAAGTTTCTCCACTCTTATCCTCCTACATATGGACCCGACCACCTGCGCTTTCGGCCTCACAATCCCAATTTCACTGCAGATTAAATAATTATCAGTGTCATCAAAGAATCCCCTGAATACACGTGTGTCCCTCACAGCCTTCCTGAATTCTTGATCTCTTATTATATAGTCAATGACAGATCTGGTTTCCCTGCCTTCCCAAGTATACCGGTGAATGTTCTTATGTTAAAAAAAAAGGAGTTTGTGATTATTAAGCCCATACTGACACAGAAATCCAAGAGTTGTTTCCCGTTCCTGTTGTCCTCCATATCCTCTCCAAATTTACCCATAACTTTTTCATACCCTTCTGTTCGATTTCCAATCCTGGCGTTAAAATCACCCATGAGCAGAAAACTGTCCTTGTCCTTTACTCTAACAACTGCATCACTGAGTGCCTTATAAAAACTGTCCATCTTATCTTGATCTGTCCCTTCACAATGCAAATATACTGATACAATCCTAATTTTCTTGCTAGACACCGCCAAATCTATCCACATCAGTCATTCGTTTACATACCTTATTGCAACTACGCTGGGTTCCATTTCTTTCCTGATGTAGAAAAAATTGTATTAAAGAAAAACTGCAAATTCTTATAAATTTCTGTTGAAGTTTTTGCATTAAACTATTACATGTTATGCATTCAGCGTTGCCATGTTTTTTCCCAGTAACACACAACACTTCTGACATTCGCTGGAATTGTATTGCTAAGCGCCGAGACTTGAATGCGTTCTTGCCTCTTGACTTGTGTTCTTCCGGTAATTTGAAATGGTGAAATTTTAAGTAATTCAAAGCTTTTATTACTTTTGTCAAGGGTAAGTTGGATTGGGTGTATATTGTGGATTTTCATCTTTACATTATTCCATCTCAGGCAAGATATGTTATGTAGAAGACAAAATTGACTTGCAGCATGTTATGCAAAGCTTAATACCAGGTCAGTCCAGTACACTTATACTTCTTTGTCATGGTTAAAGAAAGAAGTTTAATAGTATTTTAACAATGTTTTTACCATGTCTCTTAAAGGCTTGAAGCAAATTTTTTGTCTATCTTAGAATGTTCCAAGTAGATCCATTGATGAGAGTAATTCTTAGCTTCAGTAACTAAATATCAGCTTGATTCAAGCTTGTCACGTCTGTTAAATCAATGACATTGCTACTATTACGTTGATTCTGGCACGTCTCTGCTGACGTGAAACCTACAGAACATTTCATAATGTCAGTCAGTCGGAGGAGTAACGTAACCTTAACAGTACAGACAGCGGGCACGGAAACTGTTTATTATTCCATCAACTTTAGAGCGTCTACAGGCAGGCGCCCTCGGCCATGGCCACAGGTTCGAATCATGCCTAGAGTACGGATGTGTGTGATGTCCTTAGGTTAGTTAGGTTTAAGTAATTATAAGTCTATGGGACCGATGACCTCAGATGTTAAGTACCATAGTGCTTAAACCATTTGAACCATTTTCAACCAGGGCCGCAACTTGGCGTCCATCCACAGCGTCCGCGTCTGCGTTCTATGGTGTGCCCAGGTGTCCATCCCGTAGCCCTTGTGTGCTGAGATGTTTTCGTCGGCTCCGTGCTGCCTCGCGAGCCGCTGAGGGCAACTATAGTTGGAGTCACCAACAGTGGTGGTCGAGTTTAGAGTCGTTCAGCGCACCTACGTCGTGCATTCTCCGACAGCCAATGAATGGTTAGTTGTATTTTGATCGCTCTGCTGTGAATGTTGTAGCCAATGAGAGCATTAAACGCGATCGTAACGAGTTATACAGTTATTTTTTTCCATTCGTAGAGAGATTTTCATCGCTAATGACGTTGTTAAGCGGAAAATGCTACTTAAGTGAGCGAGGGAGAACATTTGCAGGATGTAGGTTTTCTTCAAGTACAAATCCCGTGACTGCGTGTGCTGCAACTGTCAGCTTTAGCCGGCCACCCTGTTCCCGTTCGTGCCTCGACGACCACAAACCGCCATCGTTCGCGATTCAGACTTAAGTTCGGCTGCTAGCGAGGCTGCTGGAGACGCTGGTCAAACTGTGGGGTCCCCGGGCACAGCAACGGGAGAGGCTCGCTGGTGGTCGACTCATTGTGAAGGGACAGAAGTATCTGGGTGCGACCCCTGGAACTTACGTCAGCTAGCGGCTGCTCGCTCTGGAGGACGCCCCAGCGGCTCAGTGGCTTGGAGGACCTCACTTAGAGCACTAGTCTCTTTTTTACATTGAGTAATTTATTTTCCTAAGAACATTTTAAAAGAACCCATCTGTTTAATATAAGGAAAACAAAAGTCAAATACGTGTGTAGTTTTCAGTACCAGAACAATTCTTCCACTCAGTTCCTCCACTCAACTGTATCACTTACATGAATGGTGTATAACATCTTAAGAGAATATGCTGTGGGTTTCACTTTTTTCATTGTGTCGGTTACCTAGTGACAGCCGTGATGGAAAGCATGTCTGGATCATGATGTGTAGCGTGTTGCCAAATGTCTTCCTGTGTTTGGTATATCGTGGAAATCGACAATTTTCCCCTTCAATATATGACAAGTACCTCGTGAAAGTGGTATCTCTGTTCTCTGTAATGTAGGTAACTGTATTTCCAATTATCCAGAGAACTGTAATGTATTTAGTAATTGGATATCACGTGCTGTAATGCTGCATCATTTCTCGAAAATTCAGATAGTGTGCGTTGGTCCTGTCAACGATTGCTAATCGGTGGTTGAGAAAATTCCACGTGTCTTGCGATTATACGCAAACAAAGATGTTCGCGACCGAGTCAACGTTTCCACTTTTGTGGCAGGTGGCTGTATTTCATTTTTCGACAAGTCGGTGAACCATCGGACTAGCACCTGTCTTCAACAATGGATCGTCCGTAAAGAGGCATACAGATCTTGCATTGCATCATTAGCCTACAATGTCGACGTATCCCACAGTGAGTGATTTATTTGGTGAGTGTGCTTGAAAAACCCCATCTACGTCGTCCACGTCCAACAACCTTCGATAACCTGCGAATCCGCAGATCAACAGCAGACAATGCAGAAACTCAGGACACACTCGAAACCCTTTGAGACTACTTTGACTATCATCTGGATGTTTGTCGTACATCCAATGGAGAACAAATTGAACCTTTGTGAAAGGGAAATGTAGAAAGTATACAAAGATTAATGTTCTTGCGTGTGAAAGACATACACTTGTAAGAGCTACTGGCTCCTTTGAAATTAAAAACTTTTCTATTTCCCTATGTTCTGTTCTTCATTCGTGTAGAACACGTAGTCCTGTGAAACAGGATGAATGTTTTTGGAAAACATATAATTTTTTCCGTTCACTGTTGATTATGTTTTGTTTTCCAATGTGGTGCCAGTGTCTAAGGATTGCTTCATCAACCATTCTAGTGCAGTGTGTTAAAACGCAACACGACGAATCCAAACGAAATTGAACATAGCCAATGCTTCGGCATTGAAGTATCGTTTGATCGCCGAGGTTGACAGTAGTTAAGAGCAAAATCAGTGCACCACAAAGTCTTCAGACTTCTTCTGATATTCGATGACTGTGTTCAAAAGGTCAAGGAAATTGACACGATCTCAGTTCCCCACAGTAAGTGCGACCGCCGCCTTCCGTAAAATAGCACATTAGTATACTGTGTTCTTCATTTGACCTGTTTGACCCTTTACTTTGTTCCGCCTGCGATAGTCGAAAAGACTCGAAAAATTCGACATGAGATCTACCTGTCAGTTAATCGTAATCATTGACCGACTCTAGACAGTTACTCAGGTAAGGGGAAAACACTGCATGGGGGCAGAAGAAGATATCAAGTGAAGAAATCATCACCTTTTTCACTCTTCCACTTGCCCAGCTTTGAAATATTCTGCAACCAACACTGCCTGAGAGAATTTCTATGCCGCTAGGTAGACTGGCGGCTCTCTCACAACATTACTTCGTGCGTTTGGAGACTAAATCGTTTTGTGGATGCTTTCCGGCAGCTACGACTGTGGATCTAGCCCTCTCACAGCCACCATTTCACCTTTGGACTTTATGGCGGGCCCCAAGCATTAATTAAAAAATGTTTTTGTGAGGCGTCGCTGCGTCTTGTGGCACTCTTTTCCTGAGTCCACAAAATGGCACGTTCAGAATGTAGTTCACAGCACACTGTCGAGTTCACAGAATTTTTATTATTAAACCCTTGACGTACATCTCAGTACATATTTTACACTCTTTTAAACATATTATGATCTCCCTTTTAACGTTCTCAATCTCGTGACAATATTTTGCTGACTACTCCTATCAGATTGTAAAATGCGAGACATACACCCATGACACTCTGTTCTATTTATCTAATACTTCGTTCACTTCACAGGAACGTACGTGAAAATTTACCTCATGGAGAGCTGCATCAAACCAGTCTCAGGACTGAAGACCACAACAACAACAACAACAACAACAACAACATAGATTATTATATTCCTTCACACGTTCTCAATCTCGTGACAATGTTTTGCTGACTATTCCTATCAGATTTTAACCTCCTACATATACATTTATAACATGTTCTTCTGCGTATCTAATACAGCGTACACTTGGCAGGAACGTACATGAGGATTTACAATTGATGTAGATTCCACAACGTGAAAATCTCTCCAGTCCTACATGCGAATTATCGGAGTGTACCAAGGTCGTAGCCCCAGAGGTTTGCAGGTGTTCCATCACAGCTGTCATAAGATAACTAGTCGATTAGCTGATTGTTTTAGGCCTCACTTTGGCTTCATGCTTTTCTTCTAAATTGTGTCATTGCAGCATACTTACTATCCCCTATGTCCCTAATCGCGCATCAAAAATGATTTACTTTTCTTGTTATTCAGAGGAAAATACTAATAGGAAGTCATCACCCCCCCCCCCCACACACACACACACACACAAAAAGAAAGATCCGAATAATGGCAATACGAAATCCTCTATTCTTTAAAGACTCGAACTCTGACGCGCAAAACAACTCCATTTTTCAGGTTTTAAGCATCTCAATGTTTATTACATCGTATCTCCTGAACTATGTGGGGCCTATGTCTTTTAGGTACATTCCGTGGTACACGTACAGGGCGACAATTATTGAACTATATGAAATAAAACCGTCATGACTTATGAACTATTTGCCTTAGGACGTTCAAACTGCATGGTTCAACGCGGTGAATGTAGGGAATTAGTATGCGCATTCATGGTTTGCTTTAGCGACGGAGCCCACTTTAGTTTTGACGGGTCCGTCAATAAGTAGATTTGGCGCATTTTGGGGACTGAGAACCCATATTTCGCGATCGATAAGGCTCGTCACCATCAACGGGTAGCTGCATGGTGTGCAATGTCTCGTCACGGAATAATCTGCGCGATATTCCATGGTGCCACGGTGACTACAGAACGGTACGTGAAGGTTTTGGAAGATGATTTCATCCTCGTTATCCAGAGTAGCCCTGATTTCGACAAGATGCGGTTCATGCAAGACGAAGATCAACCCCACCGAGGCAGGACAGTGTTTGATGTCCTGGAGGAGCAATATGGGGACCGCATTCTAGATCTGGGACACCCAGAGGCCACTGGCATGGGCCTAGATTGCCGCCGTATTCTCCGAATCGGAACACCGGTGATTAGTTTTTGTGAGGCTATATGAAAGCAAGTTGTACAAAAATAGCCCCGAAACAATTTTTTAGCTAAAAACAGTCATTCAGGAGGTCATGGACAGCATCGATGTTCCAACACTTCAGCTGGTCGGGCAAAATTTCGCTATTCGTCTCTGCCACATCACCGCCAATAATGGCACGCATATCGAACGTGTCATAACCTTCACCCGAATATCTGTAGTGCCGTTTACATGTTGAATAAAGTGTGTTTACTCCGTAGTTAGTAACTAATTTACGTTTTTTTCATATAGCTCAGTAATTGTCACCCTGTAGATACTGCCTGCAGAATTTCTAGCGAATAGAGTTAGTAGGAAAGGAATAAGATGCCTGATGCTGGAAGTTTACTGCCCAAGGTGAAAACACGGGCGTTTCTGCGCGGACAAACTGGGCTCGGCTTGTTGTTGTTGTTGTTGTTGTTGTTGTTATTCCCTTCAGTCCAGAGACTGGTCTGATGTATCTCTCCATGCTACTCTATCCTGTACAAGCTTCTTCACCTCCCAACACCTACTGCAACCTACATCCTTCTGAATCTGCTTAGTGTATTCATCTCTTGGTCTCCCTCTACGATTTTTACCCTCCACGCTGCCCTCCAATACTAAACAGGTGATCCGTTGATGCCTCAGAACATGTAATCAACCCATCTAATCTTGAGCAGTCTTCAGTAGCACCACGTTTCGAAAGCTTCTATTCTCTTCTTATCCACACTATTTATCGACCATGTTTCACTTCCATACATGGCTACTCTCCACACAAATATTTTCAGAAACGACTTCCTGACATTTAAATCTATACCCGATGTTAACAAATTTCTCTTCTTCAGAAACGCTCTCCTTGCCATTGCCAGTATACATTTTATATCCTCTCTACTTCGACCATCATTTGTTAGTTTGCTCCCAAATAACAGAACTCGTTTACTATTTTGTTGTTGTTGTTGTCCTCAGTCCTGAGACTGGTTTGATGCAGCTCTCCATGCTACTCTATCCTGTGAAAGCTTCTTCATCTCCCAGTACCTACTGCAACATACATCCTTCTGAATCTGCTTAGTGTACTCATCTCTCGGTCTCCCTCTACGATTTTTACCCTCCACACTGCCCTCCAATGCTAAGTTTGTGATCCCTTGATGCCTCAAAACATGTCCTACCAACATGTCCTTCTAGTCAAGTTCTGCCACAAACATCTCTTCTCCCCAATCCTATTCAATACCTCCTCATTAGTTACGTGATCTATCCACCTTATCTTCAGTATTCTTCTGTAGCACCACATTTCGAAAGCTTCTATTCTCTTCTTGTCCAAACTAGTTATCGTCCATGTTTCACTTCCATACATAGCTACACTCCAAACAAATACTTTCAGAAACGACTTCCTGATACGTAAATCTATATTCGACGTTAACAAATTTCTCTTCTTCAGAAACGCCTTCCTTGCTATTGCCAGTCTACATTTTATATCCTCTCTACTTCGACCATCATCAGTTATTTTACTTCCTAAATAATAAAATTCCTTTACTACTTTAAGTGTCTCATTTCCTAATCTAATTCCCTCAGCATCACCCGATTTAATTTGACTACTTTCCATTATCCTCGTTTTACTTTTGTTGATGTTCATCTTATATCCTCCTTTCAAGACACTGTCCATTCCGTTCAGCTGCTCTTCCAAGTCCTTTGCCGTCTCTGACAGAATTACAATGTCATCGGCGAACCTCAAAGTTTTTACTTCTTCTCCATGAATTTTAATACCTACTCAAAATTTTTCTTTTTTTTCCTTTACTGCTTGCTCAATATACAGATTGAATACCATCGGGGAGAGGCTACAACCCTGTCTCACTCCTTTCCCAACCACGGCTTCCCTTTCACGCCCCTCGACACTTATGACTGCCATCTGGTTTCTGTACAAATTGTAAATAGCCTTTCGCTCCCTGTATTTTACCCCTGCCACCTTTAGAATTTGAAAAAGAGTATTCCAGTCAACATTGTCAAAAGCTTTCTCTAAGTCTACAAATGCTAGAAAAGTAGGTTTGCCTTTTCTTAATCTTTCTTCTAAGATAAGTCGTAAGGTCAGTATTGCCTCACGTCTTCCAACATTTCTACGGAATCCAAACTGATCCTCCCCGAGGTTCGCATCTACCAGTTTTTCTATTCGTCTGTAAAGAATTCGCGTTAGTATTTTGCAGCTGTGACTTATTAAACTGATAGTTCGGTAATTTTCACATCTGTCAGCACCTGCTTTCTTTGGGATTGGAATTATTATATGCTTCTTGAAGTCTGAGGGTATTTCGCCTGTCTCATACATCTTGCTCACCAGGTGGTAGAGTTTTGTCATGACTGGCTCTCCCAAGGCCGTCAGTAGTTCTAATCGAATGTTGTCTACTCCGGGGGCCTTGTTTCGACTCAGGTCTTTACGTGCTCTGTCAAACTCTTCCGCAGTATCGAATCTCCCATTTCGTCTTCATCTACATCCTCTTCCATTTCCATAATATTGTCCTCAAGTACATCGCTCTTGTATAAACCTTCTATATACTCCTTCAGCCTTTCTGCCTTCCCTTCTTTGCTTAGAACTGGGTTGCCATCTGAGCTCTTGATATTCATACACGAGGTTCTCTTCTCTCCAAAGGTCTCTTTAATTTTCCTGTAGGCAGTATCTATCTTACCCCTAGTGAGATAAGCTTCTACATCCTTACATTTGTCCTCTAGCCATCCCTGATTAGCCATTTTGCACTTCCTGTCGATCTCATTTTTGAGACGTTTGTATTCCTTTTTGCCTGCTTCATTTACTGCATTTTTATATATTCTCCTTTCATCAATTAAACTCAATATTTCTTCTGTTACCCAAGGATGTCTAGCAGCCCTTGTCTTTTTACCTACTTTATCCTCTGCTGCCTTCACTACTTCATCCCTCAGAGCTACCCATTCTTCCTCTACTGTATTTCTTTCCTCTATTCCTGTCAATTGTTCCCTTATGCTCTCCCTGAAACTCTGTACAAGCTCTGGTTCTTTCAGTTTATCCAGGTCCCATCTCCTTAATTTCCCACATTTTTGCAGTTTCTTCAGTTTTAATCTACAGGTCATAACCAATAGATTGTGGTCAGAGTCCACATCTGCCCCTGGAAATGTCTTACAACTTAAAACCTGGTTCCTAAATCTCTGTCTTACCATTATATAATCTATCTGATACCTTTTAGTATCTCCAGAGTTCTTCCACGTATACAACCTTCTCTCATGATTCTTAAACCAAGTGTTAGCTATGATTAAGTTGTGCTCTGTGCAAAATTCTACTAGGCGGCTTCCTCTTTCATTTCTTAGCCCCAATCCATATTCACCTACTATGTTTCCTTCTCTCCCTTTTCCTACACTCGAATTCCAGTCACCCATTACTATTAAATTTTCGTCTCCCTTCACTATCTGAATAATTTCTTTTATTTCATCGTACATTTCTTCAATTTCTTCATCATCTGCAGAGCTAGTTGGCATATAAACTTGTACTACTGTAGTAGGTGTGGGCTTCGTATCTATCTTGGCCACAATAATGCGTTCACTATGCTGTTTGTAGTAGCTTACCCGCATTCCTATTTTCCTATTCATTATTAAACCTATTCCTGCATTACCCCTATTTGATTTTGTGTTTATAACCCTGTAGTCACCTGACCAGAAGTCTTTTTCGTCCTGCCACTGAACTTCACTAATTCCCACTATATCTAACTTTAACCTATCCATTTCCCTTTTTAAATTTTCTAACCTACCTGCCCGATTAAGGGATCTGACATTCCACGCTCCGATCCGTAGAACGCCAGTTTTCTTTCTCCTGATAACGACATCCTCTTGAGTAGTCCCCGCCCGGAGATCCGAATGGGGGACTATTTTACCTCCGGAATATTCCCAAGAGGACGCCATCATCATTTAATCATACAGTAAAGCTGAATGTCCTCGGTAAAAATTACGGCTGTAGTTTCCCCTTGCTTTCAGCCGTTCGCAGTACCAGCACAGCAAGGCCGTTTTGGCTAATGTTGCAAGGCCAGATCAGTCAATCATCCAGACTGTTGCCCCTGCAACTACTGAAAAGGCTGCTGCCCCTCTTCAGGAACCACACGTTTGTCTGGCCTCTCAACAGATACCCCTCCGTTGTGGTTGCACCTACGGTACGGCCATCTGTATCGCTGAGGCACGCAAGCCTCCCCACCAACGGCAAGGTCCATGGTACTACTTTAAGTGTCTTATTTCCTAATCTAATTACCTCAGCATCACATGACTGAATTCGACTACATTCCATCATCCTCATTTTGCTTTTGTTGATGTTCATCTCTTTTCCTCCTTTAAAGACACTGTCCATATCGTTAAACTGCTCTTCCAGGTCATCGGCTTATTGCCAATTATTGCTGATTCAGAAAGTCGTCAGCGAACTGACGACGATGGAAGTCGATATCACAGCACTGGGCCAGTGGTGGACAGAACTTCGCAGGATCCAAATTATCAAAAAATGATTAAAATGGTTCTGAGCACTATGGGAATTAACTTCTGAGGTCATCAGTTCTTTAGAATTACTTAAACCTAACTAACCTAAGGACATCACACACATCCATGTCCGAGACAGGATTCGAACCTGCGACCGTAGCGGTAGCGTGGTTCCAGACTTTAGCGCCTAGAACAGCTCGGCCTCCCCGGCCGGCTCCAAATTATCGACCCAATATTATCTGGAATGCAACAGATTCTATATTGTGAAATCTACACCAGTAGAACTGAACCATGATGAATAAGGCCTCATCAGCTCTATGTTAAATCTTTATTTCTGATCCAAAAAGTTGAGTTCCCCTAGGAGATCCCTGTGGACTCTGCGTTGTAACGATGATGTTAAGCCTCAGTTTTCGTGCATCGGAATGATGTTCCCTTGATTCTATTTTCAATAGGACTACCGACCTTCTGATGGTTAAACACCTTTACACACCTGTAGAATCAATATTGGGCCATCTATTGTTTATCGTTTGGTATAAATTATGAAAGAAATCCGTATCCGTGAAGCGAAACTAGTTGTATCAGAAATAAAGATTTAAATTACATCTGAAGCGGCCTTGTTCATAAAGGTTATTAGGAATTTAAAATACGGCACAGTAGCACACGTGATCTGAACATTATTTTTCCCTGTTATATACAGCTGTTGTTTGTCAATGTAACATCGTTTGGGAAATATAATAATTAGCTAAGTTGTAGTGATATGCAACAATCAGAAAAATGGCCTCTCAATAGCAGTAATTCTCGGATCTTACCGCTTTGTACCAACCATATTTGTGCAGTCTTTTAACAGCACTGTGCAGACGTCGCAGAGAATCGCCGTCGAATCATCTTTAAAGTGTGATAATTACTACTATCGTGTTATTATGTCATGTGTTAGCTAACTGCGTATAGTGGCTGTGCTAAAGAAAATGTGAACTGAGATGGGTATTTCCAGTATAGTGTTATTGTTCATTGCTTATCCACGCCTTGTCGCAAGATGATATGCTATTGTATTGATATATACGTTGTCTTGATTTTTGTATTGTTCTTCCTTTACGTGCTAATTATTTAACATTACCCTGTTGCAGGTCAGTCTAAATTAAATAATTATGAATACTGATTGATTATTAAGAAACCTAAATCGAGGACAGAGTCGCTATTGGGAATATTCGTAACATCTACAATGATTCTTGTACTTCTCAGCAGATTACGATTTAGAACTCTGTCCAAGTGTATGCTTACACATGTACTTGTCGAATAGTTTAATCTGAACGAAGTTGTAGCACATTTGAGTGAATAAAAATTTTTGTCATCCACATCTGTGAGGGACTATCAAACACTTTCTCCTTATACGCATCGGAGTTGCGCTAGGTTGCATACACGCTGCAGCAACACTCTCAAGCAAAACTTTTTCAGTGCTCCTCATATGTGCAATCGGTTGGTTAATCACTTAAACAGCCCCTTTAAAAATTTTAAAAAACTAACGTTATGGTACCGACTAGGATAATGATGGAAAGTGTCCTCGGATGTTTTTCAAAGGAGGAAAGGTATTAAATGTGTTTAGTAGGACGGCTACTGTTTGCTTCAAGGTCCGATCGGTTGCGAATTTCAAAGCACTGTAAAAATCTGATGAATCCCTACACAAGATGTGTGGCGCTTTGTCTACAGTAATATCGTCGATGGCCGCTCGTCAGGCTTTTCAGTGTGTACAGTCAGCACATAAAGATGTCTAGAACAGTATGTCTCCTGTCAACTGTGGAGTGCGTGCTGTCATTCCATGTCTTCGTGATTTGGGGTTCCGCCCCATTTCATGGAACCACATCATGTAACTGTTATGCTTAACAGCAGGCTCCGTCTCCATGATAATGCTCGGCTGCTCACTACAGCTGCGACAAAGAAGCTCCTGTAGAATTTTCGACTGAAGGTGATGCCATACATCCTGGCATTGGCTACCTCTAATTTTCATCTCTTTGCCCACACGGTTCGCTGGCTGAGGACAGCATTTCGGCAGAGACATCGAGTTGCAGAGCAGCTTAGAGAATCGGTGGAAAGCACAGTGGTCTGCCTCGTATGACGCGGGTATTGGAAAGTTTGCACTTCCCTAAGACGATTGTTTAAGTCGGAGAGATGACTATGTAGAGAAGTAGCTGAAACGTTTACCTGAAAGGTGCTCATAAAATATTTTTTTGATTTACACTGTGGTTTCCATTTCGCTACCGATCGGATCTTGGAAAAAATGTTCCTCGTACATCACTATTATGTCGAAAATTGAGGCAAGTCTTCAACGATTTCATCTAACTACTGAAACTCTTTTCTCCTTCAAGGCGATAAAAGACTGTACTCGATAGTGCAAATCGTTGCTGAGAGTGCAAAGTGTCGGTGGAAATCCTGATGTCAATCGTCACTTCCCAAGGAGCCTAGCGTCAGATCGTCATCTGATCCAGTCGCCCCTTCGAGTGAAAGACATGCGACAATGGGTGTTACACTGTGTGGGCTAAGCAGACCCGACAAAGAATTAACAACGTCAAGAAGACACCAATTTCAAACCGCCTCTGTTCTCAAATCGGTGATGAAGACAGGCCACTACTTCATTAACATAATGATCCCGTGGAGGTGGAGGTTGACTGTTGAGCTTTGCCCTCTATTCCCAATAGTCCCAGCATTTTCTACTGGATTAAGAGCCTGAAAATTGGGTGTGCACTATAGGCGCTATATGATGCGTGTGCATACATCAAACCAAAAACTTTTGTATGCGACCCTGTGAACACAACTAGGAAAGCAGCAGTGTTCACAGCACACTCATCATGAAGACGCAGAAGGACGCGCAACAATTAGTCATCGTCGGCCGCGGTGGGTCGCGCGATTCTAGGCGCTTCAGTCTGGAATCTCGCGGCTGCTGCGGTCGCAGGTTCGAATCCTGCCTTGGGAATGGATGTGTGTGATGTTCTAAGGTTAATTAGGTTTAAATAGTTCTACGTCTAGGGCACTGATGACCTCAGATGTTAGGTTCCATAGTGATTAGAGCCATTTGAACCATTTGAACTTAGTCGTGGAGAATATTTATATAAGCATCCTGATCGGTGTTTACCGAAACCTAAAGAGGTGGACGCAAGTCTTGGTACGATAAACACCCACAGGAACCACCTCTGGTCTCAAATAAATGCGTCATTGTGTGACTTCTATGCACATGACCCCTTGTACAATTTGTAATTAGTAAAATTGTAGCTCATCTTATTCTACACATTCCCTGATAGCTATAGTCCACTTTCTCTGTTCAAACTTCATTTGCAGCTGTGAACAATGTTCTTTTTCGGCGTCCACTGCTCCTTTTCGAACTGCAGTGTTGACTCGGAAACAGGCTGAAAATGATCTGAATACACTAACAGCAACAATTGTCATTTGGGAAAGCTGCTTCAGCGTTTGTCGGTTAGGATTCTTTTACGACCACTGTTTATACAATTTAAACTATGCCCACCGTTAATCGACAGCGACTGTTTAAAAAATATGAAATTTTTCTTAATTGTAGCTACATAACAGAATTTGTTGACTTCTTAAACTACATAATTCGGAACATATTTCGAGGTTACAGCTCATCAACAAGCTACAGAGGTAGTACAAAAACGATCAAGACAAGGTTTATATTTTCTTTTTTGGGGGGGCGGGGGGGCGGAGGGGAGAAATGTTCTCTGGGGATCGTGTGGAGAAACAGGAGGGTAATCTAACAAGAGGCGATGTCTCGTGGTAAGATTGTACATTTCTCTGGTACATGTCTTTTTTTTTTTTTTAAAAAATAATGACTCACTGTTTTCTTATGAAGTGCCACATAAGGAGACAGCCGTGTGACAAGAACAATGTAAATGATTATTTAATGCATTTTCCATGTGAATAGCAAATCAGTATACAATGAGACATCGCCTCTTGTTAGGCCTGCTTTATCTTTTCCATAGGATACCCAGACAACACGTCAACAAATTTTGTTGCTGGCCAAGGTACTCAAAAAAATTCACTAATTTTACGCAGTCTTAAAGGGCTGTGAATGGTATACCATTCCATTTAAACTATTGGACAGTCCACGTTGACAGACCAAGGTAATAAAAAGTGTCTGCCTGGTTTCGTAGTCATTGTCATTTACAAGACAGCTTTCTGAATCTATAGGTTACATAACATTTCTCTTCAAAGTCCTTCATACCTCGACGTTTAGATCCATCTGATGGGATACCCTTCAACACTAGTGACCCTGGATGACTTTTGATCTGGTGGGATATTCAGCCATTCAACGACAACAATGGAACCCTGAAGAATATCCCAGTAGGGTGATCGAAACGTAGAGCTTCGAAGTAATTTGAAGGGTGATTTGATGCGTCTCCTTAACTCAGAGTTTCTCATCAGGCTGGGTAACTTCATTCAAGGTATCGTCATGAGCACCTCCAATCGCAGCTGCTTCTTTCTGTTATTCGTCCGTGCCTTCCGATGGACCCATCTTACTGGTCTGTTTCCGTACAGTTCAGTGGTACATAGTCTACATTCCAATCAACTGTCACGAGTTACGTCAGCCGTTTAGTGTCACATGGCTTCTTTGTAACAGTTACACAGCAGCTACAGTGCTCGAAAATGTATAGTGTACTCTATTAAGGGTGTGGCTAACGTTTAGTCTTTTGAACTCATTTTCTCGGCAGGAGCGTAAGCGCACTTATTAAAAGAAGCAAACAAACTGTTGTCAATACAGACCATACTGAAATATGAAATTTTGACTCAGAAGGTATGTGGCTACAAATTGCGTTAGGTTAATTCGTTATCTGTTTAATTAAATAAAGAAAGAAACCTTTTAGGCGCATAAATCGCTGAGCGAGTATCGCGTAATATCCTCTGATAGAGAAAGGTCCTCTTAACAGATGTTCGCTTCCTAATCGTCCTGCATTCAGTAATGACATAATTACAGAAATCAATGTTTTTCTTTAAGCCAATGAAAGCATGGTACCAGAATGTCAACTTTCGGAATTATTCTCTCTTTCACGTATGCTTAATAGCAACCATTTACAAAGATGCTCTGTACCAGTTGGTCGTTTACCGAAGAAAATCAGTCTTTCACTATATGGGAAGACAACTCTGACCCAAGATACTTTGTTGACTAAAGGTGTGAGCCAGTAGTGGAAGTAATCCAATGCGGCTGCGAGATCTTGGCATTGTTGTCTGTGTGAACGACACAAAGAACTGTAGTCTCCTCCAGCCTGTGTTTCTTGTAGGTCTTCCGTAAGTGGCTGTGGCTATTGTTGTCATACTTTTCCTGTGGACGACCAGTGTAGTAACTTGGTCTGAAGTTTTTTTTCTGGTGGCCATTCTTATGCTAAGAGTTCTAAGAGTTGCATAAATATGATGAGATTGCAAATTTAAATTTGGAAGCTTGTCGTAATATTCCCTTGCAACCTATTTGTGGTTGACAGAAAAAGTCAGGAAGCTGCATAGTATTCACATATGTATTGAAACGAATGGTATGGATAATAATTATATTGCATTGTAAATATTAAAAAATGAGCTTATATTAGTGATTGACATTTGTTCGTTATCATAAGTATTCCATACAATCACAGTTGAAAAGATACTACATAAATAAAAAACTCAGAATAAAAAGCAGAAAATATTTGCTCCGTACGCATCGATAGGCCATTTTCACTTTCTGAATTGCTGAAAACTACTTTCTACAACACCGGTCTAGGTGGCGTAGTGGTTAGCACAATAGACTCGTATTCTGGTGGACGACAACTCAGATCCGCGACCGGCCATCCTGATTTAGGTTTTCCGTGACTTCCCTAAATCGCTTCAGAAAAATGCTTTGACAAAGGGCACGGCTGATTTCCTTCCCCGTCCTTCCCTAATCCGAGCCTCTGCTCCGTCTCTAACGACCTCGTTGTCGACAGGACGGTAAACACTGATCTCCTCCCTCACTTCGTACCTCTCCTTTTACTTTAGTTTTATCTTAGCCTTGCAATTTCACAGGAGGATAACAAGTCACTTTAAGATGGTGGACCATCTAATTATCACAACCGTGGCCGGTGGCTGACATGGACAAAGATCGACAGCATCATTGGTTGGAGGCTAATGATGGAATCATTTGTAATATCTTTTGATTGAAATGGATACATATATACACTAAAACGATCGGCGTTTAATCTCCTCTTGGCTGCTGGTAGCTGGCTATTATGAGCAGGACAAAAAGATGACTGCACGCGTATTGCGTTCGGTGACTGAACGCAAAAAGCTTTCGGTCATTACGTCAGCTCAAATGACCTGCCGGCTTCACAGATCCATAATACAACAGCAAAAGTAACATAATTATTCGCACTGAGAGCAAGTAGATTCAAAATAACGACGATAGTTTTATGCATGGATGACATTTAATTACTTTAAGCCAGCGAATAATGTATTTTAAACACGGCTTACATAGCATATATGATCGCGACGACAGACTACCGAAGAAAGTCTAAACAAGAGTGAGTGTGTCCGTTCTATTACGTAAAAACAAGAAAAAAGTCTTTACTTAGTTCTGTTTTAGCGACTGACCATTGCAGTATGGGTGATAGTCAATAAATTTCCAGTACGATGATACCGAATTCTTTCGTTACCACATTACATTGAAAAACTAGTCAATGTGTGAGATCTTCTCTTCTTCCTTCAAAAGAAAGCATTTCACTGATTGTTCGAATCCCAGAAAATTCTGTTTTTTTGTTTTTTTTTAATACATAATAATATGATGAGAAACGAAGTTGAAGATTTTTAAAGGTAGCAAAATGTAGAGTTTTGACACCTTTGATACCGTGCTGACGACACTGATCCCAGACAGGATCATGCTGACAAGAAGTTATATTGGGATTAATGCATTAATCAAATTATAACTAGTATAAAATAGTAAACTTTATAATAGTGGCCTTAGATTTGTTAAGTCATCAGCAGCAGCGTATTAAAACACCAAGTATTGTAAAATCAGTGCCTTCTCGTCACGGGCTCCCAGACTATTAGCTTTCATTATATGTAGTACAGAATCGGTTTTTATTAGTCCATATGAATAGTAAGCACATCGGGTACATCACATTCTCGTTTATTTAAATGATTCCAAGATCTTCTAGTGCATCTAGAATTGTTGTTTGTTCAACTGCTTTTCATATAGTGGCGCTGTATACAACATGAAGTACGACCAGACAATTATATTCCTTCCTGTATGAATAATTATAGTCTGATTCGTAATAACGATACTCTGAAGCTTCTACAGTTTATTTCAGCTCCTGACCCACTGGTGAACTCATGTTTGATTATATGACTCTTGCTTGTCATTGTAGGTATTTTGCACTTCGTAGTTAACATTGAGTATGAACTTCCTCACAAAAAAATGGTTCAAATGGCTCTGAGCACTATGGGACTCAACTGCTGTGGTCATCAGTCCCCTAGAACTTAGAACTACTTAAACCTAACTAACCTAAGGACATCACACACATCCATGCCCGAGGCAGGATTCGAACCTGCGACCGTAGCAGTCGCACGGTTCCGGACTGCGCGCCTAGAACCGCGAGACCACCGCAGCCGGCAACTTCCTCACATCTTCTGCATTCAGCTGGAATGTTAGTCAATGAGAGCCACAGCTGCAATCTGACGGTGTGGAGATCCCATGAGCCGTTGCTGTTGATCATATTATGTTCTACGTGATTGTCAGTATTTATATGTCACGTTATGTACAGAAAGGTTTTAGGTTATCAGACAGAGCCGCAATTGGACATCAAACATGTTTCGCATGTAAAGTGGATCATACATACATTGTTTGGATAAGGGTATGAAACTGCTAGAAGTAAGTGTGATCATAAAAATTAACGAACTAATCATTTACGCCCACTGTTTTTTATCTGGCTCAAAGTAAGCGCTAACTATTCCTGAATATGTTTTCAAAATACGGAGTGATGAGAAAATGCCGCACTTGGATCGGAATGCGATTTATCATGCAGATTCAAGACGAAAGTTTATGTAGCAGAATCAGATCGGGTGCATTTTGAAAACCCATTTATGAAAACGAGTAGATGCATCACTGTTACATTGTGCAGCACATCAGACTGTGCAGAGCGACATGTATCACCCCACCCTTCCGGATCAGCCGCTGTAGCTCAGTGGAATCATGGATGACGATGTCCATCAACTGACTTGTGCTGCCGACAGTGACGTCTGGAAATTTGGCCGACAGTTCGTTGCCTGTTACCTCCGCGTTCCACCAGATTCGATTGACCCATGGACTTTTATCCGTCCTGGGGATACTTATCCCCCCCCCCCCCCCCCATCAAAAATCATGCGATTGTATGGGTAAAGGGATGGACGATCACGTAAATGTGTAATGATGGCGACAAACACGCTTTGACTTCTGGCAGTACTTACAAACTGCCCACAGTGAAGTTGAGCACCGACCGCGCTACCGCACCCTCTTCGCCAATTACCTACGCGCGATCTTTACGTCACCCCCGCGCAGCTGGATGGTGCCACACGCCGACAACACTCCCCTCCCACCCCGACCCCCTGCTGACAACAGAGACTCTCCACGCTACTTTCTATAAACCTACAGTGGAGTAGGCGTATGGACACGCGCCTCCTATCTTTTATGCTTTATACCGGAGCACGCTAGTTATTCCCCCAACTCTACTGTCTATTGCTTCACACCTCTTAGGTTAGATCAGTATTATAATTAGTATTTTCCTACATATTGTTGGTAAAAACAAAAAAAAAAATGCTCGCCCTGTTCGAGTGTAATGTCTCGTGCTATTTCCGGCGGAAGGATGGCATTTCTGTTATATTTACGCTGTAGCCGGTAATAATAAAAAAAGCTACTTTGAGGGAGTGGTTCAGGGATGGGAGGGGGGGAGGCATCGCAGCCAGGCTTCGGGTTTCGACCCTGTCCGCCTTGTCTCCAGCTGCTCGGAACTGACCACTCTACTCTTTATAAAAAGAATAAAGAAAGTGAATAGACCGCTGGGACATGAAACACACATCCACCGTGAAGCTTTGGCTCGAATATTCGTCAGGTTAGTTTTTTATTTCTTTAACATCCGTTCTCTAATTCTTTTAGCTTATAATCAGGTAATCACTAATTCACATAACAATAGCCTATCACATGACAGTGGGCTCCATTAAACTGCATTAATGTGTGTACTAACCCACTATGCATGACTATAAGTGGTTTTGTCAAGTTCACGTAAGGTGATGAATACGTCGATACCCTTTTGGTGCTGAGTGTATCCGATAACGAGGCTGCTGCTGCTGGTGCTGGTGCGTACGCTGCACGGTACCACCAAAAGCACCACTCTAATAACAATTTTTTTCGATACCTGAAGCAACACCTTCGGGAAACCCGTAATCGTCGTCCACAAGTAATAGATAGAGGTCGTCCAAGGACTAGACATATTCAAAAAACAGAGGATTTGATTCTTGAAAACTTTAACCAATGACATCGGTGGAGCACCCGTGATACTGCAAAGGAGTTCCAGGTATCTCAGAGACTCATCGTTAAGTGTTGCACGATGAAGTACTGCATCCATATAACCACACGTTATCTCAACGCCAGCGGCTAGATCACCGCAATCGACGAGTAGTTTGGTGACTGTCTTTTGCACCAAATGGGATGTAATGAACTTACCACAAATACCGTGATATTGACTGACGAAACTGGTGAAAGTGATTCCAACCTCCACAATAGCTATTATAGATAGGAACACAACCCACATATCACCCATGAACATGGCTTTCAGGCACGCTTTGGCATAAACTTATGGACGGGAGACGTGGGAGGAGTGCTTTTTGGTCCTCACGTATTGCCGGACAATTCGAATACACCGCTGCATCGTACTTTTCCTTGCAGTACTTTACCTGACGCATTAAAAACGTTCCATTTGGGGTTCAGTAACAGCTACGGTTTCAACACGATGGCGTACGGTCATTTTGGGAATGAATGTGCGTAACTATTTAAATGAAGCGTTTCCAGGGTGATGAACTGGACGTGGATGTCTAATAATCTGGCGTCCGCGTTCCCCGGACCTTCATACCTTAGTTCTTCATTTGTCAACATAGTTAACGGAAGAAGTTTATAGTTCTCCACCTATGGACGTAAGCGAGCTAATAGCTCGGTTCATCGCACTTCGGCAATGGTGGATGTAGGTAGTAGTGCAGAGCCCAACCACAGAATGATTCAGCGAGTGGCGTAGTGTATGGAAACGCAAGCTGTTCGCTTTCAACATCTTCTCTAAAGTGAATATTGCTCGTACGTGCACGTACCAGCATTGTGAAAATGATCTTTGACGTCAAATGTACAGAATGGAATTACTGTGCGTAGCACAATGTGCAATCTGTTTTAGACTACCTATTGTATTTATCTACATCCTATTGACTCCATTTGTGTCATAGACGAAAGAAAGAGGTCGTTTACAAGACATTATGGCCGCGTACCTAATTGCCCGTATTTCCACCTTTGGCACAGACAACACCAGCGACGCGTCGTGGTATGATCGCAATAAGGCCTTACAGGTCGCTGCAGGGAATCAGCGCAAAATTTGCACGCACAAGTTACATAGTTCCCCGTAAATTCCGGGTACGGGACGATGAGCTCTGGCTCCACGTTCGATCACATCCCAAATGTCTTCGATCGGGTTCAGACCTGGTGAGTTGGGGGGCCAGCACCTCAATTGGAACTCACCACTGTGATCCTCGAACAACTTCATCACACTCCTCGCCTTGTGACATGTCGCATTACCTTGTTTAAAAATGCTACTGGCGTCGGGAAACGTGATGGTCATGAACTGATGTACGTGGTCTGCAACCAGTGTAGGATACTCCTTGGGCGTTATGGTGCTTTGGACTAACTCCACAGGACGTGAAAGTTCCCCAGAGCATAATGGAGCAGCCGGCAGCTTGTCTCCGTCCCGCAGTACAGATGTCAAGGAGCTGTTCCTCTGGAAGACGACGGATTCAGTCTCCCCCATCGGTAAGATGAAGAAAATGTCGGCATTCATCAGACTATGCATCAGTGATAGTTGCGGATGTCGTGGTGTTAATATTCGCACGTGCTTGGGTCGTCCGCCGCGGAGGTCCATCGTTACGAGTGTAGAATGCACTGTGTGTTCAAAACCACTTGTAATACGTTCAGCAAAGAAGTCTGATGTTAGTTCCACCACAGTTCGCCGCCTCTAATGTTTTACCACTCTTCCCAGCCTACGACGCCTAATATCTTTAATGACCAGTGGCCCCCTAACCCCCTGTGTTGAAGACACGCACCAAAGCACTCCTCGAACACTCGACAAGTCGTGCAGTTTCCGAAATTCTGGTGCCGAGCCTTTGGGCCATCACATGTGCCCTCGGTTAAACTCAGGTAGATTGCTAGCCATCCCCAGTGTACACACAGACAGCACGTTGACTAATACCATGTGAACCGTCTGTGTCTGACGATCAGTCATTCTTCGCCAGCTGACGCTGCTATTGCCTGGACGGGTTTATGTCGATAGTAGGTCGGTGGTAGTTCCGGCTGTTTAGCGTAAATGCGGATGTCGCTCTGTCTACTACGCTTTCACAATTTAACTGCTGGACAGATTTTGGTAAAATTTGCTGTAGAGATAGCCTCAACATAGGCTACTTTAGAAAGTTCGTAGTACATCATTTTTACTGATTTCAAGAAAGTAACGCGAAATATGGATCACTCAAATGGAAAAGGTATTACTCTTTGACTTCTGAACTTTATATTTGTGAAAATTCTTTTATTGTTTGGCGTATTGCACATAATACTATTCAATGCTCATAAAATGCTCTAAGTATTTAATCCATACTTCCACACTAATATCAGCCGCAAGCCGTTATGTGTCTCTTATAATTTCTCTGTTGCACTCAGATTTGCGTACCCAGCTTGTAAGCATACGGTTAGCATTGCTGTTTCTCGCTCCTGGCATCAGTTATCGCCCATGTCGTTTTTTTCTGGCTGGCTGGTGTTGTAGTCATCATCATCGTCGTGGTAGACACCAAAGTGTAGTCAAATAAAAGGTCTCGCACCAGACCCCCGAACGTCCCTGCTTGGGCCTTGCGTCCAGTTAAGCCACACGCATATTTAATTTCATTTCGCTGATACGCTAGCGCACCCGAGGGTACCATCTACAATACAACGGAAATGCAGTCCTCAACATGCTTAATCCATGCCAATCTGTACTTCCACCCTAATATTATTAACGCGAAAGTAACTCTGTTAGTATGTCTGTTACGTTTTCGCGATTAAACCGCTGAACCGCTGCCGAAGAAATTTGTAGCGGAGGTAGCTTGAACCCTGATGAAGAAGGTAGACTATTTCACAATCATTGTAGTACAAAATATTTCTTGCGGAATGAAATTTTCTCTCCTCAACGGATGTGCGCTAATCTGAAACTTAGTGTCAGATTAAAACTGTGAGCTGGATCGAAACTCGAACTCGGGACCTTCGTTTTTTGCTAGCAAGTGCTCTACCGACTGAGCTACCCATGCACGACTCGCGAATCCTTCTCACAGCTGTACTTAAGCCATCACTTCGTCTCCTACCTTCCAGACGTATGTAGGAGATCTTACAGACCTGTGTAGGAGACGATGTACTAGTGGAAGCAGTGAGAACGGTTCGTGAGTCGTGCTTGGGTAGCTTAGATGGCATCAGTGCAGACCGTGCTCGGTCGTCCACGCTACTGCGCATGGGGAATGTTTGTTTATTCCACGTCACCGCGCTTATCGTTCGAACAACCTGTAATGGCCAACACTCTTAAGTCCACCTTTTCAAATGAATACGCACGACTCAAAGTACTGGCCGTCGAATGCTTCCTAAGTGGAGATCATGACTTCAGACGCTGCCCACAACGAGGTAATTCGACGGCTGCGCCAACGTTGGCAACGTCGGACACGTGGATATTGACCACACAAGACATGGCCTTCGAACGATCATTGTATTTCGAGGTGAATGAAGATGAAGTCATCGCGGAGCTAAGCTCGTAAGGAGAAGTCCACAGTCACGTAGCTGAGAGATGGGCACTGTTTACGACATATCCGGTTTTTAATGGTGTGAGATAAGTCCGAATAGATCTCAAACGGCACCTCTCATCGTAAATTTTTATAGGCGGCTGCCATGTAGTTGACAGTACGACGGACAACCTCGGTGTTCCGGTTGTGAGAAAGACGGCCACGTCCGTAATGCATGCCTGCGTCGCAGCATACACAACTACGGCACGAAGATATGAACAGTGACCAAACTAAAACCTCCCTTCCAGTCATCTATGCGGCGACAGTGCACGACCAGGCGCTACAAGACGCAGTTCCTGAGCGTCATAGTACCTTGCCACCGGCAGTGCAGCCCGCGAACATTACTTACAACCGGACGCATGCCCGGTCCATAAGGATATCAGAGAGAGTCTCATGGTGACTGAAGACCACTTCATAGCACCCTCGGCTCTTATAACGAAACGACATGAATGTCTTCCTTCCTCAGACAATGATACACATTGCCGGAAACAAAAGTCGCCAAAAGGAAGGGGAAAAGAAACGCCGTGAGCCATCAGACTCTGTCACTGAGCCACCTTCGCAGGACGAAGAGGTGGCGCATAAATCTGACGGAATACACGATAACTCTTTCTTCACTGCCATCGAGACGCGTCCTCCACAAGACGGTGAGCCGTCCAACAGAGATCGTGAGCAAGACCAACGGCCAGAAGATATAGAACACAGCACACCCGTCGTCGCTGAAGCAACTGAACTTAACGGCCAGTGCTGCCACTTCTCACCAATGTTGAAACTGACGGTTCGTTTTCATGGGCGGATGACGGGGGTTTACCACCTCTACTCGATGCGGAAATTACATCTGTTCCTCTGTTAGGCCAACACTAAATTGGAGGATGTTTCTACGACGACTGCTGCGACCACCAAGGCAATGTTCACCAGCTGTAATCACATCGACAGCACGGATCCCCCAGCAGGCATACCAAATTGCTACATCAGCACCAATAATATCGGCTCCCATGTTAAACTTCAACAGCTCCGTGACAAGCTAAGAGCAGCGGATATCGACATCGCCCAACTACAAGAACTGAGGACAGCGACTCGGCCCGGGTCTTATGGATGCGAGATGGAACACATAGGTACAGCTATCCTCCTCCGAGAAGTGACGGCAGTTTCCGATGTCGCATATTTCCCAATGGTGTGGGGGGTGGACATAACAGTTGAGGGAATCAGAATCATAAATCTCTACCCCCTAATCGGGCACGTATAAACGGAGGGATCGCTCTCAGTTGTTCGCCTTTCTTCCTCGGCCGATGCGATCACCTCATCAAGGGTCGATATTTCAGCTGTGTTCTCGAATACGAATACGAATACCCACACTTCACCCCATGTCCGGATCTTCGCTTCTTTGCCCACCACCTTCGTCTCGTCGACACTTGGAGAGTGGTACACAGCGACCGTCCGCCAGCCCGTCAGCCTCATTCCGCCAGCATATTCGATAGCATTTATATCTCTGACGCTCTAAAAACTCATTCTTCTCGACGCGGAACGTAGGATGTCTGCCTCTTCGGATCATAACATCTACATCTGTGCCATCAATCTACGTAGACAATCTATATGGCGCAGTGCAGGACCTTGGAAACGCAACGTCACACTACTGTGAGACGATTATAGGTTTTAAATGTCTCCCTCTTTGTGAGTCTTGAAGCCTCTCTGGAGGCGAAAGAGACATCTGACTCTAAGCGTATAAAATGCGACGGATTTGTGACTGTTCTAATGTCTCTGCACCTCTTAAGGCAGCTGACATTCTTCTTCCAAGTTCCACCGAGCGAGGTGGCGCAGTGGTTAGCACACTGGACTCGCATTCGGGAGGACGACGGTTCAACCCCGTCTCCGGCCATCCTGATTTAGGTTTTTCGTGATTTCCCTAAATCGTTTCAGGCAAATGCCGGGATGGTTCCTTTGAAAGGGCACGGCCGATTTCCTTCCCAATCCTTCCCTAACCCGAGCTTCTGCTCCGTCTCTAATGACCTCGTTGTCGACGGGACGTTAAACACTAACAACCTCCAACTTCCTGCGGACATGAGATTGCTCTGAGGTTCGTTGGACTCGAGTAATTTTCCTAGCTTGAGCTTTCTTAGAACTATGTGTTAAATCAGAGTTACGTTTGGAAAGCATATATTAAGAGTTTCAAATAAGGTTCCTAGGGTTAATATTGGACTATTTTTTTGTTTTATCTCAACCAAAACTGTCCAGCTATTCCAGGTGGAGTGGGAACTCAATATCATAAACTACTCGCACAATAATATTGGATTTGCAGTGTCACGGAGTAATTTGTAGAGACTAAGTGTAGCCGACAATAGCTCCACCGTCGTCTGGATCCCACTCACGCATACAGTATTTAAAATCGTTAATAATACTCAAGAACATACAACTTTCTAAACTAGCCTAGGGTCTTCCTCAACACTCGCTACCTTCGTACCAAATATTATCGGAATGGGTTCAGCTGTAGAGTCGTCAAAACATACGGTGGACATACCACCCAATAAAATCATTTTCACAAATGTGATAAATTTCAAAATCGAAAAAGCAACGAGCTTTTCCAAAGTGTAAATATTTTTCCATAATTTGCGTAACATTCTTCAATCAATAAATATCTTGAAACATCCTGACAGATTAAAACTGTGTGCCAGACCGAAACTCGAACTCGGGCCCTTTGCCTTTCGTGATCAAGTGCTCTACCACATTTTTTAATGTGCTTCATATGGTCTATTTTTGAGGTAAAGAATAATGTCTTCCTTGTAGACGACAAAATAAAAAACACCTAGAATATGAGCAAAATATCGTAGGTAATGAGGAAACAAATAAACGGCTCTATTGCTGAAAACTAAAAGACGAAGTTCTTTATTAAATAAACAATATTTTTTGAAAACGTAAATAAGTATACTTTCCCAACATCGTTATTTTTTTTAGGAGAGCGCATGATAAAGAAAAGAAATGGACTGCAGATACAGAGCTATCCATGAATAAACGCGCGTGAGTAAAAAAAAAAAAAAATTAAAATATGAAGAGAAAAGAGAAATTAAAGGATTTAGGAAGACTTGCAGTACCATGCTCCAATTTGTCGCGCTGTCAAAACAAAGTCCATTCCATCGTTGATCATTGGAAAGGGTACGTGGGATCGTCCAGTCTTGGCGGGCACGTTTGGTCGAGATTCCGGCTGCGAGATGGGTTGGCGAAAATACTCTGAGAGTATTGGGTTAGATAGAGCAGCAATCAGTCGTAGAATTAAGTTGCTTTAATATGACATTTATAGTCACAACGTAGATTAGATTTCCACTCTTTTTTTCTTCTTCTTTATTGTTATTTTAAAGCCTGTACAACAGGCAGGCTGTCAGCAACGTTCTATGCTGCTCTTCAGCCATAGGACACACAATGAGAAAAAAAAGAAAGATTACACATAGATTACAGAACGGTGGGCAAGAAAACAGTTGACACAGAAAGACAAACACGGAGCCGTTCACACTCGACGATAATCCACACTTCAAACTGTTGACACAACACACAAATACTGAATACGGTGATGGCACAGGTGAACGATGGAGTGTGACGGTGAACACTGAACACTAAACACGACGGCACACACGAGACACTGATGGTGATGATCTCCGGCGCGCGAAAGTCCACGTAGCGTGTGCGAGTCCAGACCTGCCAAAAGGGGGAGAAGGGCGAGGGGGGGAAGAGGGGAGAACAAAGACGCCAATGGCTGAGGAGATGGGAGGAGGAGAAGGACAGGGGAGGGGAAGCCTGGGGTGGAGTGGGGAGAAAGGGAGGAGGGAGGGAGGGTGCCAAAAGGAACAGACACAGGAAGAGGAAAGGAGGATCAAAGTTGGTAGGAGGGGTATATGGAGGGGAGGAGAACATCATCAGGGAGGGGAAGCTGGCGGAAGCCGTCTTGGGAGAGGGTTAGGAGGGTGGAGAGATGGAGACCAGATGGGACGTGGGAATACAGGCACGGCAGCGGGTGGGGGTGGGAGAGGATGGGCGAGACAAGTGGGTGGAGAGGGTAGAGTTTGCGGGAGGTGTACAGGATCTGTATCCTTTCAAGGAAAAGGAGGAGGTGGGGGAAAGGAATGAGATCGTACAGGATCCGCGTGGGGGAGGGGAGACAGATGCGATAGGTGAGGAGGAGAGCATGGCGTTCAAGGATTTGAAGGGATTTATAAAAGGTAGGGGGGTGGAGATCCAGGCCGGATGGGCGTAGCAAAGGATAGGGCAGATAATGGATTTATAGGTGTGGATGATGGTAGAGGGGTCCAGACCCCACGTATGGCCCGAAAGGTGCTTGAGGAGACGGAGTCGGGAGTGTGCCTTGGCTTGGATTGTCCGGAGATGGGGGGGGGGGGGGGGTCCAGGAGAGGCGACGGTCGAGGATGACGCCAAGGTACTTGAGGGTGGGACTGAGGGCGATAGGACTGCCATAGATGGTGAGAGAGAAATCAAGGAGGCGGAAGGAAGGGGTGGTTTTGCCTACAATGATCGCCTGGGTTTTGGTGGGATTGACCTTGAGCAACCTTATACCTAGTTTCCAGTTTCCTCCCTGTCTGACCTACGTAACATGCTCCACAATCAGGACTATCAATTTTATAAACGCCATATGAAACAAGTACATTTTTTGCATCTACAGTATGTTGTAAGATAGATCCTACATTATTTGTTGTTCCAAAGGGTACTTTCATTTTGTATTTTCTGAAAATCTATACAATTCTCATGCTCATTTCCCCATAGCAAGGCAAGGTGACAAACTTTGTACTTTCTTTTGGTATCAGGGTATTTATCTCATTACCATACTTTTTCCTCTACATTCCTATGTATCATATCGACATATGCGTTAGGATAATTATTCACTTTAGCGATACATCTTATAGTTGCCATTTCACTGCCGTGTTTTTCTTTTGACAACTGAATGGCAAATAGACGATTAATGGTTAAATTAAGAAACGCCTTTTTATGTTGAATTGGATGGTTTGATGTGTAGTCTAGAATACCATCTGTGCATGGTTTTTTTGCGTAAGATACCAAATGTGTGCCTACCATTCTTTCTCTCGATTGATAAATCTAGAAAACTTATGGAGCCATTTATCTCAATTTCACCAGCAAACTTTATTGATTCATGCCAACAACTGAAAGTGGATAGTATGTTGTCAATTACTTCTTCATTCCCTTTTACTAACAACAGTGTATCATTTACGTATCTATAATAATATACAATTTTTTCTGACCATAATGGGTTTTCTGTAAAGAATTTGTTCTCAAGATGGTTTATAAACATATCCGCTAGTATGCCAGATATTGAGCTCCCCATAATAAAACCGTTTTTTTTGTTTTTTTTTTTTTAGAAAAGACTGTACCATTAAATTTAAAATAGTTAAATTCCAAAATTAGCTTCAATAACCCAATAAACTCCTCAATTCGCCTTTTTGAATGCCTATTTTGCTCTAGTAAATTTCAAAAGATTACCTGTATAGTTTCGTCTATAGGTATGTTAATATATAAGTTTACAATGTCTAGAGAGACCAATTTCATTTAATCCGTTATAGGTGTATTTCTAATTTTCTTCACTAACTCAGTACTGTTTTTTATAGAGAATTGGCTGAAGAATTTGTAATTGGTTTTAAGGAACCGCAGACACTTTTTGACGACCTTTTAAAATGGACTGTCTGTGCTGTTTAGCACTGGACATATTGGGTAGCTGGGTTTGTGTACTTCTATTTGTGCCCTAAGTGTGGGTATCAGTGGCTTCATAACCTTCAGCATTTGTACTTCTCTTGGTGGTATTTTCTCACTACATGTTTTTAATTTCTCAAGTAGCTTTCTCTGTGCTTTTGTCATCAGTCTACTGACTGGTTTGATGCGTCCCGCCACGAATTCCTTTCCTGTGCTAACCTCTTCATCTCAGAGTAGCACGTGCAACCTACGTCCTCAATTATTTACTTGACGTATTCCAATCTCTGTCTTCCTCTACAGTTTTTGCCCTCTACAGCTCCCTCTAGCACCAACGAAGTCATTCCCTCATGTCTTAGCAGATGTCCTATCATCCTGTCCCTTCTCCTTATGAGTGTTTTCCACATATTCCTTTCCTCTCCGATTCTGCGTAGAACCTCCTCATTCCTTACCTTATCAGTCCACCGAATTTTCAACATTCGTCTATAGCACCACATCTCAAATGCTTCGATTCTCTTCTGTTCCGGTTTTCCCACAGTCCATGTTTCACTACCATATAATGCTGTACTCCAGACATACATCCTCAGAAATTTCTTCCTCAAATTAAGGCCGGTATTTGATATTAGTAGACTTCTCTTGGCCAGAAATGCCTTTTTTGCATAGCAAGTCTGCTTTTGATGTCCTCCTTGCTCCGTCCGTCATTGGTTATTTTACTGCCTATGTAGCAGAATTCCTTAACTTCATTGACTTCGTGACCATCAATCCTGATGTTAAGTTTCTCGCTGTTCTGATTTCTACTACTTCTCATTACCTTCCTCTTTCTCCGATTTACTCTCAAACCATACTGTGTACTCATTAGACTGTTCATTCCGTTCAGCAAATCATTTAATTCTTCTTCACTTTCAATCAGGATAGCAATGTCATCAGCGAATCGTATCATTGATATCCTTTCACCTTGTATTTTAATTCCACTCCTGAACCTTTCATTTGTTTCCATCATTGCTTCCTCGATGTACAGATTGAAGAGTAGGGGCGAAAGGCTACAGCCTTGTCTTACTCCCTTCTTAATACGAGCACTTCGTTCTTGATCGTCCACTCTTATTATTCCCTCTTGGTTGTTGTACATATTGTATATGGCCAGTCTCTCCCTACAGCTTACCCCTACTTTTTTCAGAATCTTGAACAGCTTGCACCATTTTATATTGTCGAACGCTTTTTCCAGGTCGACAAATCCTATGAACGTGTCTTGATTTTTCTTTAGCCTTGCTTCCATTATTAGCCGTAACGTAGAATTGCCTATTTCGTACCTTTACTTTTCCTAAAGCCAAACTGGTCGTCACCTAGCGCATTCTCAATTTTCTTTTCCATTCTTCTGTATATTATTCTTGTAAGCAGCTTCGATGCATGAGCTGTCAAGCGGATTGTGCGATAATTCTTGCACTTGTCAGCTCTTGCCGTCTTCGGAATTGTGTGGATGATGCTTTTCCGAAAGTCAGATGGTATGTCGCCAAACTCATATATTCTACACACCAACGTGAATAGTCGTTTTGTTGCCACTTCCCCTAATGATTTTAGAAATTCTGATGGAATGTTATCTATCCCTTCTGTCTCATTTGACCGTAAGTCCTCCAAAGCTCTTTTAAATTCCAATTCTAATATTGGATCCCCTATCACTTCTAAATCGACTTCTGTTTTTTCTTCTATCACGTCAGACAAATCTTCACCCTCATAGAGGCTTTCAATGTATTCTTTCCACCTATCTGCTCTCTCCTCTGCATTTAACAGTGGAATTCCCATTGCACTCTTAATGTTACCACCGTTGCTTTTAATGTCACCAAAGGTTATTTTGACTTTCCTGTATGCTGAGTCTGTCCTTCCGAGAATCATATCTTTTTCGATGTCTTCACATTTTTCCTGCAGCCATTTCGTCTTAGCTTTCCTGCACTTCCTATTTATTTCATTCCTCAGCGACTTGTATTTCTGTATTCCTGATTTTCCCGGAACATGTTTGTACTTCCTCCTTTCATCAATCAACTGAAGTATTTATTCTGTTACCCATGGTTTCTTCGCAGCTACCTTATTTGTACCTATGTTTTCCTTCCCAACTTCTGTGATGGCCCTTTTTAGAGACGTCCATTCCTCTTCAACTGTGTTCCCTTCTGCGCTATTCCTTATTGCTGTATCTATAGCGTTAGAGAACTTCAAACGTATCTCGTCATTCCTTAGAACTTCCGTATACCTCTTCTTAGCGTATTGATTCTTCCTGACTAATGTCTTGAACTTCAGCCTACTCTTCATCACTACTATATTGTGATCTGAGTCTATGTCTGCTCCTGGGTACGCCTTACAACCCAGTATCTGATTTTGGAATCTTTGTCTGACCATGATGTAATATAATTGAAATCTTCCCGTATCTCCCGGCCTTTTCCAAGTATACCTCCTCCTCTTGTGATTCTTGAACAGGGTATTCGCTATTACTAGCTGAAACTTGTTACAGAACTCAATTAGTTTTTCTCCTCTTTCATTCCTTGTCCCAAGCCCATATTCTCCTGTAACCTTTTCTTCTACTCCTTCCCCTACAACTGCATTCCATTCGCCCATGACTATTAGATTTTCATCCCCCTTTACATACTGCGTTACCCTTTC
Source organism: Schistocerca gregaria (assembly GCF_023897955.1). Taxonomy (NCBI): domain Eukaryota; kingdom Metazoa; phylum Arthropoda; class Insecta; order Orthoptera; family Acrididae; genus Schistocerca; species Schistocerca gregaria. The sequence goes on from NC_064921.1 coordinate 137,553,099, forward strand.
GATATCCTCATACACTTTCTCTATCTGTTCATCTTCATCTTGCGACGTCGGCATGTATACCTGAACTATCGTTGTCGGTGTTGGTCTGCTGTCGATTTTGATTATAACAACCCGGTCACTGAACTGTTCACAGTAACACACCCTCTGCCCTACCTTCCTATTCATAACGAATCCTACACCTGGTATACCATTTTCAGCTGCTGTTGATATTACCCGATACTCATCTGACCAGAAATCCTTGTCTTCCTTCCACTTCACTTCACTGTCCCCTACTATATCTAGATTGAGCCTTTGCATTTCCATTTTCAGATTTTCTAGTTTCCCTACCACGTTCAAGCTTCTGACATTCCACGCCCCGACTCGTAGAACATTATCCTTTCGTTGATTATTCAATCTTTTTCTCATGGTAACGTCCCCATTGGCAGTCCCCTCCCGGAGATCCGAATGGGGGACTATTCCGGAATCTTTTGCCAATGGAGAGATCATCATGACACTTCTTCAATTACAGGCCACATGTCCTGTGGATACACGTTACGTCTCTTTAATGCAGTGGTTTCCATTGCCTTCTGCACCCTCATGTCGTTGATCATAGCTGATTCTTCCGCCTTTAGGGGCAGTTTCCCACCCCTAGGACAAGAGAGTGCCCTGAATCTCTATCCGCTCCTCCGCCCTCTTTGACAAGACCGTTGGCAGAATGAGGCTGACTTCTTATGCCGGAAGTCTTCGACCGGCAATGCTGATTATTTATCAAAATTTAGGCAGTGGTGGGGATCGAACCCGGAACCGAAGATGTTTAGATTATTAATCAAAGGAGCTACCCCTAAACCACGTATCTAGCCTCTTCCAACGTTACATAGCTTTTAGTCTTTTCTATGTTATTGTCCTCAAAGAATTTTATAGTTTTTGCAGTATATTCCTCTTTGGTTATGATAACCGTAGTACCTCCTTTGTCCGCTTTTGTGACTATGGCCCCACCCTCTTTAAGTTTATTATTAATACTTCCAACGATCCTACTTTCAGTAATTGAATTAGGAACAGTTTTGTGTGTTTCATTCACAATAATGTTATTAATCGCTAGACAAATCGTATTCTGTTCAAATTTTGGTAACTTTAAGAAATTTACCGCTTATTTTGTCTTAATTATTGTGTCTTTGATAGCCCTACAATGTATTCTCCTGCTTACATTGTATTTCATGCCGTTATTAAGCAATCCCATTTCTTTTTAATCAAACATTATGTCAGTCAAATTCATTACTCTTGGAAAAAAAATTAAATCCTGAATCACATTCATTATTGTTAGTCACTGTAACCATACTTTCTAATCTCTTAATTTTTTTGTATGTCTTTGTACTATTTGTTGTACCACTTTGTCTAATATATGGTATCACTAATCACTTGTTTTTTCACAAACAAAGCCCTAATTTCGTTTCTCATTATCATCACTTCACATTTACGCCTACTTCGTCCCATTCTTCTATTTGTGTTCTTGCGGTTGAACTGTGATTATACATACCTTGGTGCAAGATTTTTTGAGATACACGTTTTTTTGAACGTTATATGCCGGTTGGTGACCGCCAGCACTATCTTGAATTTCTTGTATCTGTAAAAAACAGTGCTTGCCCAGCTAGGCAGAATCTTCATCACGTTGGCCTCCATGGGGTGGTTGCAGGCAACGACTGTGGTTTTATTGGGTTAGATAGAGCAGACACACCGGCCACTAAGTGCGACATATTGAAATGATGCTTCCAAGCACTACTAGCGCCAATATAGTGCATTTTGTAAATAAAGTTCACGTTATATCTTTTGTCAAGTAACAACAAATTAAGTTAAGACGGTTCCCAACACGACAAAATATACAATATTTCCTACAACGTACTTCACGTAGGTAGCCATATCAGTTTTATAATTAATTTTAGCTAATACCTAGAATGACATTTTCACTCTGCAGCGGAGTGTGCGCTGATATGAAACTTTCTGGCAGATTAAAACTGTGTGCCCAACCGAAACTCGAACTCGGGACCTTTGTCCATCGCAAGCAAGTGCTCTACCAACTGAGCTACCGAAGCACGACTCACGCCCGGTACTCACAGCTTTACTTCTGCCAGTATCCGTCTCCTACCTTCCAAACTTTACAGAAGCTCTTCTGCGAACCTTGCAGAACTAGCGCTCCTGAAAGAAAGGATATTGCAGAGACATGGCTTAGCCACAGCCTGGGGGATGTTTCCAGAATGAGATTTTCACTCTGCAGCGGAGTGTGCGCTGATATGTCATCGCCTAGTTCTACAAGGTTCGCAGAAGAGCTTCTGTAAAGTTTGGAAGGTAGGAGACGGATACTGGCAGAAGTAAAGCTGTGAGTACCGGGCGTGAGTCGTGCTTCGGTAGCTCAATTGATACAGTTCCGCTTGGGACGCGACAGCGACCGGACGTGTCGGTACTTCCGCGTAGTCGTAGCGCCGCAAGCCGTGTTTATAATAATTCTTGGATTGTGACCTGTGATATTCTCAGTGTTTCTTCACTTCCGTCGTATACAAACTTCTTAATTTACTCACAGCGGTCCCGACCGCTCATAAAGTGCAGTTATGGCTCCCAGTGTACCTCGTAAGAACACCCTGTGTTTTGCATTTGAGAAATCTTCCAGGAATGTGCAACCGAGTTCTCTAGAAATCCATGACTGGATAGTAGATATTATTGGCATCACATCCGATCAGGTCCACACAGCATATTATGACATGGCGGAATACTGTTTGTTTGTGAAGTTTTTAGACCAGATACAACTGGAGAAAATTTTGGTGAACACTGGTGGGAAAGCAGAGTTCCGACATCGTGATCAGTCGGTAAGTACAGTTTCAATAACTAACGCTGACATTGAGTATAAACAAGTGCGAGTGTTCAATTGGCCACCTGAAGTTGAGAATTGTTTTCTTAGAGATGTCCTCGCCAAATACGGAGACACCCGACAGATTAGAAACGAAAAATGGTCGAGCCGTCACAAACTCCAATGTTATAGTGGGGTTCGTTCAGTTGACATGGCCGTTAAAGTCAATATCCCATCCTATATAATGGTTTGTGGTTATAAGGCTCATGTCATTTACGAGGGGCAAGTAGGCACTTGTTTTATCTGTAACACTAGTGGCCATTTACGAGAGGATTGCCCACGGCGAGTTGTCGTACTTCGAAACAATCTGCAACAACGACAGAGATTAACATTGGCTGATGTCCTAACTCAAAATCAGACGCCTTCTGTGACTGACTCCCAACCGAGTGCATCTGTGTCAGAGGACAACGATCTCGGTGACAGCACCTTCCCACCCTTGCCTCAAAAACCCGTGGCCAGTCACCCCTTAGTCACCGGTGTTGCATTATCTGTCGATAACAAACGACGACGTACTATAAGTGACGGTAGTGGTTCCGGCGACTAGGTAGTAAAACATCAAACCGATGACTCGGAGACACGGGCCCTCACACAGGACACGCATGTGTCGGGTGGCGGAGTCACGACCCGCCAAATTCCCATTCATCCACCCGACGCAGAAACTGTCAATACGAGTGCAGCCGAGAGTTTACAGCAATCCGTTCCGATGCCGCTTGCCGACTCGCCGCAGGTGGCCAACACACAAGAGGCGGCAGTCAGTCTACTGCAACTCGTAGACACGGCGGATGAAGCACGCGGTGCAGAGCATGAAATAAACAGCCACCACCTCGAAACTGCTTCCAAACAACACGAGGACCCGGACAGCTGTATACAAACAGCCAGTGCGGCTCCAAGCAAACACAGTGGGCCTACTGAAGCCGCATCTTCGGACTTGCCGTCACCCGTTCCGAAGCAAGGACATTCACATACTGCTTACAGCCATGACTCGCCGACTCCGCCGTCTTCAATGACACTTCGGACGACTTTGTGACGGCAAAATAAAGTTAAACCAAAGGACTCTGTGGCTGGAAGTAACTCAAAAAGTAAAGTTAGCGCGAAAACTGATACAAAACCTGCGTATGTAGGTTCGAAGTCCAGCGGTGAGATGGACTGGGCTTCCTACGCTTCCCATCACCCACAAGTGTCGGACGATCATGAGTCAAGCTTATAAGTTTTTGTCCCTGAACATAAATAGAGTTAGGACAGATTTAAAATTAGCAACGCTACGGCAGTTTATCTATGAGTCCGAAGCTGATATAGTTCTGTTACAGGAAGTGTCCATTTTAAGTTTTCATGTATCAGGATTTGCAACAATCGTAAACACCGTGGCGGACGGGGGTACAGGTACGGCCATTCTATCACTAGACACCATCCCAGTGAGCAATATAGAAATGTTGGACTCCGGTAGAGGCATAGCTTGCCAAATTTTTGACGTCACCCTCGTCAATATCTATGCTCCATCAGGAACGACCTTAAAATCAGAAAGAGCTAACTTCTTCAAACAAGACATCATATACTTGCTACGCCGCAACCCAACCCAGTTGATAATTAGTGGTGATTTCAACTGTGTGATCCACAGGAAAGACCAATCGCCAAACTTTAATTACTGTAGGGAACTACATGATCTGGTGCGTCACCTGCAGCTGAAGGATGCGTGGGAACTAAATTTTCCTACCCTGGTAAGGTACACGTACCTGACCACCGCCGCATGTAGCCGTCTAGACCGTTTGTACATCTCTGAGAACATTTGCCAACATGTTCTGGACGCCGATGTCATTCCGGCTAGCTTCTCCGACCATTGCGCCGTCTGTGTCACGATAAATCTGGCCAAACAGCATACTAAATGGCATAGTATTCCGTGGATCCTAAACGTTTCTATTCTCGCCGATGCCTTGCTACAAGAAGTCATCTCCACGACATGGGCGGACTGTCTCAAGCAATGCTGCAGATATCCAAGCAAGATAGCCTGGTGGAATGCTGTGGTCAAATGGAAAATGCGATTATCCTTAAGAAACTACAGTTGGCAACGGGCGCAAGATGTCAAACGCACGATTGATTTTTACCAAACAGTTTTGCGAGAGTTGTATGCGACTACGACACCAACCAACACACAGCTGACGACCATCAAACAAATAAAGGCGAAGCTTATAGGCATAAAGCGAACGCAGCTCGAAGGACTGAAGATCAGATCTAAAGCAAAATCGCTTCAAGAGGACGAACTTGCATCGTTGTATCACCTCATGAAGCACTGTGCCCATCGCAAGCGAGCTTTTATCGGGGAGCTGGACACAGATGATGGACTCCGTTTGACCCGACAGAGTGATATTCGTACTGCAGTTTACCGGTACTTCACGGATCTGTACTCGCAATGCGATACATATGGTGATGACGGCGGCGATATCGTGAGTGCTCTGCCCACCGTAGTCACGTCTGCGGACAACTCGGCGATCGTACACGATTTTGCTCCAAACGAAATCCTTGAACTGATTTCTGGCTCGCCATCGAATAAATCCCCTGGCCCTGATGGTTTGCCACGGGAATTTTATGTGCGCTTCTGGCCCATAATCGGACACGCATTTACAGATGTTCTCAATGAAGTGATGCGAGGGAGTGACGTGCTGGCCGAAATGAAGGAAGGCCGAATTGTATTGATACCAAAAATCAAACACCGAAAAACCATAGATAACTTCCGACCTATTACTTTACTTAATTTTGATTACAAAACCTTCGCCAGAGCACTCAGCAGCAGATTGTCTCCGTTAATGAAGCAAGTGATTCACAGCCATCAATCCTGCATCCTTGGTCGCACTATTATGACGCCCCTTTCGGAATATGGAGATGTAATAGCCATAGAGTCAGTCACTAACGTGAATCTCGCATTGCTGTTTATCGACTTTTGCAAGGCTTTTGATCGCGTCCGCCACGAGTACCTCCTACAGCTACTGCAGCGTTGTGGTTTCGAGCAACGGGTTATAAATGTCGTGCAACATTTCGTCACGGGCATTACAACCAGAATCAGCGTAAATGGACAGCTTACTCAACCCATCGAGGTCCAAAGAGGAGTACCGCAGGGGAGCCCTCTCTCCATGATGTTATTTGTTTTGTCGCTCGAGCCGCTCTTACTCTCTATTCATGACAAACTTGCAGGCCTTTCGATCGCCGGGACGTCCTTCGTGGTTCGTGCTTACGCCGACGACGTCGGAGTGTTATTGCGCAACGACGGAGACATCTCAACAATCAAGACCGCGGTAGACGAGTACTGTCGTGGTTTCCGGTGCTAAAATCAACGCCGGTAAATGCACCTTTGTCAACATTCGAGGATTCGACGCAGTAAATATACCTTGGGCGAAGCGTGTCGAAACCCACACCACTCTGGGGATGATTATAGACAAATGCCCGCTAAAAATGAATGCAAAAAATTGGAAGCAGGTCACCAATAAAATGCAAGGTGCTATCTATGAAAACAATTGGCGGTCCGTTAACATACTCCAACGCATACGACTCCTCAGCGGTTATATATTCAGTAAAGCGTTCTATATGGCACAACTATTTCCAGTCCCCAAGATGCAGGCCAAACACGTGATGAAACTCTCTAATAGATTTATCTGGCAAGGGCATCTATTCAAAGTGAAATACACCACGCTGACGTCTTCCAGACAGGCCGGCGGACTAAACATGCCTGACATTAACCGAAAGTGTACTGCTTCATATATTAAACGAATCACCCATTTGTTGGACAAGGAACCTCTCAGCGTAACCAGTTGGCTCTTCCGAACCTTACAACCCACCGATATGCATCCACCCATTGATGTAGGTAAAATACATTACAAATTACGACATGTCAAGCAGTTTTTTTTTGAAGTAAGTTATATTGATGGACATTATTTAACGCTGGATTTACCGACGACGCGCCTGTTATTAAAATGATGGACATCTCATATAGTCCGGAATCCCATTGAACTTAAATACCCGAGTGTTCATTGGAAGGCAGTTTGGGTCAACGTAAGTTTAACTGTCCACACTGCTGAAGTGGCGTCCACGTGGTATAAACGATGTTATACCCACTAATGAAAGGTTGCATAGAATCGGTTTAAGTGACAGTGATAAATGCGTCCGCTGTGGTTTAGTCGACACCTTACGCCATCGCTTCACTTGTGGCGGTCATCTCACTAACTGGAAATGGGTGCAGCAGAGACTGGGCCTGATTACCCGCAGCAGCCCAGCCAGCCACTGCACCGACATCCTGCTCTGGCCGGACACGAAACATTTTCTCGCCACCAAGAACAACACCGTGATGTGGATGTTAGGACAGGTTGTGACATATTTCATCATCCACAATAGTGAAGATAATCTCAGTAGTTTCGAGGCCCACATGAGAACGGCACACTGGAAGATGAAACGTTGCCCAAATTTCAGGAAGATGTTTGCTAACATGTTAGACATAATTTTTGAAAAACGAGGCGTAGGGTAATTCTCGATGCCGGTAAGCACACAAATCACATGCAAGACTATGTAGCGAACAAAATACACAACGAATAAGGGGTTATACCAGATCCTAGGACTACTTCCGACTTCTCATTGATGTTATAAACTTCATTATGACGTTTTCATTAATTTATGTTCCTGTGCATCTCTTGTTATCCGTTTGTGTGCCCCAAATGACTTTGAGCTTTGGACGGTTATGAATCAAAAGAAGAACTGTCAACCCAGTTAAGACAATCAATTATATATATGTTTGTGTTTCGGTTCTACGACTCTGACTGGACTAAAGAGGCTATTTTCAGTTTACTATAATGTTCTATTTTGTAAGCTTACAAATGGCACTATATTGAAATGTATTCTTCAGTCTACTGTAGGATACATTTCGTGTTGAATCAGTTCCAGCACTTCAATATTAGTTTTTGTGCTTATGTACGTATATGGTTGTTTTAATAAAGGAAAAAGAAACAGTTGGTAGAGCACTTGCCCGCGAAAGGCAAAGGTCCCTAGTTCGAGTCTCGGTTGGGCACACAGTTTTAATCTGCCAGAAACTTGCCAATACCTATCTCTCCATCGTGTTAGCATCAAATCTTGGAAGGTTCTGCAGAATACGCCACCTGCTCGTGGTTAAAAATGCGTTGAGCTTCTTTGAGACGGTCCGTAGAGCGCTGTAGTAGAAATCCGTTGTCTGGTGATTCGGCATGGATCTGCCACAATGTTTCAAGGTGCCTTGGAGGGCCGGTTTTGCCCACAGTACCATCACTGCAGTGTATCCTCGTAATACATGATGCATTTAATACAAGCGTGCCAATTGTCGGTGACCTTTTGTCGAAAATCACAGTTTCACAGTACGAAAAATAGAGAGCGTTACTTTACACGTGGAACGTGGGAGGGTTTTCGTGAGGCTTCATTTGATTCTGATCTATTATCTGATTGTCTTAATCATAAATTAATCATCATAGGCGGTGGGTCAAAAATGTAGGTACTATAAAGCATTAAAATGAAAGGGATAAACCGTTAGAAAGCGTTGCTCTGGTGGTAAAATCTCACATTGAGTACTCGATGAGCCAGAGGAACCCGTAAAATCTCTACTTCTGTACGAGTTTAACACATCGAGGCGTGTTTAAATAAAATTAGAAAACATAATCATGCCTTCAGATTCGACATACAGCAAAATAATAGAAACACATGTATTATGTACCTATATACCGGCACTGCATAAATTTAATACACGTACGTCTCTACACCACTATATAGACATATTGTAAAATCACCAGCTTGCTTACTCACCATCGGTCATATCAAAACGTTTGATATGCGTGCGAAGCAGCGGGAAACAGCTGGTGTTCCGATGAAGATAAAACTAACGCAAAGAAATAAAGAAGACTGGGCACCGTGGAGGTGTAAATTGGATACGACTTGTTACTTTAACTGAATAACAGTAATTGGCGTGAACTTGAACATCCGTTCCTAACAGTATTGCCTCGTCTCACTTGTTTTTTTCTTTTAATCCTCATTTAGTTTATTGCCATTCGTTACATTTGTTCGGGGCGCACGTCCCATGACATCCGTTCAAGTTTTCGACGATCCATTCACTTAGTTTTTTATTTACATAGGTCAGCTGACCTTCTGACCGTACACGCTGAGCTACCTTGCCGGCGGTCTCATTGAGCTAATGGGACAGCTCCGCCACTGTGCAGAGTTCATGCTCCCTGTTCTTGGTCACTCCACACTCGGTTACAGAGCGTGTTTTTTAAATCACATTTCTGCTAAATTTGTTACGGGAAGAGTTTTTGCTAGCTACGCTTTGGTCTTGAATTGGAATGAGGCGTCGCGTGCCAACCGCCATGTGGAGCATTTTCTTTTTCACCCTGTATAGTCAGATGTCGTCAAAGAACGTTTCTTGTGTGTAAAGTTTATGAATTATGTGTGAAGGAGCATATCTTCAAGGCAGTTTTTAAGAAGACATACCCTTTCATAGTCATAATAATACACAAGAGAACAGTATGCTTACACCATGTCAGGTCATTAAGGAAAAGTCACCCTGCTCAGAGATTTATGCAGAAAGACAGGACACCGAGTATGGGAAGGAAACAAATGCCTGCTGTACGTTTTGGGAGCTGTACTGCGTGGGTGCGAAAGGCGGAGACACGATTCTGGAGCTGCATGGCGATTTACAGCCACAACCCGCCGCAGACGCCAGACACACTCTCCCCCCCCCCCCCCTCCCTCTCCATCCATCCCCACCAGGGGGCCCAGCAGATGTCGCGCACCTCCCAATCATTGCGAGATCAGGCGGCGGGCCGTCACGGGCAGAGCACACACCCCGCCACGGCGGCTTCAGCTCGCTGTATAAGCGCACATTACAGCTAACAGCCAATTCAGAACTTCTGAAACTCCAATTTTACTGCCGCCGCGAGGAGTTCTTTTATGGATAAAGTTGAAGCAACGGCCGACTGCGCCAAGACGTTTCAATCCCTGTCCCGATTCAGTTAGCTCACATTTCCTCACTCTGTAACTTCTCCCGAACATGCATTCTCTTTGGCGGGGCTTAGCGTTTAACGAATTAGACTAAGTGTGTAACTTCTGCGCGCACTTCTTTTTTCCTTTAATCATTTTTGTCGAATTTCGGAACGATGTAAAATAATACACTACTGGCCATTAAAATTGATACACCACGAAGATAACGTGTTACAGACTCGAAATTTAACCGACAGGAGGAAGATGCTGTGAAATGTAAATGATTAGCTTTTCAGAACATTCACTCAAGTTTGGCACCGGTGGTGACACCTACAATGTGCTAACATGAGGAAAGTTTCCAACTGATTTCTCATACATAAACGGCAGTTGACCGGAGTTGCCCGGTAAACGTTGTTGTGATGCCTCGTGTAAGGAGAAGAAATGCGCACCATCATGTTTCCCACTTTGATAAAGGACCGCTTGTAGCCTATCGCGATTGCGGTTTATCGTTTCGCGACATTGCTGCTCGCGTTGGTCAAGATACAATGATGGTTAGCAGATTTTGGACTCGGTGGGTTCAGGAGGGTAATACGGAAGGCCGTGATGGATCCCAACGGACTCATATCACTAGCAGTCGAGATGACAGGAATTTCATCCTCATGGCTGTAGCGGATCGTGCAGCCACTTCTCGATCCCTGAGTCAACAGATGGGGAAGATCGCAAGACAACCACCATCTGTACGAACAGTTCGATGACGTTTGTAGCAGCATGGACCATCAGCTTGGAAACCATGGCTGCGGTTACCCTTGACGCTGCATCACAGACAGGAAGGCCTGCGATGGTCTACTCAACGACGAACCTGGGCGCTCGAATGGCAAAACGTCATTTTTTCGGATGACTCCAGCTTTTGTTTACAGCATCATAATGGTCGCTTCCGTGTTTGGCGACATCGCGGTGAACGTGCATTGGAAGCGTGTATTCGTCATCGCCATACTGGCGTATCACCCGGTGTGATTGTATGGGGTGCCATTGGTTACACGTCTCAGCCACCTCTTCTTTGCATCCACGGCACTTTGAACTGTGGAAGTTACATTTCAGATGTGTTACGACCCGTGGCTCTACCCTTCATTAAATCCCTGCGATACCTGACATTTCAGCACGATAATGCACGACCGCATGTTGCAGGCCCTGCATGGGCCTTTCTGGATACAGAAAATGTTCGAGTGCTGCCCTGGCCAGCACATTCTCCAGATCTCTCACCAACTGAAAACGTCTGGTCAATGGTGGCCGAGCAATTGGCTCGTTACAATATGCCAGGAACTAGTCTTGATGATCTGTGATATCGTGTTGAAGCTGCATGGGCAGTTGTACCTGTACACGCCATCCAAGCTCTGACTCAATGCCCAGGGGTATCAAGGCCGTTATTACGGCGAGAGGTGGTTGTTCTGGGTACTGATTTCTCAAGATCTATGAACCCAAATTTCGTGAAAATGTAGTCACATGTCAGTTCTAGTATAATATATTTTTCCAATGAATACCCATTTATCATCTGCAGTTCTTCTTGGTGTAGCAATTTTAATGGCCTGTAGTGTATTATTTTCTATGTTGGTAAGAACTATAAAAATTTCGAACTGATTTAAGCCGACTACGTTCTCATCAGCACCGCGAATAAACTTTAGATGAATTTCATTTATTTTGCGATAAAATTCCATGGAACTATCGAGTACCATGTTGTGTTAGTTATGTCCTGATGTTCCATAAATCATACCTTCATGCTGATACAGTACCTCACACAGTCTGCTTAAACTCGACAGGAATCCAGAAAATAGTGATCAACTTGGTTTTAAAAAACGCATAAGAAAAGCGACTGAAATTGTGCAACAGCCTGCCATAATTAATCGTGACGATGGATACAGACGTCCTAACGTGTGGACTTCCACCAATAGTCAACTTATGGGCTGACAGCGTTATCAGTTCTGCCCCAACGTTCGCACAATAGTGGTTACCTCCACTATTGCAAGAACAAGGGAATACTGGATGAGGGTAGCTGAATGTCTGTGAATGATCACCTTTTAAGCTATTTCTATCAAAGCTGAAATGTAATATTTTTATGTTTTTGTCGTAGGTATGTTGTTGTGGCATTTTGTTAGATTACGTTGTATAATCACTCACAATGAATCAAAACCCTTCTTTTAACATAGGAACAGTTCAGCTATCACAGAATTCACATTAATAAATACTGATACAACTGTCAAAAACGAACGAAAGGATTCCTTTAATTTTCATTGTGATGATATTACACCTAATATTTTTCAGATAATATTCCAGTAAACTTTGATTTTATTGTCCTGTGCTTGGACCACCAATTACTACTCTCAGGTACCATAGCTAATTAAAGTTTAAAAGTATGAGAGTAGTAAGAAACGAAACTTTATTTATTGGTGCTGGTACGGTTTTCTTTATAGCAGCACCGGTCTGTGGAGTGGAAGCGACTGAGAGTTTTGGATGAACAGTCAAATCGTGTTAGGAGTAAAAACGCAGATTTTTTTATTGGTGGCTGAGAACACTGTACTGAATAACATTATATCAGCATATACCTCATTTGTGGACTGATAATTATAGCTGTTAGGAATAACTGTTTTCATTTCAGCTAGTAGCTCCAAGTACCTCAAGCAAGAGGAAGCCACTATTGCCTATTTTTCCGTGCACAGCAGGTCACGTGTTGAAAGGAGGACACTTGGACACAAAACGCTTGCCTCTATAGTGACAGGAGTACTCCAAGTAGCGGTCAGTTACTCCGTGCAGAAAACATCAGGTAGTACATTATGTGACATGCTTTCGGGCAGACTATTAGACACAGAAAAATCATCTAACACGCTGAAGTGGATATATCTTAAAATTGCAGTTGTACCCCTAACACCACGTGCATATCGGTTGTAACTAAATTACGTCTGCAAACGTTGGAAACCTATAATGCAGTCAAAGACGGTGATATTTAGGATAGGAATTCATGTACGGGAACACAGATTTCTCTCTACATGCAAAAATCCCAAATACAAGTAGAGTATTACGTACGTCATTCACTGACCACTTGTTCCCCCATATCCACTAAAGATTTGTCTCCATCCCATTCATTTGAGTTTGTGATATGCCCAGAGTGTATTGTAGCTGCTGACGCCTGACTGGACCACATTTCCTTTCACATGTGATACCTGCCACTTACTTACAACTCCTTGACGCTGTATTACATAGGCTTTTGGAAGGTGTGCCGCTTGTGATAATACAATGTTTGGAGCACTGTACCATCGATTTGTTCGCGCCACGTAACACATGGAATGTAGGTAGCTGCAGGTTTGTGATAACGTTTAGATATGGTAAAATGAATTTTATATTTTTTTGTTGCAACTATAATACTGGAAGAAATGTTTGTGTTTATTTCTGTTTCATGATACGAGCTGGGGTGTGGCAGTCGCGGAAAAAAGGTCTTCCCGTCCTCACCTCGTCAGAGTTAACTTCCATCAGAAACGTCACATTGACAGTCTAATTCCAAAGAAGACGTCCCGAAGCGACTCGCCCAACTCTGCCATAATAATGGGAAAAAAGAAGAATGTTACAAACTGAAAAAGATTTTGTATGAAATTCGTATTGTAAAGATCGCGAGATTCACGAATGGGTGCAAAGTTAGTCATTCACACTCTTAATGTTTGATACGTGGGTATTTATAACTGTATGATTTCACTGTAATAAAGTGGATAGAAAGTGAAGTTATTAATTTGGAAGCGTTTGTTCGAAAAGTTTATATGAAGATAATTGTTATGAAGTGAGTCCGAGTGGAATATATTGTGGATTAACTGAATTTGATTTTTTAAAGCTGAAGCGAGCTTCATGAAACTAGAGATCAGATTTTCGGGATAATGCTATATTTGGAATATTGAATATACGGACGTGATATTTTATGGACTATACTTCACGGCCATTGGGATGCTGAGATTTTCTTTTGCAGACATACAAAAGATAAATTACAATTCATAGCCTAGCAGAAACGAAGGTTCATGAAATTACGGGCGAATTAAGTTTTCAAGTGACAGCTATAAATCAACAGACGAAGATCATCTTTGTACTTGAAGCGCAGCTGCAGCATACGAAGATGCTAAATTCTCTGCATATTGTAATTACTTTAATTGCAGTTCTAAAGTGGAAAGTCATAATAATTATGGAAAAACATACTTTGTAACTAATCCAAAATCCATTTATTCTTTAAAAGTGAAATTTCGTGAGTCTGTGTATGTTTTAGTGAAAAATCCTAAACTGTGGCAACATTAAATGTAATTAGGACCAAAGATCAATTGCTGTGGAAATTTGCAGAAAGTGAATATCTTTGGGTTGCTATGTCTACGAAATAATAAACTGGAACATGATAAGAAAATTTTTATAATCCTGAATACTAATAACCTACTACTACCAATGCGCATGCGCCGTCGACGATCGACCGCTAAAACTGAACCTGGATATTGATTACATCTTCGGAACTATACAGTGTACGGCAGCTACAACATGTGCTTTTCTTTATTGCAGTAGCATATCGTAACTGAGAGGTAGCACCTTTTTGTCAGCTAGCAAGAAAAGTTGCCGGGTAAGTGTACGCTGCACGTTTATCAAATAATGTGACTCCAGCGCTATGGTGCAGCATCGTATTCTTCATGGGTCATCAGAGATCATATGGACCAATGATTTGCGCAAAACTGGGTAGATTGTGGTGCCCTGATTCATTGGTCTGTATATTCTCCCAACTTAAACTTGGTAAACTAACGCTAATCGGAAAAGTGTCATGACTGGTAAAAGAATCCGTACAAGTCCCCGATTCAGATCTCCAACAATGGACTACCAAAGTGAATGTGACCATGAGGAACAGGTTGAATAACCAACAAGGGGGTAACGTTCTATGAGTAAGGGAGTGGAATGTTGGAACTTTGAATGTGTTAGCGAAACTAGAAAATCTTTAAAGGGAAAGGCAGAGACTCGATATAGTGGGGTCAGTGAAGTGAAATGGAAAGAAGACAAGGATTTCTGGTCAGACACGCATAGGGCAAAGTCAGTAGCCGCAGAAAACGGTATAATGAAAGTTGGATTCGTTATGAATAGGACATTAGGGCAGAGAATGAGTTACTGTGAACAATTAAATGATAGTGTTGCTCTTATCAGAATAGAGAGCGAACCAACACCCACACAACAGTTATACACGCCGACGTCGCTGTCAGAAGATGAAGAGGCAGACAAAGTATATAAGAATACTGAATGGATAAGTCAGTATGTAAAGGGAGATCAGTAGTCATGAGGGACTAGAATGCATTTGTAGGGGACGAAGCACAAGAAAGGGTTACAGAAGACTGTGAGCTTGGCAGTAGGGACTGCGATACTGAATAAATGAGTAAGCTATTCAGTTGAAGATGAATGGACATATCTTAAGGGCAATCACAGAATCTGAAATAAATAAGGAAATTAAAGGAAGGTAGCTGGGAAAGACGATGTATAACAGAATAAATACTTCAGTTGACTGACAATATAACGAAGTACAAAATGTGCTGGGTAATTCGGGAATACACCAACACAAGTCACTTAGGAACGAAATAATTAGCAACTGCAGGGAAGCTAAGGCGAAAGGGCTGCATGAAAACCTTGAAAGAATCGGAAAAGAAATCTTTCTTCGAGCCACTGAGTCAGCATACAGGAAAGTCAAATATCCTTCTGTAAAATTAAAAGGAAGGGTGGTAACATTAAGAGTGAAATAGGAATTCCGCTATGAAATGGGGATGAGAGAGTATATTGAAGGCCTCTATGGCAGGGAAGACTTGTCTGATAACGTAATTGAAGGAGAAATGGGAGTCGGCAAGAAGAATTTAAAAGACCTCTGGACGACTTAAGGTTAAATAGAGGCAGAAGGGAGGGTTAATATTCCATCGGAATTTCTAAAGACGTTGATTTGTTAACCCGGAAATGGTGCAAAATGTTAAAAACAGGAGTACGCTATAGGGAAAGACGGTGAGTTGCCAACTGGACAATAACCTAGAGGGAACAATAAGGCTGGAAGACCAAGAATGGAGCGCTTATATTAAAGAGGTGTAAGACCGGTATGTAGTCTTTCACCCTTACCGTTGAATCTACAAATATAAATGAAAGAAGCAAAAACGAGAATAAAAGGATGGTTCAGATTTAAAAGAGTGTGAGACATGGATGTAGCCTTTCACTCCTACTGTTGAATCTATACATCAAAGAAGCAATGACGGAAATAAAAGAAAGATTCAAGAGTGATATGAATATTCAGAATGACAAAGTTAAGGATTTCTGCTAACTTGGCGGCAAAAAAACATATAATGGATAGAGCAAGGTGGACATACAAAGCGACTAGCTCTGTAAAAATAGAGAAATCATTGCCAAGAGAAGTCTAGTATCAAAGGTAGGACTTAAGTTGAGGAAGAAATTTCTGAGAAATTACGTTTGGAGCACAGCATTGTATGGTAGGAAAACATGGACTGTGGGAAAACTGGAACAGAAGAGAATCGATGCATTTGGGATGCTGAAAATTTAGTGGACTGATAAGGAATGAGGGAGTTCTCTGCAGAATTGGCGAAGAAAGGAGTATTTGGGAAACACTGACAAGGAGGGGGGACAGGATGATAGGATATTTGTTAAGATTTCAAAGAATAACTTCCGTGGTACTAGAGGAAATTAGAGAGGTTAAAATCTGTCAAGGAAGGCATAGATTGGAATACATCTAGCAAATAATTGAGGACGCCTATTGAAAGTGCTGCTCTGAGATGAAAAACTTGGTACAGGGAAGGAATTCATGGCAAGCTGCACCAAACCAGTCTGAACACTGATGACTCAAAGGAAAGGAAAAGTACTACCTATGGGGTCAGATGAAAAGCTCGATCTCCGAGACCCCTGTGGCATCTTAATAAGTCCTACTGATGCAGGCTATGCGAATGGTAGATACTGGAGGACCAGGGATTGGTGATCACGAATGGCATAGCCATACCACATCCATATTTACGCCATCGCTTCACTCCCTACTTGATAACTGGACCCAGACAACAAGTAGCAGTAGTCAAAGACCAAAGTGTATTGGAAAAGCAATACGTTTCTGGACATGAGTTCTTATGCTGAACTTAAATATTTGGTCCTATATCAATTCCTCTGTCATAAAGGCAGTTTAGTTCCATCCAGTTGAGCTAACAAATTAATTGCACAACAATAAAGAATAACAAGGATAATTGTCTCATACAACAGAGGTACCTGGTATAAAGAAACAATTATATATAGGGTGTTGCAAAGTGCTACTGACAAACTTCTTGGGTTTGTTATGTCATGAGGAGCTAATTGAGGATAGGAATCCGTGGTGGGAATCGTCATCCGATGACCCTACAGAACGTCGAGGTTACATGCGCAGGCACCCACCTCTCGGCCATCACTTAGGCAGCAAATGTTACTTTGTATGCTGATGGACCACAATCAGAATGTTTCTCTATGATGTTTGTTATTCAGTGATATCGAATAACTGTCATGAACGCTAGTGGAGAAAATGGAGCCAGCTGCTGTGTAGATAGGCCTTGTCTCCTCTGAACAATGATCTTTTGCTTGGTAGATGATAGTTTCAGATGCAGTTCCCCATCTGCAGTTTATCTTGTTCTTTGCATGCTCTAAGGTCTGCAGTGACTTTCAGTAAGTTAAAGGCATTCCCTACAACCTCTTGAAGTTTGTTGACATCATTTAGTAACACGCTGCACATAAAGCTGAGTGTATGTACATGTCCATGTCCATGTCCATGTTCAAGCGGCTTTTACCGGATGATGCTGTAGTATACAGAGAAGTTGCAGCATTAGAAAATTGCAGCGAAATGCAGGAACATCTGCAGTGGATAGGCACTTGATGCAGGGAGTGGGAACTAACCCTGAACATAAACAAATGTAATATTTTGTTAATACATATAAAACAGGATCCCTTACTCTATGATTATACAGTATGATACGGGAAAAATCACTGGTAGCAGTTACTTCTGTAAAATATCTGGGAGTATGCGTTCGGAACGATTTGAAGTGGAATGATCATACAAAATTAATTGTTGGTAAGGCGGGTACCTGGTTGAGATTCATTGGGAGAGTACTTAGAAAATGTAGTCCATCAACAAAGGAGGTGGCTTACAAAACACTCGTTCGACCTATACTTAAGTATTGCTCATCAGTGTGGGATCTATACCAGGTCGGGTTGACAGAGGAGATAGCGAAGATCCAGAGAAGAGCGGTGCGTTTCGTCACAGGGTTATTTGGTATGCGTGATAGCGTTACGGAGATGATTAGCAAACTCAAGTGTCAGACTCTGCAAGAGAGGCGCTTTGCATTGCGGTGTAGCTTGCTGTCCAGGTTTCGAGAGGGTGCGTTTCTGGATGATGTATCGATTATATTGCTTCCCCCTACTTATACCTCCCGAGGAATGTAAAATTAGTGAGACTCGAACGCGCATGGAGGCTTTCCAGCAGTCGTTCTTCCCGGGAACCATACGCGACTGGAACAGGAAAGGGAGGTAATGACAGTGGCACGTAAAGTGCCCTCTGCCACACACCGTTGGGTTGCTTAAGAAGTATAAATCTAGATGTAGACGTTTTGTCCAGCATCTCCTCTCAAACCTCTGGATATATTTCACTAGAATTAGGAACACATATAGGAGGCCTCAGGGATATTAGCATTCTCAAGGGATAGAACAGTTTTCAGACGAACCACAGCTGGATTGTTACAGGACCATTTATTTGCACAATACAAATAAGTGAGATACTAGACAACGTCGTACTTTCCATGATGCTTATCATGGAGAAGTCGTATGGTTAGAAAATTGTAGCGAAATCAGGAAAACAAACAGAACACTTGGGCTTGATGGAGTACTTGGAAATTGACCTTCATAAAGAAATGTAATGTATTGCGCATTAATAGGTAGAAAGGCCCATTATTGTATGATTACAGGAGTGCAGAACAAGAACTTGAAGCAATCATATGTAGAAGTTAGCGTAGAGAGGTGATTTAAAATGGGAATGTTACGTAAATTACGCGAATGTAAGAAAGGTAGCTGACTGAGATATGAGGTAGTATACAAAACCCTCGCGCCACCGACACTTAAATACCGGTCATCAACCTGATATCCGCACCGGGTAGGTTTGATAGGGGAATAGAAAAGATCCGAAGAACAGCAGCGGGTTTCCGTAGAGCTTCACTTGGTAAACGCGAAATCGTCACGGAAGGGCTCAACTAACTTCGCTAGGAGATGTAGCAAGAGAGGAGTTCTACATTACGGTACGTTTTATTTTTAAAATCTCGAGATTGTACGCTCCTAGAAAAATCAGCCAATATATCGCCTCCTCCAGCTCTTGACAAAATACCATGTAAGTACAAACAGGGAGAGTCGGGTCCATACGGGAGATTACCAACAACAAATCTTCCTGCTAACTGAGCCGTGCGTGGATCGTGTTCCCGCCATAGTCTATTTTGCACCCTGTTTTTAACGTACTTCCACCTCATTACGTTAATTTAAATTACTACTGTCACTGAGTTGCTGGTTTGCCTGACGGTGAGCAGCGTTGGCAGCGCATATCGATATATCCCCTCTCATATATCTTTGCTTGACTGCTATTACTTCCCGGTCGTTGTCTGTCCTAAGGGAGTTTGGGTCGGGACTTCGGGCTCGCTGTCAGTGGGAACGCGTCTGGAGCCCAGTCTGGACCTGCCAGTCGGGTAGTTGCATTGTGGCACTAGTGCAGTCGGGTTGGCGCAGCAGTGAGGTCTGCGTCGGCATGGCTCACCCCACAATTGCCGCCACACATCACTTGAGCCGGGCCACGGTCTTGGTGGATAGTCGATCGGTCGTCCTACCAGACGTCGCGTTTTGGCTCGCCGATCGTTAATGAGTCGTCTGTGTGTGTGGTCATCGACTCCAGATTTGTCTTCATGCGTGCTTGGGTACTGTTGGGTATCGTTCAGGTGTTTATGCAAGTGTTTGACAGGTTGTGTGTGTAGTTTGTGTGATTTTATTGACAAGTTATTTTAATGTTGTCGGACTATTGGCTCTGAGAGGTCAGTCGTTTCATCGGGGGTCGTGTAAGTGGTTCTCTGAGCGCCTCTGGGCCCTTCAATTACCATTTTGTGGAACATGGGTCGGTCTTTTCCTGGTGCTGGGATCTCGTTTCGCCAGTGGCCGTGTTTCCTCTGCATGGTTGGGTCCGAACCAGTATTTCCGCCGTCGTGTGTCTGGAAGCGAGTGGGAGACGCACGAGCTGTACAGTCGCGATGGAGCAGCTGTCGTGGACGGACCAGCAGGCAGTCGGTCGGTTGGTGCGGACCAGGGAGGATCTCCATGCGGTGCAGTTGTCTGGATCCACTGTCGGTCTCTCCGTAGTGTCGGAGCGTGTGTGGAGCTGTACGATCCCTACGACTTCAACTACTTAAGCCACGTCCATTCATGTTGTGGTGGCTCGTTTCGGTGGTTTGCTGTTGGGGATATTTTCCTGTGAGCAACATCGAGTGTTTCTACTGTTGAAATTTAGCCGCCATTCGGTGCAATTAAATATTTTGGTTGACTACATTCGAGTGCAGTGGAATTTCAGCCTAGTCGTCGTTAGTGTTCGGGTTACCTCCCCTGGCCGCTAAGGTAATTTCAGGCAGCGTCCTTTCCTCACCTGTTGTCGCTGTCCAACATGGTGTGTAATTTTGGCAACTAATACATACTTCATTGTGGATTGTCTCTTTTGTAACCTTTCCCGTTTGAGTACTGATTGATGGGAAACAGTCGTTTTGTAGGTTGGTCCGTGGCTGACCCCTGGTTGGGTACCGACGGACCAAGTGTAATTGGGCTCACCACCTGTCTCACCTAAGTGAACGAGGGCAGACCGACCTCCCTGGAGGCTTCCGAGTGCCACCGGTGTTTAATTATCTGTTTCCAGCTACTTAAAATATAAGATTTATGTTTTTCTTTCTTTTCTGAAAAATTTTGCAGAATTAATTCTTAAATTTATCTTTCAAGCTTAAACATTGCGTCCTTCTGCCTTTAAAATATTATGGATATATTTTAAAATATTGGTGGCCTTCAGCCATTGGTAGTGCCTCTTACATATGATTGTTGTATGTGCTTTGTCTTGAGGCTTTCCACTTAGTCGTGATATGTTTTGGTTTTTATTGTATTTGCCTCTTTAATTGCATGTTTTTCCTAATGATTTCTAAGATTTCTTGTTTTTAATCATTGTGACCTTCTGCCTTTAAAAGTCCATGGTTATGTATTGTAAAATTTTGAAACTTAATTGTGGCCTTCAGCCATTTGTGTTGCACCTTGCATGTATTTGTTCTACCGACTTTGCTGTGATTTTTTAAATTATTATATTGCTATCTTAATTGGTTTTTTATCTTGTTGGTTTGTTAAGATCTCTTGTTTTGAGGCGTTCAGCCTTGAAAGAGTTGCATTTGATAAGGGTCCGGCTATGTGCCGCTTTGGTCGTAGATTACAATAAATTACAATTAGGAGGTGAAACTGATCCCAACCAATTTGGCCCTTTCCACAATCCTGATTAATTGATCTGGCCAGTGGAATTAGCGGGCGTATCACGAACCACTCGCTACTGGAACAGGAAACGGGGGAAATGACAGTGGTGCAAAATGTACCCTTCACCACATAGCTTAAAATGGCTTGCGGAGAAGAGATGTCCTGATTGACATTGTGGCACGGAGTAGTTCCATTGTCATTGTCATCCCACATCTGAACCATCCTGCGTTCCATTATCACGCTAAGGTCGTAATATCTGGTGACGGATTAGTTACTTAAAGAGACGAACTGTTGTGTTGGCACTGGCGAGGTGGCCCTATAGTTCGTACAGGGAGCTCGGATTCCGGAGGACAACGGTTCAAACCGAAGTCTGGCCACACAGGTTTTGGTTTCTGTGATTTCCTTAAATCTCTCCAGCAAATACCGGGATGGTTCTTTTGAAACGGACACGGTCGATTTCATTTACCACCGTTTTTTGTTCCGAGATTGTGCACCGCTGTTGACGGGACACTATACTTCGCGCCTCTCATTTTGTTTGCCGTTGCAACAGGAGTGCAGCATCGCCAACACTAAAGCAGTCTTTTGTTCTGGAAAGAAGGATAGTTTAGTCGCGCTGGAAACTTTAGTTCTCTATTGATTGGTTGTCTGGCATAGCCGCACTAATTTCAAACTGAAAGACCATTTCGCCCGGCATCGACCATCCTCTGATCATAAAATACTTACTTTGGTTGAAGCCAACCACAGCAGAAAAAAAGCATCGCGGAGTTAAGCAACAGCATGTGTTTTATGAAATGAAGGTAACCGGTACCACGTCTACATCTACATCGATACTCTGCAAATCATATTTAAGTGCCTGGCAGAGGGTTCGTCGAACCACCTATATCTTTCCGTGCGAGCTCTGATTTCCGTTATTTTATTATGGTGATCATTTCTCCCTATATAGTTCGGTGTCAACAAAATGTTTTCGCATTCGCAGAAGAACTTTGTGACAGACATTTCGTGTGAACATTTCACCTCAACTAAAAACGCCTTTGTTTTAATGGCACCTATCCCAAATCCTGCATCATATCAGTTATACTTTCTCCCCTATTTCGCGATAATACAAAACGTGCTGCCATTCTTTTAACTTTTTCGATGCACTCCGTCAATATTATCTGGATCACACACCACACAGCAATACAGCAATATTGTAAAAGAGGACGAACAAGCGTAATGTAGACAGGGTAGAGCTCTTACATTTTCTAAGTGTCCTGCCAATAAGACGCTGTCTTTGGTTAGCCTTCCCCACAACATATTCTGTGTGTTCTTTCCCATTTAGGTTATTTGTAATTGTATTTCCTACGTACTTTATTGAATTTACGGCCTTTAGATTTGGTTGTTGTATCGTGTAAGCGAAGGTTAATGGATTCTTTTTAGCACTTATGTGGGTGACATGACACTTCTCGTTATTTAGGGTCAATTGCCAATTTTCGCAGAAATCACTTCTTTTTTACTCGATGACTTTCCGTCAGTTACCACGAACTCGATGAGTGACCTGTGACCTCTCTGGCAGGAAATCACGAATCCAGTCACGAAGTACAGAGTTCATCATTGGTTACAAACGATCATCATTTCTAACTGTAGCAGATTAGCAACGAACAGGTTGAACCCGACTCCACCAACAAAATTTCGACGGATGTGCAGGAGTATTTTATGAGGTTTTGGTAAAGTAATGACTTCATTTCTTTCTTTATTAATCTTACACTTCTGTTTCGCTAAAATTATATGCACAACAATAGAAATGTTGGCAGTATGCGTCAGTTTTCTTCTGGAGCAAGTTCGTTCTGTCTAATCACAGAACTCGCTGTTGTCAACAGAAATGTCCACTTTACCCTTTAATCTCAAGCTCTGTCTCCATTTCGTTATCCCTACATTATTTGTGCTTTAATTGTGATCGAGTGCAACACAGAATAGTTTATTGTACTTGGTTCTGGGCCCATACGCACCTAGTGGATGGGTTCAGTGAATAATGTGCACGAGCTGCATCAAGATGTTATGTTGAGCTGTTTCTTTAGCGACATCACGGTACCTCTGTATCCGTGTAAAGCTTGTTGAGTTTTTATTTCGCTTTCTACATTTCGGTGCTTTCGTACTACAGGCTGTTTCGCTGTTGTGAAGACATTTTCACCGAAACAAAGGTAATTCGCATAATAAACCGAATAAAACATAGATTTTTTTACGAGTCATCGAAAGTACTGAGAAAATTTTCCTGAATAACCACCGAAATTTTATAGTTGGAGATAGGATTCATCCTGCATACTTAGCTTCACCATTTGTATCAAACATGTCTGCTTTACACGAAGTGCTACCGCTACGTCTGAAATACGCAGGTACATGACAACCATGCAGTTGGTGACGAGAAGTAGGGTTACCCTGGTAGCGCTGCTGGAGGCGCTGAAAAGCAGTTCTGGGCCGTCCCTGATGAGCAGTCATTAGACAGGCGGCGGGGCCTGGAGTTTTCCGCCTCATTAGACGGCCAGTGGACCACGCGCCGCCCATTAATCTCGCAGCAGGCAGGCAGGCAGGCCACAGCGGTCTGTGACGCAACAGGTGCCCACTGCCTGCTGCCTGCTCCTACAGTCTGCCCTACCTGCCCGCAGACCGTGTTACGCTGGTAGTCGCAGCTACAGGCGCCCATTGCATTCGCAACGCGTGGCTCAGCCCCAGAGCGCACATCTGTCGTCAGCAGCTCCGTAGGAATGAGAGCAATTTTGTCTTTCCTCCATTATCTGAGGCAGCGGCCAGAAAAAAATATTTCTGGATCTGCGGAAGCGTTTTGGACGCTCTAAAAAAGCTCCATTTTTATATTAAAAAAATAAAAAGGTAGCTGCTGAAAATCAAGAGATCAGACAACAATTCACTACTAAGTAACCGACAGGAGTCTGAAAAGAGGAACTGCACAAAGTTAACAAACCCCAAAGAACAGA
This sequence comes from Schistocerca gregaria, assembly GCF_023897955.1. Lineage (NCBI taxonomy): Eukaryota > Metazoa > Arthropoda > Insecta > Orthoptera > Acrididae > Schistocerca > Schistocerca gregaria. The sequence goes on from NC_064921.1 coordinate 137,577,489, forward strand.
AAAAGTAGATGAAGAGGACACGGGTAGAGAACGCTGATTGAATCCAAACAAAATATTAGGGAGGCCCATATGTTCGTAGCGTTCTTCCGTAAGTTTAATAGACATAACAGGTACAGTTAACAGAGACTTTAGTTGTCAATAACATATTCTCCTCCACTATTTACAACAGTCTGCCAACGTTGGGGTGAATTTCCATTCCGCGGATGCAGAAATAACGTGGTTTTGAGGCAAACAACTTGTCGAGAACATTTGTATCCGCAAAGGAAATTCCTTGAAAGTGTTCGATAGAGAGTTTAAAAGGTGAAACGCTACGGACACAATATCAGGTGTGTAAGGTGGGTGTTGAATGACTTCCCAATTCAACTTCTGTAAATTGTTTCCGTCAGTGTAGCAGAATGCGTGAGAGCATCACCCTGGATTGGCGTCACTTTAAGCCGTCTTCCTGATCGTCGTTCTTGGAGAACGCTTCTAAGACGTCTCAGTTGTTGACATTGAACGTCAGCAGTCTTGGTTACACCTTAGAAGAGCAATTCCTAATACACCAAACCCTCGCTGATCTAACAGAAGCACAAGATTATCTTTTGTGAATGCGGGCAGTTCTTTGTGCGGAGAGTTGCTGCTTTGTTTGGAGTCAACCATTCCTCTCTTTTCCTTATGTTGGCAGTAACGATACATAATGCGGATCGTTGGTGTTGTTCACGAGCCAACAGATGACGGTGAAGCAGAGATGCACACTTGGCCACCAGCTGATTTTCGTGATTTTGGCTTACAGCATGCTGTACCCTTACACCCGAATTTTGGACCTTCCCCACTGCACGGAAAAGTCGCCCGATGGTGGAATGGTCACAGTTCATCGAATCTATGAGTTATTGACTGCACTGGCATGGATCATTGTGGATTAACGCGTTTACGCGATCCTCATAAAACTCTGAAGCTCTTCCTGAATACGATGAGTCACTGATGTCAAAACTGTTCTCCTTAGAACCATTTTCTTGCCTTACTCTGTCCAAGGCGGCAATCTTTCTGGTTCCTCTGTTGTTGTTATCCGTCTATTGAGCTTAAACAGAAGTATGTGTAGGAAATGTTTCTACATCTCCACATGCCACTCCATTTTGTAGCGTTCACAGCTCCAAAAACTGTCTCAAAAAGACAAAATGACAAAACTCAAAGAGCAACAGTGAACTAAAAAAATTGACTGTCGGTAAATAACCCCATTGCAACCGGAATGCCAAAACGCAAAACAAAAACGCTACTGACTTATGCACGATCTAAAACTTGAGGTATAAAATATTTTCTCAGAATTATGAGATTTTGGAAGAAAACACCATGACGAATTATTCCATTGATACGCAAGTTATAAACCATCTAATAACTCCAATTACAAACGTAGGTGTTAACGTGTGTGAATATCACAGCTTAATATGTGACGACCGCACAATACCCCAAGAAAACGTGTAGTTCTCTTGCTATTCATGATGTATGTTATGGGCTTTTTGCGGACAATATTAATATTAACTTCAGATGTTTCGAGGACGATGGTGTTATCGATAACGAAGCACTCTCTGAAAGAAACTCCACAAAGTTTAATTCAGATGTTGATAAAAATTTCAGAAATTTAAAATCCTTTGCTTCAAAAAACTCATAATATCCTACGACTGTATTATCGGGGAGTCAAGTGGAATAGGTCAATTCAAAATAATACCTTAGCGTAACATTTTGTAGTGGTCACAAATAGGCCGGTAATATAGTATCACTCAAAGGAAAAGCTCGTGGCGCTCTGTGATTCATTCATAGAGCACTCAGAAATGCAATCGGACTAAAAATGAGACTGCATACTAAACAGTCGTGCGACACATCAGTAAGAGCTTGGACCTATACCAAACAGTAATAACAGGGGACATGGAACGGATCGAAAGAAGGGCAGCATGAATGATCGTCATAGTTTTGTTCGACCCATAGGAGAGTGTTACACAGATGTTGAAACATCTGAAATAGCAGATGCTTGAAGACAGACGCATACTACCCCGTGAAAATCTACTTAGAAAAATTTTCCAGAACCAATTTTGAGTGATGAATCTAGGAATATACTACAACACCCTAAGTACTGCTCCCATAGGGCTTGCGAAGACAAGATTAGACTAATCAAACCCCGCACGGAGACATTTAAGCAATCATTTTCTTCTCGCAGTCCACACATGACTGGAACGGGAGAAGGCCCTAACAACTGGTGTAATAGGATGTACTCTGTGCCGTGCTCTTCGCAGATTGTAGATCTGGATGTAGACGTATCTTACAAATTAGGTTGAAGAAAAGCCTACATTTATGGGGTTTGTGGATTTAGAGATACCGTCTCACACTGTGAAATGGAATAAACTAAAATTTTGAGGCTAGCAGGAATAAAATATGCGTCAAGGCTGAGGAAGGAGTATGGTAAATCTAGTATATTATACCGTTATCTATTTCAAATTTTGTTTTTGTGGAATCAAAGGCTTCTAAATGTTTAATAAAGGCCATGTTGGTCATTAGCAGGCTGTCATGTAGACAATCTTCTTTTTTAAATGGTCTGATAAGCTAATTTCTACTACAATTCATTATCAAGAACCCGTAAAACAATATCACATTTCCTGCATCCATCTCCATACATCTCCATGTGTAAGTTATACAACTCACATCAACATACCACCCTAGAGGGCAAAGTTCCTACTTACATGCGTAATATTAAGTAGTACATGCCGTAACGGTCAAATCATTTTTCACTACATTTAAAAAGCGAAAAATACCTTATATTCCATCCTTACATTGTGAATGGATCCACATTAAGGTGACTACACAGCAGCTGATATTTTGTTGTCCGATACACATACATCCAAACACTTTAGGAGTGTCGAGAGATAATTTAAGAGGAACGTTACATAAGTTTATGGTGTACCAGACTTAAATGATGTATATGAGACGATCAGCGACCAAGGGCTACTTAAGGGCATACAGACAGACGTAATATTTTATACAGTACATTAACAATAATATCTGAAATAAGTACAGAGTTCACAAAATACTGAAAAATGAACACTGTATTAACTGCTGATTAGCCATACTTAACTAATGCCTTATATCGTAGGTCACCAGCGACTGAACGCTCCGTACACACACACATACACACACACACACACACACACACACACACACACACACACACACACACACACACACACAAACACAAACAAACAAACAAACCCATCCACATTTTTCTTACGGAAGAGTAAGCCATAGAAATACAATTTTCATATTGCTTTATTACATTCTTAATGCCGAACCATCAGAACCCTGATATAGAGAACAATTTATACACATAAAAGTACGTCTGTATATTTGCCATGCATTTCCAGAAAATCGGTAGTGATAATAGGTAACAAAATGGCAAAATATTACGAGTATAAACGACACTCATTTCTCGGGACATCTTATTAGACACACGACGGTGTCAAAACAATTGCTTGAAAAACATTTGTACTATGTGCATAATCTACTTAATATGTATGTTGAGTACATGATGAAGAATCCTCCGTTGGACGAAGACGAATTAAATTATGTGAGACGAATATAAATTACCGTAGATATGTAGATGACACCATACTGAAGGCGAAAAGTGAGGAACATTTAAAGGTCCTCTTACTGAAGGTGAAAGAAGAAATTTTAAAGGGTAGTCTAATGCTCAACATCAAGAAGACAGAAACTATGAAATCTACACCCATCACTTCAAAGTATATAGGATGAGAAACAATAGACACAGTTTCTGTGTCAGTTACCTCAGCTCCTAGATTACTTCTGGTGGCGATTGCTGCCACGAAACCAAGACACGTTTCATTCCTGGCAGAAAAGCCATGCCCAAACTTGATAATATTTTAAGGTGAGAGACCTAACTCTAACACCAAAAACACGTATAAAAAATCATAAGATCATAATAAATTCTGAACGGCGTAGAATAGACACCTTTAAACTGTGGTGTTGGAGGGAATTTCCTAGAGTTCCACGGACCGGAAGGAGAACGAATAGATCAGTGTTACAATAAACATAAATAGACTGCTCTTTGGAAGGTCTGATACTGAAACAAAAACTGTCCTACTTCTGGTACATTGTGAGAAAACACGATTCGGTGGAAAAGTTGTTAATGCTGGGAATGACCGAAGGCACAAGGAGAAGAGGGTGCAAAGACAAAATAAGTCGATAGCATCACAGCAGTAACGGAAAATCTGCAGGAGGAAGGGCAGGACACAAAAAATTGGGTTCACGGAGGGTCGTAATCGACTAAACGATTGAAGACAATGAAAGAGAGTTAGGGAGAGAGAGAGAGAGAGAGAGAGAGAGAGAGGGGGGGGGGGGGGGAGAAGTGAAGGGTGTGTGAGACAGGGTTGTTGCTATTCAATCTGTACACTGAACATATCTGTACACTGAACATATCTGTACACTGAACATATCTGATATCTGTACATTGAACACATCGATGTAACTGCAGTTGTGTCAGAGGCAGTAAAGGACTTGGAAAAGAACAGTATAAAGGGGAGATATTATAAGATGAACATCAACAGACATAAATCTAGGATTCTGAAGTAAGTAGAAAGTGGGACACTGACTATAGTAGGTTTTTCTTGTTTTTTTGGGTAAAAATAATAACTGAAGGTGGCTGAACTACATACGTAACGCAAACTGGTAGTAGCAGTAAAACTGTTTCTGGAAAAGAAAAATTTGTTAACATCAAGCGTATAGATTTTTAAGAAGTTTTTTTCTGAAGGCATTTGTGTAGCTTAGTATGGAAGTGAAACGGTGACGGTATGCAGTACAGAATGGAAGAGAACAGAAGCTTCTGAAATGTGGGATTATAGAATAGACAGGTAGATCCTGAGATAACTAAGAGGTACTGTATTAAGTTCTTGAGACATTTATGGCACAATTTGACTAAGAATGAAGTGTGAATTTCGTAATGGAGGGATGTATAATGAGTAAAAATGTCGAAGTAGACAGAGAACGTATTACACAAGCGTTGAAAGGTGCATCAAATGAGTCTTCCGAATGGAATCCACGACAACAGTAACGATAAAATTCATAAAACTTCTTACTTGTTTGTGTACTTCACGATCTGTGTAGTAATGGACAGACTGGAATCAGACACTATGTGGAAACTAGTAGATTGGTTTGAAACATATACAGGTTCATTAACTATGGTGTATACAAAGTATTTATCTTCACACAACATACATTGAAGAGCTAAAGAAATAGGTACACCTGCCCACTACCATGTAACGCCCCTTCAAGCACCTAGAAGAGACGCAATACGACGTGGCATGGACTCGAATAATGTTTGAAGTAGTAGTGAAGGAAACTGACAACATGAACTCTCCAGGGCGGTCCACAAATCCGTAAGACAACGAGGGGGTGGACATCTCTGAGTAGCACGTCGCAAGGCATTCCAGATATGCTTAATAAAGTTCATGTCTGAGGAGTTTGGCGGCCAGCGGAAGTTTTTAAACTCAGCAGAGTGTTCCTGGAAGCACTCTGTAGAAATTATCGACGTGTAGGATGTCACATTGGCCTGTTGGAATTGACCAAGCCCTTCGGAATATTTAATGGACATGACTGGGTGCAAGCGATCAGACAGGATGCTTACATATATGTCAAGTCAGAGTCGTATCTAAAATTATAAGGAGTCCCAAATCAATCCATCTGCACACTTCCCATGCCATTACAGAGCCTCCATCAGCCTGAAAAGTCGCCTGCTGACATGCAGGGTCCATGGATTCGTGAGGTTTCCATGCCCGTACACGTCCGTCAGCTCGATACAATTCGAAACGAGACTCGTCCGATCAGGCAACATGTTTCTAGTCGTCAACAGTCCAATGTCGATGTTGACAGGCCCAGGAGGGGCGTAAAGCTTGGGGCGCGCTGTCATCAGGGGGACACGAGCCGGCCTTTGACTCCGAAAGCCAATATCGATGATGCTTCGATGAATGGTTCACGTGCTGACATGTTTCAGCAGTTCCCAACGTGTAGGGTGTCGCATTGTCCTGCTGGAATTGCCCAAGCCCGTGGTAACGTTTAATGGACATGACTGGATGCTAGTGATCAGACAGGATGCTTACGTACGTGACACATGTCAGGGTCGTATCTAGACGTATGAGGGATCCCACATCACCATATCTCTGTATTTGAATACGTATGCCTAAAACAGTTTCGTTGGCATTTTAGTGTATAAGGCTGGATAACATAAAATCATAAAAATGTAAAAGAAATTTGCTTCATGTTGTCGTCAGTGTTTGATTACCATTGTCTTGTACACGCTGAGTACAAAGAGACGCTTACATCTCCGAAGTGACTAAAACAGCTGAAAAAATTCTAGTTTGAAATTCAATTGCAAAATTTGCTGGAGCACGGAATGCAACAAAGATGTGCTAATGTTACAATCACGCCTGAAGTCGGTCCCCTACCTGGCCGCATTCACAAGATGCTTTTGTCTTTGATTGACGCCTTAGAAAGCGGCATGTGTGACCTACTAACGCAAAGGACGTGTTGTGGATGAATAGCCACGTTATAGGAGGCATAGATACACTATTCACACATAGATGTGTAGGTGCTAGCTTTAGATTTATGATCCAAAGAATCCTTAACACAATCCTTAATGTATAAATCAATTATGTAGAGCAGTAGCTGGCAGTCGTAGCTTTAAATTGCATATACTAAAAGACTTTTAATCCACTGGCTTTTTATGAATTAACAAATCGGAATCTGAATAGCCCTCTTAGATTCAAAAACGTTCGAGTTGAGAAGGGTCTACAGACAACCTATTTAAGAGACAACTAGGTCAGTTGAATGGCGTCATAGATATCCACTGTCAAAGAAAATATGTCTGCTTTTTTATACTACTTTCTGCATTGCGTATTTCCCATTCACTGCTCTGTCCGCCCCGATAGCTGAGTGGTCAGCGTGACTGACTGCCGTCCTAACCGGCCCGGGTTGGATTCCCCTGCTGGGTCGGGGATTTTCTCCGCTCAGGGACTGGGTGTTGTGTTGTTTTCATCGTCATTTCATCCCCATCCAGCGCGCAGGTCGCCCAATGTAGCGTCGAATGTAATGAGACCCGCACCAAGGCGGCCGGACCTGTCCCGTAAGGGGCACTGCTCTACGGCATCAGAACCATTCTTGTACAAGGCTCCTTGCAGTTTGATGAAATCAAAGAATTATTGTATCTAATACATAACATTAATGGACTGAATTATTGAACAAAGGAAATACAAAATATGTCTGGAACCTATGAAATTTCGATAGTGTGAATCTATAGGAAGTGCATGTGACGTCCCACTCCCAAGTTTCCTAGATGGAGGGGCCCGTTTGGTGGCGAGGGTAGATGCAGGCAAAGAGGGTTGGGAGATGTGCACATACACACACACACACACACACACACACACACACACACACACACACACACTTTTAGTGACATGGCGCTGTAGCTAGAACACTGGACTTCCCTTCAGGAGGACGACAGTTTAAATCCCCATTTGGCCATCAAGATTTTACTATTACAGTTTCATGTTAATGTCAATTATCGCTACGTGATATTGTTACACTTTTGCATCTATTTTGCAACTACCTAGTGAATACACGAAGGTAAGACAACTATTATCTCGCAACACAGTTATAAAATTTTATTGTAATCTCCTTGTGTTTCAGCTCACTTGGTCCATCGTTGTACAAGCTTCCTGATGCCCCCATAAAAGAAGGTTCTCGGTTGAGCTGCGAGCCAGGAATGCACCGCTTCTTTCACATCGTCCGAGGCAAATCGACGACGCCTTAATGCCTGTTTGAGTGGATCAAACAAGTGATAGAAGGACAAAGATCGAGACTAGATAGAGGATGATCCAGTACTTCAAATTTGTGTTCGTGGAGCGTTTCAGCAGTGTGAGCAGCAGTATGTGGACGGGCATCGTCCCGCAACAACACAACATCTTTTTACAGCAATCCTCGGAGTTTGCTTCGAGTTGCAGGCTTTAGCCTGGCAGTAAGCATCCCACTGTAGCGTACACTGTTTATTGTTGTGCCACGTTCCCCGTAACGTACCAGTATGGGACCTTGTACGTCCCAAAAATCCGTAAGCATCAGTTTTCCTGCGGACGGTTGTATCTTGAACTTTTTCTTGTACCAAAACACTGTTCCCGTACTGTACCAAAAGTTTTCGACAAATTTCATCCCCTGATACGCCTTCCGACCACAAAAAACGGATCACTGAACGTTTCTCTTCTTTGGTACAAATAGACAGCGGAGCAGCCAAGATTAACAGCACGGCACCGATAACGAACCTAACACAGCAGCTTTAAAATTGCAAATATATAATAACAAATAAACAAAACGTGCACCATCAAAGCAAAACGTCTGTACTACCAAAAGAAAGTGCTCTAGAGCACTTGTCCGCGAAAGGCAAAGGTCCCGAGTTCGAGTCTCGGTCGAGCACACAGTTTTAATCTGCCAGGAAGTTTCATATCAGCGTACACCCCGCTGCAGAGTGAAAATCTCATTCTAAAAACATAACTAACTTGCTGATAATAACTGACTTAGCAGTGTGACCGCGAAGGCAGCCCTGTGCTCGCCACAGTAGGTAGTGTGTCGCTAGAAGCATCTCTATAGCCACCTTTGTCAGCAGATAGAAAATCCCATTAGGTCAGTCAGACCAGTTTGGGATGACTGGGCGGTTGGTGGAGCTTGGGCAACGACCTGGTCCACGGCTACTGCAAGCTAGGCAGGTACCCGCAGAGCCAAGGTCAGCGTACGCCAAGCCAACACCGCAGCCCCCAAGTATTAACTGAGCACATCATTCTTTCTTTACTGTGTGACGTCAGAGATAAAGATGTTGCGTGACAATCTTGCTAGCACGGTATAATGTATTTTCTCTAAGATTTTGGTCAAGCTAACTGTATTGTGTCAGTCTGGACAGAGTTCTTGGTGCATAAAGTTGATCAATCAAGCTTGCTTCGACTGAGTGTCAGCTACCTGTTCACAACTACCTGTTCAAAACTGTACATCATGTACGTAAAGTGAGGAAACTTATGTATACTTTCCCCTACTTCTTTTATGATTTTAGCTGCAATTCTCGCTTGTCGTATTCGCAACAGCATCCCTTTGATGTAGAGTTTTTTTAGAAATTAGATCTGAGGGCTGTGAACTTTGGTTCTGGGAATTCTGTTTCGGGCTGTTGTGGGGACAGCATTCTGCCCCAGGACGATAGGGAGTCATCTCCAATCACTGTATGGTGCTGGAAGAGAACAGTACGTGTTTAATGGCTGGTTCAAACCGCTCTAAGCACTATAGGACTTAACAGCTGAGGTCATCAGTCCCCTAGAACTTAGAACAACTTAAACCTAACTAACGTAAGGACATGACACACACCCATGCCCGAGACAGGATTCGAATCTGCGACCGTAGCGGCAGCGCGGCTCCGGACTGGAGCGCCTAGAACCGCAAGGCCACCGCTTCCGGCAGCTGTTTAATGGAAGGCAAATAGTGCAACTGAGACAGCACGATCCATATACGGTATATCTCGTTTCTTCCTTACCTTGCCACGCAGTGTGTGTTGCTTATTTTGGCTGCAACTGTAGGTTCTTATTTTAATGTTGAACTTGGTTGCGTGAGCTGTCTCAGTAAGCAAAACGTATTATGATATCTCGATACGGTCTTGGTACCTCACAATATGTTAGCTCCATTTCGTAATTTAATTTGAATTATTCAGAATTTTGCTCTCTTTTATCTCATTGCGATTTATTCCTATCTATAGAGCAAATGAATTACTGTTAACCTCAGTCTCGACTTAAATTTCAAGATGTCATCCTACAACATAGCCTGATTAGGCAACCCATTAAACAACAACTTTAACCGATTGTTGACATTGAATGCGAGTAAGTATTTATGTAAATTAGTGGGAAAAGTTGAAAATTTGTGCCAGACTAGGATTCCAACCCAGATCTCCTGCTTACTAACCAGTTGCTCTGACCACTAAGCCATTTGGGCACAGTGGTCATCGCAGCTTCACGGACTATCCTAGCACGCCTCCAATCAGACCCCAAAATCTCAACTTCACACATTACGAAAGTAGCGCCCCTTGTCCATTATCCTAATTATTCTAGGCATTTAGCCGATTCCCGTAAGTGTTCGATCCTAGTGTGCATCAGCACTGAACAGATCACTGGCCGTCTACGCCTCAGTTACGTATATGTACAGTTCGTTCTTTCGGACTTGGGGTATGTTACATGACAGTTTGGCTTCATGAATCGTAGACTCCAACAAGTAGTTCTGACGCTGTGCCTTACAATGGAGGCAGGACTTTAGAAGATTAATGACACCTTTCGGTGTCCGATACTAACCCTGTTTAAACGAAATGATTAAGACAAGTCTAAGCACTAGAAATAGTTGGGTGACACTCGATTCGGTCCGGAATATTGGCCCGATATCGCCATAGGATCCACCTATACATGTCTGCTTTTACACCCAGCTGGTAAAGTCACTGCAAAAATGGTTGTAACCTGTGATCCTTGTATCATCTTTTCCTAAGCATCACCTAAGTAATTCCAAATAAAATAACACCAATAGCAATGCAATAAATAATAATGAAATGATGAGCAATTTTTACGTATATTCTGTTGAATACAAAGATTTTAGGTTGCAATTAACTAATGATTTATTCATATTAAAGTGGTTACATCACTAATATTGTTTACCATGAAATTATAATAATATTCAAATGCAGTGCACTTGGGCCATTACGTGTTTAAAGTGGTAACAGATTCCACAATCCACCATAAGAGATTAAAGACCTAGCTTACTGCCCAAAAACTATCACTTCACTAGTTCAAACCCCGCTTCCAGCATCGTAATATACACATCACCTCCAAGAGCGTTCCGCGTAGCATAGCCACATGATCCAAAATGACCAGGAGTACTATTAGCGCACCCTTATATGCCTTCGGTTTCTCGTGAAGTCACGAAGAATACGAGTGTAATATACATAAAATGAACCACCATTTAAAATACACACAATTTACTAGTACAACTTATATGAGTAATGAAAAGTTTTTATCTTCCAGTAACCCAGTATCTAATAGTATATGACCTGATAAATAAAACAAAATTCACACACACGTGCTTATCTCAAATACCCAGAAATTCTCCTTAGAACATGGTGAAAAATAAAGGTAACCTCTTCAATGGGAGCGTCTCTTTGTGTTATATTCAATAGTGGTATCAAATATTACATATAAATTACGGTACAAGTTTTAAGGGACAATAATTCTACGCACACGAAATTCTGAAAATAATAAATGTAACCTGTATGGAAAGGCGGGTAACATGCAATACGTAGAGGAACTATGAGGGAGAAATTTGACTAAAAGACCTAGAATGAAGTGCTCTGATTAAAGAGGTATATGACAGAGACATAGTATTTCGCCATTACTGTTGGGTCTATACAACAAAGAAGCAATGACGGCAATAAAAGAAAGGTTCGAGACTGAATTGAAATTCAGTATGAAAGGATATCAACGCTGCTGACATTGCTATGGTCAGTGAAAGTCAAGAGTAATTACGGAATGTATTGAATGGAAAGAACTGTCTGATGAATAAAGATATATATGGAAGTAAAAGGAAGAAACGCAAAACTAGGGAGAAGTAGCAGAAGTCCGGATAGCAAGAAACTTAGCATCAAAATTGTTGACGATGAAGTAAACAATTTAAGGAATTGTGCAGACTGGCATAGGCAGAGTACATTCCCGGCAAAACACAGTCAGCTCTTCTCAAACATAGAGGCCTATGAGCATGTGCATCTAGAGAACGGCGTTGTATGGTAGTAAATCACTCTCTATGCGTCTCAAAGCATTTCAGCCGTTGTGCACCAGAGGAATGTAGAAAATTAGGTGGACTAGTAAAGTAATGAATGAAGAGTTTCTCTGTAGAAAGAAATGCATGGAAAACACTGACAAGAAGCAGAGTGAGGATGACAGGTAATGTGTTAAGACGGCAAGAAACAGCCCTCCATGTTATTAGAGGGAAATGTAGAGGGTCAAATCTGAAGAGGAAAACAAATATTAAAATACATACAAGAAATAATAGAGGATTTAGACTGCATGCATTACTCTGAAATAAAAAGGTTCGAATACGAGAGGGATTTGTGCAGACAGTATCACACCAGTCAGGAGACTGCTGACTCTAAAAAACAAATGGGAGAGGATGTGACAAATAGGAACATAACGAAGCGTGCAAGGGAAGTCACGGTGAGTTCATGTTCTGTGTTTTGAGGATACGATCGTGTGGCACATTTTCATAATTAAAAGATTCAAAATGTAAAAATTCAATAAATAAGATGTATAAAGCTGTGTTGCTTTTAGTGATAATTACTAGTGACTTGTTGTTGTTGTTGTTGTTGTTGGGGTCTTCAGTCCTGAGACGCAGCTCTCCATGCTACTCTATTCTGTGCAAGCCTCTTCATCTCCCAGTACCCACTGCAACCTACGTCCTTCTGAATCTGCGTAGTGTAGTCATCTCTAGGTCTCCCTCTACGATTTTTACACTCCACGCTGCCCTCCAATACTAAATTGGTGATCCCTTGATGCCTCAGAACATGTCCTACCAACCGATCCCTTCTTCTTGTCAAGTTGTGCCACAAACTTCTCTTCTCCCCAATACTATTCAATACCTTCTCATTAGTTATATGATCTACCCACCTAATCTTCAGCATTCTTCTGTAGCACCACATTTCAAAAGCTTCTATTCTCTTCTTGTCCAAACTATTTATCGTCCATATTTCATTTCCATATATGGCTACACTCCATACAACTACTTTCAGAAATGTCTTCCTGACACTTAAATGTATACTCGATGTCAACAAACTTCTCTTCTTCAGAAACGCTTTCCTTGCCATTGCCAGTCTACATTTTATATCTTGTCTACTTCGACGATCATCAGTTATTTTGCTCCCCAAATAGCAAAACTCCTTTACTAATTTATGTGTCTCATTTCCTAATCTAATATCCTCAACATCACCCGACTTAATTCGACTACATTCCATAATCCTAGTTTTGCTTTTGTTGATGTTCATCTTATATCCTCCTTTCAAGACACTATCCATTCCGTTCAACTGTTCTTCCAAGTCCTTTGCTGTCTCTGACAGAATTACAATGTCTTCGGCGAACCTCAAAATTTTTATTTCTTCTCCATGGATTTTAATACCTACTCCGAATTTTTCTTTTGTTTTCTTCACTACTTGCACAATATACAGATTGAATAACATCGGGGATAGCCTAGAACCCTGTCTCACTGCCTTCCCAACCACCGGTTCCCTTTCATGTCCCTCGACTCTTATAACTGCCATCTGGTTTCTGTACAAATTGTAAATAGCCTTTCGCTCCCTGTATTTTACCCCTGCCACCTTCAGAATTTGAAAGAGAGTATTCCAGTCACCATTGTCAAAAGCTTTCTCTAGGTCTACAAATGCTAGAAACGTAGGTTTGCCCGTCCTTGATGTAGCTTCTAAGATAAGTCGCAGGATCAGTATTGCCTCACGTGTTCCAACATTTCTACGGAATACAAACTGATCTTCCCCGAGGTCGGCTTCAACAAGTTTTTCCATTCGTCTGTAAAGAATTCGCGTTAGTATTTTGCTTCTGTGACTTATTACACTTATAGTTCGGTAATTTTCACATCTGTCAACACCTGCTTTCTTTGGGATTGGAATTATTATATTCTTCTTGAAGTCTGAGGGTATTTCGCCTGTCTCATACATCTTGCTCACCAGATGGTAGAGTATTGTCAGGACTGGCTCTCCCAAGGCCGTCAGTAGTTCCAATGGAATGTTGTCTACTCCGGGGGCCTTGTTTCGACTCAGGTCTTTCAGTGCTCTGTCACACTCTTCACGCAGTATCGTATCTCCCAATCTACATCCTCTTCCATATCCATAATATTGTCCTCAAGTACATCGGCCTTGTATAGACCCTCTGTATACTCCTTCCACCTTTCTGCTTTCCCTTCTGTGCTTAGAACTGGGTTTCCATCTGAGCTCTTGATGTTCATACAAGTGGTTCTCTTATCTCCATAGGTCTCTTTAATTTTCCTGTAGGCAGTATCTATCTTAACCCTAGTGAGATAAGCCTCTACACCCTTACATTTGTCCTCTAGCCATCCCTGCTTAGCCGTTTTGCTCTTCCTGTCGATCTCATTTTTGAGACGTCTGTATTCATTTTTGCCTGCTTCATTTACTGCATTTTTATATTTTCTTCTTTCATCAATTAAATTTAATATTTCTTCTGTTACCCAAGGATTTCTACTAGCCCTCGCCTTTTTACCTACTTGACCCTCTGCTGCCTTCACTACTTCATCCCTCAAAGCTACACATTCTTCTTGTACTGTATTTCTTTCCCCCATTCCTGTCAATTGTTCCCTTATGCTCTCCTGAAACTCTGTACAACCACTGGTTCTTTTAGTTTATACATGTCCCATCTCCTTAAACTCCCACATTTTTGCAGTTTCTTCAGTTTTAATCTACAGGTCATAACCAATAGATTGTGGTCAGAGTCCACATCTGCCCCTGGAAATGTCTTACAATTTAAACCTGGTTCCTAAACCTCTGTCTTACCATTATATAATGTATCTGAAACTTGTCAGTATCTCCAGGCTTATTCCATGTATACAGCCTTCTTTGATGATTCTTGAACCAAGTGTTACCTATGATTAAGTTGTGCTCTGTGCAAAATTCTACCAGGCGGCTTCCTCTTTCATTTCTTTGACCCAGTCCATATTCACCTACTGTGTTTCCTTCTCCCCCTTTTCTTACTACCGAATTCCAGTCACCCATGGCTATTAAATTTTCGTCTCCCTTCACTACCTGAATAATTTCTTGCATTTGATCATACATTTCATCAATTTCTTCGTCATCTGCAGAGCTAGTTGGCATATAAACCTGTAGTACTGTAGTAGGTGTGGGCTTCATATCTATCTTGGCCACAATAATGGTTTCACTATGCTGTTTGTAGTAGCTTACCCGCATTCCTTTTTTCCTATTCATTATGAAACCTACTCTTTCATTACCCCTATTTGATTTTGTGTTTATAACCCTGTAGTCACCTGACTAGAAGTCTTGTTCCTCCTGCCACCGAACTTCACTAATTCCCACTACATCTAACTTTAACCTATCCATTTCCCTTTTTAAATTTTATAACCTAAGTGCCCGATTAAGGGATCCGACATTCCACGCTCCGATCCGTAGAACGCCAGTTTTCTTTCTCCTGATAACATCCTCTTGAGTAGTCCCCGCCCGGAGATCCGAATGGGAGACTATTTTACCTCCGGAATATTTTACCCAAGAGGACGCCATCATCATTTAATCATACAGTAAAGCTGCATGCCCTCGAGAAAAATAACGGCCGTAGTTTCCCCTTGCTTTCAGCCATTCGCAGTACCAGCACAGCAAGGCCGTTTTGGCTATTGTTACAAGGCCAGATCAGTCAATCGTCCAGACTGTTGCCCCTGCAACTACTGAAAAGGCTGCTGCCCATCTTCAAGAACCACACGTTTGTCTGGCCTCTCAACAGATACCCCTCCGTTGTGGTTGAACCTACGGTACGGCTATCTGTATCGCTGAGGCACGCAAGCTTCCCCATGGTTCATGGGGGGAGTGACTAGTGACTTACACTATCATTTTTTACTTAGTCGTGATTGCCTGAAGTTTTCAATAGTTAATAAGTTTTAAAGATTTCGATGAGAGTATTCATTTGATGTTAAGACATAACTTCTGTAATTTACTGATTTACATGATGTGAGTATATCAAAACCTGCATCTCGGTGCCGTGTTTAGCTGTGGTACACGTCAGACCTTTGAATTTCTGCTCAATTTTAAAGTATTCCTAGGTAGCCCCAATCCGCAAGATAGCGAGTGTAGTTACATTTAGAGCTACTTCTTTAACCCCGTGGTGTCCAAAGAGCCAATGGCCTTCCCTCAATTCCAGTGACCTGGGGAAAATCACGCTTACCTGTCGGTGGCCACCTGCTCACAGGCGATCGCGTAACTACCCAAACTGGCTCACTCACCTTCCATCTCCTCGGACTGTCAGCCAAGTCAGAACTTCAATATTCCATTGTTTTCTCGTTTATATGCTGCTATTATGGCAGGTGGAGAAAAATTGTCAATGCTCAGCAACTCAACTTTATTTACGCGTTTCGAGCAAATTCGTCTTCAGGATATCTGCAGAAAAGTTGTGAGTATTTAAAATAGTTAAATAGTAAACTAGAAAACGTTTAAATCTACATGAGCAACAGTGAACATACCAAAGGAAATGAGGCGACTCAATACACATAATATGGCGTCATGTGCAAGTAACCAATTTCAGACAACAATTGTGAATGCACATTTGACGTTACTTACAACGTATCGAAAATGGCAACGACGTCGTGTGGATGGTGGGAGGAAGTAGCTCTGAAGGCCTGCAACATATCAAATACAGATATGATTTAAAAAAGCATATCAGAAAGCAAATAATGCAACTAATATCATAAGAATACATCGCTATAAATATGCCAAAATAGAAGAACTACAGCGAATACAAAACCGTAACCGAAACCAAAGGATGGGGTTACGGAAGAAAATGGCTGATGCTGAGTGACAGAATAGGCGAATGTTGTATTACATGAAACTGAAAACCAATATGCGCTACATTTTACAAAAGAAAGAATAGTATAAACGTAGTAAAACCGAGTTCATGTAGTTAAAACTAAAACAAAGAAACATACTAACAAACTTCATTTATTACGTATATTTATAAAACAGTGAATAAATAACATTTTTACATTAAGTTACAACTAGAACAGTAAACAGTTACACTACGGGATCAAAAGTATCCGGACACTCCAAGAGAGATACGTTTCTCATATTACGTGCATTGTGCTCCCATCTGCTGGCAGGTACTCCATATCAGCAAGCTCAGTAGTCTCATTAGACATCGTGACAGAGCGAAATGGGGCGCGACGCGGAACTCACGGACTTCAAACGGGGCCAAGTGATTGGGATCAGATGACTTGGTCAGGTGATTGGTTGTCACGTCTGTAAGCGAGATTTCCACACTCCTAAACATCCCTAGGTCCACTGTTTCCATTGACATAGTGAAGGGGAAACGTGGAGGGACACGTACAGCACAAAATCGTACAGGCCAACCTCGTCTGTTGGCTGACAGAGACTCTCGACAGTTGAAGAGGGTCGTAATGTGTGATAGGCAGACATCTATCCAGACCATCACACAGGAATTGCAAGCTGCATCAGGATCCACGGCAAGTGACAGTTATACGGGAGGTGAGAAAAACTTGGATTTCATGCCGAGCAACTGCTCATAAGCCATACATCACGTCCGTAAATTCCAAACGAATCATCGCTTGGTTTAAGCAGCGTAAACATTGGACGATTGAACAGTGAAGTAACATTATGTGGAGTGACGAATCACGGTACACAATGCGATTCGATGGCAGGGTGTGTGTATGGCGAAGGCCCAGTGAATAGATATCTGCCAACGCATGTAGTGCCAACAGTAAAATTCGGAGGCTTTGGTGTTATGGTGTGGTCGTATTTGTCATGGAGGGGGCTTACGCCCGTTGTCGTTTTGCGTGGCACTATCACAGCTCAGGCCTACATTAATGTTTGGAGCACCTTCTTGCTTCCCACTGTTGAAGATCCATTCGGGTATGGCGATTGCATCTTTCAACACAATCGAGCACCTCTTGATAATGGACGGCCTGTGGCGGAGAGGTTACACGAGAATAACATCCCTGTAATGGACTGGATGGAATGGATGACCTGAAACCTGTAGAAAACCTTTAGGATGTTTTGGAACGCTGACTTCGTGCCAGGCCTCAACGGCAGACATCGATACCTCTCCGGTGCAACACTCCGCGATAAATGGGCGGCCATTCACCAAGAAACCTTCCACAACCCGATTGAACGTAACCTGATTGATCGTATGCCTGCGAGAGTGGAAGCTGTCATCGTGGCTAAGGCTGGGCCAACGCCATACTGAATTCCAGCGTTACCGAAGGAGGGCGCTACGAACTTGCAAGTAATTTTCAGCCAGATGTCCGGATAGTTTTGACAACGTACTGTATGTAGTTCACAGTTAAAATAACTATCATTTTTACATTAAGTAAGAATAAGAAGCCTAAATAAATCAATATATGCAACTACATTGTGGAACTTAAAGTGAAAATCTATTTACATTGGCGTTTCTATATGCCAAAACTTCAATGAAGGTAAAATGTTGACAATATGATGATGAACGCATAACGTGGGAAAATGTACATACAATAATATAAATAAATTGATTGTACAAAATGTAGACCACATAATATCTAAATACACTCCTGGAAATTGAAATAAGAACACAGTGAATTCATTGTCCCAGGAAGGGAAACGTTATTGACACATTCCTGGGGTCATATACATCACATGATCACACTGACAGAACCACAGGCACATAGACACAGGCAACAGAGCATGCACAATGTCGGCACTAGTACAGTGTATATCCACCTTTAGCAGCAATGCAGGCTGCTATTCTCCATTGGAGACGATCGTAGAGATGCTGGATGTAGTTCTGTAGAACGGCTTGCCATGCCATTTCCACCTGGCGCCTCAGTTGGACCAGCGTTCGTGCTGGACGTGCAGACCGCGTGAGACGACGCTTCATCCAGTCCCAAACATGCTCAATGGGTGACAGATCCGGAGATCTTGCTGGCCAGGGTAGTTGACTTACACCTTCTAGAGCACATTGGGTGGCACGGGATACATGCGGACGTGCATTGTCCTGTTGGAACAGCAAGTTCCCTTGCCGGTCTAGGAATGGTAGAACGATCACCAGAGATGTACGGCCAGTGTAGGAGATCGCTCCCCACACCATGATGCCGGGTGTTGGCCCTGTGTGCCTCGGTCGTATGCAGTCCTGATTGTGGCGCTCACCTGCACGGCGCCAAACACGCATACAACCATCATTGGCACCAAGGCAGAAGCGACTCTCATCGCTGAAGACGACACGTCTCCATTCGTCCCTCCATTCACGCCTGTCGCGACACCACTGGAGGCGGGCTGCACGATGTTGGGGCGTGAGCGGAAGACGGCCAAACGGTGTGCGGGACCGTAGCCCAGCTTCATGGAGACGGTTGCGAATGGTCCTCGCCGACACCCCAGGAGCAACAGTGTCCCTAATTTGCTGGGAAGTGGCGGTGCGGTCCCCTACGGCACTGCGTAGGATCCTACGGTCTTGGCATGCATCCGTGCGTCGCTGCGGTCCGGTCCCAGGTCGACGGGCACGTGCACCTTCCGCCGACCACTGGCGACAACATCGATGTACTGTGGAGACCTCACGCCCCACGTGTTGAGCAATTCGGCGGTACGTCCACCCGGCCTCCCGCATGCCCACTATACGCCCTCGCTCAAAGTCCGTCAACTGCACATACGGTTCACGTCCACGCTGTCGCGGCATGCTACCAGTGTTAAAGACTGCGATGGAGCTCCGTATGCCACGGCAAACTGGCTGCCACTGACGGCGGCGGTGCACAAATGCTGCGCAGCTAGCACCATTCGACGGCCAACACCGCGGTTCCTGGTGTGTCCGCTGTGCCGTGCGTGTGATCATTGCTTGTACAGCCCTCTCGCAGTGTCCGGAGCAAGTATGGTGGGTCTGACACACCGGTGTCAATGTGTTCTTTTTCCCATTTCTAGGAGTTTATATCATATACATCCTTTATGTATGCTAATTATCTCAGTAAGTAGGATAGATAAAGAGGATGGAAATTGGGGAAGGCGTGAAAAAGTTTTATAAAAAATATGAAGAGTAAAAAATGGGGGGAAGGGTGAAAGAGGTACAAGACGCATATATGGAGGAGTGAAACTATTTAGGAAATGTTGTAAGTAGGATATACAGTCCAACCTGGAAATTATCTATGCAGTCGACAGATCGTCAAATACACTGAAAAACCATCGGCAAGCCGACCCTGTTCGTAAGTTAACGACTTTCGAAGGACTGTTAGAACGATTATAAATTTCAATTTTAATATACTTTGTTCTTTAAATATTTTTATATCTTTATTCTATATGTGAAACATCTTCAGAGCTACTTGTCCTACCATAAACGTCAGCACGCGGCCATTTTTATTATCATGTACATAAAGTCAAATTTGCTTACGTAGTTATACTCTAAAATTGGTTAGTTGTACGTGACGCCGTAGTGTGTATAATAAGTGCTACGCCACCTTTGGTGTGTTCGTTTTCATTCATGTTTTTTTTTATCTTTTGTCACTTTGATGTCACCCGAAGAGTGGTGAGGTGCCAACGTAACAGTGATACCTCGCAACAGAACCACAAGTAAACATAATCGCTGCCAGAAGCAAGTACGTATGAGAGACGGTGACTCAGACACGCCCAGCCATACGCTGCCGCATCAGCTCGCTCTCTTACGTCTGAGAGTATTGCAGTCCGCTCAGTCAGCGCTCGTTGCTGAAGACAACAGCATCGTATCCCTACAGAGATGGTAGTGCGACACTTGTGTTAGATGAAACTCTGGATAAAAGTGTAGTCAGCGCGTGCGGTGAGAAGAGACTAGTTTCATGTTCTGTATCAAGTGGTAATTTAACGTTCGGGAATGAATTCTCATGACATTCGTGTGGACAGGGCATGTTACAAATTTAAGTTTATAAATGATAGAGCACAGCAATCAGTCGTCCTTTTCTACAGGTTTCATTTAGCAAATCCAGATTTCGGCGAGTGCCTAGTCATTATCAATGTACTATTTCATACTCTCAATGCTTATCAGAGCATTGAGACTATGAAATAGTGCATTGGTAACGGTTAGATACTAACCGAAATCTGGTTATCCTTAATAAAACCTGCCAAAAAAGGACGACTAATTGCTGTGCTCTATCATTTATAAATCAGATCACAGTCACTGAATGCGCCTATGTTCCTCATGGCAGGTAACATGATAAAATTATGTATTTCATATTGTTCAATTTGTAACAAAATGATCTGGTATTTTATGTGTTTTTATTTCACTTCGGCCTCTTCACGACCAACGCTAAGAACCCACCACTGTAACAACGGGTGTTACTTTCTCCAATATTATTGGACACACGATATAACACGAAGTTCGTTATTTGTTAACTTTTCTAAATATTCGCATTACACATCACTTTTGCATCCTTCCTGCAGGTATTCTGAAGATAAGTTTACTCGAAATGCATAAACAAGTATGAGTTTCTGAACATCAAGTCACTATATTTTCCTGTAGCGACCATAACAGCAGTGCATAAACAAGAAATTTTAAATTTTTAAAATGCTCGAGTGATATTATTACTTGACTTTACGTCACACCTTAAATCCAAGATTCCAATAACTATCCTCTGCTGAATAGCTTGCCAGTGCATACATTATGTTACAATCCTCAGACGATTTTTCACAGCAAAAAAAGTTTAATAAAATGTGTGGTACAAGTGTTTCTGAATCCTTAGAATAACAGGTGTATGCTCTAGTGAAAGCCAAGGGATATATTATTTACCCAAGAACCAAGACAGGACAGTAAGAATAGAAGATACGGAACAAAGGGTTAGCTTTAAAAGATGTTTAAGACAGGGATGAAATCTTTAATCCCTACAATTCGATCTGTACATCGTGGGAGCAATGTCGAAATAAAAGATAGGTCATCCGGTGGGACTAAAGTCAATTGTGAAAGAATGTCAGTTGTTAGAATCGCCGTTCCATATGTGGAATAATTACATAAACTACTAAAAGGAATAAACACTTTTCTCTGCCTCGTGATGACTGGGTGTTGTGTGATGTCCTTAGGTTAGTTAGGTTTAAGTAGTTCTAAGTTCTAGCTGACTGATGACCATAGATGCTAAGTCCCATAGTGCTCAGAGGTATTTTGAATAAACACAAGTGAGCACACACTACGCATAGAGAGTACAGGAAACAAACACAAAGTTGACGAGGAATAGCAGAAATAAGATGAGTGATAAACTTAACGTCAGGTTGGGGATTACGTAGTAATTCTGCTATCTTGGAAGCAAATTACTGCATGACGGGCGAAGCAAGGAATATATAAAAAGCTAGCTAGTGCGGGAAGAAACGTCATTGCACTCTGCAACAAGTATTCCAGTATCAAACGCAGCCCTTATTTGCAGAATAGATTTCTGTGCATGTGCGTCTGGAAACCAGTAGTGTTAGCAAATGAATCATGGTCACTGGGAAAACTGGAAAAAAAGAGAATCGAATCGTTTCAAATTTGGTGTCACAAAAAGATATTGATAATTACGTGGAATGAAAAGAAATGTGTAAGTATTCCACCGAATTGGCGAAGAAATAGATATGTGGGAAAACTCTGATTAGCAGGATGAACAGGATGATAGAGCGTATCTGAAGATATCATTGTACAACTTTTGGTAATAAAGACAGTATAGTCTTCCACCCCTAATGTCCATTCTGTACATCGAAGAAGCAATTATAAAAATAAAAGAAAGGTTCAGCAGTGAAATTAAAATTCATGGTGAAACGGTATCAATGATACGCTTCGCTGAGTATCCTGAGTAAAAGTGAAGAAGAATTATAGGGTATGCTGAATGGAAGCAGAATTGAGAACAGCGAGAAAATTAATATAAGGATCAATGGTCACGAAGTAGATGACGTCAATGTATTCCGCTACCTAGGGAAAAAATTAACCTCTGACGGAAAAAGCGAAGAGGACGTAAAAAGCAGAGTAGAATTGGAAAAAAGGGCGTTCCTGGCCAAGAGCAGTCTACTAGTGCCACAAATAGGCCTAATCCGAGGAAGAAATTTCTGAGAACGTACATTTGCCACAACATTTTATGGTAGTGAAATATGGATTGTGTGAAAACTGGAACGGAAGAGAATAGAAGCAGTTGAGATGTGGTGCTACAGACGAATAGTGAAAATGTGGCGAACTGATAAGATAAGGAATAGGGAGGTTCAGCGCAGAATCGGAGGGGAAAGGAATGTATGGAAAACACTGACAAGACGAAGGGATGTGGTGATAGTACATCCGTTAAGACATGAGGACATGACTTCCATGGGACTGTGGAATACATCCAGCATATAATTGAGGACGTAGGTTACAAGTGCTACTATGAGATGAAGAGTTTGGCACACGAAAGGAATTCTCGGCGGGCTGCATCTAACCAGTTAGATGACTGACGAATCAAAAGAAAAACAAAAAAGAAAAGAAACTGGTGCTGTAGAGGAGAAAACAATCCAATAATGAAGAAAAATTGGAGAAATTTGGGCTCGTACGGAGGCACATAAACGGTAGCTTTTCCCTCGTTACAGAACAGGAGAAAAAACTACTAGTAGTGGTGCAAAGTACCCTCCGCCACAAGCCACGTGGTGACTTGAGAAGTGTCTGCCTATAGAAATAATCGAAGGCGTTCATTGTAAGTGCTGCTCTGAGATGAAGAGTTTGCCACAGGAGAGGAAGTAGTAGCGAGCCACCTCAAAGCCGTTGTAAGTTTTACAACCTCCAGAAAATTAGCTAGAATTGAATATCGTACATTGCGAATTGTTTATATGGAGAAGTGCTGTAACTCTCGCACCGTAGTCATCGATCCTCTTCTCTCAGTGCTGTTCATCTGAGGAAGTAGCAGCCAAGTGGGTGCTAAGAAGCGTAATGGGCGGCATCGCAAGTAAGGGCGGCTGCCGATAACCCCCAGGCCATCATTTCACTTCCGCCACCCCTGTGAGTTATGGTCCAAGAGAGAGCAGACGTTGTAGGGGCTCATACATCGCACACCACTGATTTTATGGCTCCCCCTGAGAAGCTCGCTGGAAACAGTGATTCGAAACCACGTCTCTTGGTCGATGATGAAACGTCCTTGCAGTTTAAAACAATATGCCACTCCGAGACGCGAACGATTCTCACTTCTCACCTGCTCTTGCAGAGTGAGTTAAACAGGCAGGACTCTCGACACGCCATCAAAGCTTCACTTCTGCCACAATAACTCTCGTACATACCTAAATTCATGGTTGCAGAATTAGAACTCCCGGAGGAAAGTATAATGCAGACAACTTCAACTGCCACAATATGTTGTGTGATGTAGAACTGCCAACGAAGTGGGAAAATACTAGTAGGTGTACTAGATTCGGAAAATCCTTTTTTTGGGATCATCAGTCTACTGACTGGTTTGATGCGGCCCGCCACGAATTCCTCCCC
The DNA here is from genome assembly GCF_023897955.1 of Schistocerca gregaria. Taxonomy (NCBI): domain Eukaryota; kingdom Metazoa; phylum Arthropoda; class Insecta; order Orthoptera; family Acrididae; genus Schistocerca; species Schistocerca gregaria. The sequence goes on from NC_064921.1 coordinate 137,601,764, forward strand.
TGTGCCAACCTCTTCATTTCAGACTAGCACTTGCAACCTACGTCCTCAATTATTTGCTTGGCGTATTCCAATCTCCCTTCCTCTACAGATTTTCCCCCTACAGCTCCCTCTACTACAATGGAAGTCATTCCCTCATGTCTTAGCAGATGTCCTATCATCCTGTCCCTTCTCCTTATCAGTGTTTTTCACATATTCCTTCCCTCTCCGATTCTGCGTAGAACCTCCTCATTCATTACCTTATCAGTCCACCTAATTTTCAACATTCGTCTATAGCACCACATCTCAAATGCTTCGATTCTCTTCTGTTCCGGTTTTCCCACAGTCCACGTTTCACTACCATAGAATGCTGTACTCCAGATGTACATCCTCAGACATTTCTTCCTCAAATTAAAGCCGGTATTTGATATTAGTGGACTTCTCTTGGCCAGAAATGCCTTTTTTGCATAGCGAGTCTGCTTTTGATGTCCTTGGTCCATCCGTCATTGGTTATTTTACTGCCTAGGTAGCAGAATTCCTTCACTTCATTGACTTCGTGACCATCAATCCTGATGTTAAGTTTCTCGCTGTTCTCATTTCTACTACTTCTCATTACCTTCGTCTTTCACCGATTTACTCTCAAACCATACTATGTACTCATTAGACTGTTCATTCCGTTCAGCAAATCATTTAATTCTTCTTCACTTTCACTCAGGTTAGCAATGTCATCAGCGAACCGTATCATTGATATCCTTTCACCTTGTATTTTAATTCCACTCCTGAACCTTTCTTTTATTTCCATCATTGCTTCCTCGATCTACAGAGTGAAGAGTAGGGGAGAAAGGCTACAGCTTTGTCTTACACCCTTCTTAATACGAGCACTTCGTTCTTGATCGTCCACCCTTATTATTCCCTCTTGGTTGTTGTACATATTGTATATGACCTGTCTCTCCCTATAGCTTAACCCAACTTTTTTCAGTGTCTCGAACAGCTTGCACCATTTTATATTGTCGAACGCTCTTTCCCGGTCGACAAATACTATGAACGTGTCTTCATTTTTCTTTAGCCTTGCTTCCATTATTAGCTGCGACATCAGAATTGCCTCTCTCGTGCCTTTACTTTTCCTAAAGCCAAACTGATCGTCACCTAGTGCATTCTCAATTTTATTTTCCATTCTTCTGTATATTACTCTTGTAAGCAGCTTCGATGCATGAGCTGTTAAGCTGATTGTGCGAGAATTCTCGCACTTGTCAGCTCTTGCCGTCTTCGGAGTTGTGTGGATGATGCTTTTCCGAAAGTCAGATGGTATGTCGCCAAACTCATATATTCTACACACCAACGTGAATAGTCGTTTTGTTGCCACTTCCCCTAATGATTTCAGAAATTCTGATGGAATGTTATCTATCCCTTCTGCCTTATTTGACCGTAAGTCCTCCAAAGCTCTTTTAAATTCCGATTCCAATACTGGATCCCCTATCTCTTATAATAGACTCCTGTTTCTTCTTCTATCACATCAGACAAATCTTCACCCTCATAGAGGCTTTCAATGTATTCTTTCCACCTATCTGCTCTCTCCTCTGCATTTAACAGTGCAATTCCCGTTGCACTATTAATGTTACCACCGTTGCTTTTAATGTCACCAAAGGTTGTTTTGACTTTCCTGTATGCTGAGTCTGTCCTTCCGACAATCATATCTTTTTCGATGTCTTTATATTTTTCCTGCAGCCATTTCGTCTTAGCTTCTCTGCACTTCCTATTTATTTCATTCCTCAGCGACTTGTATTTCTGTATTCCTGATTTTCCCGAAACATGTTTGTACTTCCTCCTTTCATCAATCAACTGAAGTATTTCTTCTGTTACCCATGGTTTCTTCGCAGCTACCTTCTGTGTACCTATGTTTTCCTTCCCAACTTCTGTGAAGACCCTTTTTAGAGATGTCCATTCCTCTTCAACTGTAATGCCTACTGCACTGTTCCTTATTGCTGCATCTACAGCGTTAGAGAACTTCAAACGTATCTCCTCATTCCTTAGTACTTCGTATCCCACTTCTTTGCGTATTGATTCTTCCTGACCAATGTCTTGAACTTCAGCCTACTCTTCATCACTACTATATTGTGATCTGAGACTATAGCTGCTCCTGGGTATGCCTTACAATCCAGTATCTGATTTCGGAATCTCTGTCTGACCATGATGTAATCTAATTGAAATCTTCCCGTAACTCCCGGCCTTTTCCAAGTATACCTCCTCCTCTTGTGATTCTTGAACAGGGTAACCGCTATTACTAGCTGAAACTTGTTACAGAACTCAATTAGTCTTTTTCCTCTTTCATTCCTTGTCCCAAGTCCATACTCTCCTGTAACCTTTTCTTCTACTCCTTCCCCTACAACTGCATTCCAGTCGCCCATGACTATTAGATTTTAGTCCCCCTTTAAATACTGCATTACCCTTTCAATATCCTCATACACTTTCTCTATCTGTTCATCTTCAGCTTGCGACGTCGGCATGTATACCTGAACTATCGTTGTCGGTGTTAGTCTGCTGTCGATTCTGATTATAACAACCCGGTCACTAAACTGTTCACAGTAACGCACCCTCTGCCCTACCTTCCTATTCATAACGAATCCTACACCTGTTATACCATTTTCTGCTGCTGTTGATGTTACCCGATACTCATCTGACAAGCAATCCTTGTCATCCTTCCACTTCACTTCACTGACCCCTACTATATCTAGATTGAGCCTTTGCATTTCCCTTTTCAGATTTTCTAGTTTCCCTACCACGTTCAAGCTTCTGAGATTCCACGCCCCGACTCGTAGAACATTATGCTTTCGTTGATTATTCAATCATTTTCTCATGGTAACCTCCCCCTTGGCAGTCCCCTCCCAGAGATCCGAATGGGGGACTATTCCGGAATCATTTGCCAATGGAGAGATCATCATGACACTTCTTCAACTACAGGCCACATGTCCTGTGGATACACGTTACTTGTCTTTAATACAGTGGTTTCCATTGCCTTCTGCAACCTCATGTCGTTGATCATTGCTGATTCTTCCGCCTTTAGGGGCAATTTCCCACCCCTAGGACAAGAGAGTGCCCTGAACATCTATCCGCTCCTCCGCCCTCTTTGACAAGGCCGTTGGCAGAATGAGGCTGACTTCTTATGCCGGAAGTCTTCGGGCGCCAATGCTGATTATTTATCAAAATTTTGGCAGTGGCGGGAATGGGACACAGGACCGAAGACGTTTTGATTATGAATCAAAGACGCTACCCTCTTTTTTTTTTTAATCTCATTTTGTTCGCTTGTGTTCGTTTCATCTGCTCGGTGCGGACGTCGTAATACATACGGTTAAGTTCGTAGTTGATCGATTAACACAGTTTTTTTATTACAGAGGGAAGCTAACCCTCTGACCGAACACGCTGAGCTACCGTGCCGGCTGCCCCGAGATCACGGGTTACTTATAATACTAAATAGTACTTATAATACTAAATAGTCCGACGAATAGTCGGACTAAAGGAAGTCCCGACGGCGCTAGATTTGAGGACAGCATCCCTGCACTGCCTACGGGAACAACGTGGGAAGCGATACCGGATCACTAGCCAGTTTATATTATAATAAACGTGGAATCTAGGGAGACTGTCGTACACGCAGTCAGCTGTAAATAAAACACAAGCAAAGCCAATTGCAACTTGTACGAAAGAAATTGAAATCCAGCAACGAAACTGGTGATTACGAAAGGAATTATGAGGCCAAGGAAGTGGCGGTAGTCTCAATACCTCTAAAAGGACATAAGCGGTCTCTTCATAGACCAGGTAGATGTTATTCAGAACATGACGTAGCCCTTATGGATGCAGAGAGGCACTGAGAAAATATTCTCTCTAATGAAACGAAATTTATAGCTCTTCAAGAAGGAAAGACTTGTAGCCAAGAAAACTTTCACGTACAAAAAAATAAAATCGTGGCAAAATTTCTACTCTGTGGTCTTGAAAGGAACACAGTTAACCAGGATTTGGAATGAAATAAAGAACATAAAATACTGTCTAACATTAGACATACACACGCCTTCACCATCCGTTGAACTTTTAGATTGTATCTCATGTATTATACTCCATCTGATGTAATGGACAACGAAGACGAAGGGGAACATGAAGAGGTCAAGAATGTAATTACATAACTATTTTCGCTGAAAGAAATCCACACTGCGCTCTCCCAAGGGAAAAGTACTTGGCGTGACTCCAATTCTATTGAGTAGCCATTGTTACGAAACATCCCGCAGAAGGGAAAACTGCTGATGCTCAAAATGTACAATATCATAGCACCCAAAGCTTCAGACTGGCTAGCTAAAAACGTGTCTTATCGTCCTCATTCATAAATCCGGGAAAAGATTTGATGAATCCGAGTCGAAACGGTGAAGGTAATGGAGAAGATTATTACGCGCCATGGTGGTGTGAAAACAAGAATATATGATCGGAAAGACAACTTGGGTTTCGCAAAGGAAAAGGGACAACTGAAATCCTTCTACGGTTATTTACTGACGTACAACTAAATTTCTCTGGGAATAATTATCCGATAGTTGCGTTCATAGACTTGACAAAAGCAGAAGACAGTACCGTCTTGTCGCTCTTAGAGAAAAATTGGAGAAACTCCGGATTCCAAAACTGATCGTATATAACATCGAAAGATTTCTGAGCAACAGGGAAACAATCATTTCTGAAACGTCCCCTTAGAACAATTTATACACGACTAGTCTATGTGAAACGTCCTCTTTGAACAATTATACACGAATGTGCTTAAACTGACACACACAGTATTTTTTTAGCGCAACGCAACCTGACTTTCAATAATCCCTACAAAAGAATGGCCCTGACTAACATTAACCTATACCTTTCACAAATCACTTACCTCACCAAAAATCTTAGTTACTCGAACTACTGCAATACAGCGAGCGCCACTACTGCCAGCTAACTAAAAGATTCAAACTACGGAAGTCACTAACTACTGATAGGCACAGTTAGCAAATGAAAGATTTTAATAGAGAACAAACAATGTATTTACCTTAATAATCATAATATATATAGCAGTTCATGACACCAATTCTTACAAATTTCAAAACTCCGCCATCTCTCTCTCCACGTCCATCACTGCTGGCGGCTCACCTCCAACTACGCAACGCTACGCGCTGTTAGCATCCAGCTGCCGCTGCTCAACACTACAATGGCAGACAACAATGCAAACTAAACACAGATTGCGCACAGCACAGCCAGTGATTTTTCATACCAAGCGCTAAGCGGCGTTACCAATAAGAAAACCTTAACAGCCTACTTACATAGCCCCCATGCTCCCCACAAAAAATTTTTACAAATTGTTTTGGGCAGTGGCCAATAATTATTTGATAAAATTTTTCATAATTACTATAACAAAGATATCAAACGCACACACTTATTGATACAATGTTGGTCAAAAGCTAAAATTTTCTCACAGTCCATATAGACAGTCCTGATCATTCATCACAGTAAAATAGTAGTGTTTATCTCAAAGACTGAGCAATAAAAGAAAATGCACACGGAAGTAGTGGATTTCCATGCAGTCTTGAAGAAGTAGTGTTGTCCTTCCAACTCTCGACATGCAGACAGGTAATGGGCCACAACAGAGCAAACCCACAGCAGAGTCAGACGAAGTTTTAAAGAATATTGGTAGGTAGGTCGTCACAGAGTAGACCCATTGTAGCCCTGGTAGAGATAACGGTATTGGTGGGCCACCAGAGGTGCAGACCCACTGCAGTCCTTGTAGAAATAATGGTATTGGTGGGTCATCAAAGGTGTAGACCCACTGTAGTCCTTGTAGAGACGGCCAGCAGCCATCTGTTTGACTGTGCACGCGCACAATCACCATTGAAGAGTCTTGTGGATAATATAGCAAGTCCATAACCACCTCTTGTGCACTTACAAAAATTGTTTTTGAAATGTCCTTACAACCAGCAATGCTGTTATCCAGTCCCTTACTGAATTATTAACACATGTGCAAACACTATCAGCCCCTACTTCTCACATATTGTCCATATACTATGACCAACAGAAACGTGTGCAGTGAAATGTGAGTTACAAGTTACTTAATTTGATGAACTGGTGTCAATTACAATTTTATACCATAAGAATACAATAACAAAGGTACAAAAATTATCTTTAAAGAACATAATAGTACAGATAACATTTGCAGTAATACAGGCTTTACAAAAGAATCGAAATAACATATACATCAGTGTTACAGGAATTATGACAGGAGGACGTACATAAAAAATCTGAATAACTTTTGAAACATCAACTTCACACATGAGCATTACAACAAAACACAATAAATAATGTCTGAACATATTTACAAAGAAAATAACATAGTATTTGAAAAATTCTACAACATAAATCTTATTAGCTAAACACACAAAGACAGGAAAAAGACAAATACACAAGGGTACATAAACACATAGAGGGATAATACGAAAGGAAAGGACAGGGTTTGTTTTACTGCAGTATTTTGCATAGAGATCTCCCTTAGTTCATCATTATTCCCAAAAAGTCCTATCTAAACCTGCTTTCTGTATTCTGTTCACATCCTCTTTCAAAAATAGTTTTTCTCCACTGTACACTACTTTTTTTGGCCAAAACATTTCCTTATAGCTTCTCAATGCTTTTCTTCCAATTCATCATAGTTAGTTTCTTATATAGTCTACCCTCTTTTAAGCTAACTTCAAATCTACTGAGCTCAGATGCTAAAGTAAGGGACGAGGCAATGCCGCAGCACAAAACAATTAACACAAACAGCAATGATAAAAAAATGGAAATTGGCAAAAAAAAGGTAGAAATATTACAACTAATATAAGGCAATGCGCAGCAAAGAAGAAAAATAAATCAGTAATAAAATTGGCTTAACCTAGTAATACAAAGTGACATTCAGTAGCACTATGAATGGCAAACAGCCGCAGCAAATGCTATAACTTATACCTAAACATGACAAAGCTCAAGCAGAAAAAATAGTACACTAATGACAACAACGCAGATAAGGGAAATGTATATTCACATCTTAATGTCTATGTAATTAAAATGGTGGACCACAACTTATTCTATGAAATAAATTACCAAGTACTTGAAAAGAAAATTATGTATGCAGTTCCTGTTACTAGTCCCTTCTTATTGTTCTTTCCTTTCCAAGTGCTCCTTTGTTTAAGAATGTGGATCATAAAATTATTATTTAACAGATCTGTTGACAGAAAGTTTTCACATTAGCAAATGCATTTACTTTTATTTTATAAAACCAATGCTGTAACACAGTTGGAAAACAGATATCAAATGAAACAAGCAACTATGAGAGGCAAAGCATAAAAATATCATTCAATAGTCATGTGAAATTTCATAAGTTAATACAAATTCTCTCAACTCTCGTAGAAAGACGTTGAAGACTATCGGTAGGTAGGTCATCACAGAGCAGACCCACTGTAGTCCTGGTAGAGATTACTAGGACACTCGCGCCCCAGTATGGGAAGAGGGACATAGCAATACAGAACAACCACAAAATAATAACACAGGGCATTTCGGAAATCATGAAAGAAATTGGCAAGGTACACCGAATTCTGAGATGGAACCGCCGACACGACGTAACAATGACCGATATGCTACCCGCCGACACGATGATTTTGGCTATAAGCTGTTCATTACTGCACGTAAATTCAAAACATTTAAGAATTCTGGCAACGACATTCATCCACAAGCGTGGCTCCATCAATTCTCTCATTGTTTTCCTCCCAACTGGTCATTAGAACACAGATTAGAATTTATGTGTGGCTACTTAGAGAATGAACCAGCTGTAAGAATGCGATCGGTCATTCACGATTGCCACAGTGAAGAAGAATTTTACCATGCCTTCCTCTCAGCATATTGGTCCCAAGCCACACAAAACCGAGTAAAACATAGCATCATAATGATGAAACATTTCGAACAATCTGAATTTTCCAGTCTTGTCAAATATTTTGAAGACATGTTACATAAGAATCAGTATCTTTCAAACCCATAGAGCCCCTCAGAACTCATCCGCAGTTGCTTAATCAAATTATCTGAACATTTACGACAGATTATTTTAGCAGGACGATGCAAAGACGACATTGAAGCTTTTCAGGGACTCTTACAAGAATTAGAAATTGACACAGACAGTAGCGGGATGCGAAAACAGGAAAACAATCACTACAGGTCACATCCGTCGCAATTCCGCGATGAAAGAAACAATAACTGGACACGACAAGGCCATTCTCACAACACAAATCGTGACCAAAACAGACACCACCCATATGACAACCACTGGCAGAGTAATAGTTACAGAGAAAGATCGCATTTCCGTAGTAATCAATATCACAGTCACAATCAGAGAAACAGACAATACGGGAACCAAAATAATTATTATCAAGGGAGACGGAATAACTTCAGACGCAACGGTCCAGCGCGCAGTTACGATTCAGGTAGAAATCCTCCACCATGTGACCGACAAATTAATTACAGAAATTACCGACATGACGACAGACGATATGATCGTAACGACGGACCTGAATTGCAGCAGAACTGGAGGGGATCAAACAGGTCAAGGCCCTATCGTCAAGGTGAATTTGTAGAAATGAGGTCCCTAATCCCAATAACGACGCATTGCAACAAAGAAACAGACAATGACTCGCACCGCAGGCAGCCACGTGCGCCGGCTGGCTCAGAGAAAAATAACGTAGACGCTAACCTTGAGAACAATTTTAGTATTCTTTACCGACGTATACTGCATAATAATTGCCTTCAAGCTGAAACTCTCAGTACTATGAAAAGTAAAGGACTGCACCACATTTCACATGTAAAACCGTTTATTAAGAGATAATCTGCTTTTTAACTTAGTCTTCGCTATAAAATTTTTTCACTTCACGCTACTAGTACAACTTTTCACACTGAGAAACTGTTAACATGCAACTATGTTTTGAAGTTCACTATCCAGTCTAGAACCTACGGAACATATTTAGACAGTATTTACGAGTGCATTGTTATAGTGAATAGACATCACTGTATTATTTCGTGTGTACATTCTTGCTTGTTAGTTGCACGATTACGTAACGACTATAAGGCTTACATACTTAGAACACATACTGTTAATGAGATTTTAATGCAACATTTTGGTTTACTTGAAAATACATTCTGGATTTAAAGTACTTTCTGTGAGATACCAGATGATACTGTGGTTAGTTTATGTGACAGCTACACGATTTTATCACGACGCTACTAATGAGTGACAATTTACAATGTTGCTTTTGCTGTTTATCTGTTTTATATCTGCACAGTTTTTCTGAATTTTTCTGGAAAGTAAAACATGTTTTAGTAGTAACGTTTGTGGTATAGCTACAATGAGACAGCCTTTTCTGTAGCACAACAATATGTACAGTACAGTACTTACTTCATCACGGCAATAAGCGTAATAACTAAGATATCTATACGCAAAGCATTTCAATTTCGTTTATCATGAGGTACGTACATTGACTTCTGCAGAACTTAGCTTTCGGAGGACAATAACTACGACACTTCCACAGAGATTGTCTGACAGCAAGACGCACATTTAGCGCTACACGACACGCATTAAACTATTTATTTTTCAACATATTTTAATTACAAAGAAATTTTTCCGTGATACATTTCATTCCATTGCTGTAATCTGTAACACCTGAGGATATAATTACATTAATCCTCAGGGGGGTACACGTCTACTTTGTGTACCATGTGTTTGGCAAGCACAAGGAGCCCTAGCTAATATGGTATTTGCTTATACAACTTTACACATCGGTACCATATTTCTCTAACACATAAATTACACAGCTATCTGGTCATTTAACTGAGAGTTAAACATTTTTTTTACTACATCATCAGTGACACATGTTTACACAATTACACAGTTGGATGCTTTAACATCTATGAAATTGTACTTTGTCTGTACCTTGTGAACTGTTCATATTTTTTCGGAACCATTGTGATACTATGAGAGCTTTGAATGACATATTTGGTATGGGATCACGATTTTTAAAGTACGTTTGAGTCAGATGACACTTTTGACATGAGCAGAGAATTTTTTCTTAGGTTTTGAAATTATTGGTGGAAGCTACGGAGATTTTGAGAATCTGACTGTGGTGTTATGATGTTATTATTACGATAACGATGTGAATTATGCTGCTGAGGTATGTTTAAGCTGATGCTATATGAGTTATTTGGTTATGCTACGTATCTGTTATGATGAAACATTGAAGAAGTGTCGACGAATATATATATATATATATATATATATATATATATATATATATATATTTGTGTGTGTACTAAGGTAAGAAATAATGAGTAGTGGTTAGGGACTCTGGTTTGTGAAAAAGTTTGTTGGAAACCAAGAATCGTACTTTAAGAGTTATGAAATGTGTGTAAATGCGTGAATGTATCACTATGTCGGCGAAAATTTTTTGGACACAATTATATTTAAATGATTTTATTTCTACAGATTTGTAACGCAAATTCTTGACCTGTGAATTTTTTTTATATGAGACTGCCACTGTAGCGGAAACTGGTGTAAATATTTCGATAAGACAGTTAAGTGACCACCTGCATGTAATGCGTCGTGGGCACCCAGCTGCGCGACAACCACCTGACGAAAGAAAGCCATTAGTGTGTGCCTGTCAGTGGTACAGGTGGAGAAAAAAAAAGAGGCCATTATCCTCGCTATTGAGATTCCTTTGTAGAAAGCATCGCAAATACTACACGACCACACTTGAAAACATATGATTACACTGTGGAGCTCTTAATTTATGATATTTACTAAAATGCCTAATGAAACGACGAGAAACATTTCATGGCTATTGTCCTGCTAGTTGAGAGAAATGCCATGTGGCATGCTTTATGCATTTATTTACTCATTTTGTTTAATATCTAGTTTCTAACTGCACTGAAGCATTGGTTAAAATAAATTTTATGGATGTACTAATATAAATATTTTATGCCTACAGATCCAGTAAATAATAACTTTATGATGTACTTAAAAAAACGAAGTAGCACAAAAAGACATTTCCCTTCACAGAAATTGCATACAGAATTGTCTTTTCAAGTACATGGTAATATTTTTTTTACAATAAATTTTTGTGGTGCACCACTTTAATTGCATAGACATTAAGATGTGAATAGACATTGTCCTTATGTGCATTGTTGTCTTTAGTGTAACATTTTTTCTGCTTGAGCTTTGTCATGTTTAGGTATAAGTTATAGCATTTGCTGCGGCTGTTTGCCATTCATAGTGCTACTGAATGTCACTTTGTATTACTAGGTTAAGCCAATTTTATTACTGATTTATTTTTCTTGTTTGCTGCGCATTGCTTTATATTAGTTGTAATGTTGCTGCCTTTTGTTGCCAATTTGCATTTTTTTATCATTGCTGTTTGTGTTAATTGTTTTGTGCTGCTGCATTGCCTCATCCCTTAGTTTAGTATCTGAGATCAGTAGATTTAAGTTAGCTTAAGAGGGGGTAGACTATATAAGAAACTAACTATGATGAATTGGAAGAAAAGCATTGAGAAGCTATAAGGTATGGTTTGGCCAAAAAAGTAGTGTACAGTGGAGAAAAACTATTTTTGAAAGAGGATGTGAACAGAATACAGAAATCAGGTTTAGATAGGACTTTTTGGGAATAATGATGAACTAAGGGAGATCTCTATGCAAAATACTACAGTAAAACAAACCCTGTCCTTTCCTTTCGTATTATCCCTCTATGTGTTTATGTATCCTTGTATATTTGTCTTTTTCCTGTCTTTATGTGTTTAGCTAATAAGATTTATGTTGTAGAATTTTTCAAATACTATGTTATTTTCTTTGTAAATATGTTCAGACATTATTTATTGTGTTTTGTTGTAATGCTCATGTGTGAAGTTGATGTTTCAAAAGTTATTCTGATCTTTTATGTATGTACTTATGTCGTAATTTTTGTAACACTGATGTATTTGTTATTTCGATTCTTTTGTAAAGCCTGTACTACTGCTAATGTTATCTGTATTGTTATGTTCTTTAATGATATATTTTGTACCTTTGTTATTGTATTCTTATGTTATAAAATTGTAATTGACACCAGTTCATCAAATTAAGAAATTTGTAAATTACATTTCACTGCACACATTTCTGTTGGTCATAGTATATGGACAATATGTGAGAAGTAGGGACTGATAGTGTTTGCACGTGTGTTAATAATTCAGTAAGGGACTGGATAACAGCATTGCTGGTTCTAAGGACATTTCAAAAACAATTTTTGTGAGTGGACAAGTGGTGGTTTATGGACTTGCTGTATTCTCTGCAAGCCTCTTCAATGGTGATTGTGCACCTGCACAGTTGCAACAGATGGCTGCTGGCCGTCTCTACAAGGACTACAGTGGGTCTGCACCTTTGATGACCCACCAATACCATTATTTCTACATGGACTGCAGTGGGTCTGCACCTCTGGTGGTCGACCAATACCGTAATCACTACCAGGACTACAGTGGGTTTGCTCTGTTGTGGCCCATTAACTGTCTGCATGTCAAGTTTCAGCACTGTGAGTCCGTTGGAAGGACAACACTACTTCTTCAAGACCGCTTAGAAATCCACTACTTCAAAGTGCATTTTCTTTTACTACTCAGACTTTGAGAAAAACACTGTAATTTTACTTTGATGAATGATCAGGACTGTCTTTATGGACTGTGAGAAAATTTTAGCTTTTGACCAACATTGTATCGATAAGTGTGTGCATTTCATTTCTTTGTCATTGTAATTATGAAAAAATTTTTCAAATCTGTACTGGCCACTGACCAAACCAATTTGTAAATTTTTTTGTGGGGAGCATGGGGGCTATGTAAGTAAGCTGTTTAGGGTTTTTTATTGGTAACGCCGCCGCCACGTAGCGCTCTGTATAAAAATCACTGGCTGTGCCGTGCGCAGTCTGTGTTTAGTTTGCATAGTTTAATGCGTGTCCTGTAGCGCTGTACTACAGATCATCATCAGAAATCAAGCCCCAGGGTTTGCGTATAATTAGTGTGACGTGTAAGTCAATCCCAAACAACGAATTACTGGTTCACACAAATGAAGCGACATTTAAGTAATGACGAATATTTTCCTGTGCAAGGAATTCCTCCTGCGACTCTACTGCGACCAATATGAGCTCCTTGACGAAACAGTCCAGGAATTAACGTCCTACTGTGTACGGAAGATATTGGATGTAAAGGCAACTTCCACCCGGCTCCGCTCAATAAATGGAGATAGACATTTGGGCACCAGATGTCGGAAAATTTCTTATACTGCACTAAAACAGGCCATACGAAACGTCGACTCTACAGATCAATGCCAGGACCAGTTTAACGTTTCAAAACCAGGATCAAACTAAAGCAACGGAATGGAATTGCTGTCTCACTATCGCTCTGTGTAGGAAAGGAGTACACCACACTGTGAGTAACGACGTAAGCGGATGGTAAACACAAACAGTGCATGATACCACTCATGCCTCAGTATTGTTGCTCTGTGCACAGTGAGCAGAATGTAGTCTCTTGGTGAAGTTTACAACGTAATGCCAAAAAAGACGCCATATGCACCCTGTTTTGCACCGTGGAGAGAGAAATCTGTGTGAAATCTTACGGGACTTAACTGCTAAGGTCATCAGCCCCTAAGCTTAGACACTACTTAACCTAAATTATCCTAAGGACGGACACACACACACACACACACACACACACACACACACACACACACACCCATGCCCAAGGGAGGACTCTAACCTCCGCCTGGACTAGACGCACTGTCTATGTGCACCGTGGAATACTCGGCCACCTGGAAGAAGGCAAAGACAATGACCAAATTCTCAGTATCCTTGGATGATCCACGAAGTTGAATTTCGAGGCTTTGGCATCGGTTAGTCGTAGACCAGTGCAAGGATTCCCATGGGTAAACACTAAACAGCAGAGCCAACATCTGGCTGTAGCTGCCCGACGAAATCGGACTACACCTGCAACACAATTGGCTGCTCAGCTTGCAGCTGCGTCAGTAGCTGCTGTTTTCCGATCAACTGTGGATGGGAGGCGAAGAACAGCAGGGCTGTTTGACAATAATCTGGTCTTGTTCATCCCGCAGACTCTAGCACAGACATGGATCGTTCTATTCTGGACTCGGAAACCTCAGAATCGACCGTGAATGTATGGAGGTATGTGCTCTTGAAAGATGAATCCCGCTCAAGTTTGCAAAAAGATTATTGTCGCACACTGGGAAGGCCTCATGTTCAATAGCCGCATGGAGCTGAACATCTTCTTAGGTGGTCGAAGGGATGCTGTAAATGCTCAGTATTGCTATCCCCTGTTCGCCTTTCTGGAGGTGCATTTGGTCCAGACTTAATGTCTGTCCGCATCGAGGTGCTCTGGTTAATGAATTTCTTGAAGATGAAGAATTAAGATCTCTGTCGCATGAACTGGCCAGCGAGGTCGCCGGATTTAAATCCATGCCTGGGATGGATTACAGAGGTGAACTTCAATTCAGAAATGGGATCAACTGCCAACAGAGCCTGTGAACCATTTCGTACAGAGCTTGCCACGTCACTGTGCAGCGTGTGTGGCTGTCATGGGTAAACATATTAACAGCGTTCTTTGTTGGGGAAGATATTTACCAGTTGTGTTACATTCTTACAAATGGGTACCTTGGTTATTAGAACTTTCTAACATTATGTTTCGGACACTGTTGTAACCTAATGCGCAATATGTCCTCTTTTCGTGATTGTGTTTAACTTTTGGACAACAGCGTATATAATATTATCATCTGATGGTTCTGCCTTGCGACTCAATTCCTTGAACATTTTCGTATTTCATTGACAACTTGACATTTATGAAGTATTGAAACAATACTGAAATCTAAATATAGTGCCTTCCAGTCTTATGATCATCAAAATCGTCGCTGAACGCAAAAATATTCTAACAACAAGTAGCTTTCGACTTCCACCTTGCATGATGTATAGCCTTTGGAGCACGGAAGGATACATCACGAGATAGTGCTTTGACAAGACAGATTCCACTTCATTCTACAACTTCTATATAATCCTCTTTAGAGAACTGTTCTATCACAATATTTGCAACAAATGTAGAGTTCGTCACGTATCGATTTTGTCCAAGTGTTCCTTGGTGATTTCATGCTGACTTACATGATGTAAATTAATAACTCCGATGTCAGATGATGCGTTTAGAATTCTTGTCAGCATTGGAATAGTTTGATCCTTGATTCCATAGCTTATTTCTCGCTCTCAAAATGCTTCTGATAATTTACTATGCCTGATGATTACTAGGTCAATAAACGTACGTCTAAGAGTGCACGTATTTAATGCGTGTGAGACAAAAATAACACTTTAGTATACGACTGAAAAGCTCTGTTTCTCAAATAATTGGTGATTTCATTCGCGGCCGCGCGGGGTTACCCGAGCGGTCTAGGGCTTTGCAGTCATGGACTGTGCGGCTGGTCCCGTCGAAGGTTCGAATCCTCCCTTGGGCATTAGTGTCCGTGTTTGTCCTTAGGATACTTTAGGATAAGTAGTGTGTAAGCTTAGCGACTGATGACCTTAGCAGTTAAGTCCCATAAGATTTCTCACACATTTGAACATTTTTTTTTTTCATTCGCGACATTCTGCCCTCCAGTCAACCATTGATTAACTGAGACCCTCTGTCTTATTCAATAGTATTGATTGTCATATTGATGTACAGTCACTTAACGTACACAAAAACTGTAAAAAATAGTTAATTGTTTCGTAGGTGGCAGTTTATATCTAGTTAGTGTATGAGATAAGTACTCTAACAAATACAAGATAAAATTCGACAGTATTTCAAAATGTCGTTACTGACAAATGACAAGGATAACGTAAGAAGTGATACAGTATACAAAAGACAAGCTCTCAAGTACTATTTATCAATGCTTATGGATACTCTATTTCCACCCATCGTCACACTACCATCGGCAGTTGGTAGCTTTACTCTCCCCACACCCGGTGAAGCATATCAGGAGGGACAGTACGAATGGCAGCTGAGATACAGTGTTGCAAGTCTTCGAGGTTCTGACATAGAGGTGGGACATAAACGCTATCCTTGATGTAACAGCACAAGAGCAAATCGCAAGGCGACGAGTTCGGTGACTATGACGGCCGCTCTAAGAGTGACAGATAACAGCCTCAACACGGCCTATTCAGCAGTGAGGCAGTATGGTACACAAAGTGAACATGTCGAAGGACGCCATCTTATTAAGAGATGAAATATCTGCAGACATCAGGTAGAATAGGCCACATCTACAGCATGTAGAGACAGGTGGTACCATTGACAGATTTCTCAGCGAAAAAGAAAGATCCATAGACAGTCTTGTTGGACGTGGAATACAACACATTATTTCTGAAACACAGGTGGCAATGAACACATTCTTTCACACAAAATGTTTTATCTAACTGGTTCGCTGCACACACAAAAACTTTTGTAATACACATCAACAGTTTCTACAGTTTGAAAGTTCCTTTTGTTGGTCGTCTACAAGTGGTAAATCCCGTAAATCCCTATTTCAGTTGCCACCAGAATTTACAACACGAAGAGTAGCACAGAAACTACATTAGACCGAAACTGTTTTTCAAATCAGTACAAAGCCAAAGACCACTTTTATTCCAGTCATCACTCTTCTGACTGGTTTGACGCGGCCCACCACGAATTCCTGTTCTGTGCCAACCTCTTCATCTCGAGTAAAGCTTGCAACCTACGTCGTCTAACCTGTGTTGGCTGTATTCCAGTCTCCGATTTTCTTTACGGTTTTTACCCTCTACAGCTTCGTAAAGTATCATGGAGTTCTTTTTCGTTAAGTTTTAACAGATGTCCTACCACTGACCCATCTCCTTTTCATTATTTTACATATATACCTTTCCTCGCCTATTCTACGAAGAACTTCATCATTCCTTAGCTTATCAGTCCATATAATTTTCAACATTATCCTGTAACACCACATATCATATTCTTCAATTACCTTCTTTTCCGGTTTCCCCATTGCTCATGTTTCACTGCCGTACAGTGCTGCTCAAACCGTACATTCTCAGGAATTTCTTCTTCAAATTAAGGCCTACGTTTGATAGCAGTAGACTTCTCCTGGCCATAAATGCCCCTTTGCCAGTGCTAGTCTGCCACTGATGACCTCCTCGCTGCCTTGGTAGTAGAATTCCTTAACTTCATCTACTTCGTGACCATCAATCCTGTTGTTAAATTTCTGCTATTTCTCATTACGTCCGTCTTTCTTCGCTTAACTCTCAATCCATATTATGTGCTCAGTCAACTGTTCATTCCATTCAACAGGCATGTAATAGCTATTCATATTCAATGTGGTTAGCATGCCATCAGCGTATCATATCTTTGATATCTTTTTACCTTGAATTTTATTTCCGCTAATGAACCTTTCTTTTATCTCCATAGCTGTTTGTTAGATATATGGACTGAACAATAAGGCGAAAGACTACATCTCTGTGTTACGCCCTTTTTAATGCGAGCGCTTCCTTCTTTTTCTTCCACACCTATTATTAGCGCTCTGCTCTTGTACGTGTTGTATGTAACACGTGTCCTTCTACAGCTTACCTCCATTTCCTTCACAACTCCGAACATTTTGCACCATTTGGCATTGTTGAACGAATTTTCCAAGTCGAAACATCATATGAACTTATCAGTAGTAGCGTCAGAACTGTCTCCCTGGCGCCCTTACCTTTCCTAAATCCAAGCTCATCGTCAACTAACACATACTCAATTATCTTTTCCCGTTCTTGGAGGCGAACGGCTTTATCGCTGCCATATACCCTTTCTAATCCAAGAAATTCGTTCTTGGTCCTCCATTCCTTTGTTTCCTCTTGGTTCTTGTACATATTGTATACTACCCAACTATCCCTATAACATACTCCTATTTTTCTCAGAATTTTGAACATCTTGCACCGTTCAATATCTTCGAATACTTTTTGCAGGTCGAAAAATGCAATGAATGTGTCTTCATCTTTCTTTAGTCTCGCTTACTTTATGAACCACAACGTCAGAATCGCCTCTTTCATATAGCCATACTGATCGTCATCTAACACATCGCATCTTCAGTTCTCTTTTTGATACCTCTGTATATTATTCTTGTCAATAACTGGGCTGCATGAGCTGTTAAGTTGATTGTGCGATAACTGTCGCACTTGACAGTTCTTGCAGTCTTTCGAATTGTGTGAATGACATTTTTCCGAGAGTCAGATGGTATCTAGCCAGACTCGTACACTCTACACACCAAAGTGAATCGTTGCCTTTTCGCTTTATTTTTGTATCTCCATCTACATTTATACTCCGCAAGCCACCCAACGGTGTGTGGCGGAGGGCACTTTACGAGCCACTGTCATTGCCTCCGTCCGCAGCACGTAGTCGTGATGTAACGTTCTCGCTTCCCACGCCCGGGTTCCCGGGTTCGATTCCCGGCGGGGTCAGGGATTTTCTCTGCCTCGTGATGACTGGGTGTTGTGTGATGTCCTTAGGTTAGATAGGTTTAAGAAGTTCTAAGTTCTAGGGGACTGATGACCATAGCTGTGAAGTCCCATAGTGCTTAGGGCCAGTTGTCCTGTTCCAGTCGCGGTTCGCGGGAAGCACGACTGCCGGAAAGCCTCCGTGCTCCCTCGAATCTCTCTGATTTTATATTCGTGACCACCTCGGGATATATAAGCAGGGGAAAGCAATATATTCGATACCTCATCCAGAAACGTCCCCTCTCGAAACCTAGACAGCAAGCTACACCGCGATGCAGAGCGCCTCTCTTACAGAGTCTGCCACTTGAGTTTGCTAAACAACTCGGTAAAGCTATCACGTTTACCAAATAACCCTGTGACGAAACGCGCCGCTTTTCTTTGGATCTTCTCTATCTCCCCTGTCAACCCGACGTGGTACGGATCTCACACTGATGAGCAATACTCAAGTACACGTCGAACGAGTGTTTCGTAAGCCACCTCCTTTGTTGATGGACTACATTTTCTAACGACCAATGAATCTGAACCTCGCACCCGCCTTACCAACAATTTATTTTATATGGTCCATCCACTACAAATCGTTCCGCACGCGTACTCCCAGATATTTTACGGAAGTAACTGCGACAAGTGTTTGTTCGCTATCATATAATCATACAATAAAGGATCCTTCTTTCTATGTATTCGCAAGTGCCTATCCACTGCCGATCTTCCTGCATTTCGCTGCAATTTTCTAATGCTGCAACTTCTCTGTATATTACAGCATCATCCGCGAAAAGCCGCATGGAACTTCCATTGCTCTTTCAAATTTTCAATCTAACTCTCTACTCCTATCTCTTCCCTATAGACCACTGTTTATTCTTCAATCACGTCAGACAAGTCGTCCCCTCACAGAGGCCTTCAGTGTAGATTTTGCACCTATCCGCTCTCTCCGCTGCTCTGCATTTAACGGTGGAACTCCCACTGCAAGCTTAATTTTATCGCCCTTTTATGTCACCGAAGGTTGTTCTGAGGAGGAGGAGATTAGCGTTTAACGTCCCATCGACAATAAGGTCATTAGAGACGGGGCACAAGGTCGGATTACTTCACTGTTCACAGTAACAGTCTCTCCTACCAACCAATTCATAACGAATACTGCTCCCGTTATACCATTCTTTGCTGCTGTTGATATATCCCTATACTCATCCGACCAGAAATCCTTGTCTTCTTTCCGTTTCACCTGGCTGACCCTGGCTATGCCTAGATTGAGCCTTTGCGCTCCGCTTCTCAGCTTCCCTGCTACGTTCAAACTTCCGACATTCCTCGCTCCGACTCTTAGAATGTTATGCTTTCGTTGGTTATTCAATCGTTTTTCATGGTCACGTGCCCTCTGGCTGCGCCCCTGGGATATCCGAAAGGGGCACCAGTCCGGAATCTTTTTCCAATGGAGATGTCACCATAACACTCTTTCAATTACAGGCCACATGTTCCGTGAATACACATTATGCATCTTTAATGCAATGATTTCTATTGGCTTTTGCATGCTAATACCGTTGATCATCGCTGTTTTTTCCCTGGATCTCTGTCCGTTCCTCCACCCTCTTTGACAAGGCCGTTGGCAGAATGAGGGGTACTTCTTCTGCCGGAATTCTTCGGTCGCCAAAACTTATGGTTTTTATGCAGAATTTCAGCGGTGCGGATTTCGAAACAGGGACCAAGGACTTTTAGATTCCTAAACAAACAACGTTACTCCTAGACCGCTAGTTCTAAGCTTTTACCTATTCTATGAACTCCTGATCTTCGATTTTCAAATCACTCACTGCCCATACGTAACTATACGATCTCTCGTGCTCCCACTTGCTGTCTGCACCACAACGCATTTTATCACGGAATTCAACACCGACGGTGACAAAAATGTTGGCGACAAACCGGCAGCGAATGAAAATCGAGGCAGCTTCTGAATTCTCTATATACCATCAGCGTCTCTTGGAGCGCAGTGCGAAACGGAAGAGTCGCCTCTAAAACGCTGACGCACTGCCTCAGTGCCTAAAAAAAGCACCCTTTCTGCATACTACATAATTAATATCTTTTTCAATTGCGCTCTCACGTCTCTGTAATATTTTCTGTTGCAAACGTGTAGTAGAAAAACATTCATCTCCAGTTTTGTCTGTTATTAATTACAACTTACCCCTTTTTCAATAGAATACTCGGTAGGACCTAACTTCTGAGTGTCCTCTCGTATCATTGCTGTATCTTTGAACAATTCGTTAATACCACCATCATTTGGTACTTCGTTATTAATTATGAATATAGTACTGCATTCTCTGTACTCTGGCGTGTTTTTATTTATAGTAGAATTTACTGCTTCTTGTCTTTTTTGATAAAATTTCACATTTTTATAAAATTCTAGAAAGATAATCTCATCAAACCTTCTACATTTAATTTTTACGTCGAAGCGTTTATATTCCCAACAGTTCAGCTTTTTGTGTTTTTGCCTTGCCGGTTGCGAAATTACGATAAATAATTATTTTTGTGCAAATTGTTTTCTGGATTTAGCTCAAACTTTGTATTTGTAACACGTACACCATTCTACTTTATTTTATGCACAAATTAAAAAATTATAACAAATTTATGCGTTACAGAGTGATGCAATTCCATGTCCACTGGAAGCACACGGTAAAACGCTCGCTCGGCATGACCTCGAGGCAGGGTTTGAAAGATAGGTGAACTCCCTGTCTCCCGCTCACTGGCTACTGTTATTAAGCAACAAGAGCGTTTGCTTCAGCACACATTTACCAATACAAATTTTTTTAATGTATAATTGACTTTACAGCATCTCCTAGCAACGAAGTGTAGACTTGCTATAGCTGCTATCTTACCTCGAAAGCGAAAACCTACTGGAATGGTCCAAGTTGGATCAGAAAAGGGGACAGTTGGGCTGAGCTCTCTCTGACCAATGTCTACCATAGGATGTCGCTCAGTCGTCGTGTCATCTGAACAGCGTAATCTGGGAAATGAGAAAGCATTCATTTGAGCTAATTGAATAACCTGTCAATTTCAGAGAGACAATGATTTAATTTTTTACGTAAGAGAAACATTTAGCGAATTCCATAGCTTTTATCTAAATTATCCGGTTCTGAAGATCAAGCGGCACCCTTCCCCTTATTCTGCTGAACCAAAACTTCACATTTTATGGAATAGAACCAATCTGAGGAGCATTCAAAGAGAAAACAATCAAAAACTGTAAAAAGTCACTCCTCTAGTAAGCGCCGAGTGTGGAAGAACGCAGCTCTCCAAGGCCATGTAGATGCGAAAATGGTTGACCTCTGAGTCGTATATAAAGAATCCAAGTTTAAAAGTTGAAATAACAAACTGAAGACTATAATGAAGAGGGCTCTTTAACCCTGGTGCCTATCTGTGAGTAAGCTTCAATATCAACTAAAATCTTGAATAACCTTGTTCTCTTGCCAGTCCGTGTGGAACACGTTAAACATTTATTTCAGGATGTCACTGAAAATCTAAAAGGGATGGACTCGCATTCTGTTGGATGCCAGTTCAAAACTTCGTTCAGACATAGAGATATAGTTTTTCCGTAGTTTCCAAAAAAAAGGAACACTTCTGTGTGTCCTTCGAAAATAACACAACCACTATCTTCCTCCAAACCGAACTTACATTCCTCCTCTAGTGATCTCGTGGTCTAATTATCAGTAACTACTCATTTATTCTTCTACTTTCGTAGAATCACTCGAAACTACTTTGGACATGCACTCTACAAAATGAGTGTCAATTTTTCCACGTTGTTCGGCAAAACGTCACTCACACGTGCCTAAACAAATTTCTCTCGTACGATGGGACTACAGAAATTAAGCTACCCATTATAATGGAAGGCCAAATAACTTTTATTTAATGTTACTATGCACATAGAAGTGACATAGATGCGTGACAATATTGTTCAACATAGCCGCCGAAAAAAAAAGTCCGAAAGTTCTAACAGCCGTTCACTTCCTAGACGATAGAATTCCGCTCCTCGATGACGCAGCAATTCGAGAACAGCTGTGTCAACATCCTCATCGTCACACGAAAATCTGAAATTGCTTCAAATCAGTTCGTCGTTTGCCTGGGCATTGACGTCTGAGGCCGACGTCGATGGCGTTCCCTCCGTACCATTATTACCCTCGTCTGGGCGGCTTTGGTCAAATTGTTGGCATAATTTAACTGGTGTTGGAGGTGACACTGCATTTAGTTAATGCGAGGTCTTTTCAAAAAATTCCCGAACTTGGCTCACAAAATTTTTCTACCCTTACATGTTACTTATTTTGCATAGTCTCCTTCGCAATACTCATCTTCACAGTTGATACGCCGCTCACAACGCCGTTTCCATTTCCTGAAGCAGTCTTGGTACTCCTCTCGATGAATCGCACCAAGCGCTGTCTGCGAATTTTCTTTTATCTCGTCTATCGTTGGAAATCTTCTTCCCTTTTAATTGGAGTTTCAACTCTGGAAATAGAAAAAGAATCCGTAGTGGTCAGGTGTAGAGAGTACGGAGGATAAGGCAGCCCAGTGATTTCGTTTTTCGTTCATTAGTCTCGCACCAACAGGGATGAATGTGCGGGTGCGTTATCGTGATGCAAGAACCATGAACTGTCACATTTCAGGACGTTTCCTTCTTCTGAAATGTTACATTCCTCTACAATCGGTCCGAGAGTCAGTCTAATATTAGCACGCACAATTTCGTTGATGTTCCTGAGATGAGCGTCGTCGGTAGACATAGAAGCGCTTCCTGAACGAGGGTCAGTTTTAACTTCGATCTGGTCATCCTTAACAGTGTGAACCATTCGTAACGATGGGCACGGTTTAAGCACTCATCACCGTAGCTTTTCTGCATTACTTAGTGTGTGTGTCTGTGAAGGTTTTCTTGAGTTCCACGGATAATTTAATGCAGAGGCGTTGCTCCCCTAACTCTTGTCATCTCGACCTTCGCATACTGTACGACACAACGTTCTTCTACTCGGTAAAACACTAGGCAGTAACTAACTAGAAATGCTTACTCTCAAGTTATGCATAGCACAATACTAACACCTCTTCCACTTTCTGAGCTCAACATCTCACTCATTATCGAGGGATACTGACTCAGTTTCTCAGGATAGCAAATGGGAACTTGCGGTACAGAAATGGCCCAGAGATCACCAGTGTGTGTGTGTGTGTGTGTGTGTGTGTGTGTGTGTGTGTGTGTGTCTGTAGTGAGATATAACTGAACATTTCATTATTTAATAAATTATCTGTAAAAAAGTATACTAGGAGTAAATCTAATGATTGTCTCTAACTATAAGTCTGTAAATACGAGTGTATTTTAAACTGGATTAAACTTGTAAATACTTTGACATGTCCTATATCACTGTAAAAAGAGATCTACAGATGCATAAAGCTACTACTACTGCTACTACTACTACTACTACTGCATACAACAATGAAACTTCCGGCAGTTACACATTAAACATAATCGTGTGTATGGATGCAACAGCATTTTGCTCCAACACACCACTGGCGCGAAATTATGAGTGTTCCGGAATTTTTTGAACAGATCTTTTATACCGCCAGAATTTCACAATGATGTGCGTGTAGTTTAGGCGTTATAGACAAAAGAGTCGTAGTGTTCCCTGTACTTCAAGTCTGGAGTACCTTTCAGGCGCTGCGCCATTTCATTCTCACACTGTGGTGAACCTATTATACACTATCTGAAAAAGACTCCTAAAATGTCGATTAAATACCGGTGTTGCGTCCATGCCCTGAAGATCGTCTCTTGATGTTCTACCACGTTCCTTCTAGTCTATAACGACCGATGGAACCAATTAGGCGTATACCCACAGTATTAAGGATATTAGCGTTCATGTACAGAGCACACAGGTAATGTTCTTTGGTTGAAGAGAGTCCATCCCCCAAGTGAGACTCTGAAGGGCTACAGAATAGTAGCTTGCGTGTATCTTCAATGGACTCAAATCATTTTAAAGACGAAAAATTATTTTGGTGAGGATTCAGATAAAAGACAAAGGACAGCGAAGCATTTCTTAGGCCAGCTTACTGCCCTCTTGAAAAATCATCTAGTGGTAAAAAGATGTCTCTCCTCACGTAATTTTCTTACGGCCGGTGTAGAAGGCTTACACTATGTTCGAAATTTGTTGAGCATTCTTTACAAGGTGTCATTGAAAAGAATCGACTTTGCACTGCGCGCCTCACTGACTAATGTTGCATGCCACATGAAAACTCCAGTTTTTCGAAGGCAGAGCCACTACATGTCCTTTTTGTTTCATCCCTGTATCTTTTACAAAGTGAAGTGTTAAACTGTGTTTCACTTTTAGGTACAAAAAATGATTCAAATGGCTCTGAGCACTATGGAACTCAACTTCTGAGGTCATTAGTCCTCTAGACCTTAGAACTAGTTAAACCTAACTAACCTAAGGACATCACACACATCCATGCCCGAGGCAGGATTCGAACCTGCGACCGTAGCGGTCTCGCGGTTCCAGATTGCAGCGCCTAGAACCGCACGTCCACTTCGGCCGGCTTTTAGGTACAGATCGACACACTAATTATCTAGGCTTGCCTGTAACCCTCCCATGGAGAACCACTTTACGGTGGTTGGGAGGTCTGCGTCTCCTAGTGAGCCACGGAGCTTAGCTGGCGAGAGTTGGGCTGCTCAAAGAATCTCTCATGCCCGACTGTTCAGTCCCTGGGGAACCAGGCAAGGAACTGCCCTCTAAGTAATGGCCTTCAGAGAAAACTTTGGTGGCAACCATAAGCGCTCCTAGCCAAGTCTGATATTGTCTTACTTGTGTCACGCTTCTACTTTGTTCTTTCTTATCACTCCCTCTTGACGAACTCATGACGTTTCGACACTGACGGTGTCTCTTTCACTCCCTTCATTCTCTTTTATGAAATAGAGGAACAACTGACAATCTGAGTTTCGACGCAGAAGGAGAAATTGCCGTCGGATGAAGCTATGCAAGAAATGAGACAGCAACAGAACCAAAGATAAGGTCTGTGTCGGCAGCCGACCAGACCCCCAATGTAGTGGTAGAAGATCAAAATTGTGACCCACTTTGGCGCATAAAGGCTGACTCAGAAAACTTTCTGCGTGGGTCGACAAGTCTCATAAGCCAGGAAGAAAGCAACCTATCTAAGGGAAGGAGATACTCAAATAAAAATCATTGCTCCTCCAGGTTGGGGATGGTACGATGGATTGTTACCTCTTCTACATAAAACATGAAAACACTGGTAAGTTTTACAGGGAAATACCGGACGGCTGCAATTGAAAAAAACAATGTAAGGTAAAAAGCAGACCGGGTACGCTGAAAGCTGCTGCGTGGAATTTAAGTGGCGCAGACACTAAGTTGTTACAAAGTTAGTTAAAAACTAAAAACATACATTTGGCTGTGATTAACGGAACTAAGAGAAAATTAAAAGGCACCAGAGTGTTGGTTGAGTCCATGCTGGTACATAGAGGATCAGAAAAGCAACACGGGGCAACTGCAGGAACTGAGGCGTTAACACAGAAGAAGTGGAATAAGGCCCTCACATCTTACAAATATGTAAATGAAACAATAATTGGTGCTCAATTACGGGTTGAAAGAGGATTGGACTATATGAACCAAAGGGAGGAAAGGAAAAAGGTGCAGAGCACTTCGATCATACACTGCAGGCAGAGATAGACCAAACGAATAAAGGAGACTATAAGTTCAGACAGGAGATTTAAAATCAAGAGTAGGGCTTACATAAATACAAAATGTAAGAGGAAAATATGGAGAAGCCACATTAATAAGAAAATAATAAAATTTGGAGAACTCAGTGCCATGAAATAACTGAAGGCCACAAATACGTTTTTTTCGGAAAAATAAGGAAATACCCGAATACACTTGGTGTTCTAGAGGATTGAGATCACTAATAGACTAAGTAATCGACAGTTAAAAAACCAAGTGAAGGGTACAAGATACGCAAGTCTACACGGGAAACAGAATATCTGTAGATCATTTTCTACTTGTTAGTAAAATGGTACCTTGGGCAAGACGGGAGGAAAACAGTACAAAGGAGAAAGAGGGAAAAGCTTATGAGATCGATAAGATACGGCTACTACAGGAATATACGAGGAGCGTACAATAGGTAATGCACAGCATTTCTTTTCGGCCAGTTTCGGCTGAAAAGATGCGGAATTTTTTGTGCAAAATCGTGGAATTTACTAGCTTCAGCCCCTATAGTTTCATGAAATTCCTATAGGTGGTGACGCTGTGCATAGCCTTCAAAGTGGCGTCTGTAACAGAGCTGTCACTGATATTCTTTTGCGGAAAATCGGAGTATTGCAGATAGTCATATGCACTTGCAGGCCGCCAGCGAAGACCTGAAAGTGAACAAAAGCACGGTGAATCATGGGCGAGGCGTCTGTTACTATCGCAGCAATGTTGTTCAAACCTCTCTGATATCCCGCGTGCTGCCCGGCCCCACACAGCTCATCCTCCTCCAATGTTGGAACGTGCGAACACACTCACTGGAAGCGATCGACAAATCAAACTCAAACATTTCGTCGCTCAACTGAACGTCTCTATTGTTGTGCTGACACATTCGTCCACCAGGCGGAGTACTCAAAGGCGAGTGCCTGCTGGATTCCTCTCCCAGAAGACCACAAGAGCAACGAAGGATCGTCTGTTCGCAATTGCTTGCGTGTTACGTGGCCGGTAGTCAATTTTTTGTCGGATATCATCACAGGCAATGCAACATAGGTTCATCACTTCGAACCAGAAACGAAACAGCTGTCTATGGAGAGCCGCCACATCACCTTTCATCAGAAAAAAAGTTCAATGACGCACCCTCAGCTGTTAAAGACATATTCGGTCGTCAATAATAGAATCTACAATGCCTCAGAGTTTTGACTGCGGTTGCAGTTTCTGAAGGTCTTGTATTGGAATCACTTTCAACAGATATGAGTAAATGTTTCACTTAAATCACTCATTATTTAATTGTTGGAGATGCTGTAGTAGACAAACATTCACCAACTGTGGTTCAGCATCCCAAGCAAAAGATTTTATGAAAACACACATTCCAGTTTATTTCGACGGAACATAATTGGGAATAGTTTGGAAGTTCGTATAAGCTAGAAAATACGACAGCTGGCGCTGATAGTGTACATGTTCAGACATGTCAAAAGCAAAATTATCGCCATTGCAGATCCACGCCCAAGTGTTTCACTTTTTCCTATAATGGAAAAAATATATTTCATGCTATTTTATTATTTTTCAGCGATCTGTTGCGGGATGACATTGGTACAACTGCCAACTGCCACCAAATGTTAATGCTTGTTTTATTTATGTTGCAGTGTATTTTTAAAGGCTACACAAATATGTTTTGAAGACCCTTAATAAAACAGGTCAAAAATTGAAATAATACCTGAACGGCTTCCCATCTGTGACTGTAGTATTCAAAAGTGTTGTTTGTTGCTAGTCAAATCACGCCGATGGTAACGTTCAGTGCTGCTGAAACGGCTGTCTAAACTTTATGTTTCATCTCATTTTTACTGGAAGGAAAATAATTACATTTGTATAGAAACTATGTTTTCGGTATATAATGAAATTGTCCATGACTGACTGCAGAGCTAAATGTTAATAATTCTCCTTTCAACTGCTGTGTGCTTTTCCTCAGGCTAAACTTTCATTGATTACGTTTAAAAACAACAACAGCGTACTCAGTGAAATTTATTCAGTGAATTCCGATAGGCTTGATTGGGTGGCAGCGACAGCAAAATAAAAACACTGAAGTTGCATCACGTTAATTTCATGTTCGAATTGATTTAGTACCGTCATCCTAGAACGAAAGCTGTTTTCTTTATTTCATCGAAAGAGAGTGGGAGAGGCAAAGAGAAAGAAGTGAGTTTTTTTCACGTAGTTCAGAAGTTATTTACTGCTCCTTAAAAACTATGGTAGCAGAATTCAGAAACTAGCTTCTTTTGCAGGAAATTAATTGATGAAGTAAAGCAAGAATAAAAGTTCATTACGATATCTAACGTCATGAATAAATCATTTCGCACTTCATAGTTTGTAAAGTAACTATGGCAGGACGTAGGGTAGGAAATCATGTGCTCCTAGCTTTAGTTTTAATGCAAAGGCACCAGACATGCCATACAATCGGACCACCCCATCTCCCGTCTTATGATTAACACCATCTGGAAGCACCAGAACGTTACAGAGAAGCGCATAGGCCCACAACAATTACATTTACGTTATCAGTGATAGACGTATTTATGAAACTGAATACGATGATATTCAACGCTACAAATAAGTAGAATCAAAATAGAAACCGTTCGGCACATTTTGGGTGACTGATGTTTCCCAGGTAGGATAAACATTCCGTTATAACTAGAGACAATTAATATTTGAAAACTGAAAATATTTTACATGTAATAGTTAATCCTCCGAATATCACTAACCATTGTCGAAATCGCAAAGGTAGCTTCATGTTTGTGGCGTCGTGTGATTGACAGTATGACTGACGTGTTGTCACTATTTATCAGTCAACCTTGTAGCAGTAACTTTTCAACGGCGTAAGTCAACTTTTATTTATTTGTGTACTCATGTTTGATCTGTTTGACCTCTGAATAAATTACGTTTGGTAAGAAAGTCACTATATTCCCAGAATGTTTAAAAGGTTTAAATACCCTGCTGTAGGAAATTCCTGTGGGATATTTCATTATCGCCGGCCGTGGGGACCGCGCGGTTCTAGGCGCTACAGTCTGGAACCACGAGACCGCTTCGGTTGCAGGTTCGAATCCTGCCTCGTGCATAGATGTGTGTGATGTCCTTAGGTTAGTTACGTTTAAGTAGTTCTAAGTTCTAGGGGACTGATGACCTCAGAAGTTAAGTCCCATAGTGCTCAGAGCCATTTGAACCATTTCTTTGATATTTCATTAGCAGAACGTTTTGATTATTGTCCTTTTTTTTAAAATTTCGTTACGTTACAAAAATTAACTCTCATTTATATTTACTAACTAGCGATGTGCCCCTTAGCTACACAAATTATATACACAAACCTTGTTCATGAATCTGCTTGCGTATTCGAGGAAATTGTATAGAAATCACTATAGTAGTTCCTACAATTAGGATTCACATACAGGCAGAAGAAAAGTCTATTAATAAGTTCGTTGTTCCAATAAAATGTTCCATGAGCTTTCTGCAGAAGTGCACGTGATGCTAGTGGCTATCATTTTATCAGCTAATATCAACTAAATCAGGTCCCTCACTTTCCACACCCGAAATCCAATCACATTACCAGTTTCATGTTGTCATGCCTTACACTAACAGTGCTGGAACCGATATGGAATAACCTTATTATGAGGCCACACAGCCACAAAAATGTGAGTATATTTTTAAGTCATCACATTTTTGGCTGTTTTGATTTTGTCTTTCTTCTTTCCCTAGTTTGTGCTAATTTTTTCATCGCTGCGTAACTGCTACACCGGGATATTCTGCTGTGTGCCTTATATGTTACGATGTCAGACAGACATTGTTCCTCTTTACTGCTCTTTCCAGATCCAGATCAACTGATTTTAAAGGCCTGTGCAGATTTTCCTTTAACCCGTCCTTCCTTGTTCTAAAGGCCTTGCGGAATCGTCTTTCCCCACACATCCTTCATTTAGCATTCTTATATTTCCATTTCATTTTTAACAATGTTTGACAACACCAAATTAAAAATTTTTCCAGTTTCTTCTTCTCCGAATTTAGGATGGTGAACTTTTCACTTCCATACATTACTGTCCTCGAGACGTACGGTTTCAGAAGTTACGTCCTTGTTTCCGTATCATTGCATGACGTGGGCAAAGCACTTCTGTAGAAAAAAAGCTCACTTCATCTCTATCTAGATAAGAGAATCGTTTCACTACAATGTAGTACCTAATTTTGTACCACTCGATCCCTTGTGCACAGTCGCAGTTACCCTTTACTAAGATTTTTCAGGCCAACACAAATAACCTCCTGGTTCCGGCTTACTTGTTCGTACTCAGATCATTCAATGTGTTGACAAATTCTGATCGTGTTTCTAAATCGCGTATTTCTTCATAAACTACCTCCTCCTCGTCTATCAGACTGCACAACAGATTTTCCCATTGTAACGAACTTCGATATCCTACTGCCACTTGTCTGCTATATCATCGGCACCAAAATCTGTTTCTTGTTGGTTTATACGTTCATAGGGGTTAAACGTTCCCTTAGAACAATTATACAAGACAGTGCTTAAACTGACACACAATATTTTTAGAGCAACGCAATCTGACTTTCAATAATCCCTACAAAAGAATGGCCCTGACTAACATTAACCTATACCTTTCACAAATCACTTACCTCACCAAAAATTTTCGTTACTCGAACTACTGCAATACAGCGAGCGCCACTACTGCCAGCTAACTAAAAGACTCAAACTACAGAAGTCATTAACTACTGATAGGCACAGTTAGCAAACGAAAGACTTTAATAGAGAACAAACAATGTATTTACGTAAATAGTCATAATATATATATATATCAGTTCATGACATTAATTCTTACAAATTTCAAAACTCCGCCATCTCTCTCTCCACGTCCACCACTGCTGGCGGCTCACCTCCAACTGCGCAACGCTACGCGCTGTTAACATCCAGCCGCCCAACACTACAATGGCGAGTATTACAACAATGCCAACCAGCCACTGACTGCACACAGCACAGCCAGTGATTTTTCATACAGAGCGCTACGTGGCGGCGGCGTTACCAATAAAAAAAAAAAAAAACTAAACCGCCTACGTACAGGGGGAACGCGTGGTCTAGGGGTAAAGGCATGGTCGCTAAGGAGGTTGGCAGCCCACGAAGGAAAAAGAAAGGTACTGAATGAGGTATTCAACGATAACGATCAACTTGAACAAAGCGACTAAATGCCCAGATAGATAACGATAAAAATGAGGAGGGGAGACGGGGAAAGGTAAACTCTTTGATCAGTAATCAAAACGTCCTTGATCCCGGGTTCGAACACCGCCACCGCCTAAATTTTGAATAAAAATCATAAGTAATGGCGGTCAAAGACTTCAGGCATAAGACGTCACCCTCAAATAGCCAGCGGCATTGTCTAAGGCGGACAGAGGTTCAGGGCACTGTCCTGCCATTGGGATGGGAAACTATCCCTAAAAGCGGAAGAATCAGCAATAATCAACGGCTTAAGGATACAGTTAGCAATGGAAACCACTACATTAATGACACATATTGTGCATTCACAGCACTTGTGGACTGTATTCGAAAGAGTGACACTATAATCTTTCCATTGGCAAAAGATTTCGGATTAGTCCCCCATTCGGATCTCGGAAAGGGGACTGCCAAGGGAAAGATGACCATAAGAAAAACATTGAATAACCAACAAAAGCATAACGTTCTACGAGTCAGGATGTGGAATGTCAGAAGTCGCGGGTTGGAACTAGAAAATCTGAAAAGGAATATACTAACATTCCGGCTAGCTGTGAAATGCAAAGAAGACAAAGATTTCCTGTCATATGAGTACAGAATAACGTCAACAGAAACAAAAAATGGCATAAAGAGATTAGAATTTGTTATGAATAGGAAGGAAAGCCATGTATTGACTTCTGTGAATAGTCCCGTGATATGTTGTTCTCATCGGAATCAACAGCAAACGAACACCTACAACGACAGTTCAGGTATACATGCCGACATCGCAAGCCGAAGATGAAGAGATCGAGAAAGTATGTGATGATATAGAAGGGGCAACTCAGAACGTAGGTGAAAATCTGATAGTCATAGGGGACTGGAATGCGTGTGAGTGGAAAGGAGTAGGGTAGATGGTTACGCGAGAATATGGCCTTGGTATAAGGAAGGGAGAGGAGAAACACTAATTGCGTTCTGAGATGAATTTCAACTAGTAGTAGTGAATACTCTGTTAAGACTCAGAACAGGAGTAGGTACAAATGGAAAAGGCCAGCAAACCCGGGAAGAATTCTTAGACCACATCTTGGTCAGGCAGAGATTCCGAAATCAGATACTGACTTCTACACCCCAGGAGCAGGTATAGACACAGATCACAATTTAGTAGTGATTAAGAGTATGCTGAAGTTTAAGAGAATAGTCAAGAAGAATCAATGAGCAAAGAATAAGGATACAGAATTACTAAGGAATGAGGAGATACGCTTGACGTTCTCTGAGGCTATGGATACTGCTGTAAGGAATATCTCAGCAGGCAGGTCCGTTGAAGAGAAATGTACATCTCTAAAAGGGCCAATCACAGTAGTTAGGTAGAAAAACACAGGTAACTGCGAAGAAACCGTTGGTAACTGAAGAAATACTTCAGCTGACCGATGAAAGAAGGTAATGCAAATCACTTAGGAATGAAATAAATAGAAAGTGCAGGGAAGCTATGGGTAAATGGCTGTGTGAAAAATGCAGAGAAATCTCACAAAAATGATTGTAGGAAGGACTGTCTCTACATACAAAAAAAGGCAAAACAACGTTAAGTGACACTGAAATCGCATTAAGAGTGCAATAGGAATTTCACTGATTAGGCAGAGCAGAAAGTGGATAGGCAGAAAGGGTACCCTGAAGGCCTGTATAAGTGGAGGACTTGTCTGACGATGTGATAGAAGAAGAAACAGGAGCAGGTACACAAGACATAGGGGGTCCAGTATTAGAATTAGCTCTGGAAGATTTAAAATTGAATAAGCAGAGTGGAGAGATAACAATCCATCAGAATCCCTAACAACAATTCGTAGCAACAAACGTTGAATCATGAGTCTGGCGGTATACCATCTGACGTTCGGAAAAAACATCATCCAGACAATTGCGAATATCTTAAGAGCCGACAAGTGCGAGAATTATAGCACAACCAGCTTAACAGCTCATAAATAAAATTTGCTGACAAGAATAATATACAGAGGTATGTGAATGAGAATTGAGGATACGTTACATGACGATCAGTTTGGCTTTAGATAATATAACTAGGGAGGCAATTCTGACGTTTCGGTTGGCAAAGAAAGCGAGACGAAAGAAAAATGAAGACACATTCATTGGACTTCTCGACCTGGAAAAAGCGTTCGACAATATAAAACGGCGCAAGATGTTCCAAATTCTGAGACAAATAGTGGTACGTTATAGGGAATCTCTGGTAGTATACTATATGTACGAGAACCAAGAGGGAACAAAGGAATGGAAGACCAAGAATGAAGTTTTTTGGTTAAAAAGGGTATAAGGCCGGGATGTAGTCTTTCACCTCCATTTTTCAATCTGTACGTCGAAGTAGCAATGAAAAAAATAAAAGAAAGTGTGAAAATATATTAATAATGGGATTCACTGATGAAATTGCTACCTTTAGTGAAAGTGAAGAATAATTACAGCCTACGCCGCATGCAATGAAGCGTCAATTGAGTACAGAATATGGGCTGAGAGTAAATCGAAGAGAGACTAAAGTAATAATGAGTAGCAGAAATGAGAACAGTGAGAAACTTAACATCAGATTGATGGTCAGGAAGTAAATGAAGTTAAGGGATTCTACTATCTAGGCAGCAAAATAACCTGTGACGGACGGAGCAAGGAGGGCTCCAAAAGCATACTAGCACTGGCTAAAAGGGCATTCCTGGCCAGTAGAAGTCTACTAGTATCAAACATAGGCCTTAATTTTAAGAAGAAATTCCTTAAAATGTTCTTTTGTAGTAGCATTGTACGGTAGTGGATCCGGAAAAGAAGGGAATCGAAGCATTTGAGATGTGGTGCAATAGAAGAATGTTGAAAATTAGGCGGACTGATAAGGTAAGGAATAAGCAGTCCCCGGGCGAATGAGCGAGTTAAGGAATATATGGGGAACATTGAAAAAAAGATGGGTCAGATAGTAGGACATCTTTCTAAGACACAACGCAAGTATCTCCAAGATACTATAGGGATCTGTAGAGGATGAAAACTGTTGAAGAAAATAGAGACCGGAATACATCCAACAAATAATTAAGGACGTAGGTTGCAAGAGCTGCTCTTGAGATGGAAAGCTTGATATTGGAGAGGAATCCGTGGCAGACCGCATCAGACCATTGAGAAAACTAATGTATCCAAATAAAAGTGTACTTCGTATAAGTATTTTTCATTTTCCTTTTGACATCATGATAACATTCCCACCCACCCCTACTTCATATCTTTCTCAATATACACTCCTGGAAATGGCAAAAAGAACACATTGACACCGGTGTGTCAGACCCACCATACTTGCTCCGGAGACTGTGAGAGGGCTGTACAAGCAATGATCACACGCACGGCACAGCGGACACACCAGGAACCGCGGTGTTGGCCGTCGAATGGCGCTAGCTGCGCCGCATTTGTGCACCGCCGCCGTCAGTGTCAGCCAGTTTGCCGTGGCATACGGAGCTCCATCGCAGTCTTTAACACTGGTAGCATGCCGCGACAGCGTGGACGTGAACCGTATGTGCAGTTGACGGACTTTGAGCGAGGGCGTACAGTGGGCATGCGGGAGGCCGGGTTGACGTACCGCTGAAATGCTCAACACGTGGGGCGTGAGGTCTCCACAGTACATCGATGTTGTCGCCAGTGGTCGGCGGAAGGTGCACGTGCCCGTCGACCTGGGACTGGACGGCAGCGATGCACTGATGCACGCCAAGACCATAGGATCCTACGCAGTGCCGTAGGGGACCGCACCGCCACTTCCCAGCAAATTAGGGACACTGTTGCTCCTGGGGTATCGGCGAGGACCATTCGCAACGGTCTCCATGAAGCTGGGCTACGGTCCCGCACACCGTTAGGCCATCTTCCGTTCACGCCCCAACATCGTGCAGCCCCCCTCCAGTGGTATCGCGACAGGCGTGAATGGAGGGACGAATGGAGACGTGTCGTCTTCAGCGGTGAGAGTCGCTTCTGCCTTGGTGCCAATGATGGTCGTATGCGTGTTTGGCGCCGTGCAAGTGAGCGCCACAATCAGGACTGCATACTACCGAGGCACACAGGGCCAACACCCGGCATCATGGTGTGGGGAACGATCTCCTACACTGGCTGTACACCTCTTGTGATCGTCGAGGGGACACTGAATAGGGCACGGTACATCCAAACCGTCATCGAACCCATCGTTCTACCATTCCTAGACCGGCAAGGGAACTTGCTGTTCCAACAGGACAATGCACGTCCACATGTATCCCGTGCCACCCAACGTGAACTAGAAGGTGTAAGTCAACTACCCTGGCCAGCAAGATCTCCGGATCTGTCCCCCCTTGAGCATGTTTGGAACTGGATGAAGCGTCGTCTCACGCGGTCTGCACGTCCAGCACGAACGCTGGTCCAACTGAGGCGCCAGGTGAAAATGGCATGGCAAGCCGTTCAACAGGACTGCATCCAGCATCTCTACGATCGTCTCCATGGGAGAATAGCAGCCTGCATTGCTGCGAAAGGTGGATATACTCTGTACTAGTGCTGATATTGTGCATGCTCTGTTGCCTGTGTCTATGTGCCTGTGGTTCTGTCAGTGTGATCATTAGATGTATCTGACCCCAGGAATGTGTCAATAAAGTTTCCCCTTCCTGGGACAATGAATTCACGGTGTTCTTATTTCAATTTCCAGGAGTGTATTTAAAAGTCCACATCATCCATTTACATTTATCTTGTGTGCAGTTCATTTTATTGTATTCCTGTCAGATTCCTAAGATTCTTATTCTTTCTGTCCCTATAGCGGCTGGGTGCTGCACTGCCTTAATTATTTCCTTCTTCATGTTATTCCACTCGTCTTCTAAGGAGCCATACTAAACCCTATTACTTAGGTTTGTCTCGTTGTCTCAGAGAAGATTCTCTTAGTCTCATTTCATATTAAATTTTTACTATTTGGATTAAACGTATTCTTTTTGTTTTTGAATGTCATCCTGTTGTGAGTCACTATAACATTATGGCCCAAGTGCGTGTGCTATATGAGTATGATTTCCGAAACTGTGTCCAATCTTGCCGTATTTCACTTCTTATATCAAAGCGTCCCCTGATCTTGTCCATGTACTCCTCCGTTTCTTACGATTTTGGAAGTGTGTAAGCTGAAAGTAGTTCACATAGACAGCAGAAGTATAGAAGTTACTCTCCCCATTTTTATTCCTTGTCCCTAATTCATATACACCAGAGTCTCTCCTATTATAAAAAGCGTACAAATCTCTAAGACTAAAAATTTT
This sequence comes from Schistocerca gregaria, assembly GCF_023897955.1. NCBI lineage: Eukaryota > Metazoa > Arthropoda > Insecta > Orthoptera > Acrididae > Schistocerca > Schistocerca gregaria. Next base: position 137,638,496 of record NC_064921.1, read on the forward strand.
CACGGGCATTCACGCATTTTCGTTTCGTCATAGACTTTATCAGTTGGCTCATAATTAAATTGTGATGATGGCAACATGTACTGACGCTGATATCTCTAATTTCCTCTGTAGTTCGTAGATCAGATCTCTCTTTCTATTTTCCATTTCAATTGACTAATTCCTACCGGGTGTAACTTCCGCACGCTCATCACTTTTCTAATTCTTCGTTGTCCTGAAAGCTTCAAACATTACACGCTTCGATTCGTAATAGGATAGACTTTTTCGTAATTCTCTGGATACCTGCTTACTAAGTAGTCCCCACCCAGGCTTCCGAACATGCTTTTGTGTACATCTGGAATTCTTTGTGAAGGAGGTAGGCATCATGAGAGTATTTTCGGAAGACGTCCGCTGGATACACTTTTTGTATCTTTAATACAAGATACCTTCTGCACACTCAAGTCGTAGATCATCCGTGATCTTCCACTTTCATGGATATTTTCATACCCGAAGGGCAAGAGACTGTGATCGAGTTTATGTCCCATTTACTTTGGACCTGGTGTCATACGCACCTTCAGACTACAAGATCATTATGCCTCCAATGTAATTGACAGTAAAATCTAAGATTTAGACTGTAGGACGGATACGCCAAAACTATAAACCTGAATGTGTGTAGCAGCTGATACGTGGCACTCCCAGATGTCTGACAGACAATGCGGTGTTGTGAACATGCAGGATGATCCTACTACCGGTATAATGTCATGATACCCGCGATGTTACATATAGCGTCCAGAAAACATTCTCGAAATTTTCATATTCTCTAACTCATTACAAACTGTTAGTCCTACAGAAAACGTCAGTGGGAAATATGATGTATTGAAATTTTGTACGGTCTCGCCAGCGGTTGTAGTTTTTGAGTTAATGAAGAAAAACCTACAACTGTAACCTTCAGACGACCCGTATCCCCAGACTAATCCCTCACTACGCAAGGCTTCTAGTATGACGCTCATGGCACCCCTGCCTACCACTGCAAGTTGCACAAACCGACATCGGTAGGGGCAGTTGACTCACCCAGTATTCCTTTCGACATTATCCTTCACAAATAATTCAAAAGCCCGATGCAGCTTTTTTAACCACAGGGGGAGATAGCAATGAAGTTTCGTCTAGAGGAAATTTTTTTTATATCTCTATTGCTTATTGATCCATAAAAGTACAACGCAACCTCTCTATAGCTAAGCAACCACCTGCTTCGCTTCTCGCCAGGGGGTATGAGTTTGCTTTGCAACGCAAACTTGGGCAACGCTTCCAGTGGCACTGATATCGGTATACTCCACAGACAACAGACATCGGGCAAAGACGGCTAATCTTTTCAAATCGCTACGCCAGTGAGTGCACAGTCACACTGTAACTGATCTCATCGCCGAAACATACAGTTCCCGAGCGATAATCGGTGCAATGCCAATCAGTCCGTTTTCTTCGGTCCACTCAACTGACTGTCTCACACACGAGATATCGAATGTGAGAAATGGCAAGGTTAGTCGAAGAAAGCAAGACTTTGTTGCATAATGAGGACGAATGTATCAGAATCTGAATACAGTTTGGATCTAGGGACTGAAGCCGCAGGTTTGTTCCAATCCACAATTATGCTAAATCTTTATCCCAAATTTTAGGTGTAAATTATAACCTCAAAAAATAATTTCTTCAAGTGAAATGGGTGATGTATCCTATGCTTGTAGCTAGTGTAGACCATTTTTAGGTTGTGATAAGTCAGGTTGTTAGGAAACGTGGTGTATCTATTTCAACTTTTCAGTGATTACGTTTTCACAGCATCTTATTCCAAACTTTATGGTTGGCTTTCACACGCACGCTGAATGGCATTCATTGAAGGTCAATTGACGTACGTCTGCACACCTTTAAACACATGCAGCTAACCAGGATGTTCATAATCATGCTTTTCACTGTCACCACGAATCATCTCGAGTATGTAGCAAAACATTTTTCCCGTCATGACATACATTCGTAAAACTAGTCTAGTTATTTCCGTGATCGAGGATAGAGCGTAATCTTACTATACATTGTCGTTTAACTGTTGCAGGAAGTCGTGTGCATTGTTGATGCTCAATGGTGCAATCTCGCAACTTTGCATCGTGTTGATCCCACCAGCACATACTGTATGTGAAAGATTTTTTTCTGTTATTATTTAAGTTTGTGTCAGAAGTTAACTTTAACCTGAAAATTGGCTTATACGAAAGTGTTGATTCCCAATTAATTATGCTGTATAGTCTAACCGAATGTCATGTTTACTTTCTCAGGACAAAGACTTCGTGGAAACGAGGTAACAGGTGCTTAACAGAAACTCAAAGAGAGACAATATTGTCAATGACGCATTGAAAGAGAGACAATATTGTCAATGATGATCACCTTATCGAGTCAGACAATGATGCTGGACACTTTATCGCCGGTGGGAATTATTCATAGTGTGATGCATCCTCAGACGGATTTATTAAAGACAATAGAGATGAAAGCCACAATGCAACTAGCTATTACAGTAGTATAAATCCTAATTGGAGTCGATCTGAAACGTGTGAACGACGTACGCGGGCTCGAGCTGAAAATATTATTGTCCACCGGCCAGGACTGAAATGTACTGCAAGAAATATTGGGCCTGGTAGTATGATACAAGCTTGCCAAGTCGGCAGATAATGTTTGAAACGATCGCTGTATCGAAAATCTATAGACACCAGTCTTCGAAAGCTCGCCCATAATTTGACCGGAACCGAGGTTGGAATCTTCTTACACATCGGTCAGAGGGCCTGAAGATGGCATAATATATCGCCGAAACTGGTAGTAGATTAAAATAACAGATTGGAAAGTCAGACGGCTGTAAGGTGTCTGATTTCACATTCTTTCTCTGTCCATCCTTAGACCCTCTCGTAAGCTATGATCAGTTTATTAGCCGGTTAAACAGTCAACAATAATACTTCCGCCAACAAAGTACACGTTATTATACACCTCACACCGTATGTACCCGCAGTAAATACTTCAACGATTTCCAACTTGAACTCGTTGTTCGTTTTACCTGTAGAAATATGCGATTTTTTTATTTATTGCTATTTTTATCACCTTATACAAGGCGGGTGGTCAGCAGCAGAGTACGCCGCTCTTCAGCCTTGAGTTTGACAAAAAGTAGTACATATAGGAGGCACAGAGAAAAACAATCAAAACGGTGGGCAAAAAAAGTAGACACTAAAAAACAAAAAAACATGGAACCGTTCACGCTGGACGAGAAATATCACTAACACTAGTTGACACGGCGCACATAACATGGATGACGGCGACAGCACACGTGAACAGTGGTGGCGTGATGGCGCACGCATGTTCACTGAGCGTGTGTGAGTCTGGGGACCTGCCAAGAGAGGAGGAGGAGGAAAGGGAACGAGAGAGGGAGAGGGGGGGCAGATGCCATGGGCTAGGAGGAAAGGGCGAGGGGTGGAAGGGGGGAGCCTGGCGGAAGAGGGGTGGAGGAAGGGGGATAGGGGAAAAGGAAAGAGATGGGAGGGAGGGTGCCGAAAGGAAAGGACACAGGAAGTCGGGGCGGAAAGGATCAAAGTTGATAGGAGGGATAGATGGAGGGGAGGAGGACATCATCAGGGAGTGTGATCTGGCGGAAGCCACCTTGGGAGAGGGAGGGTAAGGAGGGTGGAGAGATGGAGACCGGGTGGGATGTGGGAATACAGGCACGGGGGGGGGGGGGTAGGAGAGGATGGGCGAGACAAGTGGGTGAGGAGGGTCGAGTTTGTGGGAGGTGTACAGGATCCATATCCTTTCAAGGAAAAGGAGGAGGTGGGGGAAAGGAATGAGATCGTACAGGATCTGCATGGGGGAGGGGAGACGGATGCAATAGGCGAGGCGGAGAGCATGGCGTTCAAGGATTTGAAGGGATTTATAAAAGGTAGGGGTGGGCGGAGATCCAGGCCGGATGGGTGTAGCAAAGAAAAGGGCGGATGAGGGATTTGTAGGTGTGGAGGATGGTGGAGGAGTTCAGACCCCACATACGGCCCGAAAGAAGCTTGAGGAGACGGAGTCGGGAGTGTGCCTTGGCTTGTACAGAGATGGGGGGTCCAGGAGAGGCGTCGGTCGAGGGTGACGCCAAGGTACTTGAGGGTGGGAGTGAGGGCGGCGACAGGACGGCCATAGATGGTGAGATAGAAATCAAGGAGGCGGAAGGAAGGGGTGGTTCTGCATACAATGATCGCCTGGGTTTTGGAGGGATTGACCTTAAGCAACCACTGGTTGCACCAGGCGGTGAACCGGTCAAGATGGGATTGGAGATGGTGTTGGGAGGGCTGCAGGGTTGGGGCAAAGATAAGGAAGGTGGTGTCATCGGCAAACTGGAGAAGGTGGACGGAGGGTGACGGCGGCGGCATGTCCGCCGTATACAAAAGGTACAGCAGGAGGGAGAGGACGGAGCCTTGGGGCACACCGGTAGAGTTATGGATGGTGACATAGGGAGGACTGTGGAAGACAAAGGAGCCAATCAGACGGACGTAGTTAATGAGTAGGGCGAAGGTTTGAAGCTTGAAAAGGAAACCGGAATGCCATACGCGGTCATAAGCTCTTTCGAGGTCCAGGGAGAGGAAGTAAGCAGAGCGACAGGAATTAAGCTGGTCGGAAAGGAGATGAAGGAGAAGGTCGTCGGAAGAGAAGGACGGCCGAAAGCCACACTGGGTAACGGAAGGGAGGCGGTGGTGGTGGAGGTGCTGGTGAATGCGGTGGGTGAGGACAGATTCCAGGACCTTGCTGAAGACCGAGGTAAGGCTGATGGGACGGTAGGAAGAGATGGCGGACGGCGGTTTGCCATGTTTAAGGAACATCAGGATACGGGAGGTTTTCCACAGGTTGGGGTAGTAACCGGTGGACAGGACTACATTATAGAACCTGGCCAAGTTGGAGAGAAAAGACACAGGAGCTTCACGAAGGTGACGGTAGGTGACACTATCATGACCAGGAGCGGTGTTGCGTTTTGTGCGGAGTGTAGCAATGAGACCCTGTGTAGTGATAGGGACATTGAGTTCCGTGTATGTAATGTTGTCCAAGTACTGGAAACCAGGAAAAAGGGGAGGGACAGAGGTGTCAGTTCGATTGCTCGGGAAGAGGGAGTAATCAAACTGGGGATCATCAGGGATGGGAAAGACATCGGAGGGGTAAGAGGCAAAGTGATTGGCCTTACTAAGGGTGTCAGGGAAGGGGTGATCGTTATGGAGAAGAGGATAGTAGGGGGAGGGTTTAGTTCCAGTAAGGCGATGGAAGGCTGACCAGAACTTGGACAAGTTGATAGGGAGGGTAGCAGTTAAAGAGGTGCATGTCTGTCGCCAGTCTCGGCTTTCTTGGCTGCGAGCAAGTTACGAATGTGTCACTGGAGTTGCCGGTGGCGTCATAGTGTGTCCGGGTCACATATGTGGAGGAAGGCACGGTAGAGACGGCGGGAGTCATGGAGGAGGAGGATGGCCTGTTGGGGTAAGGTAGGACAGTGGGGGTGGATAGCGACAGTAGGGACATGGGCCTCCACGGCTGCAGACAGAGTCTGCTGGAGAAAGGAGGCAGCATGGGTAACATCGTCAGGGTGGCTATCGACCTGGGTGGAGAGGGTATTCCGGTAGGCGTTCCAGTTGGCACGGGAATAGTCATGGACGTACTTAGGGGGAGCGTCATTACGAGGGTTGGGGTGGGGGCGACGACCGTTTGAAATGGTGAGGACAGGGATATGGTCGCTACCAATAGGCTCCAGGACATCCACTGTAATGCGGCCAAGGAGGTTGGTGTAGGAAAGGACAACATCAGGAGTGGAGTTGGATTCGCGACGAGTGTGCTGGGGGATGGGGATGAGGTTGCCTTGTAGGGAGGAGAGGAACCGATGCCACCGCCGTAACTGGGTGGCGGAACTACTATGGATGTTGAGGTCGGCGGAGATCACGTAGAAGGAGAATGTGCGGTGAACATGGGAGAGGAAGTCGAAGGGAATAGGGGCGTTAGGGCGGACATAGATGGTGGCGCAGATAACGGTAAGGCCGGAGAAGAAGAGACTAAGAATTAGGTGTTCGATCACTCACAACAATCGTGGAAAATTAGTGAAATGGAAATGTTTCCGTCCTCTAAATTTTCCGATATTGTCAAATTTCAGCTGATACGATTTTATCAAGTATATGCTGTAATTAACGCATAATATTGGACAAAAGAAAAAATATAAATAATACCAAAATTACAAATAGAGAGGGTAACACCAGTACTCTTCAATGTAACTTAAGTCAACCTAAAGAGCCATCATCATATGTCGGACATACGTGAAATTTTCAACAACTAGGCACATGTAAAACACTTCAAAAATTGCAACTCAAACGAAAAAACGAGCCAGTGCTAGTCAGCTGTCAGACAAAAAACTCTCATAGCAATCGTGTAACAAATAATAAATAACACCAGCAACTAAGTGGATGTTAAAGCAGATTTCTTCCCCCTTACATAGCCGAAACGGTCCTTTCCATTACGAGCTGTCGTGCTAGGCACACTTGTATCCAGTGTTTGGTCGGCTATCCTAAACTTCACCCATTGTCTCTGTATGCTCCTGCCCAGGGCAACAGTTTCCTCATTGAGATACCATAGCTCGGTACCTTGATATAGTTTATTGAACGTGTAAGTCTTCTATACATTTTAGTTTGCTTTTGAATATAAGCAATCATTGTTGCTACAATAGCGTCATTGTCACCAATACACATTTGAATTCGGAAATCCTCAAAGTAGTCACAGCTGTTTCTTAACTTTACGTCTAATATAATTCCTTGATGAGCGGGACAGCGAACCATCTGGTCTTGGTTGTTTATAGGGAACGCATTTACTGTTGCTTCACAAGTTATCTTTCCTCACACAACTTTCAAAGCTGTAAATAGCCAAATGAAGTGTTATATGATTAACGTCTCCTCCAATTGCTACAGAATGATTGAGAGATATACAAACTAGCGAACCAATGTTTTCACTAAGGTTTCCAGTTGTGCAACGAGACCAAATTACATACGGCATACACAGTTGCTGAAGGAAGAAAATTCTTAACCCATATGGTCCATTATAATAATCAATATGATAAACGACGTATATAGGAAGTGAGTAAGGAAACTAAAATAGGATTTACACAGAGAGAAAGCAATATACAAGGCCCATCTACAAACATCACAATAAGTGACTCGGAAAGAACATAGTTTAACGCTTCGGAGACACATTATTTCCGTAAATCACTTCATTGGAAGGTGACGTTTCATTTAGAGGTCCATGCTTGATTCCTGACACAATTATTAGTTACTACTCACTTTTGTGTAAAGACTGCATCTAACAGTAGAATTTATTCAGAATTTTACCCCATATGATATTCTTTAATGGTTGTAGGAATAGTAAAGTAAGCACGTTACAGCTTTCGTCTCCACAATCAGTAATCACTTTACACAAAATATTTGATCAGGCGAGCCTCCGCAACTTAGGAACATATGTACAGAAAAAAATCCATTTCAATTGCCATTAACTTTCTTAATTTATTCCACGACCAGTTTCGAAGCTTAAGCCTTCATCTTCAGAAGCCACCAAATATTTATGAGAACATGAAAATGTGGTGGTCGGGCCAGTCAGTCATGGGTGATCACAACCACGTCAAACAAACGCATGGCAGCCTAGGACCAGCAACCACAGATCCCGCCTGAACAATACCATACGGAAGTCCTCATGACTGACTGACCCGGCAGCCACACATTTATGTTCTCATAATTATTTGATGACACCTGAAGCCGTAAACTTCGAAACCGGTCGTGTAATAAGTTAAGAAAAAATGCTGGTAAGTCAAGCGGACTTTTATTCTATAATTTACTTGATGGCTTAAGATGCTATAGATATAGCGTCAAATTGTATATGGTTACGAACTGTGATTCCTACATAATGAGTAAGGTGGTGCATTGATCAAAGCTCTTGGACTCACCCTCAAGAGGCCAATGGTTGAAACCCGGTCAGGCCGGTTTAGATTTCCCGTGCTTCTCCAGGATCGCTTGAGGCAGATGGTAGCTTCGTGAAAATACCATGACCTAAGTTTCTCGCCTCTCCACAAGACGATGTAGTGTCTCACGTAAACTCGTTGTCGGTGAAGGGTTAAACCCTAATCTCCTCTCAGTTTCTTATAGTGGAGTAACATTAAATCACTAGTCACTCGGAGCTGTTTTAGTATATGCACTTCTATATATTTAAATAGTTCAGGTAAGGTACGAGTGTTCGCCCCAACGGAGAGCAGCGCGCTTTGTTACAGGATCATTTAGTATTCGCGAAGAATATACCTTCATCGAGGAGTCAAGCAGCATATTGCTCCCTCCTACGTATATCTCGCGAAGAGACGATGAGGATAAAATCAGGGAGATTGGAGCCCACACAGAGGCATACCGACAATTCTTCTTTCCACGAACAATACGTGACTGGAATAGAAGGGAGAACTGATAGAGATATTCAAGGTACCCTCTGCCACACACCGTCAGGTGGCTTGTGGAGCGTGGATGTAGATGTAAATGTAAGTGGAGGCTTTTCCATTTCTTTTGATCACAATGATTTGTATTGTGGAAATTGAAGGTGGAATAGAGAGAAAGGAATGGGAAGGAAAGCAATTCATGACGTCAGCTATATCGGAACTTCCTGTGGAGTGAGTGGCGAGTGAAGATGTTTCCCCGACCAGGAGTCGAATCCGTGATCGCCTGCTTATTAGGCAATTGCGCTAACCACTGCGCCACCCAGATACAATGTCCATTGTAATTACCGAGCGAGGTAGCGCAGTGGTTAGACACTGGACTCGCATTCGGGAGGAGGACGGTTCAATCCCACGTCCGGCCATCCTGGTTTAGGTTTTCCGTGATTTCCCTAAATCGCTCCACGCAAATGCCGGGATGGTTCCTCTGGAAGGGCACGGACGACTTCCTTCCCCATCCTTCCCTAATCCGATGAGACCGATGACCTCGCTGTCTGGTCTCCTTCCCCAAAACAAACCATCCATTGTAATTGCGCAAACTGTCTCTTTATGCCCCTCGGCCGAACCAGGTTCCCATCTATCCGCATCTCCATCCTTGTCCCCCTTGACACTCCTCTGCGATTCCTGAGCGGATAGAATGGGAGACTCAAAGTAGCGAGTAAGGGGCTGAACATTTATGTTATTATAAGAGAGTGTTTTACCTAGAGGATAGTGCATATAGCAACGCGTGATGCGCTTTGGTCTTTACTTCACTCTAATGACTAATTCTAGACTCACATTTACGAATGCCCTCTAGAGCCTCCATAAGCAGCTTTCGCCATTTTCTAATTGTGTTTGTCGTTGTCAAATATGAGATTATGTTTTGTGCAGCATTTTTAAGGAGTTCGCGTTTTACACCGTCAGTGATTCATAATATGTTAAAGGTACTTGAAATATATTGTTAATTTTTTAGCTAGCGAATGTTATGCTGAGTAAATTGCTATATCCTTTTAGAACCATTTACGTAATGCGATTAAGCCTTACATCCTCGATAGTGAACCATCTTGTCCCCTGAAATTGAAGAGTGTCTTCAACAACGGAACACATGATACACGCAAATGAATTAAGTTTCTTTAATGTCTTAACAGTGTTACCTATTTTGAAAATGGAAATTTGGGTTACTTTCCAGCAGGTTCTATTTAGACTGGTTTTTCGATAATGCTTTTGCTTAATTTTATTTCACTCACTGAGTATTGGCGTGTAACAAGAAAATATGTAGACGTTAAATACAGTGTAGACGAGGGGCGAGCAGGAATCCTGCACGTGTGCCGCGCACTTGCTCGTGCGCAGTTAATAGTTGTTGTGCGTGCACACAGGGGCAAGCAGGCCACCCGCTTTTCTCGTCTCCCCGCCATACCGTCTCCCCGCTCCTTCCTCTGTAATGTTTTGTTTCTTAGCTTGCTGTATTGAATGAAGGAATAACGTTAGTAGGAGTGCTTGAAAGAAATCATGGTTTGCAAGAATGCCTATTACCTACGATACGTCTTACTTAATTGTCACAGGTGGAGTTTACAATACGTTCAATGACTGGAAGACATTTCACAAATTAGCTGATTTTCTCCTTGCAAACTTGTGTTCAATGCATTCATGTGTCCGGTAAAGTCCACTAAAAGTGCAAGGTCGGCAACCCACTCTGGGCCATCTAACTTGGGATCGTCCCTTCCTTTGTCCATTAAAAACTGATTTACTGGTATTCTCAGCTCAAAAAATCTTTTGAGTACATTGCCGCGGCTAAGCCAGTAGCCTTCACTGTGGTATGGTATGTCACCGTACTCTTCCCCAATTTCAACTAAATATGTGTGAAACTGTCTATGTGTAAGACCGTGTGACCTCAAACGATTAATTGCCTGAATACTCACTTACATGACGTCCCCCAGTTTTGCTGCTTTTGCACAGAGTACTTGTTGGTGCAAAATACAGTGGGTGCTTTACAATGATTCTTCTGTACGCTGTAGCTTTTTTCTTAGTAAGCCAACAAATCCCATTTGTTCCCCATTCATTGCAGGTGCTCCGTCTATTTCACGGACACCAAACGTTCTCAGTTTAAGCCAGCTGAATCGACAGCTTCTTCAACGGCTATTAGGATGTCCGCGCCGGTGTTCGTGCATTTTAAAGATGTATCTAAAAAACGCTTTGTTATGTGCTGAGCAGTGTCCACGCCGCAAACATAAATCACTAATTGTGCGGTGTCTGAAATGTCTGTGAACTCATTACGTGCGATGGAAAATGCAATGAATTCCTGCAGTGCACTCCTTAATTGACGGTAAACGTCACCTGCCATGGCACTTATACGACGACTTACAGTCCGCCGAGAAAGAGTGATAGCTCGAAACTGATTTGCATTCAGTGACCAAGGTAAATGAGCAGTGTCATTGAAGCACTCCTTTATAAACTCACCTTCAACAAATGGTATTCCAGCTCTCGCTATACTAAGCGCAATCTTGTAACTTGCACGCACCGCTGAGCTGTCATTGTTGTCGTCCTGAAAAAGTGAAAACAATGCTCCATAAAATGTTAAAGCAGTTAGATGAGAGACATGACGAAAGAAAGTCGCAGATCTCTCGTGACAACAGCAACTTACGTCAGATTAATCTAGTATCGTTAGATCGCTTCTCTTAAGCTCAGTAAATTTCCCCACCCGCTCAGAATCAGACAAATTCTACTGTCGTTGTGAAATTTATTATAATGGTGTTCAACACTGAACTTTCGTTGACCAGCGAGAATACTGCCACATATTAAACATTTCGAATTTTCACGTTTTTGCACAAAGAAAAAATGATTCACCTATTCCTTCCTTCTCCGTTTCCTTGATTCACTCTGCATTTTCCGGTTCTTCACATACAACCCTCACTATGTAGTGGTCGCTTCGCATCAACGTCCACAGCTTAGCCTGGTACTCGTGCTATACTGCCGCAACCTGCCGGCTATCGCCACAGCCCCGGTCGACGATTGCACGCGAGCAGCACACGTGCAGCGTTTGCCCGCCTAGACAGTATTTTGTGGACTGCAACGCCTTTTATATTTGAATGAAATGTTAGTTTTTAGGTACATGACAATGTTGTACCTTGGAATAAGTTTTCACATTTGGAGAGACCTTACGTTTTTGTAATTTCAGCGAAAGACTGCACCAACTAAAAAGTGAAAGCCAAATTTTTAAAAATAGAATAGGTGAACGTATTTACCTTGGGAGTGTTTATTAGTGGCAGAAAAATGCTGTGTTTCGCTAGTGTGGCGATGTTTTGACTGCTTGAGCAATGTCTGCTCTGGACCTATTACTCCCTGCATCTACACTTAACACCGCCGTCTAAGCTCTCCATTATTAGACTGGTGTAGATATTCTGCTATGCGGCTCCAGTGATTACATCAGAGTCCAGTTTTGATGTGTCCTGTTCTTCCTCAGCATCGAACTTCTTTCTTCCGTTCAGATTTTTGTAAGTGAAGTTTATATAAAACAAAACGCTATAAGTGTAAATTGGTTACATTTCACTTTGTACATCATCACAAACTTTCATAAAGGATACATGGGACCCAACTAATATTATTGTCTCAAAGATTTCTCCTTAACATTCTATGAAAAATGTATTTCAATATTCGTTTGTACACATCATATTCGTCTTCCATGGTACCAGCGCTCTTTCATTCCTCACTGCTCCACGAAGATTACAAATTTTCTCCACCATGTAGACTCCGCAAATGTTGAGAACACTTTTCCACAGTATATGTCCCATTGTTTACAAACTAACTGCGATCACCATCATATTTAACCTGGACTCTAATTTGGCGTACGTGATGCATGCCCTTCCATGAATAGCATGGATCACTACAACTTCTGTTTCAGAGCTGACTCGAGGTGAATATCTAAAAGGAGTACCAACGAACAACACACTCCTCTACTGCCAATATTCATTGTCTAGAAGAATATAGTGGCAATACGTAAATCATCGTGTAAACTGGTGTACTTCAGAATGACTGTGTGGATGTTTCGAAATGAAAAAAAATGATGAAAAACAATATTGTGACGCCCCATATACTTTATCGGTACAGGAGGGACTCAGCAACCTGCTCTAAGAACAGACGAGAAGTTATTTGAGTCCATACCGTTTGCTGAAGAATGTTACTCATGACGTCCATTAGCACAATATGAATTAAGGCAGAAGATCTAGAACTCGAATTTCAGAAATGGAAATTAGAATAAATTAAACGTGTTAATATTTTTACTATACAATCACTGAATTTCTTAACTATTAGTAAGTAGAAATACAATCCATCTACCTGCATTCACAGCAACTGGAGGTGATGCTTCTGAGGAATTTCACAATAAAATGAAAATAAATTGAAGCATCCAAGTTAATTTTAAAGATATTTGTAATGACAATCAATCGCTTAACACTGCATAAGCTGCACTTGTTGTCGTAGCACATAGAGATCATAAATGCATACATAAATATTTTGTTCTGTTTTCGTGCATTCTGCAGGGAATTCCTTCACAACTGTTTGAAGGTTTTGTCCTTTTAGACTAACTTGGAAATGCGATTCTGAATTTGATTTACAGAGGTATCGGTTAACAGTTGTGGCAGTACATTATCCAAAGGCGTATTGTAATGTGCTCAATGGGATCTTATTGGGAAAACCTTAATGGTCTCGCAACAAGTTTCGGAGCAGACGGCGGCTATACTCAATATTTCAGACTGCACTGCTCCACAATGTCTGCCTTGTGAGTCCCCGATTCTTAGTTACACACCCTTGACAGTAGTTAAACCGTATGTAGAGCCATCAGCAATTGAAACCTACTGACAAGAATGTTGCTATAGTTATGAGAAACTACTTTAAAATGTATTTCTTATACAAAATTAAACAGAAGCCTCCACTGCGAAATTATCGTAATTGACCCATAATTTTACTCTGTAGGTCATACGCTATGTTTCCAAAATCGATGTATGCACTACGGAACGTGGTTTGTCTGGTGTCAGTCTGTGCATCAGACAATTGCAGAATCGACGATGTGGCTTAGAATGTTCATTTAACTGTTGAGAAATTTCATGGCGTATGCACGTACCTATGTAAACTATCAACTACATTACTGGGAATTGAAAACCATAGGGACAATCTAAGTCCTAACCCTCGCTGTGGTACGTTTACAGTGTGAACGAGGGGGACCAGCCAAACTTGAAAAACCTCTGTACCAACAACAGGAGGGGACTTCCCATGTCAGACAGAACGATCCGACGAAAGGCGGTAGGGGCCAGCGTTTCATTGTTGTGCGATAGTCGAGTCACCATCACAACAATCAGTGGCAATGGATGTTCATAAATAGCGGAAGCTAACAATGATGTCATTTTCTTATGCACCAGTATACACAAGTGTTTTGAAACAATAATCACAATACATGATGTGGAACTCCAACACGTGTATATACCTTGACAGGTACCTTGCGAATAAGATATTTATCCAACGGCTTATTGACGGAACCCTAGTAAATGGTGTTTCCATGAGTTTTTTATTGCATATGTATTTAAAATTGCTTTGAACTCTGTATTTTTTAGTAAATGTCTTGGAAAGGAAATTTACCTGTCTTATGGAGACAGTGCGAATTGTTCACCAAGATGCGATGGTGCAGTACAGTCTTCCAGGCTTGGACTCACTCCGTTAGTTGTACTATTTGGCAAAGTGATCGTAGAGGCTTAAGAAAAACCAGTTGTTTCCCATAGCACGAAAAACTCAAGAACCACACTTTTCATAGATCGGCAAGCTAATGCTCCTGCTCAGGAAATAAGGATCAGTGATTTCACTGTACAGGTCTTCTTAGAGTTCCAATCCTAATCATACCGAACATTCCTGGTAGGATTTGGCAGGGAGCAATCACGGTCGAACGGGGCCGAGATGTTACGACATTCCTCAGGTATCAATCCGTTTTCAAGCACCACTCGAACAATCTTTTGGCATGTGACTCGCATGTAGCGAATGCAAACGATACACAGAAAGCTACGAACTAGCGACAACAGCGAGTTATCGACTGTACAAACATGTTATGTCTTTTCAAAGACAGTCCTCTCTTTTTAATTAGTATGGGAACAGTACTGTAACACTCCCCAATTATGTGACAAGCACTCAAATACGTGACACTAAGAGCTTTTGACATACGGAACTCTCTAGCAGCTGTAATGGCCAAATTAAAGTTATGAAAAGATCCGGGGGTTACCACATCTGTCTGGAAGAGATGGAAAGGATCTGTATTATCTAGAATTTTCTACACGTGTACAAATACCAGTGAGAGTTGTTCGTGTGTTAACGTGACTGATATAATTTCCTCTAACTCCAATATAGCAGTGTTGTAAGAAACCTAGTGAGTTTATATGTGCATGTCAGTAATATTGGCTACATAAAGCAACCTTTCGTAATTTGGACTGTTAGGTCATCTAGGTTTTTTAGCCATGTAGAGAAAAAATATATAAAAAATTAGAATTTAGGTACTCCTCTGTATGACACTTTTTTATTCTACGACATTTACATGACGTAATTTTGTGATCTCTGTTACAGAAATGGTTTCTGATGTGGCAGTGGGTACAAGAAGGGTGGACAGTGGGATATATAAAATGATTGATCGGAATTACTGGAAAAGATCTTAGATCATGTGAAGAATAAAAGCATCATTGCTCGTGAGTCTAACAAAGTAAGCAGAACACTCCTACATGATAGGAAAGACATGACTTAAGTAGAAAAATTCTGAACATGGCCCAACTCTCTTGACATTTATGGTGCAAGGTACATTAACGTCTTTGTCAACTGGATCCACCAAGAAAGAGCACACCTTTTGCCTTTCAGTTCCCTATACAAAGTATGTATTTGTGTGTAGCCTTTCCTATTCTTACATTTGATATGGCTTTAAGATTTCCAACCCCAAGCTAGTTTTTTGAAGCTTCGTGGCTTAAAATGGACTATTTGTTGCAACTGGAATGTATACATTACAATCAAGACACTATAGTGAGAAAATATGTGTAGCTATGTTTAGTCACATCCTCACCCTCCTACGTGGAATATTAAGGGAGTGACGTTTAAAAACCCTCAAAAATGGTCACGAACATGGGGAGCTCTGCGGTATGGTCCATTTGACTGTTTTCTTAAACACTAATGATGTCTAAGGCTGATGCCTCAAATCAGATTTTTCTTAAATTACTATAGACATAAATACTGTGTCCCTCTCTTTCGCCCTTTTGATCCGGACAGTTATTGCTTGTTCTTTCGCTATTGTAGTTGCCTATTAGCTCTTGTACATATGCTAACTATCTGGTCAGATGTATCTGATGTATTCGGACTTCCTTATGTAATGCAGAATTTGACATTAGACGTCAAGAGGGCGGACCCGTCAGTATAATGAGGGGCGAGGAATATTGTACTGTCAGAAGAGAAGCAGGGACCGAATGGGTCCCTCTGTAGAGCTGACTGACTTTGAATGTGGACTAGCTGTGGGGTTTCACATATCCATCATGGGTATTTCAACTCTTATAAGCCTCGCGGGGTAGCCGTACGGTCTAGGGCGTCTTGCCATGGTTCGCGCTACTCCCCCCCTCGGGCATGGGTGTGTGTGTTGTCCTTATCGTAAGTTAGTTTAAATTGGATTACTTAGTGTGTAAGCCTAGGGACCGACAACCTCAGCAGTTTGTTCCCATAATCCTTACCACAAATTTCCAATTCCAACTCTTCTAAAGCTGCCCAGATCGATTTTTGTTGGTTGTGAATCAGAAACGTGAAGGTACAACCACAACCAAACGAAAACCAAACAGCTCTCAAGTACTGCTGACAAGGGACCGTCGAGCATTGCAGATGGTAGCTCTAAAAAAAAGTCGCAGGAAGTGAGCGGAGAAAATCGCTGGTGAGTTCCTCAGAAGTCCATGTAACAGAATGACTGTGACTAGGGGATACTGGCCGCCCAACCCATCATAAGAGACACATTTCCGTAGTCAGTGCTAAGCAACTGATGAGTTGCTGTTAAGAGTGGCGCCAATGGACAGTGAGGTCGGAGCGATGAATCACGCTGAACACTGTGGCAGTTCTACCGAAGAGTTTAAGTCGGTCGAATGTCTAGAGGAATTTCCCTCCATCCATAGTGCCAACAGCGAACTATTGTGGTGATGGTGCTAGTATAGGGGCGTTATTTTCCTATTTAAAGTGTGGTCCGCTTATTGCGCTTAAGGAAACGCTGTATAAGGACTGATAAGAAAGCATTTTACAGCATTTTGCGCTGTGTACAGTTGAAGAACAGTTCAAAGACGAAGAGTGTGTCAGCATGATAGATCACCCTGCCATAAAACAGCAGTATCTGTGAAGCATTTTTTATGGATAGTAACATTCCCGAAATGGTTAGGATGTGCAGTTCCAGTCCTGAACTCAGTCGAACGCTTTTTTGATGAGTTAGAACGTCGGCTTCATTCTGTAGCTTGGTGTCCATCATGAAGCTTTTTATGGTTTCGGCTGTTGTGGAAAAGTGACCTGTCATTCCTTCACAGACATTCAAGACACATCACTGAAAGTGCCCCAGCAGAGTTCAGCGCACCATAATGGCGGAAGATGGACCCCCTCCAGACTACTCTCGACTAAAACGGTGTGTGGATAATTTCGAGCAGACGGTGTAAACCCATTACCGTGTACCTACTGCCTGTGACTTTCTAATATTTTTTATTATCTTATTGTGTACAATAGTTTTTCTAGGTCAAGTGTGTCTTGATTTTGCGAACGTGTGACCTCTGTTATCAGATCTGTCTATCAGGCGCCTTTACCTTCAACGAAATTTAAGAGATTCTTAATTTCCTTATCAGTTCTTCTGTAAGTTACCGCGATCAGAAACTTGGATACACGTGCGGTGCAGCAGCTATTTAATGCTTTTAGAACGCCAAACGGCTGATGTTATCAGCAGACAAAGTTTTTGTGCGTTATCCACCTTGCCTACATTCAGAATTGTGTGCATGATATAATTTGGTGGTATTTCTCTATCTCGTAGATTCCAAACACTAACTTGAAAAACGTTTCGTTACTACTTACACAAACTAGAAATTCCATAGGTACGCTTACATCTCTACGATTTATTAATCCTAAGTGTTTCATAGTTCTATTAAGTTCTAACAGTATGACTACTATATCGTCAAAATCTACACACATTCATCTTGCATCACAATGGATACCGATTTCCCAGCGCCGAGATATACCCTTTCCACTTTGCGGCTGTCTTCAGTACATTGAACAGTAGAATTATTTTCCCGCTGTACTATTTGAGGAGGGGAAGGGGGCAGCTTTTATGGGCCTTTGTGACTGCTCGGTCTCTAATCATTGACTGGGGAGAATTTCATTCTCTTCCGCCCACATCATGTTCGCCAACCATCATTCATGCTACAGTCAATGAATAAAATTCGCGCTATGGATAATTTGAATGTTTGTACATAAGCGTTGAGTAGGAAAGTTACGTCACAAACTTTGCTGTTGAGGGATACATCTTGAATTGTTCATTAATTTTAGTCTTATTACCTTTCCAGTGTGCACTGAGTAGCATTTGCTCTATAACATTGACATAAGCATGTAGAGACGGTTGGAAAACGGAATTGTGTGTTGTAAGGAAATATCTAAGGAGAAGCAACGATCGCCGGTCGTGAATGACTGTTTATGCTAAGAGAACATGGGGTTCCAATCGACATAAATTTCAAAACACGTGAACAACTCAGGACATTTACAATACAAAATAATTCAACATCCGGTTAGATTCTGTAATATTTCGTTAAATGGTCGGTCAATTAATGAACGTTGTGATAGGATACATGGCAGACATTGACTCTGTCGTAAGTGGAGTTAGCTACGTGATCGAGACGGGGAAGAAAAACAACGGACAGAAAGAGGAACATTTAACCCACACGCAAACGTGCTATGAGAAGCGAGCAACGTTCACCACAATAATCTACGTCAGTAAAACATTCAGTGAAGAAGCAGAGACAACGAGCAAGAAGGAGTAGCAGACCTGAGACACGTATTCCGCAAATGCGAAAGTCTAGATAAAACTGAAAAAAATGGAAACTGGAGGATAATTCTCCGCACATGAAAGTACCTATTTATTTGTAACACAATTTTGTGTTCTACAACACTTATAGTAGCATTTAATGGTAGCTATTGAGCAAAGAAAGGAGACAGTCACTATGCAGTTAAAAGAACAATAAATTCTACAGACAATTTTTAACTTCACTAGCTGAGTTACTCGACATTCCCCAGGTATTTATTTCTTCCAATCTACTGTTAGACTCTCTCCCCCTTAATCCTTTCTCCGCCATTGTCCTTCTTCTCCCTATCTCTGTCCATCTTCTCTTGCCGCCCCCCCCCCCTCTCTCTCT
The DNA here is from genome assembly GCF_023897955.1 of Schistocerca gregaria. Lineage (NCBI taxonomy): Eukaryota > Metazoa > Arthropoda > Insecta > Orthoptera > Acrididae > Schistocerca > Schistocerca gregaria. The sequence continues at coordinate 137,657,417 of NC_064921.1, forward strand.
GCCCATATCCTCCTTCTCTCCTCCTTCCCTCTCTCTATCCACCTGCTCTGCCCTTTCTTTCTAGCCATCCCTTCTCTCCTTATCCATGTCTCCTCCCTCCTGCATCTGTCCATCCACCTTGCCACTCTCTATCACATCCATCACTTCCTATCTATTTCCATCCCCACCACCCAATTCTCTTTCCATCTCCTCTTGCCACACTCTCTAACCACCTCACCACTCTCTCTGCCAATCTGCTCTTCTGCCGTCGTTCCATCTCCTCCTCCACCTCTGCTTCCCCTCTCTTTGTCAATCTCCTCCTCCTGTCTCTGTCCATCTCGTGCTTCCACCTCTCTTTGTATTTATGTGCCTCTTCCCTTTCTGTATTTCCTCCTTCCACTCTATGTGTTCATTTCCCCCTCCCTCACCTTTCTGTCTCTTCCTCCCCCTATCTTCTCCCCTTTCCTTTCTGTGTTCACCTCCAGCTGTCCCCCCTCTCTCTCGATTTCTCCCTCCTCCGTCTCTGCCCTTCTCCTCCCACTCCTATCTAGGCCAATCCTGTCCTTCCCTCCCTCACGTTATCACACTCACTGCCCTACGAGGCTGGTGTTCTTAGCCCAAAAAGTAATTTCTTATTCAGCTGATCGTGGTTCATATTTACAACTATGGCTACTTATGAAAATGTAGTAAGCGACAAACATGTTCCATTTCACTATTTCCCTGAGGTGGTCAGTGAAAAAGATTCGTGTTTTACATTATGTGTAAAAGTTGTTCAAAGGCTCTAAGCGATCCCATTCTCAAATAACTGATAACTAAAGTATGGGTATTCTCATGTTGTGAGATACACTGCATGTTCACCACCAACCCCGCCCCTTCGTTATGTGGGACATTCTTACCCCCATAGTGGTTCTTTGCAGATGGTAAATGATACGTGTAACATGTTTGTTTGATGGTATCTATATTATGGAAAATCTCTTATTGTGCTTCCACATCCGAATTAAGGCTTACATTTGTAAATTGTTTGAAATCTCCCTCTCCTTCGCTTATTCTTGCTAAACTTACAGGGATTCTATCAAAGCTCACGCGCACGCTGCAATACAACTCCATCCTCAGACTCACACGTAAGTTACAGAAAAACAAATAAAATCCTCTCCGAAAGTTCAGCAATGATCTTTCAGCTGGACAACTATGGATGTATACCAAACTTACATCAATGAAACATGTAGTTCTTTTGTCATCTTAGTTAATTTCATGATTTTTGACATAGCAAACGCAATTCTTTCTTTATAGTTTTAGTTACACGGATCTAACAGCAGTATCAGCAGATCACAAGTCAACGAATCCATACCAGGAGTCGCCAACATGCTAGTGGAGGCTGTATTACAGGATTCTGAGATAGAGTGAGTTAGCCCTGTTAATCTGGCACAAATAAACCGTAGTCCCTAAAAATAATAAGTAGAGAATTAGTTAACTACGAAATTAAACAAGAAAAATATTTAAATATACATTACAACATTGAAATGCCTGCGCTAGCAGTACAGAGCGAGTTAGGTTGAGGAAAAGGGCCCAAATGAGTTCCTGTCAGTTGCGCTCACCATACAAACTCTATTTATCAAGACACCATACTACAATAAGGATGTAGAACACTCAGAACTTTAATCGACCTCCTTTGATTAACTTTAGATCGTATGAAGGCTACAGTCAAAATCCAAGAGACAAGGCTAAAACAAAATTGAAATACAAGGTTCTTCTGGAGGTTTCACCCAAAAATATTTTCTAATCTTCAATCTAATCGGCTGAAGGCGTTAGCAATTTAATTTTAATGGAACTAGGCTGGAGGTTACTTATTAGGCAATAAGAGGAGTTTCAATCAAAAAGCAGAAGGCCTTATCTTAAAACATTTCTTGCACATTGGGCTGAAGGCCCCATTCAAAAGCGTAACAGTCTTTTGCCTTAAGGGCAAGAGAAGTACATTAATTTAAGAGATATTGAAACTTGGCTGAAGGCCACTCACCAACAAATAATTTAATGGCTTAAGACCTAGAAGAAGAGTTTCAATTTTAAAGGGCAGAAGGCCGCATCCTAAAACATTTCATATAAAATAAAGAAGAACAACCGCATGCCTTAAGGGTAAGACAAGGATATTAATTTAAGAGATATTATTGCTCGGCTGAAGGCCACATATCAACCAAATATGTTTAATGGCTTAAGGCCTAGAAAGAGTATCAATCTGAAAGGCAGAAAGACTTATCTTAAAACTTCGCCAGTAAAATTCGGATGAAGGCCCCATATAAAAATATAACAATCTCATGCCTCAAGGGCAACACAAGAATATTAATTCAAGAGGTATTGATACTCAGCTGAAAGCCATACATCAACCAAATAACTAAAATCCAAACTGGGAAATTACTACATAACTCACAAGCAATGGCGCTCAGAAGTTTCTAAGGGTCGGCCTGGGAATGTAACACTAACTCCCGTTTGGGTGAGAGAGGCAGCCTGTCCAACGACTTCTTAACCTGGAAGCAACCCAACCGACTGACATCTGACCGACCAACCAACCAAATCAGTTCCGCTCCATGCAACCAGCAAAACGACCACAAGATTTCAATGACGTCACACAGAGTATTGGCGCCCACAAAGAAACATCTCAGCTGTCGAACTACACGCCGCGCTGGACAGCAACAACACGGCAAGGAAAATACACTGCCGAAAATACGTCAACGACCAGGCCAGGTAACCGGAATGTCAATGGCCACAAGGCAGAAGATAGCGCTGGTGAACTTCCATAACAGGGAATAAATTAATTTACTTTTCACAGGAAGACGGCTGGCATCTTACCTGGTTTAAATAAACACGTTGTTGCTCGAGGTAATGTCCCAAAAGCGACAACCTGGATCAAACGAAGAAATGTAAACAGTTGAGGCTTGATGGAAAGCCAAGCGAGGACTCAACTTTCATGTCCCAGATCGGCGGGCGACGAACTTGACAGCACTCGCAAGCAGCACCTCACACTCCACCCGCGCGTGCACGCCACCAGCAGCTCCAGCCCCACTACACGCGACGAGGGCTTGCCTGCTGCTCCACGCCAACGGACCGTCTGGACTGCTGGTCCGTCCGCGACTGCTGCTCCTTCGCAACTGCACTGCTGGTGCGTCTCCCACTCACTGACTACCCGACACAAGACGACCTGGAAATACGGTCGCTCCGAGGTGGTACGACACTGCGCTTATCGAGACACGCTGCTGCTGCCACTCACGGGCAAGTACGGCAGGAAGTTAGTGACGCCATTAAATGGAATTAGAAAACGACTCGGCACTACCGTAGAGGATGACGAGCAATTAATGGGATAAAAACAAGAGCCGTACACGGCTCAATCAGCTTGCAAACATTGGCAATCTCAAACTATTACCACTGCAAATGTGGATAAAAGATCTGGAGTCTGATTATAATAACTGCAAGATAATTAAAAAAAACAAAAATATTCTCTAAGTTGTAACGCTAGTGTTGAAACTGTAACCGAGCTGAAAGCATATCGATCATAAAAATGCAAGCAAATCGAGCTGAAAGCATATCGTTCATAAAATTTGCAAGCAAATCTTGCGAATGAACCATGAAGATCACTGAAACTGAGTAGGAAAGAGTTGACTCTCCATAAGGCTTTTCTCGCTGTCATGGCTAGGTCTCACAATGGTGAAGGCTGAAGTATCTACAAAATTAGTCATTCGTTTTATGCCTCAACTTGCGTCACTGGCTAGCTCCAACTCAGCCCGAAATATTTCTACGTTCCCAATGTTATCTGGTCGAAGATGGGCTCGCTGCAGGTGATGAGGTGCAGAGAAGAAGTCTGGGAGTGCTCTGCCAGAGAAGAAGATGAAGCAGAAGAAGAGCTGGTTCAGCTGCATCCGAAAAAGAAGACTCGGGACTCGGGTTTTCGCGTTTTTGTTCTCTACGTGATTCTGACTGGCTCCGCTACGGATATTCCGAGCGCTGGCCTGTAAAAATAGAGGATTTTAGGTCCTTAAGCAGTAATACAATCCCTAACGTTTGGTGCTACGAAAATGCATCCACCTGTCACTATGTCCTTTTCTATAGCAAACGAGATGCCTCCTCAACAGCATATCCACGTTCCTCTCTCTATCTTCTTATTTAATTTCGTTAGCCAGTCTTAGCTGCTCTCACACTGTCTTAGACAATATGGTTTTATTTTTCCTGGGCACGTTGGGGTCCCAGGACCTTAAAGATCGCCTGGTGGCGGGCTCTCATCCCACATTCCCTACTTTATCTCCTGCAGGGCGGTGAATTTAGAAGAAAGCTAAGTTTCCTACGTTTTCCTGACAAAAGCGTCCTTTTGCACGCGAGCCACTCCTCCTCCTATCTTCAAGTTGGGAAACAGACTGCTGGTGTCCATGCACTGTGGAAGATCATACCAGTAATGTGATTTTAGCAACCGGATCTCAGTGGCTTCTCCTCAAAGAAAGAGTCGTTGACGCTGTGGCGTTGACCTGAGCTGCTGCCGGCTAGTGCTTTCCGCGAGCTCTTCTGCAAGTTCGTTCCTTTCCTGTTGGTTTGTGTGGGGTCATGCTTGCTTCCATGCTTGCAGCTCAACTTAATAATGTTACAGAGTGGCCTCTTACTAAGATGAACCTTGCAAATCTATATAAACATTTAAACGACGTTCATTAGCTACGGGCAATCAGTGGTATCACATTCGTCAGTGGGGAGTAATTATTCCAATATGACTGCTCCTGTTGTCAGCGATTTCGTATCAGCTACGGGACAGCTTTGAGGAAAACGGTCACGTAACACAGTACCTAGGGATGTAATTAAAATTACTTCATGCGAAAAAGCATTAAAACACAATATACGTACATCCGTTATTTAGGGCTGCCCAGCTTGTTAGCGCTCCTCTGTAAAAAAAAATAATAATAATAAAAAAGTAAACGTACCAACGATGAATACGAACGGCTGTCATGGGACCTCTGCCCAGAACAAATGCGATGAATAATAACGAATGAAATGAGATCAACCAAAAAAGTGGGGTAGCGTCTTTCATTACTAATCAGAACGTCCTCGGTCAGGGGTTCGAAATCGGCAACTGCTTCAATTTTCATTAATAATCAACACTCGCGGCCGAAGACTTCCGGAATAAAAAATCATTCTCATGCCACCAACGGCCTTGAGACGATCGGAGAGAAGTTCAAGGCCCCTCTTGTCCTTCGGGTGGGAAACTGTCCCTCAAGACGGGAGAAACAGCAGTGATCAATGGTATAGGGATGTATAAGACAATGGAAACCACGGCATTAAAGACACTGAATATGTATCCACAGGATATGTCCCCTGTAATTGAAAAAGTGTCTCTATTTCCAAAAGATTCCGGAATAGTCCACCATTCTGAAATCCGGAAGAGGATTGCCTAAGGGGAGGTGACCATGAGAAAAAGACTAAATAACTAACGAAAAGATAACGTTATACGAGTCGGGGGTGAGGAATGTCAGACATTGGTAGCGAAGGTAGAAATGCTCAGTTTAGGTATAGCAGGGATGAGCGAAGTAAAACGGAAAGAAGGCAACGATTTCTCGTCAGACGAGTGTAGGGTAATATCAACACCAGCAGAAATGGCATAACGGACGTAGGATTCGTTACGAATAGGGAGGTAGGGCACCGACTGCGTATCTGTGAATAATTCAGTGATAGGGTTGTCCTCGTTAGAATCGACAATAAATCAACACCGACAACCATAGCTCAGGTATACATGCCGACGTCGCAAGCTGAGGGTGAAGAGTTAAAGAAAGTATATGAGGATACTGGAAGGATAATACAATAAGTTAAGAAGGGAGACGAAAATCTTATAGTCATGCAGGACTGGAACCCTTTTTAGGGGAAGGAGTAGAACAATAAGTTACAGGAGAATATGGACGTAGGACAACAGCTAATAATAGCGAACACTCTGTTGAAGAATCACAAGAGAGAGAGGCATACTTGCTAAAGGCCGGGTGATACGGAAGAGTTCACTTATATTGGATTGTAAGGCATACCCAGGACCAGTTATAAACTCAAATCACAATGTAGTAGTGATGAAGAGTAGCCTGATGCTTAGGAGATTAGTCAAGAAGTATCAATATGCAAAGAAGTGAGATACATATGAAGATCTCTAAGGCTATAGATACACCAATAAGGAGTAGGTCAGTAGGCAGTATAGTTGAAGTGGAATGGACATGACTATAAAGTGCAATCACAGAAGCTGCAAAGGAAAACATAGGTACAAAAAGGTAACTTCGAAGAAACTGTGGGTAACGGAAGAAAAACTTCAGCCGATCGATAAAAGAAGGAAGTACAAAACTGTTCAGAAATATTCAGGAATACAGAAATACACGTAGTTGAGGAATGAAATAAATAGGAAGTGCAGGGAATCTAAGACGAAATGGGTGCAAGAAAATTGTGAAGAAATCGATAAGAAATGATTGTCGGAAGGACTGAATCAGCATACAGGAATGTGAAAATAGCTTTCGGTGAAATTAAAAGCATCGGTTGAAACATTAAGACTGTAACTGAAATTCCACACTTAAAACCAGAGGAGAGAGCAGACAGGCGGAAAGATTATGTTGAAGGTCTCTATGATAGGGAAAGTTTAATGTGATACAAGAAGGAACAAGAGTCGGTGTAGAAAAAAATATGGTATCCAATGTTAGAATCAGAATTTGTAAGAGCTTTTGCATATTTGAGATCGATAAGGCAGAAGGGATATATAACATTCCATTGGAGGAAGTGGCAACAAAGCGACTATTCACGTTCGTATGCAGAATGTGAGAGTTTGGCGACATACCATTTTACTTTCGGAAAAATATCATCCACACAATTGCGAAGTCTCCAAGAACTGACAATTGCGAGAATTATCGTACAATCAGCTTAACAGCCCATGCATCCAAGGTCCTCACTATAATAATATACAGAAGAGTGAGAAAGAAAGTTAAAGACGTGTTAGATGACGATCAGTTTGGCTTTAGTAAAGGTAAAGGCACCAGAGAGACAGTTCTGACGTTGCCATTGATAATGGAACCAACACTAAAGACAATCCAAGACAGGTTCATGGGATTTGTCGACCTGGAAAACGTGTTCAACCATGTAAAATCGTGCTACATGATCGAAGTTCTAAGAAAAATAGGGTTGATCGGTAGGGAGAGACGTGAAACATACAATATGTACAAGAAACAAGAGAGAATAAAAAGAGTGGCTAACCAAAAACGAAATGCTCGGGTTAAAAGAGGCGTAAGACAGCGATGTAGTATTTCGACCTTACTATTGAATCTGTACACCGCAGAAGCGATGTTGGAAATAAAAGGAAGCTCCAGGAGTGAGTTTGGAATCCAAGGTTAAAGGATATCAATGGTACGATTCGCTGATGATATTGCTATAATGAATGAAAGGGAAGAATAATAACAAGCTCTGCTAAATGGAATGGACAGTCTAATGAGTACAGAATATGGATTGAGAGTAAATCGTAGAAAGACTAAATTAATGAGAAATAGAAGAAGTGTCAAAAGCGAGAAGCTCAACGTCAGGTTTGATGGTCACGAAGTAGATGAAATTAAGGAATTCTACTACCTAGGCAGCAAAACAACCAATGACGGACGGAACGAGGAGGACATCAAAAGCAGACTAGCACTGGCAAATAGATAATTCCCGGCCAAGAGAAATCTACTAGTGAAACGTCCCCTTTGAAAAATTATACAAACTGTGCTTAAACTGACACACAATATTTTTAGCGCAACGCAATCTGGCTTTCAAAACTCCCTACAAAAGAATGGCCCTGACTAACATTTACCTATACCTTTCACAAATCACTTGCCTCACCAAAAATCTTCGTTACTCGAACTACTGCAATACAGCGAGAACCACTACTGCCAGCTAAATAAAAGATTCAAACTACGGAAGGCACTAACTACTGATAGGTATAGTTAGCAAATGAAAGATTTTAATAGAGAACAAACATTGTATTTACCTTAGTAGTCATAATATATATAGCAGTTCATGACATCCATTCTTACAAATTTCAAAACTCCGCCATCTCTCTCCCCACATCCACCACTGCTGGCGGCTGACCTCCAACTGCGTAACGCTACGCGCTGTTAGCATCCAGCTGCCGCTGCCCAACACTACAATGGCAGACAACAATGCAAACCAGCCACAGACTGCACACGGCACAGCCAGTGATTTTCATACAGAGCGCTACGTGGCGTTACCAATAAGAAAACCTAAACAGCCTTCTTACACTAGTATCAAACATAGGCCTTAATATTGAAGAAGTTTCTGAGAATGTAGGTTTGGAGCACGGCATTCTGGCACTGTGGGAAAATCGAAACAGAAGAGAATCGATGCATTTGTGATGTGGTGCTACAGACGAATGTTGATTGGTTGGTTGGTTTGTCGTCCGACACCGGAGGCAGGGTACTAGCGGCTTTAAAAGTCCAACAAGATGTGGACGGCAGACATGTAGGCACCACAGCGACAGGCGAGATGGGTCCTCGCGAGGAAGGAGGTGACCGTGTGTGTGTGTATGTGTGTGCGTGTGTGTGTGTATGTGTGTGCGTGTGCGTGTGTGTGTGTGTGTGTGTGTGTGTGTGTGTGTGTGTGTGTTAGCCAAGCATGGCGGATGAGAAGCCGGCGAAGGACAACGGTGTCACTGATAGTGACTTGCATAGACGACCGCCGTACATTCTTATGTTGAAAGTTAGATGGACTGATAAGGTAAGCAACGAGGAGGTACAGAATTAAAGAGGAAATGAATATGGAGAAAAACTGACAAGGAGAAAGGACAGGATATATACGAAGACATCAGGGAGTGACTTATATTGTACTACATGGAGCTATGGAGCGAGGAAACTGTAGAGGAAGGCTGAGATTGGAATACATCCAGCAAATAACGATGGTTGCAAGTACTACTTTGAGATGAAGAGGTTGGGACAGGAGAGGAATTCGTGATGGGGTGCATCAAACCAGTCAGGAGACTAATGCCTCAAGAAAACAAAACATAACAATACGTACAGTGATGTGACAAAAGTCGTGGGATATCTCCTAATATCGTGGCTGATCTCCTCTTTGCCTGGCATAGTGCAGCAACTCCACATGGCTTGGATTCAAAAAGCAGTAATTTTGTACCATGCTGCATCTGTAGACGTCCATAATTGCGAAAGCATGGCCAGTCAGGATACTGTGCCCAGTCCAACAAATGTTGGGTGGGAGTCATGTTGGGCGATGTGTGTGGCCAAATCATATGTTCGAACTGTCCAGATTGTTCTTCAAACCAATCGCATCATACATATGAGCTGCTCGGGGAAACAAAATGGTAAGCGCCAAAATCACAGTTTCGAGATACAACGCATCTAAAGTTTCAATTGATCTGCAAATCTGAATAATTTTTTTGAACAGTCCTTTTATTCTGTAGTGATTATAACATCTATCTTCTACTATACAGACATAAATGAAACTCAGAAGTGACTAAAGCAAATGAAATATACAAAAATTATTATATTACTATACACCATTAACAACACATACTGATAGAACATTACATATTAAATTTTGCAGTAAGTCTTCAACACTTTACTGAAACTGCAGAATCATTCATCAATCTCATTATTAATGTCTTTTTCATCTAAAACTGTTGGTCTTAGCGACAGGAAAAATCCATTGTGGACAGGATATATGTAATTTAGGAGCGACAGAATGTCAGCAACTTTGTTTTTTCAATAAGCCTTGGCCCAATGTATTTAGGTCGAAGCGTAGGAACTGGTCCTTGCCTTCCACGTTTCCTGAAGCTTATTTCATGCCAAATGTCATGACAAAATGTCTCGCTGATGAATAAAAATGATGGATATTCCGAGGTCACCTTCCACCTATATATTTTCCTTAGGTTGACATCTCGATCATCAACTGTCTTCTTTCTGCAGACAAACGCTTCTTTAGCGTGTCGTATTTGATAGAAATCCTCTCTTTTCATACTATATACAAGCCGACTTCTTGATGATTTCGCACCACTGATGTGGACTGTACACATCTTGTACTTGTAGGCGAACTTAATTTTCAGTTGTACTTCAGGAACATAATGGTATGTACATGCACTTACCATTATGTTCGTGAAACGTACTAAAGACAGTATATTTACAAAATAACATACCTCTGAGTCATCTGAATCGTTAGGAATGTATTATGGATCCCTCTCGAAGATATTAGTACCATTGGAAGTATATTCCTCTTCTTCTGCCATGTTCACTGTTGCCATAATCTCGGAGATGTTTTTACTTGCCGCCATTCTCTCTGTCACTTACCATTACGTTTCCTCAACAGACGGACAGTGGCGCTTACCATTAAGCTCCTCCCTGACATCTGTTGAGTGAATTTGGAACTACTAGTAAGTTTACTGCATTGTGCATCGCACAGGTGGTGTCATTAGCCATCTAGCGCAAAATACACGGCGATGGCGCTTAGCATTGTGTTCCCCCGAGCAACTCCAATTAGCTTCCATCGTTGTCTTCCATCGTTGTTTGGGAACATGGTACAAATGGTGTTCAACTAGCCGAACATAACCATTTACAGTCAATAATCGGTTCAGTTCGTCCAGAGGACCCAGTACATTTTCATGTAAACAAAGCCCACACCATTATAGAGCCACCACCAGCTTGCACATTGCCTTGTTGACAACTAGGGTACATGGCTTCGTGGGGTCTGCTCCACATGCAAACACTAGCATCAGTTGTTAACAAAGGAGATCGGGACACACCTGACTAGGCCACGATTTTCCGATTCACTGAGCGGTATGGTGACGAGCCATGGAGGCGCTGCAATCGACGTCGTGCTGTTGGCATAGACACTCGCTTCGGTTGTCTGCAACCATAGCCCATTAACGCCAGATTTCATCTCACTGTCCTAACGTATACGCTCTTCGTCTGTCACTCATTGATTTCTACGGATATTTCCCCAGTGTTTGCTTGTGTGATAGTACTGACAACTCTATACAAACGCCGCTGCTCCCGGCCCTTATTTGAATGCCGTCGATCTCGATTTTGTCTGTATTGAGAGCTAATTCCTGAAATTTGGGATTCTCGGCACACACTTACCCAGGGCCGTCGCAAGGCACGTGCGAAACGTGCGCCCGCACGGGGCGGCACTTTCCAAAGGGCGGCAAATCTGCCCCCCCCCCCCACCACCTTCTTTTTTTTTACTCGCCGTGCGTTTACTCGCAACTAATTTTGCAGAAGACGAAATCTAGTTTGTGAATTCGAATGCAATGTTCGATACTGGGACTACATGTTCAGCCTGAAGCAATTTTGCTAAGCCCTTCAATGGCAGTTTCCGAGTGTTTTATTCTTCCCGCATTATGGAAAAGAATGGTTGTACGTTGGTACAGTTAAACATGTCCAACCCCTACAATGGCTAGAAGTATTTCGAATGGGTAAATACGCTTCAAGTAATTAGAAGGGATAAAGACATTGGTGATAAGCGTGGCATAAGTATTATTGAAAAATTTTGCTATCCGTTTCTGGGTATAGTCGGAAGATTTGGTTTTTGAGCCATGAATCACCTGTCTCCGCCTGCATTAACAACAATTAAACTCTGACCACTTTTGTTTGACAATTCTACTCACACACTATCACTCTTCCAATATTTATTTTCTGTGTAATGCGTGTGAATCCATGTTTCATCTTTGTAAACTACTGGTCGCTTTGATTCTGATGAAAACCTGAGAAAGTATGGTCTTTTAACAACAATGCCCTCTTGTTCGCACAAAACAAAACTTAAATTTTGACACCTTCTAAAACGAAAATCCATAGACAGAACATTGCTTCTAAGGGTTTCCTTGCTAGCTTTGAAGCTCATTTCTGTTTGACAAAAGCTGTGCAGTTTTCGCAAAGATCGTATTTCTTTCTATTAATCGTGATGCCACAGAAATTGCTGCCTGATAATACATTTATCCATATCATCGGCCACATACTTATTGCGAACTTCTTGCTTCCTTGGGCGCTAGTTTAACCGTAGCCTCGCTGTACCTCGTCACGTGAACTAGTTCCTGGCACTGCCGCGTCACCACTTCGCTTTTCCAGGCAATAGGCATTGTTGCGTTCTCTTCAACTAAAACTACAGACTTCGTTTCGATAGTTGGCCGAGGGAGTCAAGATTGGTCAGAAGCACCTTCATTGCGTTTCATAAGAACAGAAGAATTGGTGCGTCCGCATTTCTTGCAACTAGGGATGTAATAGGTAAGTGCTTTTCATATAACGGACGATTAGTATAGCGCATGCACGTTACTGATAAGTAAGAATTTTTCTCCTTCAAGATTGCAGAATCGGAAAATTTTTTTTCTTATGATCTGTTACTTCAAAAATTGGCAAGTCGGTAAATAAGCATGCGTCGTCCCAATAGCTAGGATGAAAATAAAGCGAAGAAAAGTGAAGTGATACAGCGATGACTAATTTGTTACCCGTTATTCCATAATCAGACACGAAAGAAGCGACAAATGGAAAGTGTCAGTTCTTTGAAATAAGCAACAGCAGTGCAGTGAGTTAATATATTTCGACTAGCATTAGTACTCGTCGATGCGTGGGTGTGTATTTATTGCATTATTATGTCACTCCATCTCCTTATTCTTCCTCTTTCCACTGTCTTCCGTCTCACTCTTTGACCGTTTCACCTGCGTCTGTAATGAAATTCGGCCTGAAATTCAATTTCACGCGACTCAATGCTTATGACTTCATCTCCTGAATACTGTATCCTACAGTAATATAATTTTCCGTTTATGTGCAGTGGAATTTCAGGAAATGGTCTACGAAGTGTGTTAGAAATAAAGTTAGTACTCTGACATCAACAGTTAATTTCACGTATCGTTCTCTACAGGCTGGATCGAGACGTCCGATGGTAGAAATAGACTGTCTGGCAGTGAATATTAGAATAGACGGGCGCTGAAAGAAGATGACGATAAGAAGCAAAAGGATGCACTACAACGATATTTCAAGCCAAAGAGAGAACGACCTAGCAGTGGCGAGGGAGGAAAAATAGATCCCGAAAGTACAGAAACTAGTGGAGGTACTGCAGCTACATCTTTATCTTCAGGACATGACCTGAAAGTTGACGAACACAGTACTGCAACCACCGCGTACAGTAACAACGCTGACGGTGGGCCTTACACAACATGTTCAACAGACCTCGTCTGCACTCAAGATCTGCTTTGTGACGAAAGCTCCGAGATTAAAACGTCAGGCAGAACTGAAATTAGCCGACCCGATTCGGAAAATACCAGAGGAACATCAGCCTGGGTACTAACCACCGGAGAAGGGATTGAAAGCGAGCCTAAACTGGAAGACACAATTGACTCAGATCACGGAAGGTGGCCGGAAATTATTACCGACTGCATTCGAACGAATTTGGTCATGCGAGGTTCTCCCGAGCGCATTAAGAAAGCCGAAGAATGTCCTAAAAACGTGGACAACCGGTGTTTCAGCCCTGTGCACTACAGCAATTCTTTGAAGAATTTAGAAGAAGCAGACAGACATTGGTTGGTGTAATCAAAGAGCAACAATGCTGTGTTCTGCTTTTGTTGCAAACTGCTTTCGTCATCTACAGTAAAAATGGCAAAAAACGGTATAAGTGACTGGCGGCACCTTGCTTCGTATCTCGAAAGTCACGGGACGTATATCGAACATTTCAATTCATATAAAAAGTGGATCGTGTTTTCCGAGGAACTGAAAAAGTCACGGACTGTCAACGCCCTTCATCAAAGGCTTCTGAATACTGAAAGCGGACATTGTAAAAATGTTCTTGAGCGCTTAATAGCAATAATTTATTTCTTGGGTCGGCAATTTCTGCCTTTGAGAGGAAGTGCAGATAAACTCTTTCAGCCTGGCTACGGAAACTTCTTGAAACTCGTTGAACCATTGGGAAAAAATGGTTCAAATGGCTCTCAGCACTATGGGACTTAACTTCTGAGGTCATCAGTCCCCTAGAACTTAGAACTACTTAAACCTAACTAACCTAAGGACATCACACATATCCATACCCGAGGCAGGATTCGAACCTGCGACCGTAGCGGTCGTACAGTTCCAGACTGTAGCACCTAGAACCGCTCGGCCACTCCGGCCAGCAATTGCTCGGAAAGACCGGCACTGTGATGATGGAGCGCCTGCACAGAACAAAGCAAGGTGAGAAGAAGGGTCATTATCTTGGAAAAGAAACACACAACGACATAATTCATCTGATTGGATCATCTATAACCAACAACATTTTATTAATGATGAAATCTGCAAAGTATTACAGTATAATTCTGGACTGCACAGTAGATATTTCAAAAGTTGAGCAGATGACAATTGTGGTACGTTTCGTCCAGGAGACAAGACTCGACGGGGTATACGATGTCCGAAATCGGGAGCAATTCCTGGGATTTCTTCCAGTGCCCGATTCTTCAAGCTAAACTTTGACGCAGTTGTTGGAAGATAATAAAATCCTATTGTGTAATATGAGAGGGCAAGGATATGGCAATGGAGCAAACGTGAAAGGAAATAAGTCTGGTCTCCAGAAAAGAATTTCAAATATGAACAAGACAGCATGTTATGTACCATGTATCAGTCACTCACTGAATCTTGTTGTAAACGATGTCACTATGTATTCTAAACATGCTGTTTCCATGTTTTCGACAGTGAAAAGCTTGTATGACTGCCTCTCGTCCTCCGTTCGACGTTGGGATGTCTTGAAGAAGTATTTAACTAACCTGTCTCTGGAGCCACTGAGCGATACCAGGTGGGAAAGTCGCGTCGATGCACGTACTGCCCTGAGGTTTCAAATTGGAGGCGTTCATGATGTACTTGTTCAGATATCAGAAGAATTTGATAGCATGACCGCTCACGAAGCAACGTCAATGCGAATCAAATAAAAAATTACACCTTTCTCACTTCTCTGTTGATCTGGTACGACGTTTTGCTTCACATCAGTGTAGTCAGTAAGACCCTCCCAACTACTGACATAAACGTTTCTGAGGCCGTGGAAATGCCAGAAAAAACGAAAGCATATTTGGAGAACTGCAGAAAAGAAGAACATTTTATGTCTTTCTTGACGGATTCCAAAGAGTTGGCTACAGAATTAGAGCTAGAAGATCTAACGATGCCACGGATAGGTGTTTCCCGGGGACGAAGTAAGAAGGCAATACACTTTACCTATGAAGGAAGGGATGAGACATTAGATGACCCAACAAAACGTTACAAGACTGAATTCTTCTATTAGCTTTTAGATTTAGTAACCACATCTTTGGATGAGAGATTCGATCGACTGGAATTTCATTGTGATTATTTTGGTTTTCTCTACTACATCGGCGAGTTGAAGAATGCACGTCCTGACAGACTGGACATAAAGTGAAGATACCTCGCAGCGATTTTGCAAGATCATGAGTCAAGCGGCATTGATGCACTGGAGTTGAGGGAAGAACTAAAATTGCTTTCAAAGTTGTTGAAACCTGGAATATATCCAAAAAAGACTCTGATGTTTGTGGGAAGACATATTTTTTGCCCTAATGTTAACATTCTTCTGAGAATTCTCCTAACACTCCCAGTGACAGTTGCAAATGGAGAGAGGAGTTTCTCAAAACTAAAATTGATGAAGACATACGTCCGATCAACGATGAACCAAACTCGTCTCAATGGTCTTGCAACAATATCGAATGAGCACAAGCTTGGAGACGACTTGAATTACGCAGATCGTCTGAAAGAGTTTGCACAAGGAAGGTTCGATTTGTCTAGATTTTTTTTTACGTTTTTTAATTATGATCACTGTCTTGATTACTTACTTGTTCAACGTTAAATAGTTATTGTAAATATTATTGTTCGAACCAAGTTATCGTTAAATTGTAAATATATTTTGTTTGCCGTTGAATACATTATCTGTTTACAACCATTGCAAAATGTCTATTTTCGTCAACTGTAAGTTCATGCCGCGCGGGATTAGTCGAGCGATCTCAGGCGCTACAGTCGTGGACTGTGCGGCTGGTCCCGGCGGAGGTTCTAGTCCTCCCTCGTGCATGGGTGTACGTGTTTGTCCTTACGATAATTTAGGTTAAGTAGTGTGTAAGCTTAGGGACTGATGACCTTGCCAGTTAAGTTCCATAAGACTTTACATACATTTGAACATTTTTGTAAATTCACAAGGCTTATTAAAATTAGCTAGATTTCTTCAGTTAGGTTTGACTCAATTTTTGTTTTTATTTTCCAGATCTACGCAGATTTAGTGCACAGTGTGGCTATTCTCATTACTTTGAGTTATGTTTACATGTATACCATCGTGCTGAACGTAACTGTCAACATGACGGTTTAGGCGTTAAGCACATATTAAAAGCTTTGAGACTGGCCACTCAGTGTCCGAAACCTAGGTAGATCTGAAAAGCAGAAACAAAAATTTCCATTGATTGCTGACATTTCCTACAGAATCCCACAAAAGGTTTGTTAAAAAAATCAAACAAACAAAAAACTGGAGCGGAAGGGAGGGGGAGGGGGCAGTTTAGTAGCTCGCACTGGGCGGCACTTGGGCTTGCGCCGGCCCTGCTCTTACCACTGTGGATCTCGGAATTGTGACATCTGCAACGATTTCA
The DNA here is from genome assembly GCF_023897955.1 of Schistocerca gregaria. Classification (NCBI taxonomy): domain Eukaryota; kingdom Metazoa; phylum Arthropoda; class Insecta; order Orthoptera; family Acrididae; genus Schistocerca; species Schistocerca gregaria. Next base: position 137,674,020 of record NC_064921.1, read on the forward strand.
GGAATGGAATGTTCCATGCGACTAGCTCCAACTACCGTTCCGCGTTCAAAGTCTGTTAATTTCCGTCGTGTGCTCAGAATCACGTCGGGAACCTTGTCTCACGAATCACTTGAGTACAAAAGACAGCTCTGCCTATGCTCTGCCCTTTTGTACTGTGTGTACGTGATACTGCTCCCCTCTGTATGTGTTTGTATCGCTATCCCACAAATTCTGTCACCTCAGCGTATGTATACACTTTACAGGCATGCTAAAATTTACAATTAGTACCTGTATCTTACACAGTCTGCCAGTCTGCCACTCCTTTTGAAAGTAAGCCAGGGTTTTGTTATTACGAATCTTGTTTCTACCCGGAAATGTATCTCCAAGCACTGAATACGACCCATTTACAACGCAGTCCGGTTAGAAATTTTAAGCTGCGGAGTTTGTCAAAACTTACGCAAAACGCGACAATGTTGGTGGGTGGGGTGGAGCGGTGGAGGGGGGTTCCATCGGTTGTAACACAATTGTTTACGCTTAGAATATTGACTGCAGACATCATAATATACAGCCGGAATTGGGCTCTATAGGCTCAGTTTGTGCGAGACAAATGTAATCGTTGTCTATTGCCAACACCATTTAATAAACTGAAAACGGGGAGCTAGTGTGTTGGTGACAATGACCTGCGATGGCTCTGTCTCTACTGCTGTGTATCTTGAAGCACTGTATTTCCGACGTCTGATCTGAACTGCTGAAGTTTTGTTTCAGAAGATAATAGCAAACGCTTGTAACCTATTGTGGGGCGGCGGGTAAAAGTTAATCTTCTGTTTGTTCCCCGTTTTTCTCACGCGAGCCTGGCAACTATTTTTGTGGTCAGCCAGAAAGCGCAGGGAAATTTTTTTTTTTTTTTTCCTTTATTGTGATTTTAATACCTGTGACAAACAGGTAGGCCGGCAGCGGACCAAGTATGCCGCTCTTCGGCCTCAGAGTATACACAGAACAGAGATGAGTGAGATATAAAAACAATCAAGACGGCGGGGTACAAACAGTAGACAAAACAGAGTTAAAACGGAGTCGGTCACGTGCGTAGCACAATGGATAAAAGCGGAGAAACACGGTGCACAAACGCAGATGGCAGATGGCCACACGTGAACCAGCGGAGCACAAACGACGAAACACAAACACACTGCAGGAGAGTCGAGGCACAAACACATGCGATGGTCTTCGGCGTAGGACGATGAAAGTAACTGATGGAAGACAGCAGAGTCGTGGCCTGCCAAGGGGAAAAGGTGTGGGGAAGAGGAGAGAGAGGGGGAGGGGAAGATGCCAGTGGAGGAGAGGGATGGAGGAGAAGGGGGAGGGTAGGGGGAGTGGAAGCCCAAGGAGAAAGGGGAGGGGAGGGAGGGAGAGAAGGGAGAGAGGGTGCCCACAGGAAAAGGAGAGGAGAGGGAAGGTAAGGCTCAAAGTTGGTAGGAGGGGTAGATGGAGGGGAGGAGGGCATCATCAGGGAGGGGGAGTTGACGGAAGCCACCGAGGGAGAGGGTGTGGAGGGTGTAAAGATGGAGAGCAGGTGGGATATAGGAATGCAGGCGCGGCAGCGGGTTGGGGTGGGAGAGGATGGGAGAGACAAGAGGGTGTGGAGGATCAAGCTTGCGGGAGGTGTAGAGGATCCGTAACCGTTCGAGGAAAAGGAGGAGGTGCGGGAAGGGAATCAGGTCATAGAGGATCCGCGTGGGGGAAGGGAGACGGATGCGATAGGCGAGGCGGAGCGCATGGCGTTCTAGGATCTGAATGGACTTGTAGAAGGTAGGAGGGGCAGAGATCCAGGCGGGATGAGCATAGCAAAGGATAGGACGGATGAGGGACTTGTAGGTGTAGAGGATGGTGGAAGGGTCCAGACCCCATGTACGGCCAGAAAGGAGCTTAAGGAGGCGGAGGCGGGAGCGTGCCTTGGCTTGGATCGTCCGGAGATGTGGGTTCCAGGAGAGGCGACGGTCGAGGGTGACACCAAGGTACTTGAGAGTAGGTGTGAGGGTGATGGGACGGCCATAAATAGTAAGATAGAAATCAAGGAGACGGAAGGAACGAGTGGTTTTGCCTACAATGATCGCCTGGGTCTTGGAAGGATTGACCTTGAGCAACCACTGGTTACACCAAGTGGTGAACCGGTCAAGATAGGATTGGAGAAGGTGCTGGGAGCGTTGCAGGGTGGGAGCGAGGGCAAGGAAGGCAGTGTCATCGGCGTACTGGAGAAGGTGTAGGGGAGGTGCAGGTGGAGGCATGTCTGCCGTGTAAAGGAGGTAGAGAAGAGGGGAAAGGACGGAACCTTGGGGCACACCGGCGGAGGGGTAGAAGGTGTAGGAATCAGTGTTGTGGATGGTGACATAGGAAGGACGGTGGGAAAGGAAGGAAGCGACCAGACGGACATAGTTGAGAGGAAGAGCAAAGGTTTGGAGCTTGAAAAGGAGACCGGAATGCCACACACGGTCATATGCGCGTTCGAGGTCGAGGGAAAGGAAGATGGCGGAACGACGGGAATTGAGTTGTTCGGAGAGGAGGTGAGTGAGGTGAAGGAGGAGGTCATCGGCTGAGAAGGACGGCCGAAAGCCACATTGGGTAGGGGGGAGGAGGCGGTGTTGGTGAAGGTGCTTGTGTAGGCGGCGGGTAAGAATGGATTCCAGGACCTTGCTGAAGACCGAGGTAAGGCTGATGGGACGGTAGGAGGAGACAGCGGAAGGCGGTTTGTCGGGCTTGAGGAACATCAGGATCCGGGAGGTTTTCCACAGGTCGGGGTAGTAGCCGGTGGACAGGACCACATTGTAGAGCCTGGCCAATGTGGAGAGGAAGGAGGCAGGAGCTTCACGGAGGTGACGGTAAGTAACACGATCGTGACCGGGAGCAGTGTTGCGTTTAGGGCGAAGTGTAGCAATGATATCTTGAGTGGTGATTGGGGTATTTAGTTCTGTGTGTGTGATGTTGTCCAAGTACTGGAAGCCAGGAGCAAGCGGGGGGACAGAGGTATCAGTTCGATCACGGACATCAGGAAAGAGGGAATAATCGAACTGGGGATCGTCAGGGATGGTAAGGATATCGGAGAGGTAGGAGGCGAAATGGTTGGCCTTACTAAGGGCATCAGGGAAGGGGTGGTCATCATGAAGGAGAGGGTAGTAGGGAGAGGGTTTAGATCCGGTAAGGCGGCGGAAGGCTGACCAGTACTTGGACGAGTTGATAGGTAAGGTGGCATTAAGACGGGTGCATGTCTGTCGCCAGTCCCGGCGTTTCTTTGCCGTGAGTAAGTTCCTGATGTGTCGCTGTAGTTGCCGGTGGCGTCGTAGTGTGTCCTGGTCACGTGTGTGAAGGAAGGCACGGTAGAGCCGGCGGGATTCACGCAGGAGAAGGACGGCCTGTGGGGGTAAGGTGGGGCGGTGCGGATGGATGGCAATGGTAGGGACGTGGGCCTCCACGGCCTCAGACAAGGTCTGCTGGAGAAAGGAGGCAGCACGGGTAACGTCATCAGGTTGGTGGTAGGTGAGGGGGTGGCTATCGACCTGGAGAGCAAGGGAGTCCCGGTAGGCATTCCAGTTGGCACGGGAGTAGTCATGGACATATTTCGGGGGAGGGTCATGGCGCGGGTCGGGACGGGGGCGACGACCGTCTGATACAGTGAGGAGGACAGGGAGATGGTCACTGCCAATGGGATCAAGGACGTCCACCGCTATGCGGCCAAGCAGGGTGGGGGAGGCTAGGACGACATCGGGAGTGGTATTGGATTCAGGGCGGGTGTGTTGGGGAATTGGAAGGACGTCGCCTTGGAGGGTGGCAAGGAACCGATGCCACCGCCGTAACTGGGCGGCAGAACGACTATGGATGTTAAGGTCGGCGGCGATCACGTAGGAGGAGAAGGTACGGTCGATGTGGGAAAGGAAGTCGAAAGGAATAGGTGCAGCGGGGCGGACATAGATGGTGGCACAGGTAAGGGTAAGGCCGGGGAAGAAGAGACTAAGGATCAAGTGTTCTGTGGGGTCAGGAAGGAGGGGTTGGAGCCGGACAGGGATCTGGCGGTGGTGGCCAATGGCAACTCCGCCACGCGCTATCTGGAGTGGATTGTCAGACCGGTGAAGGAGGTAGGGCGAGGTGTGGACGGTGTGGTGGGGCTGAAGAAAGGTTTCGTTCAGAAGGAAGGCATCCACACGGTGGGTCGTAAGGGTATGCATAAGGAGGTGCTTGTTGGTGGGAAGGGAGCGGATGTTATTGAACAGGATACGGTGCTGTCGTGCCATAATGGGAATTTAAACGAGGGTGTCGAGACGGGAGAAGGTGAAATGGGCCTGGTTGTGGGAATAGGTGGCGTAGGTGTTGAGGTGGAACACGGAACGGGCAGCGAGGGAAATCTGGTGGAGGGTGTGGGGACGCTGAAAGGGATGGACGTTCTGGAGCACTATTGTGACGAACCTGATGATGTCCTCTGCGGTGGGGGGAGGACGGAGGGAATTGCCAGGAGGGGTGGGGTCATCCAAAGGGCGGAGAGGAACAGTGAGTTCAGGAGCGGATGGAGGAGGTCGAGCCTTGCATTTCTGGGAGTAGGTAGGGTGTTGGAGGTTGCAGGTATTGCAGGAGGGAGGAGACTGAAGGTTGGGGCACTGCCGGAGGAAGTGCGCTTGCTTACAATGCGGGCAGACTGGGGCCTCGCGGCACTCTGATGTTGGGTGTGCGTTATAACGCAGACACCTCTGGCAGCGAATGGATTGTGGTGGGGAGCGGGAGGGGTCAACCTTATACCGGCGGTGGAAGAGGAGGGCACCCTCCTTAAGGAGATGGTCGATGGAGGGAGCGTGTTCGGAGAAAACTCGCATAAGGCGAGTGGGGCCCGCAGAGTTGAAAATGCGGCGAACAGCTCGCACCTCCAGGTATGGGTGGGCCTTCAACTCCGCCAGCACCTCTTCCTCCGTGATCGTCGGGCTAAGCCGAGTGATCACGGCGGTGAGGGTCGGCGGGCGACGTGGGGGTTGGGGTTGACGGGGGGAGGAAGGGGAAGGAGCAGGGGCAAGGGAGGCATTAGGTCCAAATCGGGTGAGAGGAATTCGGGAGAGGATGTCGGAGTGTAGGGTAGGGCTTGGGGAGGTGATCAAGACAGAGTCCCTACGGGGGGTAAGAAGGGAGATGGGGGCTGCAGGGAAGTATTGGCGGAGGAGCAAGGTCAGGTTGCGGGCCTCCAGGAGAGAGGGATCAGGACGGGAGAGGAGATACTTGTAGGAGGGGGAGTTAGAAGAGGAAGTAGAGGGGGCTGGAGGGGAGACATCCATGGCATCTAGGGGTGGGGGAGGGGGAAGATGCTGGGACTTCTTGGGTGCAGAGGAGGCGGGGGTGCCACTGGGACGCTTAACAGCGGGGACAGGATGGGAGGAGGCGTGGGGCACAGGGGTGACGGGGAGATGACGGGAAGCGGCAGGTCCCGGTGTCGGTGCTGGTGCTGGTGCTGCTGTTGGTGCTGCTGTTGGTGCTGCTGCTGGTTGTGGCGCTGCTGCAGGTGGTGGTGCTGGCGCCGGCGATGGTGCGGCATGGGTCGTAGCCCGACGAGACACAACCCTGGCAGGGGCCGCATGAGTGGTGTGGGGGAGTGGGGGAAAGGGGTCGTGTGTGGAGGCTTGGGGAGAAGGAGCAGGGGATGGGGCGACAAAGGGAGCTGGGGTGGGAAGGGTGAGGAGGGGCGGGATATAGTAGGACGGGGGCGACTGAGCACACCAAGTAAGAGTAGTGGCAGCGAGGGAGGGCGTCGTATAGACGATGGCGGTGGTAGTGGCGGTGGTGGTGGGGGTGGTCATGATGGCAGTAAGGAAAACTGGAAACACAGAAAAGAAGAATGGGGACAGACAAGGGACAAAGTCAGGAACAGATTACAGATGACAGATGAGAGACGTCGAGGAGCGAAAGGATGAAGGCAAAGACGAAGACGAGAATAGCGACGACAACGAAAGCAGGAGAGGAAGACGAAGCACTGGGTCCTGGCGGCGGCGGCGGCGGCGGCGGCGGCGGGGGCCGGAAGCTGCGGCGGCGGCGGCGGCGGCGGCGGGGGCCGGAAGCTGCGGCGGCGGCGGCGGCGGCGGCGGCTGGGTCCGGAAGCTGCGGCTGGGTCCGGCGACGACTGCTACTGCAAAACTGGCGGCACTGGAAACTGCTGCTGCTGCTGCTGCTGCTGCTGCTGCTGCTGGCGGTTCCGGAACTGCGACTGCGACTGCGACTGCGACTTCTGCGAAGCCCTAGCACTTCGATACGTAGCAGTACTCTGCAAGGTATCGAAGGGCGGAACTCTTCCGAGGTCCGCCGAAGAATGTGCAGGGAAACATACTGACCTTAGTTTGCAGTCTACACGGCCACATTCTGGTCCAGTCCACTAAAAGAAAAGTTACTATCCTCCTACTTCTGTGCGGGTTCAGGACTATGATTTTAAATAAAAGTATAAAGTTCCAATCAAAACCTGTTTGCGGAAAGTTTCTCATGTACAACCTTTGGTAATTCACTATTTTCAACTGAAAGTAAGTCTTTCTATTCTGACGGCACATTTAGCAGTTCAGAGGCGACCTCTACGGTACGTTCCAACCAGTGTCTTTCGCCCTGACTAAGCTCAATGAAAGTTTGCAATAAATGTTCGCCATTAAAATGGAATTAAAGTCACCATTTGCCAGGCGGAATTGTAATTCTCACGGACGGCCCCCTAACATTTAGTTTGGCGAATTCTAAGCGATACAGGACAGTGTACACTCCTTGCGGGTTCTCTATCTGTTTTTACAGAAAAATACGTGCTTTGACACAGTTAAGCGCTGACGTCATCCGAGGTAGAGCGAGATCCGACGTGTGACAGACGTGGATCTTACCGTGATTGAGTGCGAAGTGAACCTTACTACCGCCTCTCGGGCTGTATTTATACAAGTGCCGGAGCGGACGGCCAAGGGAACATCTGTTGTCTACAATTATCTGCATACTGCAGCAACCTCCGAACGACCGCTTTCTCGGGCACATAAACCATAATACCATAGTTACAAATTACTTAAGAAACCTCCTGATTTTTATTTGTATACAGCTGAGGTGTTTGAAATCACCGAAAAATTTTCAACTCGCTAGAAAACTTTGCCTTCTAAAATTTTTATAGTGGAACTAACGATAGATCGTTACCTCTGAACCATATCTTTACTAGAACTTATGTCAGCAGTTATTAATATTACAACTCTGAAATTTAGTACAGCTCTATCACTTGGTTTGTTGTATCGTCCACTTTAACCAAAATTCTCTATAATTAAAATCACAGGTACTTAATCTACAACAATTGGGTACATTTTAGCTACAAAACTGGTTTTTACTTAATTACTCAAAGCTATAATAGGTAACTTAACATGGTCTTTCAGTTATTATTTTTGCGGTAAACTGAAGCATAAAATAAAGTTTCATATTCTACGTCCATTATTTAGCGCTTTTGATCTTTCGGAAAATTGTGGATTCCGGTGTTAATTTTTGTTATATGGTTTTGGAAACCTGCACCACCTATTTCTGAGCTCTAACTGCACCTTCTGACCAAATTTTGGCAATCTAGCTTCATTATTTAGCACCACTTATTTTTCTCTCAAACCAGCAGTTTTACGTAAACTATTAATTCTAGATAATTAACACTTGGTATGTGGGACATTACAACACCAAACTACATTTTAACAAAATTTTAAACATAAATTTTGATTTTGAATTTCATACTTAACTGCAGAGAAATACTTGCCCGCTACGCCCAGATGTGTTAAGGTGACGCGGCGCTGCTAGTATCTAACACATGATACAGCGCTTGCTTTGCTTCAGTGTGTATCGTAGCTCTGAGTACATTGAAATATAGATGGGTGGACTACTTTCCGTATGAAGCAAATTTTAACTACTCGTCCCTGTGGTAGGGCAGGCGTGATGGAATTTGCGAACAAAGGGAAAGGTGTAATACGATGAATTCACGGGCACCAAACATGTAATAAATCCATAATAATCAATGAATCGGAAAAGAATACGGAAGCTAACTGTCGTGTATAAACATAAATGTCGGAGGAAAATATTTAAAATCCTCTCAGCATATAGTAGCAAAAGAATTGGTAAAAATAGATTTACACTCTTCTGAAAAATGATCTTGCGGATGAAAATTAACTTGAGATTTTAAATGATATACTGATAAATGGATACCGATCACCTTGAGTTCTGAAGAGATCAACAGCGAGAGCAAAAAAGTACATTTTCTACGGGAAGCATGATCACAAGATTCAAAGCGAGAAAATACCGTTTTACGTAACCATAACATATTCGTTATTTCCAACCACGTGAATACAACCCTCGTGCTCGCAGCTTACTGTAGTCTCACAGTTATACTGAAAGTACAAAGTACTTCTGCGTGATGTACGGACGAGGTAGAGGTGTTCTACTGAAAAATATGCTTTCAGCGCTCTGTTCAGCCACCATATTACAAAACCTTGGCGTCTCTAACATACAGAGGATGCATAAAAATATGGAAAAACCTCAAACCTAATTCGCTGTAGGAAAACCGTTGACATTCAAAGCGGCTTGCAGGCGTCTCGGCTGGTATGTAATGTTCGAGACCGTTGAAGGTGTGAGTCGTAGTTGGAACTGTGCTCTTTGTAGTTGTGAGTGCATTACGTTGGAGCCTAGTAAATTCGTACGTAGCCAAGTAGTTGGTGCTTACGCCCATTGTGCTTCCGTAACCAAGGGAAACGAATAAATTACAGGTTTTGTATCGTTTTCAAGGGCAATAGTCATGAAAAATAGTGGAAAGTTCACATAACGATGATGGAGATTGACAGCGTTTATGCATCCTTCTATTCAAAGTAGACAACAGAGGCTCGATAATGTTGAGATTTGGTGACCGTGGCAACCAGGGAAGATGCTAAAATTCTTCCTCTTGCTCACAAAACAAGACCTGGAATGCAGTATCACCACTGGGGAACTAATATTGTACCATGGGACCGACCCCATCATCAAAAATGGTCACATTATCCTTGATAGTAATGTGACCATGCACACTAGCTACGGAACGAGTAGAATACATCAACATGGCTGACCCTATCATCACCGAACCCCTGCCGAGTTCCGCTATTCGAACGCAAATTAGGCCAGAAACTGAAAACAGAGTGGAAAAAAGACACGTTAGATCAAATGACTTTCTTCCATTGCTCCACTGTGGCTTTGTCACGACGTCTTACTACTAAGGGCATTAGTATCATTGATGACTGGACCCCATAGTGTGCTGCGGGTTTGCATTTACGGAGCTCCATTCATGTTTTTTGTGGCACTGGCAGGGTTCGAGAGTTCAACATTCCGATCTACAATGATTTCTGCTGCTACAGTCCTCTTATTTTTCGTCACAAACCACTTCAATGATGGTCCACCACGATCACTCAACATACGCCTTCGTCAGCGTTTTCTCTTATCGGATTAAGTTTTCCGCTTTCCCTGTATGTAGTATAAAAGTTCTATAAGGAGCATATTGAAACATCAAACACTTCAGCTCCATTGGTTATGAAAGCACATATCATACGAGCAGAAGCAAATTGGCTACTTTCAAATTTTCTTAGCTCCGACATAATGCTCTCATAACTGCACAGAACACTGTTCCGTATATGAAAGTTTTAAGCGAAATTCGTATGAATTACCACTTCCCCTTGAATGCGCGTGTCTTATGGAAGATTGTGTCTCGATGTCAGTAAAATCTTAAGAACAATATCTGGTACTGGATCACAGAGGAGCGGAAACAAATTGGACAGATCACAAAACCTTAAAACTGTAATCACATTCATTTCAGTACCGCTTAAAATAAAGCGCTGTCTGCTGGCAAATCTGCCACTGCCATCTGGCTCGAAAATGAAACACAGCCTCGTACATTTTGGCGTACAATGACATGTACGCCACACGTACCACACATTGGAGGGTCGTCGAGACTGAGCAAGAAGCCATGCGTCATAGGGCTGTGGCCTATGCAAAGAGGGTTAAGGAGGATCTCGTACCGTCAAGGTGGCTGCAAGGAGGTACGCCACGGCCGCGTCGTGGGCTTTACGAGACGGATTTATCGTCTGTCTCTTTCAGCCACTCATCATCCCACCGACGCAAGACTTTGTAACTCGACAGCGATGCTCTAGTACGCAGGAGGATTGCGCACTGAAATAACTGAGGATCACGGGACGTCGCCTTGGCTGCTGGACCCGCCCTTTCATTCCCCGCAATATCAATGTGTCGCGCTACCCAGCAGAAAGACATCTCCTTCCACAACGGTCGTATTTGGAGGAAGGTGTCCTGGATAGTCTGGACTACTTTGTACTACTTTATCTGCTGTGTACATGCGTTCAGAGACTGAAAGACACTCGGAGAATCCGAACAGGCAAGGAACTGCCCCAAGTGGCTTCACCCTCACATCTTAAGGAGAGCTGCCCAAAACGCTGGAGTTGAAAACACAGCATCGGGTTGGGGACGTCTAGTCGTACACTTAGTTGAAGAAATCCTATAATGACATGGCCTGGGAATCAGATTTTAAGACATCTCCATTTAGCCTTTGAAATATATCTTGCACATCAATGATACCTTCACGAGTCCACTTATTATTGAATTCCTCCCAGGGAATGTCGCCAAGATCTCTAGATGCCACAACGCCTTTGCTATAGGTCGAGGTGTTGTGGAGTTCCATTTCTATGGATTATTCCACAATGCACTTAGCCTTCCAGAGGTTGGCGACTTGTGGAGAGCTATCAGTGTCAACCAACAGTGTATCATTATGCAATCGATTGACTAATTTCAGAGAGCTTGCAATGCACTCTACACCATTCTGAATATAAAAGGCGAAACCTTCTCAAATATGCTCTCTTTTCTCTTCACAATCCCAAACACATTATGAATGGCAGTGTGCATGCAGTTAGTATATAATGAAGGACTATTCAATCCCTGAGTCAGTAAGACGGGCTACATGAGCCCTCTTGCTAGACTAGTGCCCACAAGTTTCTACCCCCACCCCACCCCCCTTTTCCGTTGGGAGGAGTAGGAGATAATTTTGAGGGTTCCAGTTTGGTCCAACAAGCAGCTAGGGAAATAATGGAGAGAGCCCGATTTGCGTGAGTAAGGAGATAACCCAGAGGCTACCCACTAACTACTGTTCCATCTCAACAGCCATGCATCTCATAGGCACACAGTACAACTTGAGACTAGGGTTTCTTTATAGACTTTTAAAATTCTTCGTAATCCAAGTCGCCAAGCCAAGATCCTGTTCCCTGTGACACACAACGTTCCACCTCCACACCTCATGGTGGTCGATGAATCATGACCAGATCTCGTGGTGATAGAGGACTGCTGGCGCTTACTAGTCCACAGCTCAGGAACCTTGGGGTCAGCAAGCCTGTACAGAGAAAGCGAATAGTGAGCCACTGAGGACCACAGAAGAAGGAAGACAATCATGTTCAGCATCGGCCTCTGGCGCCTTGTACTGCACCTGCAGCAGCAATTTGTTATCTTATACAGGCGTTGTTGGCCGTAGTGTCGTATTCTGCCTGTTTACCTATATCTGTATTTGAACACGCATGCTTTACCAGTTTCTTCGGTGCTTCCGTGTATATATACACTCCTGGAAATTGAAATAAGAACACCGTGAATTCATTGTCCCAGGAAGGGGAAACTTTATTGACACATTCCTGGGGTCAGATACATCACATGATCACACTGACAGAACCACAGGCACATAGACACAGGCAACAGAGCATGCACAATGTCGGCACTAGTACAGTGTATATCCACCTTTCACAGCAATGCAGGCTGCTATTCTCCCATGGAGACGATCGTAGAGATGCTGGATGTAGTCCTGTGGAACGGCTTGCCATGCCATTTCCACCTGGCGCCTCAGTTGGACCAGCGTTCGTGCTGGACGTGCAGACTCCAAGGACAGCTCTGAGCCAGACGCCGTACAGCGTGCATCCCACTGCCCGCAAACAACCTCCATTTGACATTTTAGCGGGGTCAAGCGAGATCTCATTCGATGACAGGTTGGAGGTCTGATGTTTTGTCTGACGATAGCTGGTTCTGCCTCGGTGCCAGTGATGGCAGTATGTTGGTTGGAAAGAGGCCAGTTGAAGCCCTACAACCAACGTGTCTACATTGGGTGTACACCTCGAGTTATGGTTTGGGGAGCGATTTTATGTGACTGCAGGAGCACTCACGTGGTTATCCCACGCACCCCGACTGAAAAATTGTACGTCATTCTGGTGCCGTTCATGAATAGCATTCGAGAGGATGTTTTCCAACGGTATAACGCTCTCTAACATGCCGATTTGGTAACCTAACATGCTGTACCGTAAGTCGAGTTCTGGCACTGGCCTGCTCCACAACCAGATCTGTCTCCAATCGGACACATATGGAACATCATCGGATAACAACTCTAGCGTCATCACAAGCGCCATTAACCATCCCTCCATTGACTGATGAGGTGCAACAGGCATTGAACTCTGTCTCGCGAAGTGACGTCTGGCACCTATACAAAACAATTGCATGTTTTTATGCTTGCATTCTACATTAAGGCAGTTACAGTGGTTATTAATGTACAAGCACTTCACATTTGCATTGACAAATCTCGCGCTTACATTATCTTGTAACATTTATCACTTTAATATGTTACGAAAATAATTGCATTCCCAAAATTTCGTTACTCTATATTAATTTTTTTCTGGTGTTGCGATTTTTTTTCCATTAGTCTACATATATTGTGAAGCAGTATGTAAGTGTCCACACTCATAAATTGTCACCTGCATGTTATTACTGTGAGAACACCATACATTGTTCTTATCACTCGCTTCTGTGCACCCATTATCTCTGATAAAGCAGTGAGTTACCATGGAACATTTGCCATAAGAGACCATTGCCGTTCTGTTCCTCTGCTATTAGACATCGCGACTTTCGCACATTTACTATTCCCGTCGCTCTTGCATCATTTTCACCACTTAAAATTTCTGTCTTCCCGTTTTTCAGGAATCGTATATCTACATCTACGTTGTGGACAATAGTCAAACATTCCCTTTGGTCACTGTCAGTAATTTTTTCTTCATTACATAATGAATTTTCCTTAAAAGATGCACCAAATTTGTATTCGGAGCACATATTACACCCAGTGCACGGCTGAATTGTGACATACCTTCTAATGTATACGAAGTAGACCTTGCCTTACAGAGTAAGTTCTAGATTAAAACCACATTTGCGAGTTAATTCCTGCTTTCCATGTGACGAATACTTTGATAGAAACGGGAATTATTATTATGCAGAGGCTTAGCACGTGTCGACAACCTCCGATACCCAAAATGTGGCTTATCCCTTCATGTAACCTCCGATACACGGAACTACTTGAGTTTAGATTCAGTTTTGTGGCAATCCACAGTGGAAATATTTCATGAAATCCTCTTAGTGTACTTCACCTTTTTTAAGTACGAATGTGCAGAACTGATTTTGCGGTAACCTACTCTCTTCCAGCATACCCATACTCAAAAAATTTTTGCTACCAGGTTAGTTAGTGACATAGCATTATTTCCTCCGTTTGCTGCGTTTATTACTTTGATTCATTCAAATCCATGTAGATGTCCGATACGAACAAATTATTTGGTATTCTGGCCCTTATTTCGTGAGCTCAAACATCAATTTACTAATGTCCACCTTTTTTAATATTCCATGTCACATGAGTGTGTGTCCTTGTCAGTTATAGCCTCGTATTCTTCAACAATCTAATGAAAACCGACATATATCTCTTTGGCTTTTGCCTCTTTCCACTTGGAGAACATTTTACCCTGCTTTGCCTACCATTCCTGGAAATGTGCATCTGAGAGATGAAGTGTTTCTCATTTTGACTGACCTGCTTGCTCAAGTGCTTCATCACCGTGTTTTCCATCTCCTGAACCACCTTCTCTTGATTTCGGTCCTGGTCTTCAAACTTTTGGTTACATTTTGTTCATGGAATCCCCTCAACTGCTTTCTCTTCTGGTCTGAAATACCTTCAACTTGGTTATGCATAGCCCCTATTATTGTCGTGAATGACCTTTAACATTCACACATATTAAATCTTTTCACTATTGCTTTTCACACTGTGTTACTGTAGTTACGGTTGCAGTCTGGCAATGTCAAGTCCTTATGGGTTTATTTGCACAGTAACATTTTATTCACAACAACAATTTTTTTCATTTGATTCAGAGTCGGAATAACCATAGCAATTAACGTTTCACCAAGTTATAAATTTAAATTATGCGCAGCAGCTGTTCAGGTATGCTGACTATAGCGCAGTGCTCACTCACACAAATTATTACAACATCACAGCTTTGGCAGTTAGCTGAAAGATGTAGCCTAACTACGCCTAATCAACCACCAAGTTGTAGAATAGTTACGAAACAAAACTTGTAGGTACTATTAGTACTAAATACGCAAGTAACTTGGTGCTGATACAATTACTAACTGAAAGTACCACTTGCGTTAGCATCCCAGTGCTGTTTGTCTCTTTCGAATCGGCAGTAGCTTCCATGTTTCTTTTTAGGTTTTGCCGGCCAATACACTGAGTCAGTACAATCTGGTATTACGTTTCAAAAATAGAGACCTCGAAGGCCTAGTCCTTCATATGAATACATGTATTAAAACACCTAAGTTTTAACTATGACTTCATCACAACACATATGTGAAATCTATTCAAGTCCGCAGTTGCAGCCAATTCATTGCGATTATTAATCATCGTTTTATAGTATTAGCGACCCTAGATCCTCTCTGCGAGCAATACGGTACTCCTTCTTATTCCCATGGTGATTATAATTAAACTTTCAAAACGTGGTAGAAGTAACACCACTGGTCTGAATGACGTCAAATTGCAATGTAATATTATCGGAGAAGAGGGAAAACGTATGGCAGAAGAAAAAAATAGTGTGAAAATTGATGAGTAGATGATGTTTTACGAGTATGTACCTGAATATGTAAAAGAAAACACCTGTAATGCGCACTACCCGTTGAAGTTGGTGTAAACACGCCGGGAGCAGCGCTTTTCCTTCTTTCGCGTCTGCGACGTTCGCCATGACTGTCTCAAAGCAGGGTCGCGCTCTGCTTGTGAAGCTGTATTACAACAATGATGACTGTGCACACGTCGCTCTACTGAAGTTCCGGACACTGAAGGGTTTGGATAAAGGCGTTGGTCCAATGACTGCCGTGGATCTGGAGGAAATGATTGGGAAATTCGAAAAGACGGGTTCTTTTTGTGTGAAACCTGGTAGAGGGAGGAAACGAATTGATTCGACGCCCGTGGAAACAGTGGCCACAGCAGTGCAGGGAGAATTGACCGAACACTGGACATACCGTGAGCACAGAATGTAAAATCCTACAAAACATCCTTCTTTGTTACCCATTCAAACTTACCCATGTGTAAGAGTTGCTTCCTGTTGACGTGCCAGCAAGAGAGGCGTTTGCTTTAGAGTTTCTTGCCCGCGTAGAAGTGGACCATGATTGGCCGTGGAAGATTTTGTGGACAGACGAAGCCCACTTCCATTTGACAGTGTATGTCGGTACGCAATTATTGATTATGGGCAGAGGAAAATCCACACGTAAATCAGCCAGTACCACTTCATCCTGTAAAGGTCACTGTGTGGTGCGGATTTACGGCATCATCTATCGCAGGGCCATATTTTCTCGAAGAGACAGGTCCCATTACCTGTACAATCACTGGTAAGCGCTATTAGTGTCTTTTGCGCAATCACCTCTTTCCAGTTCTCCAACAGCGTGGATGTGTGGATGGGATCATTTTTATGCAAGATAGCTCACGTCCGTACATATTAAATCAAGTAAAGCAACGGCCCTATATCCTGGCCGTCCCGATCACGTGATGTTAATCGGTGTGACTTCTGGCTGTTGGGCTACCTGAAAGACACTGTGTTCAGGGTTCCGATTGCAAACTTAGCTGCATTGAAGGCACGCATTGCGCAACAATTTCTGAACGTGATCACGAAAACACTTCGATCAGTTGTGGGACATGCTGCTTCTCGATTTAAAACTGTTGCAGAAAACAGTCGACAAAATATTGAACAAGTTTTGCGCCAGTCAAACGGAAATTAATAATCCTATCTGATTTGATTTATGCTTCTTTATGCGGTTTTTGACCTAAGGACAATTAACAACCGATGTGAATGATGCTTTGTATGCGTTTTTAACCACTGAAAAGTTAAAAATCGATTTTTCCCATCCAATGTGATATGACCTTGCCTAGGTGGATGGACTTACGTAGCTAACAGTATCACACATGTACACCTATGCACACTGAGTAGTACAGTTTGTTTAATGTGAAAGGGATACCTTAGGTTGTATGATTCATTTGCCTCTTGTAGTCGACCAGTATTAGATTTTGATGCTTACAGTGCCATCTGGTGTGACATTTTGTAACTATTTTTCTTCTGCCATACGTTTTCCTCCTTTTCCGATAATATACCGTTGGAACTTGACGTCATTCTGATCAGTGGTGGTATTTCTACAGGGGTTTGGAAGACTAATTATAATCACACAGTATATGAGACCTCTTCAGACCTTTAAAGAGGCAGGTACGGTAAATCTGCTGTTGGCTGCAGTGCATACTAAATTTTGCCGTAAGTAACAGTTAGAAATAATATAAGAGAATTTACTTTTATGTAGCTCATCTTTTATCATCCTTGCAAAATAACACACAGAAACCCAACAGATACTCTTTCACGTAGCTTTCATGTATTTTTTATTCGTCCTGAATTAAAACAAACTGTGGCGGCCAGAGAGATATAAGTGAATGTTCAATTAATCTACTACAAAAAACAAACGCTAACAAACAACATAAACGATACCGTGAATCGCGAAACTAAACGTATTTATTTAGCCAGGCGTTCTGTAATATGACAAATTTTCCTGATGTTATATCAATTTGTCTTTTTCCTTTTGTATCATATTGTAATCAGTTTAATTACATGTGGACTGCTTAATATCAATAGACTTTCTGGATTATTTTTTCGGAAAGCTAATTTCACATATTGGTACTAGTTTTCCATGAAATGTATTGAATTTTGCTTTGGAATGTTTTTCCATTCAGAACGTGAACCACATAAATCATATTCTCTTAAGGCTGTTAGATCTTTTTCAGGATTCATCACATTATTCAAGCACTGTTTTGGCTTCAAAATTCTGTCTGTCAACACAAAGTTCGTTCAATGCTACAGCGTTACGCCACCTTACTGAGAGGTCCACTGTACCCACTGTACAGCTCGACGTCAGAGCCCACTTCTTGCTGCATCAGTAACCTCACCATCATTCAAATACTGTTTCCGGCGGGGTACATCCTTCATTGGGCCAAACAAATGGAAGTAGGGCTGCAGCGTGGATGGGGAATTACGGTTCAATGAAGTTTTGTGACCTCCTATCGGGTCCGCAGACTTGAGTAAGGCCTTGCGTTTCCGCATTTCTATGGCGACAAACACACTGAATTCGTTTCATCAATCAGTGAGAGTAGTACAATACACTTGAGAATTGATCGTTGGATGATGGGGGAGGACGCCAAACAGAATAAAGACCGTCGCCATGACAATTCCCGCTGAGGGTGCGATTTTGAAATTTGTCTTCGTTTGAGAGGTGGTCTGGCGCCACTCCGTGAATTACCGTTCTGTTTCCTCATCCGAGTGATGAAGCCTTGTTTCATCGCCTATGACCATGTTCACCAAAAAATTGTCACGGTCAGCCTCGAAACGGGCAATCAGTTCGGAACAAATGGCTCTTCGTTTCTTTTTATGGTTAGCGGCGAGGAAACCAATGGGCTAACACTTTGAGTAAATGGTGGGCGAGTGAGTCATATGTCCAGTTACGCGGCGTATTGCTTAGCTGTGATCCGTCGGTCACCTCGAATGAGAGTGCCCGAGTGTTGCAACGCTCCAGGAGACAGAGCTGTGTGCGGCCGGCCATCACGCGGGAAATCTGACAGGTGTGCGCGGCCTTGCTGCGATGACGACAGGCGCCTCGCCCAACGACTCACCGCGCTTTTGTTCTCTTTGCCAGGTCTCCGTAGATATTCTGCAAGCAGCGATGACTATCTGAGACGCTCTGCTCTTCCGTCAAAAGGAACTCAATGACAGTTCTCTTATCGGATTGCACCTCCGGTATAGACGCCATTTTGAAGGCTACTACGTATAGCACCGCCACCTATTGGAAATACGTGGGGCTATAGGGGCTGAAGCGGGAATATTCTACGATGTTTCATATCAAATTATGCACATTTTCGACCGAAACTAGCGTTTCTTATTGAACGCCGCTCGTAAATCTGAGCGCCAAGACAGGTGCGCTCGACTACTGTGAAGCACCGCTACCATTGTATCAAACATTTCGACAATCAACTGGTTTACACAAAAGCTTTTCACTTAGGCAGGAGTCCCCACACGTTTTACTTGGTTTTCCTAAGTCCCAATTGAAACGTTAGATCTTCGTAACTCATTTACAACATTCATAGCAAACACTTTCACTATGCCGTATCAAACAGTGCTTTTTCTTTGGGGCCATTGCTTCTTCTTGTGTGCATTAATGATCTCTCATCAGTTGCACTGCCAGAAGCAGAGTTCGTTTTGTTTGCAGATGACACAAGTATTGCAATAAATAGTATGTCGAGTGTAGTTCTAGAAAGATCTGTTAATGATATTTTCATAGATATTAATAAATGGTTTAAAGCCAACTCACTGACATTAAACTTTGGAAAGACTCACAATATGCAATTCAGAACCTATAAGAGGTTTCCACCCAGCATATGCATAAAGTATGAAGAAGAGCAGATAGAAGACGTTGACAGTCTTAAATTCCTGGGATTACAAAAATGGTTCAAATGGCTCTGAGCACTATGGGACTTACCATCTGTGGTCATCTGTCCCCTACAACTTACAACCTAACTAATCTAAGGACATCACACACATCCATGCCCGAGGCAGGTTTGAACCTGCGACCGTAGCGGTCGCGTGGTTCCAGGCTGGAGCGCCTAGAACCGCTCGGCCGGCCTGGGGTTACACTTGATAATAAATTCAGTTGGTAGGAGCACAGCACGCAACTGCAGAAACGCCTTAACAAATCTGTATTTGCAATTCGAGTGTTAGCAGACACAAGTGACATAAAAATGAAAAAGCTCGCATACTTTGCCTACTTTCATTCCATAATGTTATATGGTATAATATTTTGGGGTACCTCTTCAAGTCAAACAAAAGTTTTCAGACTCCAAAAGCGTGTAATACGTATTATTTATGGAGTAAATTCACAGACGTCCTGTAGAAACATCTCTAAAGAACTGGGTATATAACTACTGCCTCTCAGTATATTTACTCCTTAATGAAATTTGTCCTAAATAATTTATCACTTTTTCCAACAAACAGCTCATTTCATACATACAATACCAGGGACAAAAATGATCTGCACAAGGACTTAAAAGCTCTTACTTTAGTTCAAAAACGGGTCCACTACTCAGGAACGCTCATCTTCAATAATTTGCCAGCAAACATAAAAAATTTAGTTGCAAATAGAGATCAGTTTAAAAGGAGCCTGAAAGACTTTCTTGTGGCCAACTCCTTCAACTCCATACCGGAATTTTTTAGTAGAAACAAATGATGTATTGTATATATCCATAATATTAGTATTGTTGTTTCAGCTTAAAACAATTGACAAGTTCCACACCCACGAGGATCTCCTCAGCACGGATCTATGGAAGGTAAAACCAATCTAATCTAATCTATATAATCTAGTAGAATCAGGAGGAAATTTGTTTTATCTTAACAGCGTAGGCCCATCGTCGTGCCGGGCATAACGACGCAGCCTGGCATGAGAGCCGTACTTGGCGGTGTGTACGCAGCAACAGTCGATTCCGGCAGCCCCGCTCTGAAACTTAAGCATACGTCTCGGATACTTCTGCGAAAACTTTCAAAGGCAATATTAACAGAGCCTTATACACAATGTTCCAAACTGATCTTTACAGCTCTGATTAACTGTGTTTCAGAAATGGAGACTGGTAGAGAGGTGTTGTTTGCGACGACTGCAGAGTTTATGGAATGATTGATAGGGGCCGCAGCTGACCCCCAGCTCCAGTGGAACCTTCGGACATGTTGCAGAAGCACGCCAGTATCATATCCGACAGTGACAAACACAAGAGGTTCAAGGAATCCGTAAGTGTCACTAAGAAGACGGCTTGTGCGTGTCCGAGCAAAGGAATGCTGATGAGGAACGTGTGCTACAGGTCTTTGTCCAGAACCCAACCAATTCAACCCGTCACGAAATTTGCAGCTCCCATCAACCACGGTGCACAGCGTGCCACAAAAGACACTGTAGCTTTGTGCCTACAAGGTGCAGTTGCGGTATGCATTTGAACCCGAAGTGAGGCAAAGCGCAAATCTTGTGCCATTGAGATTCTGAGTCTCATCGATGATGCCTGGAAACGTGCACTAGAAGCAGAAGTGCTCGCTCACGACATGCGACATATCCAGTCCCGGTCTGGCACAAATTTTCATGTGTCGCGAACAGCTGAAGTCAATGTACGTTCGCAACTTGCGAACTTGTATGGTATAATAGAAAAAAGGAGATATTTTTTGCAACCAGAATAAAATCATAAGTCGGTCCTTCTACCGACCTCCCAGCTCAGATGATTAACTGAAAGATTTCTTGATGCCTTCAGCTCCAATTCTCTTTATTTCAATTACGAGTGTACAATTTCAAGTATTTTATGGATGACTTTTAGTAGCAAATTATGTCACGTATGTCGTTGCTCCTATGACTCCATGTTACGCTCGTAAAATAAATCCGAGATGTTCACGCTATTTTATGAGTACTTTACCTTCGAGCAGCTGTTGCAATGCTAAGGCCGAAACTGAATATGAATGAAAGATAATGGCAGCTGAAAGCATGAAGAAAACTTTCAAAAAATTCATCACAGCTGCGGACCGTATCGCACTGAAAATTGTAGAATAAGGTGATTCAATTGCTGAAAGTTCAAACGATACTTGAGTTTAATTTGAAACACATACCCGACTCATATAATCGTAATCGGTGGTGACTTCAATGTAACCTCGATTATTGGCGAAAATACACGCTTAAATCCGGAGGTACGCATAAAACATCTGAAATTGTGCTAAAAGTGTTCCCTGAAAATTATTTCTAGCAATTAGTTCATGAACCTGCTCGAACAGTAAAAGTGTGTGGAAACACACTTGACCTCGTAGCAAAAGATAATCCTCAGCTAATAACAAGCATCAAAAAGGATACAGGGTTTACTGAACACAGAGCGTAGCCACACTGAATAACGTAACCCCCAAATCCACCAAATGTAAACGAAAAGTATATCAGTTCAACAAAACAGATAAAAAGTGGCTTGCCGCCTTCCTGAGAGACAATCTCCACTCCTTCCATAGTAACAATTTAAGTGTAGGCCAAATGTGGCTTGAATTAACAGAAATAGTACCGACACAGATAGAGAAATTAATACCAAATAAATTAACGAACGACGGAGCTAAACCCCATTGCTACACAAAAATGGACAGCACACTGTTGCAGAAACAATGAGAAAAGTGCGCGAAATTTAAATCAACGCAAAATCCCTAAAGCAGACGATCTTTTACAAATGCGCTGACTTTACAGTGCGAGATGCTTGTAATACTTTCCTATACGATACTTTGTCTCGAAACTGGCAGAAAATCCAAAGAGATTCTAATCGTATGTACAGTATGCTAGCAGCAAGACACAATCAATGCCTTCTCTACGCGATAACAATGGAAACACCAGCGATGACAGTGCTGCTAAGGGAGAGTATAAAACACAGCCTCCCCAAATTCCTTTGCCGAAGAAGACAAATTAATATTCCATAATTCTAATTAAAAACAGTTGCCAACACAACTAACTTAGATGTAGATATTCCCGGAAGAGTGAGGCAACATGTCACTTGAGAAGAGTGTTTTCCTGTCCAGTCTGTATACCGATTATGTTCCTTCCAGAGCATGCTGATGCAATGAATCCGTGCTTCATATACAATAGCTCTCGACGAAACATCTGTACTCAAAGACTGGAAAGTTGCACAGGTCATACCAATACTGAAGAATGGCAATAGGAGTAATCTACTAAATTACTGGCCTAAATCATTAACGTCGAATTGCAGCAGGACTTTGGAAAAACGTATTATGTTCGTAGGTCATGAATTACCTAGAAGAAAACCGTCTATTGATACATCGTTTTTATATAATACCACTTACTCTTCACTCACACGAAGTGCTGAGTTGTGTCGACAAAAGATTTCAAACTGATTCCATATTTTTAGATTTCCAGAAGGCTTTGACTCCTTACCTCCCAACAGACGTGTAATCAAATTGCGTGCTTGTGGAATACCGTCTGCGTTATGCGACTGAATTAGTGATTTCCTGTCAGTAAAGTCACAGTTCATAGTAACTGATCGAAAGACATCGAGTAAGACTGAAATGATATCAGGCGCTCCCCAAGGTAGTGTTATATGCGCAGTGATAGTGCTTATCCGTATAAACGATTTAGAAGAAAATCTGAGCAGCCATCTTAGATTGTTTGCAGATGAAGCTGTTTCTATCGTCTAGTAACGTCATCAGAAGATCAAAAGCAATTATGAAACGATTCGGAAAAGATAAGTGTATGGTGTACAAATTGGCAAATGACTCTAAATAACAAAAACTGTCAGGTAATGAACATGATTCCTTAAAGTAATCCGTTAAACTGAGGTTACTCGATAAATCAACCAATTGTAAAGGTCGAAAATACGACTAAATACCTAGGAATTAAAAACACAAAGGACTTAAATTGGAAAGAACGCATTGAAAATGTTGCGTGGAAGGCTAACCAAAGACTGCGCTTTGTTGGCAGAACACTTAGAAGAGTAACAGATTTACTAAAGAGACTGGCTACACTGCGCTTGTCCGTCCTCTTTTGGGGCACTGCTGCGCGGTGTGAGGTCCGTGACACATGGGATTAACGAAGTACATCGAGAAAGATTAACGAAGAGCAGCAAGTTTTTTATTGCCGAGGAAGACATCACTGAATCTGTGTATCTGGGAACCACTAGTTTGCTGTTAGGTTTGTGGAGGTATGTGGCATTAGATGTCCACGCACAGGTCATGTAATTCACGTAAGTAATGGGCCGCTGATTTGCGTACGCTGTGATGGAACCCGGTAGCGACCGAGATGGATTCCATAGGATTTACATCTAGTGAGCTTGGTCACCGAGACGTCAAAGTGAATTCACAATAATGCTCCTCAAATAAGTGCAGCACGGTTCTGGCTCCGGCACCCCGGCAATTATGTTGCTGAAAGATGACATCACTGTAGAAGAAAACATCAATCATGAAGGAATGCCTGTGCTTCGCAGCTGTCAGCGTGTATTCGACTACTACCAGAGGTTCCATGCAAGCGCAAGAGAATGTCTCCCAAAGCATAACCCTGCTACCACCAGCCTTCGTCCGTGGCGCGCTGCACGATTCGAGTATCCGTGGAGACGACCATTGACCTATGACAGCAAAAATGTGATCCATCGGAAGAGCCGATACGTTCCCATTAATCGACAGTCGAATGGTCCTGTGTCCAAAGAAATCGTAACTGACGATGTTGTTCGGTCGCCATGTAAGTACACTACTGGCCATTAAAATTGCTACACCAAGAAGAAATGCAGGTGATAAACGGGTATTCATTGGACAAATATATTATACTAGAACTGACATGTCATTACATTTTCACGCAATTTGGGTGCATAGATCCTGAGAAATCAGTACCCAGAACGACCACCTCTGGCCGTAATAACGGCCTTGATACGCCTGGGCATTGAAACAAAAGGAGCTTGGAAGGCGTGTACAGGTACAGCTGCCCATGCAGCTTCAACTCGATACCAAAGTTCATCAGGTGTATTGACTGGCGTATTGTGACGAGCCAGTTGCGCGGCCACCATTGACTAGACGTTTTCGGATGGTGAGAGATCTAGGATATGTGCTGGCCAGGGCAGCAATCGAACATTTTTTGCGTCTAGAAAGGCCCGCACAGGACCTGCAACATGTGGTCGTGCATTATCCAGCTGAAATGTATGGTTTCGCAGGGATCGAATGAAGGGTAGAGCTACGCGTCTTAAAACATCTGAAATGTGCCGTCAATGCGAACAAGAGTTGACCGAGGCGTGTAATCAATGGCACCCCATCCCATCACACCGGGTGATACGCCAGTATGGCGATGACGAAAAAACGCCTCCAATGTGCGTGCGCCACCATGTCGCCAAACACGGATGAGACCATCATGATGCTGTAAACCAGAATCTGGATTCATCCGAAAAAATAACGTTTTGCCATTCGTGCACCCAGGTTCGTCGTTGAGTACGCCATCGCAGGCGCTCCTGTCTGTGATGCAGCGTCAAGGGTAACCGCAGCGATGGGCTCCGAGCTGATAGTCCATGCTGCTGGAAACGTCGTCCAACTGTTCGTGCAGATGGTTGTTGTCTTGCCAACTTCCCCAGCTGTTGACTCAGGAATAGAGACATGGTTGCACGATCCGTTACAGCCATGCGAATAAGATGCCTGTCATCTCGACTGCTAGTGATACAAGGCCGTTGGGATCCAGCACGGCGTTCCGTATTACCCCCTTGAACCCACTGATTCCATATTCCGCCAACAGTCATTGGATCTCGACCAACGCGAGCAGCAATGTCGCGATGGGATAAACCGCAATCGCCATAGGCTACAATCCGCTCTTTATCATAGTCGGAAACGTGATGGTACGCATTTTTCCTCCTTACACTTGGCATTACAACAACGTTTCACGAGGCAACGCAGGTCAACTGCTGTTTGTGTATGAGAAATCGGTTGGAAACTTTCCTCATGTCAGCACGTTGTAGGTGTCGCTACCGGCGTCAACCTTGTGTGAATGCTCTGAATATCTAATCATTTGCATATCAGAGCATCTTCTTTCTGTCGGTTAAATTTCGCGTCTGTAGCACATCATCGTCGTGGTGTAGCAATTTGAATGGCCAGTAGCTCATAATTTTCTTACCGCATCACATGCCCGAAACGTCACCAGAAAGCAGTCGCCTGGGGCAGTGGTAATAATGTTTTGGCTTTTCGGTGTATAGCAGAAGCTACGTAGCTTGCTGCACATGAGCAGGAAACTTATTTAACTGAATCAGTTTGTAGCAGCCATATAATGTTCCCACTTTATGAAATGTACATTAAAACCGCGAACTGCTCTTTTATCTTTGTTTTCTTTTCCTTTTTCTGACATGTAGTATAACAATGAATTCAGATTTTCAACAAATAGCAGAAAATTACATGAGAGGAGTCTGTAGGCTGCCGCAAGAGATGCTATCTTATCAATATATGGCGTCCTCAGTGTTCCGTAAGTACAAGGCACAGAGGGTGGTCAAATATATGGAAACACTACAAACACTTGATTACACCTAACACGGTGCAGGATAGCCATCGGCGTTGGAAACAGCTTCCAGTAGCCTCGGAATAGATAAATATAGGTCGTGTATTATTTTCAAGGGAATCTTGCACCATTCTTTCTGCAAAATAATGGCAAGTTCAGATAATGAAGATGGAGGTGGATAGCGATCCCGGACTCATCTCTCCAAAGAAAACCACATAGTTTCAATATTATTGAGATCCGTTGACTATGGTGGCAAGGGAAGGTGTGACACTTCATCCAAGTGTCCAAGAAAAGTCCTAGACAATGCTAGCCGTGTGAACAGGGGCCTGTCGTCTTGGAGCTCACCACCAACATTAGAGAACAAACATTGTGCCATGGGATGGACCTCATCACCCATAGAGGCCACATGATGACTGGCAGTAATTGCACCCACGGGGCCTATCGAATACTACGATGTGGCTGCACAAGTGTGAAAACTTCGCCAGAAGTTGGTTGCAGTATGAAACAAGACTCTTCCGACCAAATAACAGCCTCCCAAAGCTGCACAGCCAAGGTTTTATTGCTTCGCCAGTAGATTAATCCGTTAGGGGCATTTGAATCACTGAGCGGTGGTTTTGAAATTTCACCTCGTGTTTTTTTGGTGCTGATACGATTCACGAGTTCGACATTCAGCTCTGCGATGTCATTTGCAGCTGTAGTGTTCTTATTTTTCGTCACACTGCTCTTTAATGATCTTATGTTACGACCACTCAACACACAACTTTCGCCTGCATTGTGGCTTAGCGGATGATATTTTCCCCTCTAACAATTTTCTCGCATTCGAATTCACTTCCTACATAACAATCTCACTTTTCTGACATTGATTGATACTTGCCATGAACCATTCGTGATTAAATACACTGAAGGGCCAAAGGAAATGGTACAGGCATGCATATTCAAATGAAGAGATATGCTCAGAGGCATAATACGGCGCTGCAGTTTGCAGTGCCTATATAGGACAAGTATCTGTCGCAGTTGTTATATTGGTTACTGCTGCTACAATGGCAGGTTATCAACGTTTAAGTTTACATCTACATCTACGTGATTGCTCTGCTAGTCACAATAAAGTTCTTGGCAAAGGGTTCAATGAACCACCATCAAGCTGTCTCTCTACCGTTCCACTCTAGAATAGCACGCGGGAAAAACGAGCACTTAAATTTTTCTGTGCGAGTCCTGATTTCTCTTACTTTATCCCGATGATCATTTCTCCCTATGTAGGTGGGTGCCAACAGAATGTTTTCCCAATCGGAGGAGATAACTGGTGATTGAAATTTCATGAGAAGATCCCGCCGCAACGAAAAACGACTTTGTTTTAATGATTGCCACTCCAATTCACGTATCATGTTTGTGACACTGCCTCATCTATTTCGGGATAATACAAAACGAACTGCCCTTCTTTGTACTTTTTGATGTCATCCGTCAGTCCTATCTGATGCGGATCCACAGCAATAGTCCAGAATAGGGCGGACAAGCGTGGTGTAAGCAGTCTCTTTAATAGACCTATCGCACCTTCCAAGTGTTCTGCCAATGAATCGCAGTCCTTGGGTGCCCTACCCACAATATTACCCATGTGATCGTTTCATTGACGATGCTGCAGATGGTAAGCAATCTCAGAAGCAAGATTGGCAGTCTCTACCATTTCCGTTAGCCACCCGAAACCAGACAGAATCTGCTGCGATACAAAGCGACACACATCATTGGTAGTGACATGAGCCACCACCTGCAGTTGGCTGCACATTGTGCTCATCATGGCATCTGGAAGCGGTATAATAATAATAAATGCGATTAAGACGGTTTCTGAATAATTGATCCAGAAGCAGCCTTTCCACATCCGGAATGACTCCCCCCAGAATGCACACAGAGTGGACACTGGCTTCCCCTCTTTGGCAGCCATGTTCCTAAGGAGCCCCATTACGTGCATAACGTTGGAGCTCCCAACTACCAGCAAACCCACCCACTGTGAATGTCCAGACCTTGCGAGCCGAGAAGCTTCCTCTGGATCCGCATGGACGACTGCATCCGGATCAGAGTCATCGTCAGCCACAGATAACGCCCAAAACCTGTTCGTCAGACGAACGGGGAGGCCCTACGATCGGCCCCTCTGAACGTTTTTCGCTGCCTACCAGACTTTGGAATGATTTCCCACTCGACCATGGGTGAGGGGTCGACCTTAGTGCATACAGTACCTGGGGCAGCCACAGAAGTGGGACGTGCTCGACGTAACCTCGCATCCACGCGTTCGATCCCCCACACTGACGTCCCTTGGTAACAGCCTCAAGCTGTGTGATGGAAGCCAAAGCCGCCTGGAGCTCTGAGCGAAGGGTCGCCAACTCAGCTCGCAAGTGTTCGCAACCATCACAGTTCCTATCCATTACTGCAGTAGCTCCTGTTTGAAGCTCGTAAAAATATGCAACAAACGAACGGCGTTCTCGCTTTGTTAACAATGGGGAATCGAAGCGCTCTCTCACTGACGGGCTAACCGACACTGAACTGTTCTAACCAAACAAACAAAAGCCTATACGACACGAGGGTCAATAGTAATGGTGGTACTGTACACTACACTGTCACTTAAAACAAAAAAAGGTTGTGCCTAGTAAGCACTCAAACACGCAAGTAATTATAAAAATAAACTAGTAACTACCCAGATAACTGAAAATAAATCGCTCCTGTTTGAACCTTGTAAAAATATGTAACAAGCGAAAGGTCTATTCACCTTATTAGCAATACGAACTAGCAGTGAGCTCTCGCTGACGGTCTAACTGACACTGACTGACACAGTAGGTCTGAGCGTGGTGTTATAATCAGCTCACGGGCGATGCAACGCAGAATCTCCGAGGTAGTGAAGAAGTGAGGATTTTTTTTTTTTCCTTTGAACATAGCTGCTAAGGTTCAGTGACCGTGTCAGAATTATATTGGAACAAATAAGCCCTCGGTCACAAATATTAAGTCAAAATTGACCTTTTTTTTGACGCTACTATGAGCGTCGTCTTCAGAATTAGACTAAATGTTCTAAAACATATTAGGTATATAAATAATAAAATTAAAGTTTGGACTGACTCAAAAACATGCAGTACTTACAAGTCACATATTAAAAAAGATCTAGGCCGGAAAGGCGACGTCATGAACAGTTGTGAGATGGCGAGCCGCTAAGGGCTGCTCGTACTGTGAAAAGGGTTGCAACAAGACTCATTTTGACTTAATGTTTTTGAACGAGGACTTATTTGTTCCAATATATGTGAGGATTTTACCGAAAGACCATTTTAACGAGTGTACTGTGAATATTAGGAATCCGCTAAAACATCAAATCTCCGACATCGCTGCTGCCGGAAAAAGGTGCCGCAAGAACGGGACCAATGATTACAGAAGAGAATCGTTCAACGTGACAAGTGAAACTCTTCCGCAAATTGCTGAAGATTTCAATGCTGGCCGGTCAACAAGTGGCAGCGTGCGAACCATTCAACGAAACATCATCGATATGGGCTTTCGGAGCCCAAGGTCCACTCGTGTACTCTTTAAGCGTCGCATAGAGCCGTCAACACATACATTGGACTGTTGATGACTGGAAAAATGTTGCCTGGTCGTAAGAGATTCGTTTCAAATTGTATCGAGTGGATGGACGTGTACGGTTGTGGAGACAGCTCATGAATCCATGGACCCTACATGTTAGCAGGGGACTATTCAAGCTGGTGGAGGCTCTGTAACTGTGTCGGGCGTGTGCAGGGAGTCATATGGGACTCGTGGTACGTCTGGATACGACTCTGGCGGGTGACATGTACGTAAGAATCCGGTCTGATCACCTGCATCCAGTCATGCCAGTTTCGCATTCGTATGGACTTGGGCAATTCCAGCAGGACAATGCGACACGCCTCTCGTCCAGAATTGCGGCAGAGTGTCTCCGGAAACAATCCTCTGAGTTTAAACAACTCTGCTGGCCACCATACTCGCCAGACATAAACATTATTGGGACATATATGGGATGAATTGCAACGTGCTGTCCAGAAGAGATCTCCAGTCCATGGTATTGTCACGAATTTATGGACCTCCCTGCGAGATCCATGGTGTAAGTTCCCTCCAGCACTACTTCAGACATTAGTAGAGTCCATGCCAGGTCGTGTTGCGGAACTTCTGCCTGCTCGGGGGAGCCCTACACTATATTTCAGGTGTACCAGTTTCCTTGGCTCTTCAGTGTATGACAGTGTGACTGGAAGGCATGACCAGAATCTGCAGTTATGTTCAAGCATACATTTCTCGTAGTGTTCCCATATTTTTGCCCAATCCCCGTAAGTCCACCTTATTGTTTTTTATTTTATCCATGGTTTTGATTTTCCTTTAGAATATCCCTCAACTAAAATAGATTTTTCCTTCGGAACATAACAGTGCAGTAAATATTTGGCAGTTGATTAGTAGCTCGCGGTGTAAATGCAGTGCTACTAATGGATGTAGGACCCAACGTTCGAAACCTGTAAAAGAGAGAAACAAGAAAATTGTTTAAAATGTATTTTCAAATTTGAGATCGACGTGAGTTTAACAAGAGTAGTTACCTGCAGTAACAATCGTAAGCTGATGCCTCTACGATAAAAGGACTTATTAAAGGTTCGTTACATTGGGTTCTACTTTTATGCATTTTGCAACTCCTTTTTCATGTGGACGTTACGTGAAAATGGGACTACTTTAGCCACGTGTACTTAACTTCAGTAACACTGTGTATAGAACTTGTACCGAAAGACAAATTATAAATGGCTCAAATGGTTCTGAGCACTATGGGACTCAATTGCTGTGGTCATTAGTCCCCTAGAACTTAGAACTACTTAAACCTAACTAACCTAAGGACATCACACACATCCATGGCCGAGGCAGGATTCGAACCTGCGACCGTAGGAGTCCCACGGTTCCGGACTGCGCGCCTAGAACCGCGAGACCACCGAGGCCGGCGACAAATTATATCCATCTCTTCAGATCTAGGTCTTCTGAACACACAAGAAGCTCTTCTATCTTATTTTTCAATCCTCTAATGTCCTCTTGATACGAATTAACTTTACCAGTAACCAGATGTATTGTGGTCCTATTCTGATTTGATTTCTTTGAAGACTGCCTGTCCATAAAACGGCCTTAAAATATTGATGGGGTTGTGTGCTTATAGTTGCTCATCACACTTACCTCAATAGGCTGATCATACCTGACTTTCAACCACCTATGCAGACACAGTATGTTGTTAATTTTCCCATACTTCCCAATAGGAGCATCAAGTTACTCAAGTAGATTGCAGGTTAGAATTCACCTACAGCTGACCCGCGGTAACGTCTGCCTGTCACAAAATATGACGAGAAAGGGACGGAGTGGGCGCCGCTGTAAGTGTGACCCTTCAACATCGCCAACAACGTACTCCCAGGGCGGATGGCGAACTGAGATCACGGCACACCATTGTCTTTGGGATGTGTGATCGCCCCTAAAGGCAGGTGAACCAACGCATCTTTGTCAACGGCATAGAATGGAAAACCACTCCATTTAAGACCTTAAGGACATCACATGTAGAAGACAGCAATGGCAGTTGATGTTAGTGAGGAATTAACTACTGACCATAGATCGTGGAACCCATGATTTGGCAGGAGAGGTCATTATCAAATCATTATCGAGCTAAAACCCTGTAAAACTGTAATGAAAATGGGAACACGGAATATATGAACGCTACTGGACGCCGGCCGGGGTGGCCGAGCGGTTTTAAGCTCTACAGTCTGGAACCGCGCGACAACTACGGTCGCAGGCTCGAATCCTGCCTCGGGAATGGCTGCGTGTGATGTCATTAGGTTAGTTAGGTTTAAGTAGTTCTAAGTTCTAGGGGACTGATGACCTCAAAAGTTAAGTCCCATAGTGCTCAGAGCCATTTTTGAGCTACTGGAAGCGGAAAAGCTTGATGCTGTGAAAGACCAGACGAGGAAGAGTGGGATAGACGTATTCGATCAATGTGAAAGATGATGGGAAGTACATGGAGAGCTCTGCAGCTATAAGCCTAAAGTTATTTATAACAGTCATGCTAAAATAGAAAAGCACGGGTTGTCAGTTATGATACGAGGAAAATGGTCCAATTAATATTTGCAATACTCACCGTGCTAACAACCGATTAATAATGGTTAAAATAAACAGTACACCTTTGGACTAGGTAATTATTTAGACATCCATCCCGGCATTATTTTCCGGCTTTACATGTGTATAATATATTGAAAAAGTGCTGCCACGAGGGATTAGCCGAGCGGTTTAAGGCGCTGCAGTCATGGACTGTGCGACTGGTTCCGGCGGAGGTTCGAATCCTCCTTTGGCATGGGTGTGTGTGTTTATCTTTAGGATAATTTAGGTTAAGAAGTGTCTAAGCTTACAGACTGATGACCTTAGCAGTTAAGACCCATAAGATTTAACACACACACCTTTTTGAAAAAGTGCTAAAACTAACTAAAGACAAATAAGTAATCATTTCGATTTCAATGCTGGAGTGGGATTGCATACAGGCAATAATACAGAAGGACGTGTTAGCTTGGGAGACGCAAACGAAAGAAGTGTCAGTTTGGTATGTTCCTACAAAAACATTATTTGATGTTCCTCTTAGAAGAACGTATACGTAGGAGGCGCTAGACAATAGTCGATTTCAGCTAGATTATACAGGCCGGTCGGATATTCCCGTTACGGACTTCTAGGGCTTGCAGAGGGGAGCGAGTACATCGTATTTTGAATAGGCACCGATGTATGGAAACGTCATCCAACGAGACTACAGAGCGTCAGAGCTATAGGCGCCGGCGTCTGTAAATGTAAGTATGCAGGGGGTGATTCCGTGATGATGTTACAGATTTTCTAGGATGATGGAACACGAAAAATGTATTAATTTGTAGCAAGGATCCCTGTATCGGAAACGAACGAGAAGAAAGTTGCAAACGAAAACCGTTCTGATATCTCTGACAGTTGAATACATGTACCGCTTCTTGTGTTGCGAAGAAAGTAGGGCAGGTAACTGTCAGCGGTGGTAGTGTGGACAAAAACGAGAAAAAATGTCCAATAAACGTGGGCTCTAAGGTGCGTACCTTAATAGCTATGAACACTTGCTCAGTAGAGGAGATGTATTTCACTTTAGCGAAGATGAACGAATGGTCATAGCTCCTCAGGTAAGCAATTTACAGCCCACGTTTATTGGACTTTTTTCTCGTTTTTGTCCACACCACCACCACTGAAAGTTACCAGCCCTACACTCTTCGCAACACAAGAACCGGTACATGTATTCAACTTTCAGAGGTATCAGAACGGTTTTTCGTTTATAACTTTCGACTCATTCGTTTCCGGGATAGGGATCCTTTCTTCAAATTAATGCATTTATCGTTCTCCATCATTCTAGAAAGTCTGTAACATCAACCCGGAATCACCGCATGTATACGTACATTTACAGACGCCCGCGCCTGTAACTTTAACGCTCTGTAGTCTCGTTAGATGTCGTTTCCGGACATGGGTTCCTATTCAAAATACGATGTATTCACTCCTATCTACAAGTCCTAGAAGTCCGTAACGGGAATTTCCGACCACCCTGTATACTGATGAAGGAAAGCTTCGAAAATCAGATAAAATCATGCCATAGTTATCCAGGTCAAGACGTATCTACTGACCACACACTTTCGCTAAGCAAGTGCAACTATCGATTTAAAAGAACCAAGACGTCTCTCAAAATCAAATGGAGAGAAGGACTGTGAGAAGAATAAACCGAAATACCTTTTGAAGAACTGATCAATAAAATAACTAATGGAAATGGTAAAGCAATGCAGAAGAATAATATGAAGAAAGGTATAATTAAAAGCAACAAGTGAGGTTTGAGTAAAAAGGAAACTAGGCTCGAGAAAAACTGGATGACTCAGCCTAATACAGGAAAGTAATGAGTCCAGAAAGGGAAACAATATAAGTGACGACAAAAGAAATTTGAAGAAGTAGATACAGATGTCGTCGTCGTAGTCTGAGATGACAACGTGGGACAGCTTTGTGTTTGGACACCAGAATCAGCAGAAAAGCCATTCCTGATAGCATTACGATATCGCTTAGCAAATAAGTTGGGACCGCCAGCAAACGTTTTCACGAACTTGTCTATGAGCAAAGGTGCCTCTTAGCAGGTTTCATCTCACATATCATCTGCGTCTTCGGGGATGTGATGAACAGAATGAACAGAATGTCATCAGCTCTCACATTATTTTATCCTTGCATCACGGACCATTGTTTACGTGTATGGAATATACTAGGAGAGCGATAACTACCTATATTTAAAATGGTGTAAGAAACAGGTTCCACAATTGAAATAATCATCTGCAATTACTGCACTCGTGTTTCGTTTGTTAACACAGCTCTGTGCACCACACACATAGAAAACTAACCACCCCTTTATATTGATGTTCATGCATTGTGCATATGTATTCTTCCACTAGGATATGCTCTTTTCCCATTATCCGTCACACTTTTCCAAAGTTCTTCCACTCCCTGGCCAGTACAATAATCAGACTAGTAGCCCAGTGAGCATTTGAGGAACGTGGCGAGATAGCATCTCGTTTGATCGGCATTACCGACTTCATTTCTCGATTTTGTGGTATGTGGATGCAGCTTGTAATTTTATGTTCTAAGATAGCAGCCCAAGGTTCTGCTTGTGTGGAGTATGTTTAGAGGACATCATGTAAGCAGCGATAGTGAAGAGAATTGAATGAATTTCTATCGTAGACCTCTCATTATGAGATACTGAAACTGTGTGTGTACATAGTGCGTAACCTGTGCCAAACTACTAGATCACCAGGAAGTGTTCGTAGGATCAATCATTTAGATAAAATTCTTTATTCTTTATATGAATAGGATTCATATATTATAGCACAAAAAATGAATAAACTATATAACATTAACTACTTCTACTAATATTACCACTGTGGTTGATCATGTGTTTCTCTCGCCGCCGTGCTGGAGACTAAGCATTTTTTGTAACTCCTTGCTGTGACATTTGCGGCTGCCGCATTACGTTCTAGGTAAATGGAAATACTTAATTTTTCTAATAGGTGATGTTTAAATTTGTTTAAAGAATTGTACTGTTTAGCTTTCCTTCATTTAGTGTTTCCAGCAGGTGAAACGTCCGTTAATCGAAAATGTATATATCGTCTCTGTCTCATGTTTAAGTTCGACAGTCGAGCATCTCCTACTTTATTATAGTGCTCGCTGGGACATAAGTACTACCGCTCTTCATTTATTGAACAGTTCTTTTTAATAATACTTTTAGTGTGCATTAGCGTTTCCTGTTACTAGAAAACTAGTGTCATGTGTGATTCACGACCATATTCTGAGATCAAAGATAGACATTTCGATCAGATTGACCTCTCTATGTCAACCAGCATGGATCCAGTACACATTACATTTCTCACTTGACAGCTTCAAAGCCATGTAACAAGGCAGCCAAATACATGTAGTATTTATCTACTTCCGAACCACATTTGACTGAATGCTACACCACTGCTTACCAACGATAGTGCTGTCATATAGGATATGATACGAAGTTTGTAATAGGTTTGAGGATTGCCCGGTAGGTAACACTCAGACTCTTATATTGTGTGGAGAGTCGTCGCCGTAAGTGGATGAAAATTCACATATACAACAGAGTGTTGGGATTATTGCTGTTCATGTTGTGTGGCAATGACCTGGCAGACAATATTAACAGTACCATCAGCGTTTCGTAGTTTACAGATACAGAACAATATCATCTACAAGAAATGCGGATGAAGACGCTCAAATGTTATTGTATCTTGGTAGGATTGGAAAGTGGTGCAAAGATTTACATTTTGTCATAAATTTTCAGAAATGTAAAATCATGCGTTTCGCAAAATGCATAAAAGTGTAGTCGTATGACTATGGCATCTAAGAGTAACAGTTAGAACAAATCAATTTACACCAATAAACACATGGTGTAGTCATTTATGGGAATACGAGACAGAATCGTGACAAAGTCTCTATCATAGACAACTCACATGGAAGACTGTTTCATTGGTAGATTTTTGTGAAAACGCAGTCAGTCTACACAGGAGTTTGCTTACAGAAGACTCGTGCATCCCAACCTAGAATATTACTGAAGTGCATGGGACCTGAATAAAAGGGGATATTGAAAGTACACTAAGAAACAAAGCTCGAACGGTTACGGGTTTGTTCGACTTGCGGCACAAAGAGACGGAAATGTGCAAAAACCTAGATAAGTGAACATTAGATGGAAGCCATCTATTCCGCGAAAACCTACTGACAAACTCTAGAGAACCACCAACAATTGAAGGACCTACGAACACAGAGCGGCCTTTATCGCATCGCTCTCGTAGGGATCACAAAGTCAAAATTGTTGTAGTGACAAGACACATAAAGCCATTTAAACGTTCTTCCTGTTTTCTATATGTGAATGCAAGGCGCCTGAATTTTAAAATGCAGTACAATAAAGGTACCTTCTGCCATACACTTAACAGTGATTGGCAGAGTACGGACGTCGGTGTAGAAGTACATAAATGTGCTTGTTGCCGTCAGTCAGTTTGGGAGAAAAATTTGTGGATTGTGTTTCCGTTTTTCGCTGTAGATAATGTAGTGGAAGGAGGGGAACTAAAAAAAAGTACTTGATTAGGGTCTGCCATGGAATTGCAGATCAATCAGGCAATATTCCACTCCATATTTCCCTTGGATGGCCTACATTTCTTTTAGCAACAGGTGATTTATTTCTTACAGTTATTGCAATTTTCTGCTCCAACATTCTGTGTGTTCGATGGATTCATGCTTCTTCTTATTAATTTACTCATTATTGGAGTCCAGTTTACGTCCATTTATAAAACCTTCACTTATTTCTCCATCCCCAGTGTCTTTCCTGACACTCTCTTCCAGTTTTTGATGTTCTAGGTCTTGTGTCATCTGTGTTTATCATAACAGATCTCACTATGTGCTTGCCTTTCTATCTCTCTTCCAGTTTTTGATGTTCTAGGTCTTGTGTCATCTGTGTTAATCATAACAGATCTCACTATGTGCTTGCCTTTCTATCTTTTCCTGTACTTACCTTTATCCCAATTGTATCATTTAAACTCACTTCCACTTTCTTTGCATTTGCTACTTGTTCTCTTACATCCTTTTGGAAACATTCGTTGGTGGACAATTCAATAGCAATGTACTTTAGTATCATTATCTGTTGAATGATTTATCAATATACTTCCAGTTTATACCTGATTGGTTCCATAGAAATTGTCATAAATTTTGTATTTTTAGTGGATATTAACATATTTAGATTTTTGGCTGACGCGTCAAATATATGTAAAGGACTCTGCGGTTTATCTTCACTGTTTGCTAGCGGAATTGCATCGTCAGCAAAACAAACGGTTTTGATTTCTTATTAAGTGTACAACTGAAAATACAAAGAAATGTATTCTCCATCATTCTAATTGTTGGAATGAGTGTCCACCTATTTATGGATCTTGGTGGTCTTTCTATGTATTGTGATGGAAATATGGGTAAATATAAATAAACTGCAACAGTTTGTCTCATATAATGCGATGCTTTGTTTTTACTTCACCGCCCACTCTACGATAACGTTTGAGTATGAAATAATGTGAGGAAATAAGCACGCAGATGACTGACTGTAACACTAGATAGAGAGAAAGAATTCTAAGAAAAATATTTTTTACTTTTCACACGAAAGTCACTGAACTGGAGTGAGGCCCTCACAGTAGGGAGCAGTCCACCTGATCCTGCTTTTTATAAGGGTTAGATGAAGAACACCTAGACCCAATAGAGCCACAGAAAGACAAGTCGACAGTGAATACATGTTAGGGAAGTGTTTCATCGTAAACATGATCTTAGATTAACTAATTATTACAAGAAAATGGAGCATTGAACAAAAGCTGTTAACTAGCGATGTAGCCCGTTGGATTTTATTCACACACGCAGCGGGCATCAATCACCCGTAAAGCAAGGCACCGCCGTGCGGCTTTCGCGCTGGATCTCAGTAAGCCATTAGTTTTGGACTAATTGCGCGTCAGCGGCAGAGCGAGGGCCCTCTAATTGCCCGTGAATACGACGCTCACACAGTGGCGGTCAATTAATTTGGACGCTGCATTTATTCACGTTCGTTAGCGACTGCCAAATGTCAGACTCAGGTCAGGGCATGTCAGAGTGACCCTATATGGGGAGGGAGGGGTGCGGAAGGGAGTTGATCAGTGCTGTCAATCAATAACAGGCACTGAAATCATTTGATTTCACGGCAGAATGATGGATCTATTAGGATAGTTCTTTACTGATACCATCCACTAGAAATTGGGTACTCCATGATGAAAAGTGACATCTTCCACCGAGATTACACTGCGGTGCTACACTAAGCTTTATGTAAATTGCACAGGCCTATATCTTACATATGTTGTTGAACTTTGGAACATTTTTTATGATCGCATATTATGAAATTTCTAGAGACCGAAACTGCCTCTCTGGGAAACAACATGGATTCAGTAAACAACGATGGCGTGAAACAGAGCTTGCAATGTTCGTCCAAGAAATCCAGGAAAGACTAAACACCGGCACCCAGGATCATCCTGTGTTCCTTGACCTATGGAAGGCGCGAGATACAGTTACGTACTTTCACCCAATAAGCACAATAACAGCGTACAGAATATTAGTCAACCTGTGTGATTGGACTGAATCGTTTCCAGCAAACAGAACACAGCACGTCATTCTCGAGAGATAGAAATCTTCGGGCGCAAAAATAGCGTCGGGTATATTCCAAAGGAGTGTTACAGGACCGTTATTTTTTAAATACATGTTAATATTTGGAAGAGGCTTCTTGCAGATGACGCCGTTGTTTACAGAGAAGCCGCAACGCTTCAAAATCGTACCGGAATGCAGGAAGACTGCAGAGGATGGATGCTCGGTGCACGGATTGGCAGCTCACAACAAAGACAGTTGTGATGTACTGCACTTAGGCAGTCTGAAAGACACATTATTGTTTCATTAGAAGGTGCGAAAATATTCACTGGAAGCAGACACATCCATAAAGTATTATTACGGAGCGAATGAAAGTGCCATGGCCACATTACAACTAACGCAGATAAGATGTATGTTAGACTGAAATGCGTTGAAAGTCAGGAAGAGCACCCAAAAGGAGGTAATTTACAAACCTTCGTTCGATGAGCATTTGAATATTACTTTTTAGTTAGGGATCTATACAAGAAGGGATTTATAGAGGAAATAGACAAGGTCCCAAGAAATATGGGATGCGGGGCGTTGCGTTACAGATTTATCCAATTAGCGCGAAACTGACGCGTAGATGGTAAGCCTACTCTGGCGCAGACGCTGGAAGGCAGACGTTCTGAATCAGTGTGAGTCCAAATTAGAATTCCGAGAGCTCACGTTCGTAGAAGACTGAGCTAGTATATTGCTTCCTCCAACGTATACAGGCATTGATGTAGTATATGAACAGGGCTCAGTTAACAGGCCAGATTTCTCCAAATTTTTTGGTGTTCACATTGATGAAACCTGAGGTGGAAGAAGCATATTACTGAGCTTCTCAAAAAATTACGTTCAGCTCCTTTCGCTCTTCGTATAATCACTAGTCTTGGTAATAAACAGATCAGCCTACTAACGTAGTTTGCGTACTTCCACTCAATGTCTTATGGAATAGTTTTCTTGGGTAACTCACCACTTAGACATAAAGTATTGAATGCACAAAATAGAGCAGTGAGAATAATTAGTGGTGTTCACGTCATGTAGGCACCTATTCAAGCAGTTAAGTATTTTAACTACACCATACATTCGCTAATGAAATTCGTTATAAGTAATCCATCTCAATCTTCGAACACCAGAGGAAAAAAATGACCTTTGCTATCCGTTATTGCAGCTGTTAGTTGCTCAAAAAGGAGTTCATTATTCAGCAACAAAAAGCTTTGTTCATTTGCCAAACAACATAAAGTGTGTGGAAGGTAGCAGATCAAGCTTTAAATCTAGCTTAAAATCATTTCTTTTGGACAACTTCTTCTATGATATGAACGAGTTTCTGTTTCAGAAAGGGTAAAAAAAAGTTGTACCTCTAAATGTAGTTCCATGTGTAGAACTAAAATTTCAGTAATATTAATATTAGCACTATTTATGTATACGTCTTGTAATCTGGCTTGTTCCACATCAAATCGATGAAATAATAGTGAAAATGACATAACTAAACTAAACTTGGCATAAGTGAAAGTAAAATTATTGAGAATCGAGCTCACAGGAACGTGAGTATTCTAGACTGAGACAGAAAGGGGGAGAAGTGACTATAGTATAAAAAGTACTCTCCGCATCACACCATAAGATCACTTGCAGTGTATAGACGGGGGTTTAGATGTAAACATAATGACCCATAGTAAATGCATCTCGGGTTACGTCACTATTATCCAAACACGCCATTATTACATTTGGTCTCCTGTGGCCGTTATAGGAAACATGCAGCCACGTTATAAGAAAGAAGTACAGTGATGACTAAGGAAACCGCGCGGCACTGCAAATGCTTCCAAAACAGCTGTGTATGTCCTGCCAAGTGGTTCAGTGTGTCTTCACGAAACATATCGATAAAAATTCACGATATGCCGACCGAAGAGCGCTCGCTCCCAGGTAGTCGAATAAGTCATTACAG
The DNA here is from genome assembly GCF_023897955.1 of Schistocerca gregaria. NCBI lineage: Eukaryota > Metazoa > Arthropoda > Insecta > Orthoptera > Acrididae > Schistocerca > Schistocerca gregaria. The sequence goes on from NC_064921.1 coordinate 137,714,161, forward strand.
CTGCAGAGGAATATACGTGCAGGCCAAGAATATCGTTTTGATGTCACAGGAATGGGTTACTCCAATTTCAGGAAATGGAACGTCGTCAAATGCGACGAATCTGGCAATACGAGCAAGTAAGTGAGCTGTGATGGGGCGAGTGCATCAGGTTACGGGAATGTGTTTGTTATTCTTTAGGTTCTCGAAAGGCATGCTGTTACAAGCGCTGCTGTGTCCTCCGAAAAAGACACAGCCAGGGCAAAAACACCACAGGCGCAAAGGTGCGAGCTGGTGCCGGTGCCATAGAGACTCGCCGCTTGCGCGAGTTCCAACAGCTCCACGGGCGGCGCTGAGTCTGAAGATATCGACTTCGCCTCGGCCAATTGCCGGCCGAGTACAATCCGCCAATGACCAAACGACAACGGACAGAAGCCGACTCGGAAGAAAGAAGAGCAGCTCTCACCCACTTGGATACAGATCATCGTCCAGGGCTGACTTAGAAAGTGAACGTCATTTAGTGAACTCTCATAAGTGAACAGACAGTTGTAAATTGCATTTGATATGTACTTGGAAGTCCTCCTACGATTATTTGCACTTAGCCATTGAGGACCTTGTTTGTATTATATTACGTAAAGCGTTGAAGACTATTATTCAACTACTCAAGAAGATACGTAAACCTTTTTATCTCATTTGTTTAACTTTGTTACTAATTTGTTAGAGTGTTGTAGAACATTCGTCCTTCTATTATGTTACCTGACACTGGGGATAGCTGTGTAATAGTAGTAGGGAGAAATTGTCTGAGCGATGTACTGCACCAGAAGCCGTTTGACGAACTCACAAACTCGGCCTACCATAATAACAGTGGAAACTCGATCTCGACAGCAGTAGCGACGAGGCCTTTACGACACTGATGACGAGAGTTTACAAAAAGAGTGATGTTCAAGTGACGACTGTGAATGAAATATGGCCATATGGATGAGCGAATTTTTTTTTCTTTGGATCGTCATTCTCCTGACTGGTTTGATGCGGCCCGTTACGAATTTCTCTCCTGTGTCAGCCTCTTCATCTCAGAGTAGTACTTGAAACCTACCTACTCAATTTTTTGCTGGATGTATTCCAATCACCGAGCAAGGTGGCGCAGTGGTAGACACTGGACTCGCATTCGGGAGGACGACGGTTCAATCCCGCGTCCGGCCATCCTGATTTAGGTTTTCCTTGATTTCCCTAAATCGCTCCAGGCAAATGCCGGGATGGTTCCTTTCAAAGGGCACGGCGGTCTTTCTTCCCTAATCCGATGAGACCGATGACCTCGCTGTCTGGTCTCGTTCCCCAAACCAACCAACCAACCTATTCCAATCTCTGTGTTCCTCTAGCTTTTGCCTTCTACTGTTCCCTCTAGTACCATGGAAATCATTCTCTCATGTCTTAACGGATGTCGTATCGTCCTATCCTTTCTCCGTATCAGTGTTTTCCAATACACTCCCTTCCTCTCCGATTCTGCGTAGAACCTTTTCATTCCTTACTCTATCAGTCCACCTAATTTTCAACAATAGTCTGTAGCACCACGTCCCAAATGCTTCGATTCTCTTCTCTTCCGGTTTTCCAAAGTCCATGTTTCACTACCATACAATGCTGTACTCCAGACGTACATTTTAATTTCTTTCTCAAATTAAGGGCTATATTTGATACTAGTAGACTTCTCTTGGCCCGGAGTGCCCTTTTTCCCATTGCTATTTTGCTTTTGATGTCCTCCTTACTCTGTCTGTTATTTGTTATTTTGCTAAGCAGGCAGCAAAATTCCTTAACTTCATTTACTTCGTGACCATCAAACCCGTTGTTAAGTTTCTCGCTGTTCTTATCTCTGCTACTTTTCTTTACTTTCGTCTTTCTCCGGTTTCCTCTCAGTCCATAATCTGTATTCATTAGATTATTCATTCAATTCAGGAGAACATGTAGTTCTTCTCCACATTCACTCACTCAGGATAGCAATGTCATCTGAGGATCGTATCATTGATATCCTTTCAGCTTGATCAGGTACTATGTACGAAATACAACTACAGCTTGATACGCACTCCGTCTAGCACGCATGGCCACAGCAGTTTGACAGATTAGATTACAATCACGATATGAATGGGAATATTCAAGCCAAAACACCTTTTTATGTTAATATTTAAACACACAAGTACAACATCAGTAAACGTCGTACATAACAGCCAGTAGACAGAAACTTTCAATGAGATACGTTCAGCAGTTGAGCTTGGCCGTTTAAAGCTTGTATTCCGGAGGGTCGCGCCACGACGAATTTAAATTGCTCGTGTGAAATAGGTTAGCTTTTTGCGGGCTTGGTAGCATCGAGGGACAAAAATTCAATCATTAGCGTATTACCAGTTCTATAAAAGTTCCGTGGCCTTCCACAAATTACTAACTCTACTATTGCCATTAACTATCGATTGGTGATTCTTTTCAGACGTCGATAACTCAAAAACTATCCACAAGGCTTGATCACAAAAAATCGTCTTCTCGTAAAAAATCAAATTTAAATTAATTTGGCACATACCTCATCACTTAAGTTCCCTGACAGATGAAGACTTAACTTTTGACTTCCATCATAACGGATTCCATCTACGGCATTGGCCCCTTACGTAGCTTGCATTTATCGTGAATCTTTCACCCAGCACAAAGTCCCATGTGACTGGGAAAGAGCGCAGGCGACTCCTCCATGCAAGAAAGGCAAACGAACGGACGTGCAAAATTACAGATCAATATCCCTAACTTCTGTTTGCTGCAGGATGCTTTAACACATTCTCAGTACGAATATAATTTTCTTGAGGCTAAGGAAATAATGTCCACGAATTAGCATGGTTTTAGAAAGCATTACTCGTGCGAAATTCAGCTTTCCTTCTTCTCACATGATATACTGAGAACTATAGATGAAGAGCAACAGGCAGCTTCGATCTTTCTTGATTCCCAAAAATCATTTGACATGGTGCCCCATTGCAGGAAGTTAGCAAAGGTCCGAGCATATGGAATAAGTTCACAGATAGGTGAGCGCCTGGAAGACCTCTTAAATAATAGAAACCAGTATGTTTTCGTCAACGGTGTGTGTTCATTTCTCTATTTACATAAATGATTCGGTGGACAGGGTGGGCAGCGGTCTGCGGTTGTTTGCTGATTATGCCGTGGCGACGGTAAGGCGCCGATGTTGAGTGACTGTAGGAAGATACATGACGACTTGGACTAAATTTCCATTTGGTGTGACGAAAGACAACTAGCCCTACATGTGGAAAAACTTAAATTAATGCGGATGAATAAAAAGAACTAACCTTTAAAGTTCGTATACAGTATTACTAGCGTCCAGCTTGACACATTCAAGTCGCTTAAATATCTGAGCGTAACGTTGCAAAGCGATATGAGGTGGAACGAGCATTTGAAAACTGTGGTAGGGAAGGCGAACTGTCGACTTCGGTTTATTGGGAGAATTTTCGGTGAGAGTGATTTACCTGTAAGGGAGACCGCATATAGGGCGCTGGTGCGACCTGTTATGGAGTACTGCTCGAGAGTTGCGGACCTGTACCAGGTCGATTGGGGGAATACGTCGAAGCGATTCAGAGGAGGCCTGCTATATTTGTTACCGATAGGTTCGAACAAAACGTAAATGGTACGGAGATGCAACGGGAATTCAAATGGGAATTCCTAGAGGGAAGGCGCCAGTCTTTTCAGGAAATACTACCAAAAAATTAAGGAATCGACATATTAAACTGATTGCCGAGAAATTCTGCTCCCGCAAACATACATCGCGCATAAGGACCACAAAGGAAAGATACGAGAAATTTGCGCTCATACGGATGCGTACAGACAGTCGTTTCTCCCTCTCTCTATTTGCGAGTTGAATAGGAGGGGAAATGACAAATAGTGGTGCGGGATACCCTCCACCAAGCACTTTACGGTGGCTTGCTCAGTATCTACGTGGATGTAGATGTAGATATTTTATTACAATGTATTATAGGAGGAGAATGCATGAAACTAAAAACTCTTAAAGATTTCTTTTACAGCGACGGAGAATTCTATTTGCGTTTGGACGCACGTGAAAGTTCTATAAATCCTATTCCAGGAAGATAATTCTGTCTCGGAACTAGCTTACAACGATGAGTGTACATTCAAATGCTTCTGAATACCTTTATAATAACCAAAGTGAAAGCAAGCTTAGCAGCTATTACATAGGGATTTTCGGAAGTGAGTTACGCACGTTGTCCTACACTGAGGCATTCATGTGACAAGAGTAACGCTTTGTCAGATGAGAATACGTGTCCCTGGTTTCCTGTAGGCAGACCTCTCCTGCGTTACGGATAACGGGAGCATCACAGTCCCCGAGCTAAATGGTGCCGGAACTCGAAAAACGTACTCTAAAGTTGAGAACGCAAAACAGTACTACCCTTGTGGACAAAACGTCTAAACTGCACAGTCATTTACTATGAAACTCTGATAGTATATGGACCAAACGCAGTGTGGCATCCAGCCGAAATGAGTTGAAACCAGCAATTTGACCAGCGTCACACCACGTGAGTAAAGGTGATAAGGAAAGAAAGCCATCGCCATCGACCACAGGCATTGTCGAGGCAGTCTGGGAGCTGATTCGCGGCAGCCGCAGATTTTTGGACAGGGCGGTTTCCGTAACCAAGGAGCGGCATTCTATCCGCGAGGAATTCATCGATAAGTAGAAAGTTCCGACCCTTTTTTACAGAGACTAGACGACCATGTTTAAAATTAGTGTCGTGTATCTCTGTCGCTTTTAACTGTAGTGTGGCATTCAGATTATATGGTCCGCGACAGTAATGGGGAACTTACTGTTTGCAGTCACCTCGTACTGCTCTTACAGGAGATGGTTCTGCACACATTTCATTGTTACTGTAGCTAATACTGTGAGTTTTTCTGCTATTGTCCTGAACTTCTGAGACTGTACATTTGGAGCACAACGTTATACGGTTGTTAATCGTGGACTCTGAGAAAATCGCAAGAAAAGAGATTCAAAGAATTCAAGATATGATGCTACAGAATGATGCTGAAAATCAGGTGGGCTGATAGAGTAATGAGGTGGAAGTGACTGACAAGAAGGAGGAATAGGACGATAGTATATATGTTAAGAGATGAGAAAACAATTTCAATGGTACTAGAGCGACCTGTAGAAATTAAAAGTTGTAAAAAACGGCAGATTGGAGTGTATACAAAAATAATGGAGAAGGTAGGGTGAAGGTGCTGCTGTACATGAAGAGAAGAAGATGTCGTCGTGGACCGCCTCAGATCAGTCAAAGGACTGCTGCTTAAAAAAATGAGGCAGACGGCAGTGCGGTCTCTCTCTCTCTCTCTGTCTCTCTCTCTCTCTCTCTCTCTCTGTTCTCTCCCTCTCTTTCTCTCTTGTGTGTTGGTAGCACAGTGACTAGTCACATTAATGGAGCGCTAATGAAACCCTGAATAACCACGTTTTGCAACACGTTGGAGGCTCCGAGATGTGCAGTCACTGAAGTTTTAGAAGGTAGCAACAGGGCTGTGAAGTTATGCCGATTCCATTACCATGACCAGCTGCGTTAGGTTTCTCGATTGAGGATCCATAGTGTGGACAGCCCTATTGAAATTGTCCCACAGGCTCTCAGTCAGACTTAAATTCTGGGTAATTGGTGGCTATGGGACTACGGTAAACCCATCCTGGTGCTCTTCGAACACATACGGTGCGAGCAGTGTGTTACGTTGCATTGTCCTGCTGTTAGATTCCGTAGCGCTGAGTAAAAACCATATATGAGTGGAGACGGTGTCGGACGACAGCTGCAGGTTTGTATTAATCCATTGTGCCTTTCAGAATGACGAGGTCACCTAGACGATGCCATGAAAATATTTCCCAGACCATAACCCTTCCTCCTCCGGCCTGGACCAGTCCAACCAAAGTTGCATGGTGTTTGTCAAAGGCCATCTTTCCGATGGTGCATTAGACACGACTCATTTGAGAAGGGTAACTGTCGATACTCAGTGGACGTCCAGCTGTGGTACTGGTGTGTAAATTCAAGCCTACGCAGCCTATGAACAGCACTCAGCATGAGTGAATGAATCAGGCACCTGGTGCGCGGGCGCCCACACAAAGAAGTGTTCACTTTCGCTGAACAGTCTATGAGGACACGCTGTTGGTAGCCCCTTGGTTGATCTAGGCAGTGAGGTGCTCAACAGTTGCACGTCTATTAGCCGGTACACATCTCAGCCGATATCATCCATGGCCCATGGTGCACCACAGTTGCCTCGGCGCCAGTTTTGGATGGCGCAATTTTACCATGCACGGTTTACCTTAACCATGGCGCCACTCGAGTAGTTTACAAACTGGTTTGGAAAAGCTTCCACCCGTGATCCGAAAGCCAATGATCATGCCCTCTTAGACGTCAGATAAATCGTTCGGTTTCAGCGTTACGACAGTCGTACATTTCTCCGCGTACCCCCGTCATATTTTACGTACCCTCCATCGCTAATGCTACCACCTGTCGTCTATGAGTTTATATAGCACTCTGATGACGAATACAGGCGGCAGTCACTGAACTGTGTATGTAGAATAACGTATCTTTCGTCACAAAACATTGTGTTAATTTGTTTGTGTTTGTTTGTTTCATGGTCGCGAAGAAGAATACACAAGGGCGACGGAATTCCCAACACGCCTTCTGCAAGCCAAGAAGCTGAACTTCATTGTTACTCAACAGACAGCCACGCACCGAAAGAAGAAGCCGTCGTCTTTGTGTCCGTTTCCTGCTCCTGTTATTAAAATATGAAATACGTCGTTGTTATGGAAATGAAAAAAATTCTGTACGTTAAATTAAGTCTATGCTAGTATTCGGCCACGAACGCTACATGTCAGTCTGAAAGTTTGATCTATGACCTCGTCAGTAATAGTACACAGCTGTTGTGAAGTGAAGCAATATGTTGAAGTTGTTATTTGGAATCTATAAATCTGAGTTGCGAATTTTATTTACAAAGTATTTACATCGAAGAAAGTATTAACGTGACCAACAGAAAAAAGATGGAGGACAGTGCTACTTTGACCACAGGAGATTGCTACCACATGTCAAATCTTCGAAAAATGTTACTCGGAAGAACTGTTATTTTGTGTTAGACAGTGTGATCTTTTTGAAGCGAGAATGTTCTGACTAAGAATGTTAATGAAAGATTTAAATCATAGTAGCCCAAAGTATTACCAGAGTCAAGAGAGAATGTTCTTTAAATAACATGACATTACGTAAAATCAGAGATTTTACTGTGAAGTTGCCCTCTTTACCGATATTGTCCAGTGTGTGTTGTTTTTGGGAACCAAAGCAGCGGAAGGTACACTGAATCTAACTTACGATAATTTCACGAGATTCTGCTCTAGAGTATGAGTATGAAAGCCAATACAAATTATTTATCACGAGCTATTTGTAATGATACGGTAAATTCCGTGTCTGAAAGTCATTTAATTATTCTTTCTTAACGTTCCCACTTTATTACGCAATTTAGTTTGAAGAATTTCAGTATACACTGAAGGAAAAAAAACATAGCAACACTAGAAAATAGTTTAGAGTAACGAAATTTTTGATATACACTTATCAAGATGACATACACTACTGGCCATTATAACTGCTACACCAAGAGGAAATGTAGATGATCAACGGATATTAATTGGACAAATATATTTGTTCGGCAACATTTGACCAGGCGTTTTCAATTGGTGAGAGATCTGGAGAATGTGCTGGCCAGGGCAGCAGCCGAACATTTTCTGTATCCAGAAAGGCCAGTACAAGACCCGCAACATGCAGTCGTGCACTATCCTGCTGAAATGTAGGGTATCGCATGGATCGAATCAAGGGTAGAGTCACGGATCGTAACACATCTGAAATGTAACGTCCACTGTTCAAAGTGCCGTCAATGCGAACAAGAGGTGGCTGAGACGTGTAACCAGTGGCACCCCATACCATCACAACGGGTGATACGCCAGTATGGCGATGACGGATACACGCTTCCAATGTGCGTTCAGCGCGTTGTCGCCAAACACGGATGCAACCATCATGATGCTGTAAACAGAACCTGGATTCATTCGAAAAAATGACGTTTTGCAATTCGTACACCCAGGTTCGTCTTTGAGTACATAGCACGCGCATCTGTCTGTGATGCAGCGTCGAGGGTAACCGCAGCCATGGTCTCCGAGCTGATAGTCCATGCTGCTGCAAACATCGCCGAACTGTTCGTACAGATGGTTTTTGTCTTGCAAACGTCCCAACCTGTTGATTCAGGGATCGAGAGGTGGCTTCACGATCCGTTGCAGTCATGGGGATAAGATGCCTGTCAGCTCGACTGCTAGTGATACGGGGCCGTTGGGGTCCAGCACGGAGTTCCGTGTTACCCTCCTGAACCCACCGACTCCACATTCTGCTAACAGTCATTGGATCTCGACCAGCGCGGGCAGCAATGTCACGGTACAATAAACGGCACTCGCTATAGGATACAATCCGACATTTATCAAAGTCGGAAACGTGATGGTACGCATTTCTTCTCCTCAAACGAGGCATCACAACAACCTTTCACCAGGCAACGCCGGTGAACTGCTGTTTGTGAATGAGAAATCGGTTGGAAACTTCCCTCATGTCGGCAGTTTGTAGGTTCCCCACTGGCGCCAAACTTTTTTGAATGCTCTGAAAAGCTAATTATTTGCATATCAGAGCATCTTCTTCCTTTCGATAAAATTTCGCGTCTGTAGCACGTCATCTTGGTTTAGAAATTTTAATGGCCAGTAGTTTATTTAAATAATTAACATTGGCGTATCACAGGTGTGTTTAACAGCGAGATAAACAATTGCAAAAGTGACATGCTGGTACTTTTTTAATCGGTATAACGGCCGCCACAAAGCTGAACTGAAGCATGCATACGTGCATGCATTATGTCTTACAGGCGCCGGATGTCATTTTCTGGGATGGAGTTCCATGGCTGTCAATACAAGAACAATACAGGGACGGATAATGTTTTTTGTGGACGATTCTGGATTTGTCATCCATTAATGTCCCACACGTTGTAGCCTGGTGATAGATCTGGTGGTTAGGAGGGCGAAGGCAACTTATCAACACTCTCTAGATGGCGGGGAGCTACAACGTTGGTATGTTGGCAAGCGGTATCCTGCTGGGCAACATACCAACAGGTCGAATCACTAGACTGACTCACAGTTTTCTAGTAAGGGTGCGTGGGATACCCAGGAGACCGCTCCTGTTGTCGTACGAACGTACACCCCAGACCACGACTCCAGATGTAGACCCACTATGTTTTGCACGCACACAAGTTTAAGAACTGGTCTCCTTCTGAGCAACACATGACCGTCTCTGGCACCGAGTCAGAAGCAGCTTTGATCAGAAAATACAACATAGCCCCTCCCTAACCTCCAATGAACTGCCTCTTGACTCCAGTGAAGTCGCAAATGGTGGTGGTTTGGGGCCAGTGGAATGCTTACTATAGGTCGTCTGGCTGTTCTTGAAGTAACCGATGTGTAACAGTTCGTTATATCACTGCGGCGACAACTGCTGCTTATATTGCTGCAGCTGCCCGTTGCGACAGAACTATACGGCGAACCCGATGGTCTTCAATCTCGGTAGTGCGATGTGGCCGTCTAGAGCCTAGTCTTCTTGCGACCGTACATTCTCGTGAACACTGCTCCAGAAATTATGGAGAATGGCTATATGTCTGCTAAGCCTTTCTGCAGTATCGCAGAAGGAACATCCAGCTTTGAGTAGCCCGCCTACACGACCTCGTGCAAAGTGAGTGAGCTGTTTGGCGCTTTGTCGCTTTGTCGCTTTTTAGGCGTTCTTGACTAACGTCCAATCTCAAAGTTTACTGACGCTCACTGCAGTCACAGCGCGGATTTAAAACAAACTTAATTTGCAACATCATTGTGGCGTTACCAGAGCCAATCTGATGTGACTCGAGCGAAATTTGAATAGACATAATATTTCAGATGTAGGAAAACGTCTGTCAATATTTGTTTATCTCGTACAACGCCTACTCGGTGTTGCGATTTGTTTTCCGCCAGTGTATTATAAAAATATTGCATGTCACCTGTTAGTAGTGTCTAAAAAATGCCAATTTTTACGTTTTGTGTGCAAAATTAATTTTTTGCTATATTCAATGGCACATTTTCAATTGCTCTTTTAATGATTAAAGTAATATGAAATTAGCATAAAGACAATATTGGTTTATGAACAATTTCTTAACATATAACAAAGAAAGCTGCACTACATAAGTCAGAGATATTCTTTGCTTTTAACAAGGTGACTGCAGAGTTGAGTCACCCGCTAACTCTGTGAAAGTCAGTCGACGGTGGATAATACGTGCGGTCTACTGGCTTCTGGACTGTGATATGACGTGGTAGTGTAACCTGGTATTTCCTTAATTTGATGCAGGGAGGCACTTAAATATGAAGGTTGATAAGTGTTTGTGCTCTGGGAGAGTTATCTGTCAGTGTGAACGTCAACAACGCACTGCACTACGCTATACCTATGTTACACTACTGGCATATTGGAAGCGTGTATTCGTCATCGCCATACTGGCGTATCACCCGGCGTGATGGTATGGGGTGCCATTGGTTACACGTCTCGGTCACCTCTTGTTCGCATTGACGGCACTTTGAACAGTGGACATTACATTTCAGATGAGTTACAACCCGTGGCTCGAGTCGTGCTTGGGTAGCTCAGTTGGTAGAGCACTTGCTCGACAAAGGGAAAGGTCCCGAGTTGGTGTCTCGGACTGGCACACAGTTTTATCTGCCAGGAAGTTTCATATCAGCACACACTCAGCTGCAGAGTGAAAATCTCATTCTGAACACTGCACATGTTCTGCACCGTTATACGACTACGTGATGACTGATGGAATAACTCATTCGTGCATGTCATCTAGCGGGAACCTCGGAAACCAACAGTGTTAGGCGGCAATAAATCATGAAGGTATACTGCATTTAGTGCTGTATCAGATATATCCGTAAATTATGTATATTTTGCGCAGCTGATTTTTGAACACCCAGTATGTAATCAGCTACAGGGCCTCGGGATGTAAAAGACAGCTGACGAACTGACTTGGACACCATACCCTCGTAGCCACAAGCAGCAGAGAGACCTCAGCGAAGAGCATCACCCTGAGTAACATTAGCGTTCCTGAAGCACCATTTCCGCTGGTTTATTGACTTTAGTGATTGAATTCAACGACAGCTATTCTCTTGGGGAACGTCTGGATTTAGAATAGTCCTACACACTCTCGATAGTGGTTGTGGTTACCGGATACATTACTTCCACACTTATCGTTTCCTCATAAACTCAGGAGATAATTATTCAGAATTCAGATTCGCTCAAGATCACCCCTTTTGCCGAATTTTCGGACAGTTGACCGAATCAGTGGATTTTATGTAAATCCATACTTTTACAAAGGGCGTTGTGCAAGAAATGCAACACAATTTTTTGTCGGTCAATTTGGGATCAAAAGATGCGGAACTTGTCGCAGTTCACCTCATGAGATATTCCCTGTTCAGCCAATGTAGTTTTTGAAGTTCCGATAGGTCGAGATGTTATACGTAGCCTTCCAAATGACGTCTGTAATGGAGGTACTTTCTAAACAAAGAGCTGTCATTGAGTGACTTTTTGGCGAAAAAGCAGAGCATAGCAGATATTCATAGGCGCTTACAAAGTATCTACGGAGACGTGACAGCGAACAAAAGCACGATGAGTCCTTGGGCGAGGCGTCTGCCACCATCGCAACAAGGTCTTTCAAACCTGTCCAATCTTCCACGCGCTGGCCCGCCGCACACAGCTGCGACTCCTCCAATGTAGGAACATTGTGGACTCACTCATTCGAGGAGACGGACAGGTCACAATCAATCACCTCAGTGCTCAACTGGACGTCCCTGTTCGTAGTGCCGACTCACTTGTCCACCAGTCGGTGTGCATGTGTGTGTGTTCGTGCGTTTCGTCCTGCCGTAGCTTTCAGTGGTTCACAACCCAACAACCAGCCACAGCAGTCCACCCATCCCACCGCCACCCTATACCGAACCGAAGATTATTGTGCGGTTCGGCCCCAGTGGAACCCCCAAGTACGTCTCATACCAGACGAGTGTAACCACAGGCTGGCCGGCACACCGGACCACGACACTAATCCACCACGCGGATTCGTGCTGGGTACCAGCTCGCCTTCCCGCTCGGGAAGCAGCGCATTAGACCGCGCGGCTAGCCGGGCGGGCTCAGTTGGGGTTCTCAAAGCTGTGAGCCATCTGAGTTCCTCGCCTTCCGACGTCCACATGTTTGGCCCAATGAAGGATGCCTTCCGCGGGAGGCATTGCGTGGATGACGGGGAGGTTATTAATGCAGCAAGACGCTGGCTCACACGTTGACCAGTAGCATGGTACTATGCTGGCGTAAGTAAGGTGGCGTAAGCCCGTCGCATTGAAATGTTATAACAAAACCAACCTGCTTTCAGAAAATGTGTGTGTTGCATTATTTATTGAACGCCCCTCGTATGTTTATTAAAGTAAAGTGGTTATAGTTTTATCTCTACCTGAGAACTTAACGTTGCTTGGTCCGTGTAAATGCGTAACAATATAAATCTACTGTTAATTTTCTTGAGATCCTTCCAAGAAATTGAAAACAACATATGCAAGGTCATTTATGTGTGTAGCCGAGAGGGTGTGCGCATCTCCTTTCTGTAATCGATTACTCGTTAACGTTCCGTGATTACCAAACACCGAATATTACGCAATAACGACGAAACAGAGAAGGAGCAATATAAACGGGCGTTCTGCGCAGACGAGCGCGCTCAGGCTCCCGCGGGATGGCACGGTGTGGCACGGAGCGGAGTGAGCCAGTAGCGCAATTGGGCGTGTGATGCAGTATTCAGAGCGGACCGCGTGAGTTATTCACGAGGCGCGACGCACCGGTTCGCCCATGTGTAACGGGGCTCAGTGGCGCCCGGAGAGTACGTCCGTACAGGTTGCTGGCTTAACACCTGGGGTCCCAAATCCCCAGCTTTACATCTGGCCACACGACAGCCACTTTTCGTGCCTCGTAAACGCGACAATGTTGTGATAAAAGCGGATGAAGTTTGCTGGAAGCACATGTGATATTATTATTATCGGTTTGTTTTGTCCTTTTATATCTGTCTCGTGCAACTCCCGTCCACGTTTTAAACGTGCGCGGCAGGTTCCTCAGTTTTGCGTCGGTGATAATGCATTTCGCAGTAACACAAGAAAACGGCGCGATTGGCTAACAGAGTGACAACGAGCACAAACTGGAATTGCTAATACTCTGTATGGCAGTGCCCTGTCTCGCCTTTAGAGGAACCTAGCCGTCTCTGTATCCGAAGACCATAGTAATTGTCAGAAGACAGGGACTTTAGTTGCTCATCACGAAACGTTCACGTAGTGCTGTCCTTTATTGTGAAAGGGTGAGCCAGACAGATGTCACGAAAGCGGTCATGTCGGCATTGGAGCATGGACGTGTCGAATCGGCATCACTTTCTGTAGGTTTGCTGAGGAGTGACAAATATACCCGACCTCTTTGACTAAGTCCACTTCGAAACTGGTCTGTAAACCTGCTACGATTTTACACTACTGGCCATTAAAATTGCTACACCAAAAAGAAATACAGATGATAAACGGGTATTCATTGGACAAATATATTATACTAGAAATGACATGTGATTACATTTTCATGGAATTAGGGTGCACAGATCCTAAGAAATCAGTTCCCAGAACAACTACCTCTGGCTGTAATAACGGCCTTGATACGCATGGGCATTGAGTCAAACAGAGGTTGGTTGGAGTGTACAGATACAGCTGCCCATGCAGCTTCAACACGTTACCACAGTTCATCAAGAGTAATGACTGGCGTATTGTGACTAGCTAGTTGTTCGGCCACCATAGACCAAATGTTTTCGATTGGTGAGAGATCTGAAGAATGTGCTGGCCAGGGCAGGAGACGAACATTTTCTGTATCCAGAAAGGCCCGTACAGGACCTGCTACATGCTGTCGTCCATTATTCTGCTGAAATGTAGGGTATCTCAGGGATCGAATGAAGAGTAGAGCCATGGGTCGTAACACATCTGAAATGTAACGTCCACTGTTCAAATTGCAGCCTATGCGAACAAGAGATGACCGAGACGTGTAACCAATGCCACCTCATACCATCACGCCGGGTGATACGCCAGTATGGCGATGACGAATACACGCTTCCAATGTGCGTTTACCGCGATGTCGCCAACCACGGATGCGACCATCATGATGCTGTAAACAGAACCTGGAATCATCCGAAAAAATGACGTTTTGCCATTCGTGCACCCAGGTTCGTCGTTGAGTACACCATCGTACGCGCTTCTGTCTGTGATGCAGCGTCAAGGGTAACCGCAGCCATGGTCTCCGAGCTGATAGCCCATGCTGCTGCAAACGTCGTCGAACTGTTCGTACATACGGTTGTTGTCTTGCTAACGTCCCCATCTGTTGACTCAGGGATCGAGACGTGGCTGCACGATCCGTTACAGCCATGCGGATAAGATGCCTATCGTCTCGACTGCTGGTTATACGAGGTCGTTTTTGACCCGGCACGGCGTTCCGTATTACCTTCGGAACCCACCGATTCCATATTCTAGAAGCGACACCTGTTTTCTTTCTACCCTCTTCTAATGGTCACACAGACTAGTACCAACTATTATTCGTACCTCATTCAGGTCCATTACATTTCATTAGGACATTACGTTAGCCGCGCTTGATTAGCCGAGCGGTCTAAGGCGCTGCAGTTATGGACTGTGCGGCTGGTCCCGGTGGAGATTCGAGTCCTCCCTCGAGCATGGGTGTGTGTGTTTGTCAGGATTATTTAGGTTAAGTAGTGGGTAAGCTTAGGGACTGGTGACCTTAGCAGTTAAGTCTCATAGGATTGCACACACATTTGAACAGATGAGGACCTTACGTTACCAGTAGGACTAGCAACGTGGTTTGCGAATAATGTCCAAACTCGGTTACTGTTTGTCCCATTAACTGTTTCAACTGCCTATTTCTTATTTGTCTAACCAAGTATTTGTTGTGTTCTGCGCTACAAAACGTTGTAATTTTGGGATACAAGTAACACAAGAAACGGTGTATATTACAGTATTAAATGGTAGAATGAAATTAGCAAAAAGAAAAAAATATATACCCCAACCCACGATTGAAACCTCGACCTCGTGCACACCAACCCAAAACTCTAGCCACAGTGTCAACTGTGCAAAATTATTAAAATGTGCAGTCAGCGGTAGTTACGTGTTCTTACAGTGTTGCCAGATTGCCACTCTTTAATGTCTTTTTTTTTTCTGGCGGATGTACTCGCCAGACGAAATTTTCTGACCGACATTTTTTATTGCTGGCATGCGAGGAATCGCGCTGCGAAACCCGAGTGCGCGAATTTCGCTCCACCCTGTGTATTAGCTTTCCTTTAACCTTCGTCTTAATATGCGAACAAATATTTTCGAACCGATTTTCGTTCGCAGACATCCATCGTGGGCACCCCATTGTCTTTCTTCCACGCAGTGCAAAGGTGCGTGCGATGTGTCGGATCATTATCCTCTTTAAACGCCCACTTTGCCTCGTACAAACCAAGTAGCTTTTTAACGGACCTCAGAAGACGTTTTTGGTAGACATATAAATGCAAATAAGTTACACTTCAGGTACTCTGCACCAATTTTAAATTGCAACCGACAAAATAAAACATGCAACTCGCACTTTATCTATACACTGTGCAAAAGCGCAAAGAAGGGCAGAACAAATTATCACAGGCTTGGTTGATACTTTCTAGCAAGTATTTTTTCAAAAATAAACTTAAACAACGAGCTAAGATGTCTAAAGTCCAAATTTTTATAGTTTCTCTGGGAAGATAAACCACCATAACGATTCTAAAATTAAAACTCCATGGAAATATTAATTTACCAGTCCACAGGGTGTTTATTTTAACTTGAGACAACCAAATATCTCTAAATCGACGTATCGTACGAAACAATTCTAGGTAAAACATTAATATTAGCAAAGGGTCATCTGCCATTGCAACAACAGCTTCCCATTTCATAACGATCCCTCCTCCGTGGGTGGAGTCAAATATGTATTTTTAAATGGAAACCCACCATTTTTACAGCGTATTTGGAGTCTACATCAAAAAATACGTGCGGTTTACTTAAACCAGCTTTCCCACTCGTGGCAAATGATTCTTAAACCAAGTGTTAGCTATGATTATGTGGTATCGACAGCTACGATGCCACGGCGTAAGTAGAAGTTCTTACGTTGGCACTACGACACTGACACCGACGACAGCGCCCTCTAGCCGGCGCTGTGCAGCTCTAAGAGCGCATCTCCAGATTCAGCCCATTTCATCAAGAGCAGACGACCAAGCAACTTAGCTTCTACTTCATGGAGGGCTAGCTATGACAGACGTCGCCTTTGTTACTTCCATGATAATTTGTCCAACTACTCGTAACTGTTAGCTTTTTACACATGAACGGCTTCGCACCTACGCGCTCATCTGTACGCAAAGGCATTTAATACTACAATTTATATATTTTCATACACTATTAAAAGTGCTTTAACCTATACGCACTACCGAAGTACTTCGCCTTTTCCTGCTCCTATTAGCGTCCTTCACTCTCGACATATTTTGCAGAAGCAGTTCACAGGAGCAGATACACGCTCCGCCTATCCAGGCGGGATACAATAGATATATCTGTCCAAAATTCTACATGGCGGCTTCCAGGCGGGATAATGAAGATTAAGTTATGCTCTGTCCAAAATTCTATATGGCGGCTTTCTCTTTCATTCCTTACTCCCCTGTCCATAATCACCTACTACTTTTCTTTCTCTTCCTTTTCCTACTATCGAATTCCAGTCCCCCATGGCAAATTTTCGTCGCCCTTCACTACCTGAAAATTTAATTTTTGTATCTCGTCACACATTTCTTGAGCTAGTTGGCATATAAAGTTGAACAACTGTGGCAGGCGTGTGCTTCGCGTCTACTTTGGCTAGAACAATGGGTTCACTATACTGTTCGTTGTAGCTTACCAGCATGCCTATTTTATTCATTAGTAAACCTACTCCAGCATTACCTCATTTGATTTTGTGTTTATAACTCCGTATTCACCTGACCAGGACTAGATCATATAATATCACTCTGCCCGTACTAGCTGGTAGGAGTCGTGCTGCAGTCGACAAATATCAAATGTGTATTTTACCAAATAAGAACCGACGCATTTGTTTCTAAATTTAATTTCCGATGTAAGTGTACACTTTTGTTTTCTAACGGTTAGTTGTCTCAAGCTACAACAAACTCCTCGTAAAATCCATGACTGGGGCCGTTGAGTACGCATCTGACAATTATTATTAAGAGTCAACCGCTCCAGGCGTCGCTAACTAACAAAGAATACCAAAAATTAATAATTCACTGCCTCACTTCCATGTAACAATTAAAAATATTGTAAGCACTGCAAATTCGTTGAAAATAAAATAATAATTTTAAAATAAAAGCATGTACTGGAATTAGAACAAATTAAATATTCTTCGAAAAACAATACGTGGCCTGTGGCTCGTAATGATGATGATGATGATGATGATCATGATGATGATGATGATGATCAGGTCCCCTACTCCGAGGAGCGTAGGTGAGGATGCTGGAGACCCGCACTGCTGTACTAGGCAAGGTCCTAGTGGAGGTGGTTTGTCATTGCCTTCCTCCGACCGTAATGGAGATGAATGATGATGATGATGATGAAGACGACACAACATCACGAGGCAGGAAAAATCCCTGGCCCCGCTGGGAATCGAACCCGGGACCCCGTGAGCGGGAAGCTAGAACACTACCGCTCCTAATAGTAACTCCGTAACAGCCGTTTTGAGATGTTAATGTTAAGGCTGTAATAGTTGAAGCCTGGTGCAACCGCAAATACGTCAGTCGAGAGTGAATATGATGCCAAGACTGACTGATGCATTGTCTCACTTCGTTTGTGTCAACAGCAGCGCGCGCAAGCAGTAGTGTGGTTTGCAGAAAGAAAAACGCCGATTATTGTGCAAAGAAATTATCATCCTGTGTTTGAATGTGATCCACCTGTTCTGAAAACAATTTAGGAATAGCAGGGGACGTTTCTAGCGACAGGAAATGTTCTGAAACATTCTGGCGGTGCACGTTACGGAGTTTCAGAAGAGACAGTGGAGAACATTAGACAAACGTTCCTCAAGAGCCCCTGTAGATCAATTTGTTAAGCATCTAGACAACTTGATGTACCTCGTTCAACATTTCATCGTGGAGTTCACCAGCGTCTTCGTATGTCTGCTTAGAAAGTGCAAATTCTGCAACATCTAACGCTGAACGACAAACCACCCCGACAACAATTTGTTGCGGATAACCTGCAGCGTATTGATTCCTGGAAAGATGTTTGTTCTCAGATGAGGCAACCTTTCATCTATCAGGAAGGATTAATAGGCATAATGTTCGGAGTTGGAGTTCGCAAAATCCGCATGTTATCACTGAACATGTTCGTGATCGACCTAAACTTTATGTCCGGTGTGACCTAAAGCACGACAGGTTGTTGGACTGTTCTTTGCGGGACAAACAGTGAATGGGTCAGTGTACCTGGACATGTTGGAGCTGTTTGTTTACCCTCAGATACAAGATTTGCAACCCAACATCATTTTTCAACTAGATGGAGCTGTGTTAAAGGGCTGTTCACAAGTTCCTGGATAGGAAATTTCCCAACCTTTGAATAGGACGTGGGGGACCCATTGCCTGGCCACAACGTTCACCCGACATTACACCGCTTGACTTCTTCATGTGGGGATTCATGAAGGACCCCGTGTATGCGTCAAAGTGGACGATATATCTGCATCTCGACATCGTATCACTAACGCTATTGCAACAGCAATAGAGGAAATGTTACGAGGAACTTGGCAAAAAATTGAATATAGACTCGATATTCTTCGTACTACAAATGATTCACATGAAGAGGTGTATTGATGAAAAATAAATAAAGTCTTTAAGATAATCTGCAATGTTGTGCTTTTATGACTGTCATGTCTACTGTGTTTCCAGAATGAGATTTTCACTCTGCAGCGGAGTGTGCGCTGATATGAAACTTCCTGGCAGATTAAAACTGTGTGCCCGAATGCCCGAGTTCGAGTCTCCGTCGGGCACACAGTTTTAATCTGCCAGGAAGTTTCATATCAGCGCACACTCCGCTGCAGAGTGAAAATCTCATTCTGAAAAAATCCCCCAGGCTGTGGCTAAGCCATGTCTCCGCAATATCCTTTCTTTCAGGAGTGCTAGTTCTGCAAGGCTCGCAGGAGAGCTTATGTAAAGTTTGGAAGGTAGGAGACGAGGTACAGGCAGAAGTAAAGCTGTGAGTATCGGCCGTGAGTCGTGCTTCGGTAGCTCAGCTTAGAGTCGGCTTTCGGCCGTGGTCGCGTGCGGACCGGCTCCGCGCGCCGGACAGCGCACCGTAGTTTGTTTACTTCCGCGTCGCGGTATTTCGTGTTGTGTAGCGTCCATTTCTATTGCACCTCATGGCGCACTGTTACCGCCGAGCGACAGTTAAAGTAACATTCCAAGCCGAACATGCTAGACCACGCGCTTTTGAAATTGAGCAATTCAGTCGCGAAGAGCTACGTCTGGACCCTCAGGAAGTGATAGGTATTCATTTCTCTATCACTAGCAGCATCGTCTATATTAAGATGACGACGGAGGAAGCGTGTGCTAACGTAGTTCGACAACACGCACGCGGACTCAAGTTCAAACATTCTGACGGGCATATTGGAGAGGTGACGGTCGATCACGCTGGTTTCGGACTTCGAACAATCCGGGTTTTTGAGCTCCCTTTCGAAGTGCCGCAAGATGTGGTCGTCGAAGCTTTCCGACCCTATGGCAATGTTGTGGGGCACATCGCGGAGAAATGGCAGACATTCACGACATACAACGTGTTGAATGGTGTCCGCCAAATCAAAATCGAACTCTCCAAACATGTACCATCCTATCTGCTGATAGGTGGCGTGCGAGCCATCGTTATGTATGATGGCCAGCCGCGGACGTGTGCCGGTTGCGGACAGGAGGGCCATGTTCGGTCAGAATGTCTCCGCCGACGTTTGCTCCAGGTCCCGACCAGTGACTCAGCTCCCAAAGTGACGACCGCTTCTTTACCAGATAGCTACGCCACAGCCGTACGCAGCCCCGATGCGTCACTTCAGGAAGCACCTCTTCTCCACCCGGCACTCCCCACTGGAAATGACGGTGCTGCCATGGCCTCACCGGCACCATCTCCTCTGACGGCTACGACACCACCAACTCTCCAGAGCTCGATGGACATCGACGCGAATGCGGTGCCTACCTCTGCTTTTCTTCAGACTGGCGCGACCTCGGACATCGAACATCCACATTCTGATTCAGAACAGCACCTCCGAAAGCAACGGTCGCCCAGAAAACGGAAGAAGAGGAGTCAAACGCCATCTGACGACACACTTCTTCATGTGGCATCACAGGCAGTGGAGTTGATACACGACAGTGATCTCCCTTCGAGCGTTCTGACGACAGGAGAGGCTGCTCCTGATGTCCCATCTGAAGAACGATCTCACACGAATATGACGGATTCCAAGGAGGGTGCCTCCCTGGACCCCACTACAGCAGCGACGCTACAACTCGCCCTCGAGGAGTGTGACAGTCGCTCACCGTCTGTTCCAGTCTCCTGGGCTGATGATATCGACGAAGGAGCAGTTCGAGATGGTGGTCCTCCCATCAGGCAGTGCCCCATGGAGGTGCCTGACCCACCTTCCAGCCAGTGATTACGACAACGGTGACTACGTCAGATGTTACACGCCAGCCAGACATCTCTGCCGGAACATCTGTGCCAATGGTGGGAGCACGCCCCCAACATTACCGCATAGCGACGATGAATCTGGCCACCATTCGGGCCCCCCATAAACTGGCAATGTTCCGTGAGACCATTTATGCTGCTGATGTCGACATTGCCCTCCTCCAAGAAGTGTTTGTCGCCGATTTCCATGCCCCCACTGGCTACGTGGCACACATCTCCCATGCTTCTGACAACGGTAGTGGAGTTGCCATCCTCCTCCGTTCTGGACTCCCTGCTGAAGATGTAGTGTACCTTGCTAATGCTAGGGGTATGGCTCTCACGCTGTTCGGCGTCCGTATCCTCAATGTATATGCGCCGTCCGGCTCCAGTCGACGTCGTGATCGACACACTTTCTTTGCTGACGAGGTAACGCCGCTGTTTGAGGGTCCCCTAGATGATATGGTCCTCGGTGGCGATTTCAACTCCACGCAAAGGCCTGAAGATCAATTACCGCATCATTCCCCTTGTGCGGCCCTCTCCGTCATCATCGACAGACTCCAGTTTGTTGACACATGGACAAAGGTGCATGGCACCCGTGCAGGTTTCACATATTATACGGCGCATTCATCTAGTCGTCTCGATCGTATATACCTCACACGTTCCCTTGCTGCCGACACTCGACATGCCGAAGTATGGCCTCTGGCTTTCTCTGACCATGACGCCTACATCTGCGATGTCGTCCTCGCCCGCCAACAAGTGTGGCACAGCCGCGGCTTGTGGAAATTCAACGTTTCCCACCTGACTGTCCCTGACTGCCGACGAATCGTTGAGGATGCGTGGGCCCTCTGTCATCGTCGTCGCCCAGCCTACGCATCCACCTTATCGTGGTGGGTATCATGCGCGAAACCAGCTCTGCGCAGGGCGCTGATAGGATATGGCAAAGACTTCAAAGCCTGGCAAGCGAGCACCATGGACTTTTATTATGCAGTCCTTCGTGACTGCACTTCGATGGCCTTCTCTCCTGATCGTCAGATGATAGTGCATCGTGCTAAAGCGCAGATCACTTCCCTCACGCGACGGCGCTTAGAAGGGACTCTTGTCAGATCCTGCACCCGTGACCATATGCCTCATGAAACGCCATCGATGTACCACCTTCTCAGGGAACGCCGACGTCGTCGTCGAACCCTCATCCACGATCTCACAGATGCGGAAGGACGACGACACACTACGCAATGCGACATTGGTCACGCTTTCTATTCTCATTTCCGTCAACTGTTCGCTGCCGTCCCTCATCCCCCGACCTTAATTGAGGAGGTGGCAGCAATGACTGTCAACACCATGCCAGAGGATGTGGCTCAAGAACTTCAGGAACAAGTGACCTCTGATGAAGTCCTAGATGCAATCAAGGTGGGGGCTGCCAACAAGTCCCCTGGACCTGACGGCCTCCCCCTCGACTTTTACAAGTATTTTAGCTACCTTTTGTTACCTGCTTGGACGTCCATCTGTCGTGAATTGATGTCACCCACAACGATGATCCCAGCCACCTTCCTTGATGGGGTCATCATCCTGGTCCCTAAGCCACATGGGCGATCACGGATCTGTGATTACCGGCCCATCACTCTACTCAACAGTGACATGAAAATTTTCACCCGTTTGTTGGCCTCACGCCTCAAGAAGGCAGCAAGATCCGTAACCTCCCTTGATCAGACTTCGTTGGGCGGTGACAACAACATCCATACGGCCCTTTGCCGTTATAGGGACATGATTGCGCTCGCGCGCTCGCGACATTTACCTGGCGCATTGGCATCGCTTGACTTCCGTCAAGCTTTCGACCGTGTCGACCATACTTTTCTGAAATCGGTCCTCCAACACATGGGTTTTCCGGTTCGTACAATCACCGTGGTAATGCGGCTCTTGAGCGGCGCAACTTCAAGAATACTCTGTAATGGTCGCCTCACCGCGCCTCTAGCGATCGAGCGCTCTGTCCGACAGGGATGCCCACTTTCCACGATACTGTATGCTTTGGCATTAGAGCCCCTCCTACAGGGGCTTCGCCAACGCCTGGTGGGCCTGACATTGCATGGGCACCGCTTCTGTTGTACAGCCTATGCTGACGATCTAGTCCTCTACCTCCGCAATGAAGACGATGTTCGCGCTGCTCTGACTTGGGTGACGACTTATGGGGAGGCATCGGGCAGTTCTCTTAACATTTCCAAATCGAAGGTTCTGCTCATTGGTGAGGGTCTACCAGAAAGATCTGTCGCTCCTCTAAGTGTGGCCACCAGCGTCCGCTGTTTGGGCATTGATTTTATGAATGACCTCCGTCGCTCAGCGGCAACCAACGGTCGACGTCTCCTACAAACGATCAGGGCTGGCCTTGTGGAACACCGGCTTCGATCCCTCGACATTATACAGCGCGCGCAATACGTGAATGTTTATCACGCCTCACGCATCCCCCATGTCGCACAAGTGTCCCGGTTCCGATTACCCTCGCACGTCGTATGTTGATGGCGATGGGATCCTTTGTCTGTGCCGGGATGTTATTTAAAGTTCAATATTCCTCCCTTGCCCTCCCGCGGGAGCGTGGTGGAGTGGGCTTATTCCATGTGCCAGACAGAGTTACCGCACTTTTTGTTAGCTCCCAACTGAAAGTCTGGCGTCGCTGCCCGACGAGCCTGACCGGACTGCTTTTGCGTGAATACGCACCAGTCTCCATGTCAGCCCCGGTCATGTTATCCGACATTCCACCCCCCTTTTATCACTTTCGGTACTTCTTCTTTGAAATCAGTTACATTCTGCACTCCTTACCCCTTCTCCGTATACTCCAGACAAAGACTGTATACGACACCTTACAAATGTGTCAAACCCCCAACCCCATTGAACACAAGTTTCCCCAGATCATATGGCGCCGTGTGTGGAAAGCAGTGCATGCTGGTTACCTCGACACCAGCGTTCAGTCCACCTGGTATATCACCGTCAATGGCAAACAGGTCAACCAGTCTCGTTTGCACCGCATCCGCCTTGCCGACACACCACTCTGTGTTCACTGTGGTGTAGAGGACACGGACGCTCATCGGTTCTCATGTGGTCCGTCTGCTGACGTCTGGAGGCTCGTGCAGCGTATCCTGGCTTTCCTCACCCGACAGCCGCCTGCTCAGATTATTTTCCTGACGCTTCTATTCCCGGATGTGATTCATTACCCCACAACAAAAACTAATGCCGTGAATTGGATACGCGGTCATACAGTCCGCTACCTTTTTGGGCCCGATGAGAAATCAGAACTAGGTTATTGGACGTACCTTAACGATCGACATTGTGCACTTGTTCGCAACCCCAGATACAAGCAGTTCTTTTCCAATTTTCTACGGAGCGCCTTTCATGACCCGCCTTCCAGCTGGAACGTCCAAGCCATGAGATGCTGATGCTTTTTTGCCGATATGATGTTCTGAACGTACTACACACGGAATCCCCACTAAAATTTCGAGAAGACACGTTTGGATGTTCCGCCAATCAGACGGCGCAAGCGACTCCTAGAATTCTGGTGCAACGACTGCCATAATACAAAAAAAAATGAATAAATAAAAACATACATACAAAAAAAAAAGTGGTTAGCCTTCGAAGTTCATGAGACGAACGTGTATGAGACGACGCTTCGACTCCCGCTCAAAGCTTTAATTTTGTGGTATAGGTGTAAATTCAGTGATATTCCAGAAATTTGCACCTACACTATTCGTTCTTATTACTTTAGCTACGTCTCACAGACACGAAGGTTAAATGCCAAACGACGCCTGCCTCTGGATCTGCAGCTCAAAGCGTTGAGGTGCAAAGTAGTTCCGGCTACCTCACCAGATTGCAAACTACCACAGGCATACATTTTCAGAAAAAGCCATGCGTGTCTTCATTTACTTGTCGATAGTTGTAAATATGTTTATTCTAATAATTAAATTTAATTCAAAATGATCGTCATCATCATCATCCAAAATAGGAAGTAGTCAAATAACAGGAAATTCACGTAGTTACTTTAATTACATTACCTCTCAAAATTCATATAAATTATTATGACCAGTGATGAAATAAATATAGATTAAAACTGAAGTCCGATCTGGAGTCGAACCGTCGGCTCAGACACGTAAGTCTTACGTAGCGCTAACTTTTTTTTGCCTTTTGTTCGTTATTGTTCGTTGTTGATCCCTTTACTCAGTTTTTCTTATTACAGAGACCAGCCAGCTCTTTTTTTTTATTTTAACTAATTTTGATCGTTCATTCTATTTGTTCGGGGCGGGCATCCCATGACGCTTGTTCAAGTTCATCGTTGATCCATTAACTCTGTAATAACAAACTGAGGACAGCTAACCCTGTAGAAAAAAAAAAAAAAAAAAAAAAAAAAAAAAAAAAAAAAAAGCTGGTAGAGCACTTGCCCGCGAAAGGCAAAGGTCCCGAGTTCGAGTCTCGGTCGGGCACACAGTTTTAATCTGCCAGGAAGTTTCTACTGTGTTTTGTTTTCCTGGGTCTTTAAAATCAGGGAGGTTTGAGTGGGACACACTGTACATTTGTCTTCGAGCAAGTACATTTCCCAGAATGGGAAGCTGGGCCATGTAGCGTTGCTCTTGGGGAGGCGAAAACTAAAAGAACTGTTATTTTTTAAAAAATTAGAAAAAGTTAACATTTTGGTGGGCCACTTGGCAACAGAATCAGGGACTGATTACACTATTATAATAACATACGTTGGGCATTAAATACCTGAATAAGAGCAGCAGATTGATTTATCTGCGATCGTTCGGAAGAAAAATTATCATTTCTGTGCACTTTTATAGTCGCTATGTAGTCAAACCTGGAACAACACTAAGGGATCAGAAGATTTATAGACTTTAAAAGAAATGCAACACTACACAATTAAAAAAAGAGTTGTTTCAGAAATAATAGGAAAACGATCATGTTCCTCCTACCACATGCTGCGTTCGGCCTATCAGCATGATCGTAATTTCTGGTGACGAACTAACACAAAATAAGTATCATTCAAGTAAATGAAGAGATGGAAATCATAAAGTTTAATTTACTAAAATAAGCATACTTATCTTTAACACACCTTTTTTTAATGATACACATCTTTTCATATTAAATTACAATAGATGACCATTGTGGTTAAATACTTTATACATAACATTCAAAATGTCGTCTTGAAGCTGTCTATTCGCAATCGGTTACAAGTAACTACGTGTTTTCTGATTGGAAAAATAACAATTAGCACATTGATTGAATATTTTCACATAAAATACTCCGATGCGGAACGCAGCAAGTCCGCGTCAGCCTTTCACGGAATACAAACTATAAAAGATGAGGCGCCCAACGCCTCATGTGTCTTGAAACAACAGAATTATTTTTTATATCATTTATCGATACATGTAATGGAGATTTACAGTCACCGCGCAAGAACGGCAAAGATAAAGAATAATAGATTCTGTCGCTGATATGCAATGGATCATTTCCTTCACAATTTTGTTCAATACCCTTAGGCCATCAGTCGTTTATAATTGAACGTCTGTCGCCTAATAATTAGCGCATATTAACGAGTTTGACCACGCCTAGTAACAAACTATTCCAAGACTTAGAAAGAATATGCGTCAAATACCAAATAGGTTTCTGCATTCATAGTGCTGCTCCGACTTTTTTACGTTGTATTTATACCATTTCACACGCTTGCTTTGCCTGCGAGAGAGCAGCGACCCTTCTTTTGGTGTAATGCTAATCGCATATGTGACACTTTGACGCAATTAGAAGAAAGCAAGGTACTGGTTCAAAAATGGCTCTGAGCACTATGGGACTCAACTGCTGTGGTCATTAGTCCCCTAGAACTTAGAACTACTTAAACCTAACTAGCCTAAGGACATCACACACATCCATGCCCGAGGCAGGATTCGAACCTGCGACCGTAGCAGTCGCACGGTTCCCGACTGCGCGCCTAGAACCGCGAGACCACCGCGGCCGGCCAAGGTACTGGTCCGGAAAAAGACAAGGAAGTGAAAGATCGGTGTCCAGTTGCCTCCAAATTAATTTATGAATATTATCGTAAATTTGTATTCGACATTAGTGCGGATTCAGGGCTGCTAGCTCCAAGTGGCTGCTATGTATGGAATACGACCTGCTGCTACCGGGGCTGCAGTCAAGCTTGTCGTCGGAGTGACCTTGTGATGGCGCAGTGCACTACGGCACAATGTCTTGGAGCTAGTCGCATGGAACATTCCATTCCTGAAATCGTTGCAGATGTCACAGTTCCGAGATCCACAGTGGTAAGAGCAGGGCCGGCGCAAGCCCAAGTGCCACCCAGTGCGAGCTACTAAACTGCCCCCTCCCCCTCCCTTCCGCTCCAGTTTTTTTGTTTGATTTTTTTAACAAAACTTTTGTGGGATTCTGTAGGAAATGTCAGCAATCAATGGAAATTTTTGTTTCTGCTTTTCAGATCTACCTAGGTTTCGGACACTGAGTGGCCAGTCTCAAAGCTTTTAATATGTGCTTACGCCTAAACCGTCATGTTGACAGTTACGTTCAGCACGATGGTATACATGTAAACATAACTCAAAGTAATGAGAATAGCCACACTGTGCACTAAATCTGCGTAGATCTGGAAAATAAAAACAAAAATTGAGTCAAACCTAACTGAAGAAATCTAGCTAATTTTAATAAGCCTTGTGAATTTACAAAAATGTTCAAATGTATGTAAAATCTTATGGAACTTTACTGGCAAGGTCATCAGTCCCTAAGCTTACCCACTACTTAACCTAAATTATCCTAAAGACAAACACACACACCCATGCCCCAGGGAGGACTCGAACCTCCGCCGGGACCAGGCGCACAGTCCATGATACACTTTCCTGTTTCTCAGGTGGAAGGAGACAAACGACTTGCAATCCGCTAGAAACTTTTGGTAATTTTTGCACTTGACCGTGATATAATGTATGTAATTACGGAAAAAGGTATCAACTCCAAATGAGATAAACCTTACTTATATAAGGAAGTGTACAACTAATATCTATGACATGCGAATATGTTGATCTAATAGCGATCGGGTTTAGATCGGCGTAATTATAAAGATTAATTTACTAATTAAAAACTGCAATTTAATGAAGATTTAATTATATAATGATAATAGTCTTTATACCTATCGTAAAAATTTGAAGTAACTATACGATGTGGAACTTAGCAGCGACTGTTTGGGCAACGCCATATACGAAATTGAACGAGCGTAACAATCTTACGTATGTGGGTGAAAATAGTTAATACTTATACTGGAGTTCAGGTGATTATGCAAGCTAACACAAAATTTAATTTGTCTGTTAGCATCACATTCAACACCATGGATTCATTTAAAATCAAAACTGATTGTCTTAATCTCTAACGTGACGTGGTAATGATTTGGTAGTGTGTCCTCATAGTAATTAACGCTCTCACTCTCACTGAGTTTAAAACTAAGCACTCTTTCCCAACAGCAAAATTTCATTAGCTAAAACACAAATATAAGAGCCAAGATCGATACATGAGTTAAAGTTCGTAAAGAAACCAAATCTGTACAGAGTATATGAGTTAAACTATAAAATTACTATTTCGGGTGTAAAGATTATATCAATTAATGAACTTTATTTTCAAAAAAATTGTTCAAATGGCTCTGAGCACTATGGGACTTAACATCTGAGGTCATCAGTCCCCTAGAAGTTAGAACTAGTTAAACCTAACTAACCTAAGGACATCACACACATCCATACCCGAGGCAGGAGTCGAAACTGCGACCGTAGTGGTGGCGCGGTTCCAGATAGTAGCGCCTAGAACCACTCGGCCACTACGGCCGGCCTTTATTTTCAGGAAAATATTTAATATTGTTGTGATACATTTCTAAGTAACAATTCTAATAAACCTCCGGCATGACATTTTGAGTGCAAGAGAAAAAAATTATTTTTCTTTCAGGCGCATTTGACGCTTTTTTATTTAACTTGGTGACCGCGCCTAGTCGCCACCACCGATTTCGTCCAAATTGACGGTATATTCAGGGCATGCCAGGAAATTAACAAACGTATTTGTGTTAACGTAGATTCCATGCAACCGCTGGCGCTGCGAAAAACTTACAGAACGACAATGCGAGGATCGTTGGTTAGAGTCCCTATGCAGAAGCTGTTTTCAATTTCTTACGTCAGTTATGCTTAAGATAAGTTGAAGTAATGCTCAAAATTAAAACAAAGCAAAATTTAGCCCTGCACATGAATTTCCAAAACTAAATTGAAAAGTTTACATGATACGCCCGCTAAACCCGCAGAGCAGAACAAATGATTAGGATTGTGAAAAGGGTCAAAAAACGTTGGGGTCAGTTTCATCTTAAAACTGTAATTTATTGTAATTTGATAAAACGTTTACAACCAAAGCGGCAGATAGCAGAACTTTTACAACTAAGAGTTTCGAACTCCAAATCCTTCACCGCTGAAGGCCTTCAAACAAGAAATCTTAAAAATCAACAAGGTACATTTCAAGTGACTGAAAACAAGCAGTTACAATTACAAATAAAATAATATGTATATATCACAGCTAGGCGGAAGGCCTCAAGGCAAGGGTGGTAGACAAACATAAACAAGATGCAATACAAACAGCTGAAGGCCCACAGTAAAATTTTCAAGATTGTAAAATAAATTACTATAACGTTTCAAAGCCCGAGGGCCGCAATGTTTAATCTTCAAAGGTAATTTTAAGAATAAGGGTCCAAAGCTGAAGGCCCACAAATAATTTTCGAAAATTTAAAAAAAAATATCACCACAAACCTTTTTAGTAGATGAAACCGGACTAAAAGATAAGACAAGACAACAACAATAGCCTTCCAGCAAATCTCCACTTGCCGGAATTCAAACTTTTTTACATAAAAAACAATAAAAGTAAGAATTTTCTTTTATCATAGGCTGTGATAGATTACAAACAGACAAACACCGGAGAGAAAGATAGTAGAGACAACAGCACTCCGATGCCTCCAGGAGGTCGGTATACCCTCGTTCACTTAGGTGTGACAGGTGGTGAACCGAACTACTCTTGATCCGTCGGAATCCAACCAAAGGACAGCCACGGACCGACCGACAAACGACTTACATGGCTTTAATCGGTACATGAGAATTCAAACACATAAGCATTACAGGCGTGATTATCCGCTGTCAAATATGTATATGTATTAAGCAGTCAAAACTACACACCGTGTTGGACAGCGATAACAGGTGAGGAAAGGACACTGCCTGAAATTACGTTAGTGGTCAGGGCAGGTAACCGGAACACCATCGGCCACAAGGCAGAAAAACTGCACCGCAGGGGTATAACTTCTCTGATCCGCAGCAATCGACCGACTGCCCGCAGAATGCTCTCATATAAAATAGTAGTCAGCGGAAATACAAATTTTGTTTTGCTTTTCCTTATCATGGCTTTTACGAAGATATTAATAAGTGCAATATATTGAACATCATTTGGGATTATTTGCTATGAATGTAAAGTAAAAATTGAAAGTAAAAAAGAAAGAAGAAATGTTTCCTCATACGAACTTGATTGCACTATCCTCGGATTACCATTACATATTTTGCACAGGGCCAACCGCTGTCTGGAAACTACGCTGGCATACATGGATTATGCCTCACCCAAAACGCGCCATACATACTAATTTTTCTAAAGCCTTGGACATCTGGAGCTCCCACTTTTGTCATTTTCATACCTAACAAGCTCTGCAAATGCCTTAAATTGGACATAATCGATGGCGAGTAGGAGCGATCCCCTTGTATGTCTTTATCTTTTTAAGAAAGTGAGACTCGGCTGTCAGGATTATAGAAAATTTATCCTGGTTATGTTAATAATGACTCAGATCAATAATTAGGAAGTGAATACCTTTTAATCTGATAATATATTAACCACATTTGTGCACACAACTCACCTAATTCCCGTGAAACCCGAACAGGGGGGGATGGGCTATGACACCACGTTCAGTCACACCCCACATGTGAGTTGGGTGAGTTGGGCAGCCAGAACATCGATTGGATCTCGCCACTGTGTTCTTGTGAAATGGCACATTATCTGGTTGAAAAATGCCACTGCCGTCAGGAAACATGATGGTCATAAAGGGGTATGCAACCAGCGTATCAAACCCCTTGGCCGTCACGGTACACTACACGATCTCCACTGGACCCATGGATGCTCACGTGAATGTCTTCCGCCTGCTTGTCTCCGTTTCGCAGCGCAGGTCTCAAAGAGATGTTTTCCCTGGAAGGCGACGGATAGGCGCCCTTCCATCGACATGATAAAGAAGCTGTCGTGATTAATCAGACCATGGATCGCTGTGCCACTGCACCAACGTCCAGTACCGATGGACACATGTTCATTTCTGTCGTAGCTGCCGATATCGTGGTGTTAACATTGGCCCATGCATGGGTCTTCGGCAGCAGACGCCCATCGTTCGGACTGTTTGGTGCACTGTGCGCTCAGACACATTTGTATCCCAGCCAGCACTAACGCTAGACCTTCATTCCGTTACAGTTCGCCACCTGTCCCGTTCCAACAGTGTGCCCTGTCTACGACGTCCGACATCTATAATGAGGGTGGGCGCCGGCTGCGGTGGTCTCGCGGTTCTAGGCGCGCAGTCCGGAACCGTGCGACTGCTACGGTCGCAGGTTCGAATCCTGCCTCGGGCATGGATGTGTGTGATGTCCTTAGGTTAGTTAGGTTTAAGTAGTTCTAAGTTCTAGGGGACTAATGACCACAGCAGTTGAGTCCCATAGTGCTCAGAGCCATTTTGAGGGTGGGCGCCCGACCCCACGACGTCCTGATGTGATATAAAATGGTTCAAATGGCTCTGAGCACTATGGGACGAAACATCTATGGTTATCAGTCCCCTAGAACTTAGAACTACTTAAACCCAACTAACCTAAGGACATCACACAACACCCAGCCATCACGAGGCAGAGAAAATCCCTGACCCCGCCGGGAATCGAACCCGGGAACCCGGGCGTGGGAAGCGAGATGTGATTTCACCTTGGTTTCGCCACGTGTTGAGGACACCACAGCACGCCTCGAACATCCAACATTCCGAAATGCACGTGCCGAGTCTCTGGGCCATCATAATCTGCCCGTGGTCAAACTCAAACAGATCGAGACGCTTTCCTACTCTACACAACGAACAGCATCCTCACTGTTACTACATGCACTTTGTGTGTGTGTGTATGTGTGTGTGTGTGTGTGTGTGTGTGAGACCAGCAGTCATTCCACGCCAGGTGACGACACTGTTGCCTGGTCGGTGGTCATAATGCTCCGGCTGACCATTGTATACAAATACGTGCGCGCGCTTTTCTCGCATTACACAGCATCAATCATCTATCACAACTAACCTCCGAATCTATACTGTGCACTCTCGTGCTTCACAAATTCTCCTATCAGTAATACTACATCTTTATATAAAGCAAGATCCATGTAATTGCTAGCGTGTCTCATTTACTTAATTTTTCAGTCATTTGCATTAACGTCATTTAACAGTATTACAACTGATCCTCACTGACAAGAAGAACATCGAAAAAACATAAATGCTGTGTTTGCAGTGTGACATACAACGTTGTAATTTTACAGACTGTCTCCGTGGGAACTAATTTCTCTTGTCTTCGAGGAAAATGAACGACATTTGCGTTTTCGTCAGAAGAATCGTTCTGCAGTCAGTTGCGAATACTAGTCATGCAAACTGGCAAATAATGTGTTTCCGTACGAAACGTCATCTTCGAATAGGGATTGATGTTTGAGTCCACAAAGAACTTCCAACACTAGGCTGCTGATAGAATCCACCGGTAAACAAATGTAAAAGCACGCTTCTGAATTTATTCGATGTCTTCGTTTAATCCGACCTTGTGGGGATCCCAAATACTCGAGCAGTACTCAAGAATGGGCAGTAGGTGTGTTCGGCACGTGGTCGGCATTCTACATGAGCTCAACTTCCCTAGAAGTATCCCAATAAACGTAATTTATTATTTACCCTACATGAGTGGATCTAGCAGCATACAACTAATATAGTACTCGACTACTGAAAGATTTTCTCTTCTACTCATATAACATAACAAGTTAACATTAATCACACCAAATGCAAATACTAACTAATTAATCCTGTATCCTATAATCAAGATGACACTTTCCCGTACATGGCAGAATGTTCAGCAAAGTGTCACAGACTACTGGTCACACTATCCCTCAGATTATTTTATAGACAACAAGAGCGGTACTCTTACATTTCCATGGGGCGCTCATGACGATGTCGTTGTCTCTGATGAGCACTTCCTGTCGAGGACAACCCAGTGGATACTATTATTTACAAATTTGAGCTACCCACATATTTGGGAACCTATTTTGTATGCTCTGACCTTTGTTAAAGACCAGTCCAGAAATCTAGGAAAATGGAACCTCTCTGCTGCCCTCCACCTGTGGCTTACAGGGTATCTTGCAGGAAAAGGGGAGTTTGAGCTTTCTAAATCCGTGCTGATTTGTGGATCGAAGTTTTACTACCTCAAGGAAATTTAAGTATTCGGAATTATATGTTCAAGAAATTAGCAAGAAACCGACGTTAAGGATAATGTTCATTAGTTTAGCAGGTCCTTTCGTTCATACATCTTAGAGTCACCAGCTCTCTACACAAGGTGCTTCAGACTTTGCAGTGTGCAAGAGAATCACAATAAAGGCAATCTAAGTGAAGAGTGCCTGGTGGTGGCAACAACCCTTAACACCCTCTGAAGAGTGTAGTTGCAGTGCGGTGGTGGGTGGTGTTGACACGCTGATAGAACCAATGGAAACACTGTTGGCAGTAAGGAATGCCTTTACTCAGTTCCAATACATGAAGTGTCGTGGTTCAGCGACGCGAATACGCCACATGTTGTTATTCGTAACAGGTACTGACTTTCCGGCGGCGGCTCCTACCCTGGTTGCTGGGCATGTGCCCTGAAATGCTGATGGAAGGCCTGAGGCAGCCCGGCGACCTCATGGAGGCCACGTCCATGACGCCAGCTATGCTATGCTTCCCTTGGTGCTGAGAGTCCTGGAGCGCCTGCGCTCAGCACTTGCCTTATGAGGCGGCACCTGGTGATGTATCTGCACGGGATTTGACCCCAAACCACCGCCATTTGCGACTAAAGAGATGTCAAGTGAGAGCTTGTTGTAGAGCTGGGTGAAGGTCTGTGGTGTTTTCTAATGAAAGTTTGTTCTGCCTCGGTACCAGTGATGGCTGTGTGTTGGTTATGAGGAGGCCAGATGAGGACCGGCAGCTAACTTGTCTGTGTGCTAGAGACACTAGACCTACACCTGGACTTATGATTTGAAGTGCGACTTCGTATGACAGAAGGAGCGCTCTTGCTGTTATCCAACGCACCCTGACCTCAAATTAATGCGCCTGGTAATTTGACTTATTGTGCTGTCATTCATGAATAGCGTTACCAGGGTGTTCTCCAATAGGATATTTTTTTGGTGTTGTGATTTTTTCCAATCACTGCAGACATAGATTTAAAAAAAATGTCCGTTCTCCTACTGAAGTACAGTGGAGTTTGGTGAACGAAGAGCTACTTCTCTTCCACAAGGGATAATAATCTATTTCTCATGTCTTTGTTAAAAAGGCCAACGTCGGAGAAAAGTCTTTAGCTATATGCACTTCTGATAGGTGATGATCGATAAATTCTAGTAAATTTTGTGGAATTCTAGTTCTGTGTCGCACTAGCTATCCAACTAATACGAGTACGTATAGGGATTGCGACTGCGACCGATTCGAACGTTCTTCAGATAACGGTACATCTCGCGTTGGTTTCTTGAGCGTGTAATGGGTGAAACCGTATTCAGCCCGGTATCGCCTCAGCTTATTATCGATTTTTATGTTCTAGGAGAATGAAAGGTTTGTTAACTTGTTCTATAGCTGTCATTTTTGTGTTAAAATGTTGTAAATATATGGCACCTGATGCTCGAGAAAAGCTGTGTCCTGTCAAGTCAGCGAGTCTGCAACCCCAGCCTACATCTGAAAGGCGGCGTGCGACAAAGATAACAACTACGATGCAGCTGGACACTAGGGAAATTTAGCCGGTGACTGCTAAGAAGAAACACATTGTTCAAGAGAGAATCTGCGTGATATGTTTACTCGTGAACAATGGAGTTTGGTTTGCCCTTTTAGAATTTCGGTAGTAGTATCCGACGATAGTTCGAGTATGACACTCGAGAGGAATTATCACAAGAGTATAATGTGATCGGCTCACATGCACAATAAATGAACCAGACCGCAATGGATATAGAACCGGAGCTTGTTCAAAACAGTTATAAGTCGTTCAGAAATATTTTGAGAGTATCGGCTTGTTTGGAAATTATTATTTCGCCGATTTTATAAGTGTGTATTCTCGCTAAGTATAGGAAAAGCTCCGATTTATTGAAGTATGAGATTAATTTCTCCTATGTGTGATTAATGATGCGTTGTGTTGCTTGACAGCCACGCGATGGTAGGCGAGTAATGTTTGAATATTTTTGTAAGATTTTCTGTTGGATGACGTACGTGAAGAGATGTGTTCAATCGAAATCGTTTAGTTATTTTGTGGTTGAGGATTAAAACTCGCATTAAGCGATAATAGCGATGCATTGCATTATTGTGATTGTATAGGTGTAGGCAAGCACTGAGGAATAGTGACTTTGCGATATCTGGTTAGGATTTATTGTGTGACATCGGCATGAGCGTCGTAATATAGTAAATCCCGGAAATCTCATTGGATGGACTGAATTTGTAGTGTGTAGTCCATATTAAAGAGAACGGGCGTCCTACGTAATAATTACTTATTCAGAAATTGATTGTTATCCCCTTGTCCCTAAACTGCAACTGGAGAACCATTGTTAGAGAACACGCCAATTGCCTCTAAAAGAGATCATTGAGAACTGAGGTTTGAGTTTTAAATATTGGTGGATCGCGGAAATCAACGTCTGAAATGGATGAGCTTTGTTTGTTTAAAGTTCTATAGTTTTAAAGTGGCGGTGACATTTAGATCTTTTTTTTTCTTTTTATATTTCCGCTTAGTGAGGTTTGGAATAGAGAACCAGCACTTGAACTGTAAACAAATTAATTAAACCGAACAAGTTAGAACTCGACTTTCTCTTTATCCCTAAACTATTACAAGAAATTTCAGAGTAGACTAGTATCTTGCATATATCTTTTCGTAACAAAAACTCAATCCAAAGACCAATAAATTGGAAAAATGCTATATTGGTAAAGGCAAAGTTCAAAGAAATTAAAGAGATGGAATAATATTTTTCAGTCAATAACTTACAACGAAAAGAAAGATAAATAATCTATATTTAGACAGTAAAATCATGTTTACGTTTTATTGAAAAGAGATTAATTACAAATGGAAAGTTATTCTATTTAATTCTGAAAGCTTGAGATTGACGAAATAATTTATTACGTTAAAATTTCAATAGAGCCAAGGATATTGTTGTAGTAAGGCGCTGCTTATAGAGGTTATCGTTCTTTGCCTTGTGAGCGTATTCTCCAATATACGTAAAAATTTGTAACGTTCACACTGATTGCTCGTACATACGATTATTCATTTAAGCTTCAAAAGAGAAGCAACTACATCTACGTGATGTATTCACCAGTTATGTACTAAAGCTGTCGTTTCTGGTACATACGTTGTTGAGAAAGTATCTAGTTGTGTTGTCAAGGTACACAGAGTAAGCTTCGCTATATGTTGGTGTTGTTGGTAAAGTAAAATTATCATTCCTTCTCCCCATACACTCTTGCATTTACTATTTTCCTGGTGACTGATAGTAGCTTTTATTTCGAACTTAATGAACCCTGATAGATGCGTTGTAATTAATATTAATATAGCTATCACAGACCCTTTTATACCACGAAAAGTGTTACTGTGTCCATCCTTTTATGTATAGTGATGTCTTAGCAAGCTGTAGTATGATTTATAGCGTGAGAATCTGAATATCAAATCTTACCTGACGTCTTTGTGTTAGTACAGACAATTAATTCGTCACACGGATTACGTAGTTGAGTGTAAGCAACGTCTTGTCAGTACAACTTGCGTATTACGAGAGTGAACTACATTGTCAGACGTTGCTTTTCACCTATGAATTGCTGTTCTGTTAGAAACTTTTCAGATAGTATACATCCTACGAGTGAATGGTATCTAAAGGGTGGCACAGTACAGCTGTCACACTGACCATTGTTATTTTCCTTTCACAGTTTGTTAAACGTGTAATCCACTTCGTCGCCTCTACTTCTCTTAGCAGGTGTTGGAGATGAACGGCTACGGTTGGAAGATTCCTTGAAAAATTCCAGTAGGAACATCTGTTGACCTCTGACTGTTACAACAAGCCTCAAACAGTCGACTCAAAGCTTGGTTCTAGAAAGGTTGCAATCAAATAATATGGCTCTTGACTGAAGCAACTGAAACGATATTATAATTCATCTTTCAACGAAGCTCGCTTGTGTACTAAGTCAGGGTTTTTTTGTGCTGTCTCTTGTCTAAATACTTATCTGATGCCTCAACGTATGGTATTTCTTCGGATACTCAGAGCAGAATTTATTTTTGTTATTTCTTTCGAGGTTTCCAAAAGCATATCGTACTGTTCCATCACACACTACTTACGAGACATTAAATAATCAGACACATGTAACGATGCAGTCCGTTTTCGTTGCAGCAGATTCTCTACCGGAATTTACCTTGTGCTGATGTCTTCTACCAACTGATCCACAGGTAAATATAGCTCCTTCCCAATCCCCAACAGTTTATCTAAGCTCGAATGATTGAAATACGTTATGAGACTCTACCAGTAGCGATCATCCCTGATAGTTGAATGACTCAGTTTCAGCTCATTATATTGAAAGCATGAAAAATATTGCAACATCACACTCAGCGACTCGAATGCCTATCGCCATTGTCATAAATGAGTAAATGTATTTTGCTTTGGTCAATATTTTAGCGATCTGCAGTAGTACTAAGCTACTTTTCTATATGTCTTTCGGTATTAGAATGTAGAAAAGGCTTCATAGCAAGAACTCCGTGTTCAAAGTGGAATTCTGGAGACAAAAAAATGAACTGAAATTTAACGAGTTGGTACTGGTATGACAACAAGTCCATACATCAGAAATTACAGAAATCATGAAAGGAAATGTTTCTTTTGATATTTGCGTACATTCTCTTGTAGATGTCCGGAACAATTTTTTTTGGCGAAATGTACTCAAGGCATGATATTTTATAGTGTAGTCAAGCTTGTTCAAGATGTCCTGCAAATCTGACTCTTTGTCTAGTGCAATTGTTTATGCTATTAAACAATATGTTTCGGCTGTTCCGTCGTTTACATACCAGAGCAATTTCCTTTCAATCATTTACGATATACCCTATCTTAAGACAAACGAAGACGTCGCCCGCAACTGGGCACTGCAATTCATTATAACTTCAGCTGTGATAAATGAAAATTTGCGCCAGCTCTGGACTCAAAACTGGATTTTGTGTTAAATTTCCTCCTCCTTTTAATTTTGTAACCTATGCTCTACTTCCTTCTATCATTTTAGGCTCATATACGTTATTACGGAATCTCGTGATTTGACATTAGGCATTAGTTTACAAGTTATTTAGGCCTGATTTGAGAATTCTATCAGATTTGTTATAGTCTCTTATCTACTCTGATGACTGTTCCAGCGCAACGGATAACGCTAGCCTACTATGATCAAGTTCCAGTACAGTCGATCCAGAGGGAGGTTCACATACGATTCGTCAATGATATGCTTTATTCAGTAACTCAGATACTATGCAAAATTAAAATTTCAACAATGTTAGCTCTTTCTATACTGTTACCAAATCTCAGAATGATTTTAAGGTGGCATATAGGGAAATGTTATCTAATCAACACGAGATCTGACTCAGTAACAAAATTAGGTTTTTGTTATATCAAAGTAAAATGTCACGTGATCATTCGAATACAACTCTAAACATCATACTAGCTCTTCTGTAAACTTTCGCACACAACGGCAACACACTTGGCACTCAAAATTCTACTACGCCACCTTTCAGAAGCCGCACACAATTCTATCATATTTTGATGCAAAATTATACCGGAGCATTACGATGTTAATAATCAGAATACATATCCCTTAGCACTGAGTGAGAACCCATTCTTTAAAATGATTTGGAGCGACGCAATGGCTCCACCAGTCACCCAAGGATGCACACGAAAATACGAAATTTAGCAGAACACTTAAACTGCCATCACGCACACAGACTAGAAGCATTTTTATTTAATGGTTCATATTGGCGTAATTAAGCAC
Source organism: Schistocerca gregaria (assembly GCF_023897955.1). NCBI lineage: Eukaryota > Metazoa > Arthropoda > Insecta > Orthoptera > Acrididae > Schistocerca > Schistocerca gregaria. The sequence goes on from NC_064921.1 coordinate 137,753,337, forward strand.
TGAAGGTGCCTTCAGCTACGCATCTGCTCGACTCAGTACCCATAGTGGTTTGGCACCCACAGTGAAAAATTCCTCTAAGTTCAAGAGATATTCTCAAAACACGAGTCAAACTGAAGTATTAGATGTAAATGATTAATTTAACAAATGCAAATAACTGGAATACCAAAAGTTACAGTCCTATGCTAAACGGAAATGCCTTCTGTTTTAAGTGAGACCTTGCGACCCCAGTTATTTCAATATCGCAAAGTAACTGAAATTGTGGAATCTCTCGATGTATGCTATCCAAGCTCTACTTGAAAGCGAACATTCCGCGTAACATCCAACACAATGTAAGTCACTTTTAACCAGATTATCTCACCATTTCTGCCAATGATTCTGGCACATGTCCTCACTGTGGGTCTGCCCGCTGCTGAGTGCCAAATGTGACGGAAAGCTACCCCAACGACCACCTGTTCAAATGAAACGGGGAAGATGCCGCTCATTGGCTGATTCCTGCCTCGTTCTCCAGAAACAAGTGAAACTCGACCAAGCCACTAACATCTCTACTCTTGCACCACCTGACGTCAAAGATTTTCTAATTCAATACCACCACCACCACTTACTTACCTTTGGTTAATGATCCATTCTTTTACTCCCAAAATAATTACTTTTATTCACTCACATCCTAAGAAGGAAAAAAGGAAGTGTGGCAGAAAATAAAAATGAAATTTCAGTGACAACTTTCCATCTTCAGCTGGCTGGAATAGTGACTGCACATTATGCATAATGATTTGTAAAAGAAATTAGCCTCAAAGGCTCAAATGGAGCGTACTACAGTACAGTCTCGCTTTTTATTTTTATCGCGCAGCGGAATGAAACATTTTATGTCTTAACTTTTAAATTGCTCTTTTATACATTTTGATACAAGGTTGGACGGCGAAAATAGACTTGACTGGTACAGTTGGTCTTATCTTGCACAGAAAGTGTGTCTCGTTTTAAGATTTTTACTATGTTAATTTTTTTGGAATGCGTCTCCGTTGATGGTGTATCTTTGCTTAATTATGTTTGATTATACCATCGTGATCAGTTCTCTTTCTTGTCAGTTTGAGCCTAGCTGTATTATGGTTGTTCTAGGTCCACCAGGACTCGTTACTGGTAATTTATTATCGAAAACATAAAAGATATTGCTTTTAGATGCAAGAAACATTGTTTGTTTTTTTTCTTACTTTTATTTGTGGTGTTTAAGTTATTTGTTAGCACCATAAGAGATTCTTTTAAATACATTTCTGGTGGCAGGCGATGTAGTGTGTAATTTACAGAAATTGGGAGAGCTTATTGAACTGGTTAAATGTGTGTTTTAAATGTGTCTTATTTATATGTTTTAGAATTACCGACAACCGAACTATTTAGCATTAGACTGTAGAACGGTGCATCCAGTACTGTGAAATACAGTGTTTGAGTCCATCCCACCTTCGGGTGACTGTAAAAAGAAACTTACTGAGCATCTGCTAGTATTTATAATTGTGTGTAATTCTGTATATTAATGTTGATGAGCTCAGTACTGGTTTATATTAATGGAACTGTTGTGAACGAATTATGATTATTTGACAGCCTTGCCGTACCCTTCCCCAAGCGCCTTGCACACTCATTATTTTACTGCTTCAGTGGTTTCCAGACTTTTCCCCTGTTGGAACACTACGGGAATCCTGCGGGAATCCTGGTTCTTTGCTGGAACATATTGTATATTTTTAAGGTCGACAAAGGCTTAAAAGTGAAAAGATCTTGTTTCATTCAGTGATTACTTCAATTTTAAATCACAACTAATAACACTGAAACGATAACAAAGACTTGACAAAAATTAACATGTTCCTAATAGTTTTTCGTAGTGCAGTTATTCACTCCACGTGGAACACTAGTGTTCCGCGGAACACAGTCTGGGAAACACTTCATGTATTCAGAACTACTTCAAAGACTGTCTGGCCGTACCAGCTGCAGTGAATCTATATACACTGCCGGAGAAAAGAATGGTGCCGCTGGGAAGAAGACATTGATCTGATGACGACATATTCCACCTGGTGGGATAGTGGATGTACTGATAATGGTTCCAGCGTCGTCCGCCAACAGATAGCATAGTGACTTAGCTATCAGGGCGCCATCTGTATCTACCCTTTACCATGAAGTGCCCACAGCCACAAAACTAAGTGTGACGCAAACGTGTGAAGCAAGCAAGCAACAATAACATGGAGACTCACTCTTGCTTCCTACAGGAAACGAGTGAGTTTGAAAGGGGTCAAAAACGTGTCCTTCAGAATTGCAGGACGATTCTTTAGGGGAATTGTCACACGACTTGGACGCGCTGCGTCGGTTGTGTAACTATGCTGGTATCAGTGGTCACGTGAACATTCTCACACCCGTAGACGAGTTTCCAGACGTCCAAGGAGCAAAGACTCCAGTCAGGATTGTCATGTGGTAAGGGCGACAGTTGCAGATCGTACAGCTACCACGGCACATGTAAGAGGACATGTCAGGCCAGACGTGTCAATACAAACTGTTGTGAATCGGTTATTAGCTGTGGGACTACAGGCAAGCGCGCTTATAGCTGCCGGAGTGGCCGTTCGGTTCTAGGCGCTGCAGCCTGGAGCTGAGCGACCGCTGCGGTCGCAGGTTCGAATCCTGTCTCGGGCATGGATGTGTGTGATGTCCTTAGGTTAGTTAGGTTTAATTAGTTCTAAGTTCTAGGGGACTGATGACCTTAGAAGTTAAGTCGAGTAGTGCTCAGAACCATTTGAACCATAGCCCGTTTTCCACTCATCGACGAGCATGGCTCTCGAGCTGTCCCGTAAAAGGATCACTTAGAAGATGCAATGGCACTTTATCGTCTTCAGCGATGAAAGTAGGTTCTGCCTGCACGCATGCGATTGTCATTTATGCGCACGACGTAGACCCGGTGAGTTCTGCCTCATGTAGTACATTCGCCCAAGACACATTGGTCCCACCCCATGCCTTAGACTGAGAGTACGGTAAGTTACAGCTCCTGCCCAACTTTGGTGTTTCCGGAAGGACGCTAATCAGTACTCGATACGTGCATAATGTTGTTAGACCCGCTTCATTGCCGTTCCTGCAACAGAAAGGTGATGTGTTGTTCCAACAGGATAATGCTTGCCCACACATTGCCTGTGAAACTCAACGAACTCTGCAAGACGTGCAGCTTCCCTGACAGCACTATCCCGGACTTTTCTCCAGCCGAGCATGTTTGTGATGTGCTGGATCGAGTTATGACTCATACGACTTGTCAACCGACAACTCTTACAGAACTGCGTGAACAAGTGGAGAAAGCGTGGAATAACGTCTCCCAGCACACTATTAGCCATCCATACGGCTGATTACCTGTCAGAATAAGAGGCTATTATCCACTGCACCGCCATCGCGTCGCGGCTAACAGAGCAACACGAAATAGCCGACTTCAACACCTTTCTAACACAAATTTCAATTCACAACACAGCCCACCTTGATTTTCCCCTTTTTAAATCGTAAGTATAGAAGAGGCTGTCTGATAATAGAATAGGCTTCCAGTTTCGAACGTAATGGAGAAATCCTGCCTGTACGTCAGGTGTAGGTAATCTATTGATTTGATGAAATTAAATTTTCCTGGAGAGAAATTAGGTCCTAATTTTATCTTCGATAAGATAAAGTTGAGACTCAATACGTGTCCAGGAAAACATCAGATCCGTAGATCTTCTACGCTTCAGATATCTTACCGAAGGTAGAGATGAGACTCAGTGTGTGTCCAGGAAGATGAAATTACATCAGTATGTCACCTATGCTTGAGGAATGGGCAGGATATCCCCACTGATGGGAGATTCAGTTTTGGCGCGTTATGGGGCATCTTAGGGACAAGGCTGCCAAACAGGGGAAGGGTGGAGTCTTACCAGACGTGGAAGGAGTCCTTCCGGGTGCCATGAAGAGCACAGGCTGCACTCAACTGCTGGTAGTGGCTCACGTCGATACCAGTGATGTGCGTCGCTTTGGATCGGAAGAGATTCTCTTTGGTTTCGAGCTGCTATCAGAAGTGGTAAAGGCTGCCACCCTTGCTTGCGAGATGAGAGTAGAGCTTACCATTTGCCGCATAGTCGATAGGACCAGAGCCAACTGGAGACTCTGAATCAGAGGCCCAGACAGTTATGCGATCGTGAAGGCTGCAGATTCCACGACTTGCTCCACAGGCCGATGGGGTTTCGGTTTCCGATAAATAGGTGAGGAGTCGATTACACGCTGGAGGAAGCTGCGCGGGTATCGGGGGTTTGCGGTGTCAACTGACCGGTCTTTTTAGTTAGAGGGTCTCGGGGAAACACAGAAAGGGCTTCAGCTTCAATGGGTGCAAGTCGAAGACAAACAAACCTATATCTAGGAACCATTGGTACAAAAGTTCAAATTTGAATTAGCTTTGTTGAAAAACTACCACTCCAAGTGCCAATAGAAAGCAATGATGCTCAAATTTCTACAGGCACTGAAAGCTGGCTACAGCCGGATATAGATACAACCGAAATTTTTGCGAAGGAACTGGCTGTGTTCATAAAGGAAATGCAAAATACATTTTGCTATGGCGTGTATGGTTCTTGTTATAAGTGGTTTATCTTGTAGCTAAATTGAGGTAGATAGTTCCTGTGAGTTAATATGGGTAGAGGTCATTCTTGGCAACTGGAATAAAATAATAATAGGATTCTTTATTCGACCTCCCAAATCCGATGACACAATTGCTGAAAGGTTCAAAGGAAACGTGAATCTAATTTCAAACATAGAGCGGCTCATACAATTATAGTTGGTGGTGACCTCAATTTACCATCGATATGTTGGCGAAAATACATGTTTAAATCCGGAGGTCCGCATGAAACATCATCCGAAATTGTGCTGTACGCATTCTGTGAAAATTATTTCGAGCAGCTAGTTCATGAGCCTACTGGAATAGTAAACGGTAGTGAAAACACACTTCTCCTCTTAGCAACAAATAATACTTGGCTTACAAGGAGCATCAAAACGGATACAGGGATTAGTGAACACATGGTTGTTGTAGCGAGACTGAATACCCAACTTTACATCCTCCAAAATAAACGAAAAATATATCTGTTCAAAAAGGCAGAAAGAAATTAACTGGGCACCTTCCTGAGAGACAATCTTCACTTATTCCAAACTAACATTGTAAGTGTGGACCAGATGTGACTTTTATACAAAGAAATAGTATCGGAATCAATTGAGAGATTTATACCAACAAATTATCAAACGACAGAGCTGATCGCACTTGGTACTCAAAACAGGTCGGAACGCTGTGCTAAATTTAAACTATGAAAAGCAAAATCCCCAATATTGACGATCTCGTACCGAAGCTCTAAATTTAGCGCGGACTTCAATGCGCGATACTTGTAATGCTTTCCACAATGAAAACCGGGAAGAAAATCCAAAGAGATTCCGGTCTTATGCAAAATATGTCACGGCAAAACGCAATCAACATTTTCATGCGCTGCAGTAATGGAAATACCATCGATGACAGTGCTACGAAAGCAGAGTTATTTAACACAACCTTCCGAAATGCCTTGACCAGAGAATACTCCAGAGTCCGAATCAAGAACAGATGCCAACATGAGTAAATTACAAGTAGATATTCTCGGAGCAGTAAAGTAACTAAAACCATTTAACAATAGAAAGTATTCCGGTCCAGATTGTATACCACTTATGTTCCTTTTAGAGTATGCTGATGCAATAGTTTTATATTTATCAATCAAATACAGTCACTCTCTCGACTTAAGATCCCTACCCAAAGACTGGAAAGTTGCATAGATCGTACCAATATTCAAGAAAGCAATTAGAGTAATCCACTAAATTACGGGCCCTTCTCATTATCGACATACAGTGGGATTTTAGATCATACAGGTATACTGTGTACGAGAACGGTCTATTGACACATCGTTCTTGTGAAATACAACCAACTCTTTACTCAGACGAAATGCTGAGAGCTATCTTGTAATGAAATTGCGTGCTTATGGAATATCGTCTGAAATGTGCTACTGTATCCGTGATTTCCTGTCAGAGATGTCACAGTTCATACTAACTGACTGAAGGTCATCGAATAAAACAGAAGAGATTTCTAGCGTTCCCCAAGGTAGTGTTATAGTTAGGAGACAATATGAACAGCCGTCTTAGGTTATCTGTAGGATATGGTGTCGCTTATCGTCCAGTCAAGTCATCAGAAGATCTAAATCAATTGCATTACGGTTTAAAGCGGATATCTGGAAGAAGCGAAAATTGGGATTTGGCCCTGAATAATGAAAATTGTGATGCCATACACGTGAGTGCTAAACTTCGGATACATCATAAATAAATCAAATCTAAAGGCCGTAAATTCAAATAAATATTTATTAATTACAATTACGAACAGCTTAAATTCGAAAGAAAACATAGAAGAGCTTGTTGGAAGGCGAACGAAAGACTTCATTTTATTGGCTGAACATTTAGAAGGTGGTACAGATCTACTAAGGGGAACTACACTACGCATGTCCGTCCTCTTTCGGAGTACTTTTGCTGTGGTGTGAGATCCGTACCAGATAGGGCTAACGGAGCACATCGAGAAAGTGCAGGGTGCATCCATCTGCAGGTGGTCGCTCACGTCGGCACCAATGGCGTGTGTCGCTAAGGATCGGAGGAAATCCTGTCTGACTTCGGCGGCTACCTGATTTGGTGAAGATTGCCAGTCTCGCTAGCGGGATGAAAGTAGAGCTCACCATCTGCAGCATCGCCGACAGGACTGACTGCGGACCTTTCGTACAGAGCCGAGTGGAGGGTCTGAATTAGAGGCTGAGACGGTTCTGCGACCGTGTGGCCTGCAGATTCCTCGACTTGCGCCATAGGGTGGTGGGGTTTCCGGTTCCGCTGGATAGGTCAGGAGTCCACTACACACAGCAGGTGGCTACACGGGTAGCAGGGGTTGTGTGGCGTTGACGGGGCGGTTTTTTAGGTTAGATGGCCTCGGGCAAGTACAGAAAGGGCAACAGCCTCAAAGGGTGCGGGGCGAATTCAGGACGTGCGGGGACTAAGCAGCAATCGGTATTGCAATTGTAAACTGTCGAAGCTGCGTTGGTAAAGTACCGGAACTTGCGCTGATGAAAAAAGCACCGAAGCTGAAATAGTTATAGGTATGGAAAGCTGGCTGAAGCCAGAGATAAATTCTGCCGAAATTTTTGCAAAGGCACAGATGGTGTTTAGAAAGGATAGATTTCATGCAAGCGGTGGTGGCGTGTTTGTCGCTGTTACTAGTAGTTTATCCTGTAGTGAAGTAGAAGTGGATAGTTCCTGTGAATTATTATGGGTGCAGGTTATACTCAACAACCGAGCTAGGTTAATCAATGGTTCCTTTTACCGACCTCCCGACTCAGCAGCATTACCGACAGAACAACTGAGAGAAAATCTCGAATACATTTCACATAAATCTTCCAGCATGTTATAGTCTTAGGTGCAGATTTCAATTTACCAGATATAGACTGGGACACTCAGACGTTAAGGACGGGTGGTAGGGACAGAGCATCGAGTGACATTATATTATCCGAAAATTACCTCGAGCAATGAAACAGAGAACCGACTAGTGGAGGTAACATCTTGGACCTACTGATAACAAACAGACCGAACTTTTAGACTCTGTAAGCGCAGAACAGGGAATTAGTGATCATAAGGCCGTTGCAGCATCCCTGAATATGGATGTAAATATGAATATAAGAAAAGGGAGGAAGGTCTATCTGTTTAGCAAGAGTAATAGGAGGCAGATTTCAGACTACCTAACAGATCAAAACGAACACTTCTGTTCCGACACTGACAATGTTGAGTGTTTATGGAAAAAGTTCAAGGCAATCGTAAAATGCGTTTTAGACAGGTACGTGCAGAGTAAAAGTGATAGGGACGGGAAAAACCCACCGTGGTTCAACAACAAAGTTAGGAAACCACTGAGAAAGCAAAGAGTGCTTCACTACAAGCTTAAATGCAGCCACAACCTCTCAGACAAACAGAAGCTAAGCGATGTCAAAGTTAGCGTAAGGAGGGATATGCGTGAAGCGTTCAGTGAATTCGAAAGTAAAATTCTATGTTCCGACTTGACAGAAAATCCTAGGAAGTTCTGGTCTTACGTTAAATCAGTAAGTGGATCGAAACAGCATATCCAGACACTCTGGGATGATGATAGCATTGAAACAGAGGATGAGCAGCGTAAAGCTGAAATGCTAAACACCTTTTTCCAAAGCTGTTTCACAGAGGAAGACCGCACTGCACTTCCTTCTCTAAATCCTCGCACAAACGAAAAAATGCCAGACATCGAATTAATTGCCCAAGGAATAGAAAAGCAACTGAAATCACTGAACAGAGGAAAGTCCACTGGACCTGACGGAATACCAATTCGATTCTACACAGAATACGCGAAATAACTTGCCACCCTTCTAACAGCAGTGTACCGCAAGTCTATATAGGAACGGAAGGTTCCAAATCATAGGAAAAGACACAGGTAGTCCCAGTCGTCGAGCAGATGCGCAGAATTATAGACCTACATCTCTGACAGAATTTTAGAACATGTTTTTTTCTCGCGTATCATGTCATTTCTGGAAACCCAGAATCTACTCTGTAGGAATCAACATGGTTTCCGAGACCCAGCTCGCTTTATTTGTTCATGATACCCCCAGAAAATATTAGATACAGGCTCACAGGTAGATGCCATTTTCCTTGACTTCCGGAAGGCATTCGATACAGTTCCGCACTGTCGCCTGATAAACAAAGTAAGAGCCTACGGAATATCAGACCAGCTGTATGGTTGGATTGAAGGGGTTTTAGCAAACAGAACGCAGTATGTTGTCCTCAATGGAGAGACGTCTACAGACGTTAAAGTAACCTCTGGTGTACCACAGTGGAGTGATATGGGACCATTGCTTTTCACAATATATGCAAATGACCTGTAGATGGTGTCGGAAGTTCCATGCGGCTTTTCACGCATGATGATGTAGTATACAGAGAAGTTTCAGCATTAGAAAATTGCAGCGAAATGCAGGAAGATCTGCAGCGGATAGGCACTTGGTGCAGGGATTAGTAACTGACCCTTAACATAGACAAATGTAATGTATTGCGAGTACACAGAAAGAAGAATCCTTTATTGTATTTTTATATGATAGCAGAACAATCACTGGTAGCAGTTACTTCTGTAAAATATCTGGGAGTATGCGTGAGGAACGATTTGAAGTCGAATGATCATATAAAATTAACTGTTGGTAAGGCGGGTACCAGGTTGAGATTCATTGGGAGAGTCCTTAGAAAATGTAGTCCATCAACAAAGGAGGTGGCTTACAAAACACTCGTTCGACCTATACTTGAGTATTGCTCCGTACCAGGTCGGATTGACGGAGGAGATAGAGAAGATCCAAAGAAGAGCAGCGCGTTTCGTCACAAGGTTATTTGATTATTTGGTAAGAGTGATAGCGTTACGGAGATGTTTAGTAAACTCAAGTGGCAGACTCTGCAAGGGAGGCGCTCTGCATTGCGGTGTAGTTTGCTGACCAAGTTTCGAGAGGGTGCGTTTCTGGATGAGGTATCGAATATATTGCTTCCCCCTACTTATAGCTCCCGGGGAGATCACGAATGTAAAATCAGAGAGATTAGAGCGCGCACGGAGGCTTTCCGGCAATCGTTCTTCCCGCTAGCCACACGCGACTGGAACAGGAACGGGAGGTTATGACAGTGGCACGTAAAGTGCCCTCTACCACACACCGTTGGGTGGCAAGCATAGTATAAATGTAGATGTAGCTGTAGATGGGCAGTACGTTGCGTATTTCCGAGAAATAGGGGAGAGAAAGTCACGGACATGATATGGGATTTGAGGTGGACATCATTGACTCAAAGACTTTTCTCGTTGCGGCGGGATCGCCTCGCGAAATTTCAATCACCAACTTTCTCCTCCGAATGGGAAAATATTTTGCTAACGCCAGCCTACACAGAGAGAAACGATCATCATAATAAAATAAGGGTTATCAGAGATCGTACGGAAATATACAGGTGTTCGATTTCTTCCTCACGCTTTTCGAGTGTGGAATAATGGAGAATTATTTTGAGCGTGGTTCGATGAATCCTCTGCCAGGCTTTTAAGCGTGATTTGCAGAGTATCCATGTAGATGATGATGTAAGCAGGAGGCCGGTTTCAAATCCCGACCTTGACACATACTTCAGTTCATTACTCCAGGTTCCATCCTTTTCGAAGTTTCCTGAAATCTTTATTTCGATAGACTCCTTAATTATCCGTCCACAAACTTAGTGTTCCCACCAAAATACTGCTCAGATCGTGCTTCGTTTCGTGATTATATTCGCGGCAGTATTCGGCGACAACTATTTGGCGTGTTTATTTTAGTCACATGTGTTGCTGATGTTCCTTGTATCTTTACTCTATTGATCTGATAATCTTTCTGGCGTAAGACGCGTCTGGCTTGCATAGAACGCGATAAAACCCACCTTTGGGAGCTGTTGATGGTCTTTAACATTACAAAGAATACCTCTTATCTTAATTGAAGGAATCTAAATACACTGGATGCCATGGTTCTAACGAATCTACCGATCTATCCGGATACTGATGCAGCATACGGCCCACAACCGAGTTCTGACTTCTCTTCCTCAGTTTCATTCTCAACCTCTTTCTTAAACGTTGTTGATTTTGACTGCATCACCCGCTCAATATGACGCTATGTGCAGCTATTCTTCCGAACATATCAAAGTTACACAAAGCCCACTATACTGCACGTTAACAGATATGCATATCTGAGGTGACATTCATAATGTAAGTTGCCCATTATCGTGACAACCCAAGTAACGGCATGTCACTGTGACACAGGTACATGAAACTATTTTCAACATCATCACCAAGACTCTGTAAACAACGGTCGAACACTGTAGCAATTGTTCAGTTACTCGACAATGGAAATCCGCTCCTTGGTCACGGGGCGTTAGGATAACCACCATCGTTGGAAAATCTCTTAACTCTCTGTTATTGAAAGGACACTGTAAGGTTCCAGTAACACTGCTTCAAACATTTATTCTTTATTACGACAGCTGTACCGCAAGATTTCCATTTTTTAGTATGTCTACATTATGTTGACGTATATATAACATCTTGATTTTAACTGCGTCACCCGTTCAGTATGATGCTCTTAGCGGCTATTTTTCGGAACGTAGCAAAAATACACAAGAGCAAGTTACTACATTGGACTGCCTCTGCACCACTTTACTGCACGTTAACAGATAAACGTATTTGAGGTGACGTTCAAAATGTAAGTTTCCCAGCATTATGACAAGCCAAGTAACTTTTATTGGGTACTGAACGACATGTCAGTGTGACTGTATCTGGTGACTGTTCTCGTTATATTTCACGTGAAATTTTAAAATATCGATTTCCCGTCGATTTTGTGCTGCGTTATACAGTGTGGCGTAATATTTTGATATGACGTAAATATTTCCTGTAATTTTTTGACAATTCACACGATGGACGATTTATAACGACATGAAATCGATATTTTAAAATTTCAGGTGAAATATAAGGCGAACAGACCGTATACAGTCACACCTACCTCTGCATCTACATACAAACTCCGCAATCCACTATACGGTGCGTGGCGGTGGGTACCTCATACCACAACTAGCATCTTCTCTCACTGTTTCACTCCCAAAAAGAGCGAGGGAAAAATGACTCCGTATATGCCTCTGTATGAGTCCTAATCTCTCTTATCTTATCTTTGTGGTCTCTCCGCGAAATGTAAGTTGGCAGCATTAAAATTGTACTGCAGTCAGCCTCAAATTTCCTCAGTAGCGATTCACGAAAAGAACGTCTCCTTTCCTCTAGAGACTCCCACCCGAGTTCCTGAAGCATTTCCGTAACACTCGCGTGATGATCAAACCTACTAGTAACAAATCTAGCAGCCCCTGATGTACATCAATACATCGTAGACATACTTGAAAATGGAAATCTTCCGAAACAGCTGTCGTAATAATCAATAAATGTCTTAAGTTCTGATACTGGAACCTTACTTGCAATTACCTTTCAAGAAACATGTTTCACTGCAGGTTCAGTCATCAAGAAACACCTATGTTCATTCAGCTTTCTGAGAAAGGTAAAAATCGCATGGTGCTATATCAGAATTATATGGATGATCGCTATCACTCAGGTCTGTATGATCACGGTCAAATAGTTGACACCGTTTCACTAACGCTGGACGCATCAATACATTTTACCCTTACACTGCATAAATTTCTCAGTGAATCTGTGTGCAGATAAGACCTTTGGCCCCCAAAAATTATACTGTCCCATAAACTTCCACATTGGAGTATGCTTCCAGTTGCCGCTCCATCTCAGTCCCAGTCTGTGATATCTGTTGTCCGCACTGAAGCAGAACTGTGTCTGAAGCAAACGGGGAACAGCTCTATGTTCTCCCTCCTGACAATGCTCCACTTGTTGCGCAATTAGCTTAAGATGATGTGTAACTTACTTTCTGAAGCCCGTACGTACTAACTGATAACTGTGTTGTCCAGTCACTTATCTACCACAATCTTTCACTACTTAGGAAAGCTAATAAAGCCTGTCTGTAATGTATTTTCACATTTTTAATACTGGGATGTATGGCGTTGGAAACATATGTGAATGCACATGCGGGTCCCGCGGAGTTTTACCTTTATTTTAAATCGTTAACTTTTGATATACACATTTCTCCGATGTAAATTTCTTTGTTTCAGATTTATTGACATAGTGACATGTTGCTAAGTTATACTGAAAGACAATGGTGGCGCTGAGTAATGTTTTATAAATTTGTTTTAAAGGACTCTATGAGTTTATTTTTGTCAGTTGCAGTTCTACATGTTATAGTAGGTATTATGTTGAATTTATTACGACATCTTTATTCTTAACATTGACAGGAAATACGAGCTATATTTTGACACATAATCATTGTTCATTTTTCACAAAATCTTGCATTTTTGCTAGTTTACAACATATGATAAACAAGAAGCATTAATAATTAAACTAGTATAATTACAAAAGGTGTTTTTAAGCTTCATACATAATGTTGTGCTTTAATCATGCTTCTGCATGGACACCTGTTTCTCTTTCCTGATGCAGCTTACTGCTGCACTATGGGACATCTTTTTGCACGCCAGAACTGTGCATGGCATGTACTGTTTTCTTTTGGAGATTAGGGATCTTAATTCAAAGCTCTTCTAAGAGATTTAATAGATGAAACGGTAAGACCAGAAACAGAGCTTCGAATTAAGATCCCTAATCTCCAAAAGAAAACAGTAGATGCCATGCACAGTTCTGGCGTGCAAAAAGATGTCCCATAGTGAACCAGTAAGCTGAATCAGGAAAGAGAAACAGGTGTCCATGCAGAAGCATGAGAAAGCACATTATGTATGAAGCTTAAAAACACCTTTTGTAATGAACATAGTTTAATTATTTATGCTTCTTGTTTATCATATGTTGTAAATTACCAAAAATGCAAGATTTTGTGAAAAATGAAAAATCCTTAACTTTTGATATACACATTTCTCCATTCTAAATTTCTTTGTTTCAGATTTATTGACATAGTGACATAGTGATGAACCTTCTGTCGGTTCTTCCACTATGGTATGTCGAATGATGGGCAGAAAATAAAGTATCACTGTGCACTACTGCGACGTCTGTCATATTCATCCGTAAGTCAAATGACCGTCTAGTTGTTTGTTTCTTGCAGGTGTGATATCATATCTTCTGGCCCATTTGATCTGCTCCAGACTTCGTGGTGTTATTTTTGGTTTCTTTTATTGTGTGAGTGTGATGGATGTGTTTGTCGTGATCCAATATGCTAATAAGAACTACCGTTTTTATTACTTTTGCTAACATGAATCAGCATTTTGTTTCAACTCTAAAGACAAATGACGAGGAATGTCTTCCCTTGAGGCAAACTGTTTCATATCATTGGGGATTTCCGAATTATTTTGTTTGACTGTCCCCACCACTGTAGTTTGCTTCTGAAGCATCTCTTCTGCTAACTGAATACTAGTGAAGAAGTTGTCAACAGCAGTATTTCTGGATGATTCTTCTACGCTGTTAGCAAGACGTTCCACCACAATCCAACCAATATTTTTCTGAAAATGGGCATGTGGATTTCTTTCTATGTACACAGTTCTGTCTGAAGCATATGCAGATGTAGCAACAAATCAGTAAAAGATCTTCTTACCGTACTTAGCGCGTATAGTGGGCATGTACTGGATAAAGTGGCATTTATCACAACCGAATGGGAACAACTGTTAAGCAACTGTGAATGAATCCGTAGGAATTATTCTGTTTCTACAACTGCCAAGGAACATAACCATACATGGCGAACAGCGCTCGCCTGTCGTCTAGAGGTTATTATTCTCCTTATATCCCCGAATCTTTTTACCGACGTTGTTACCTTATGTGCCTACACATAAGATGTTCTCAATACTAGAAAGCATTAAAAGATACCAACAAAATCCTCCGTTTCAACAAATTTATTTTTCCATGGTTTACCACGTGAAACAGCCACTCTTCTGCCTTAAACATTTGCGCAGTTGATGTCGCCATCTAGCATTTCCTTGAAGATGAGACATTTCCAGGCATCCTTAGGTCTAGCATGTTTTCAGTCAACGAGCTAGACCGGTGTTTTCTTTACGTCACTGTGAATGAGTGTATGAGATGTTGCAGGAGCATCCAAATTCCAAATGAGACCATTACAGCCAATGTACGTGCTGGCATCTCTAAGTTGTCGATGTGGAGCTTCATTTTGAGGTTCTGATTAAGTAATATTATCTGAAGTGGTGTAATCTTCTAGAACGTTGGTAACAGCAGGTTCTAAGTCTGATTCCTCAAAAATACTTCTTTATTTGAATGAATCAGCTTCTTCAAACTACTGAGTGGCAACACTTTCAAAACTGGGTGCAGTTGCACATACTGACTCTCTTGTTTCCCTTGAGGAAGTCATAACGAACTGGTGACGCGAAACTAAACAAGTCATGAGGATAACAAGACCACCATTGTGGCAATAAACCAGCCATGTTGGTGGCAACAATAATAAATGATGTGACTGCAAAGAGCTCAAAGGTATACCGACATCTCTAATAAATAAAGGTAGTCTCTATTATTTTTCTCTTGCAGAATCTCCTGTATTTACTGTTACCAGTACTACTACTACGTCTGCTGCTACTGCTAATGCCACCAGTCCCTCAACTACAGTTACTGTTGAATTAATAACTTCTCCCAAACAAATGAAGAAGTGCTTCCGTGGGTTGGAAATAACAGCGAGCCACTTGTAAAAATGCCATAGTTTCGACTGTTTTAAAACTGTCTTCTTCAGAAGGTATTGTGCATAGAATCATATATTATCTGCATGCTATGTGAGAGTTGTTGAGTCTGACTGGTACATGTGCGTGTCATCAACTCGAGTCCGCGCATCTCACTATTCTGTATGTGGCACTCTTACGCTCTGTAGGGTCTGACGCCAGGTTTTATACTTAAAACTCATGTACATACAAATATTGCAAGTGGCGCTTTACCCATTGTGAGGTAAATTGTCAAATCAGTGCTACTTTAAAAAGTTTGAAGAGAAAGCCCTATAGTAGAGAGCTACTTCCTTTATATCACGTACTTTCAATAGTGATTTAGTGGATGACACGGACATGCATCAGACAGCGTCAACGATTCCTACATCAGATACAGATAATATCTGATTCGACGTTCAATATCGTCTGAAGAATACAGTTATAAAACTATCAGAACCATATCCAACGTTTAATAAATCTGCAAGTGGTTTGCTGCTATTTCCAATCCACTGAAGCTCTTGCTTGCACTGTTGCTGAAGTGTGGCCACGTTCAGAATGTGAAAATGTAGAAATCAATACGGAACACAGTAAATGTACTAGTATAACTGTAGGAGAGCTTCTGAAGCCCTCCATACACATTAAAAGTGTTCCGTAAAATATTTTGAGTTACATAAAAAAACCTGAAGAAAACTTTAGTTCAGACTTGACAAGAGGGATACCAAAGAATAAGGTGAAGAATACTGGAAAGAAATTTGAAATCAAACCAATAATTACAGAAAAAATTAAAATTAAGACCTTAAAAGGCCTCAAAGGCCGTGTACGTGCATTGTAGGGTTTGAGAATTTCTAGGCAAGTCTCACCTCCAGTGTTTTACCAGACTGGTTGCCACATGCAGACATAATTTTGGTCTAACTGCTCCATGATTTCAGGCCTTATACTTTCCATCATTTAATCGTTAGTCCTCGTACTAACTGAGATCAGGTCTACCACTAATCATATCTCTGGAATATTATCGATCCCACATTAATTTCTTCGATTTCCGCTCAATTATAGTTACGCCCTTCATATCTACAACTCATCCATAAGGATGCAATTGGTGTCTTAACCAACCAGTAAAGTTTCCCATGTTGTGAGTGGTGGAATATTGCTCTAAAACATCACAGGAAGAGCTGTGTTGATGCGACAGTTACTCTGCATACTGAGTGATCAGATGGGACAGTGAAAGTCACCCAGTTGTCCACTGAATCCTGCCTGCATTATAGATTAGTTGGTTCACATTGATGAAATCCATGACGAATTTCTGGATCGCATATGAAAGCATTTAAATAATTTTTACTATCAAAAACAGTCTTGATCACAAATTATTTATTGCGGTGACCTGTTTCGACCACAACTGTGGTCATCTTCTTGAGAATGAGTAAGAACCTCCTTCTTATTCATTGGTTTGAAGATGACCACAGTTGTGGTCGAAACCGGTCACTGGAATAAATAATTTGTGATCAAGACTGTTTTTGATAGTAAATATTTGTAATAACACTGATCACTGCATACAACCACAATATATTGAAAAGTAAGCAATTAAATAAGATGATCTACTCTTAGCTGACTTTAACATTACGCTTTTACGCTGCATTTGTCATTGTTATCTGTCACTCCTTAACCAGCATCAAATGTTTAATGGTTTTTTTCCAAGTCTATATTTTGACGTTCTGAAAGAAATTAACGAAATGTTCTTTACGTACTACGGTCTGGTTCAGGGCACGAGGTTTCCGTAATATGGACAAAGTTTAAGTAGCAATTTAAAGTCGTTAGTCGGAGACTTGGCCATTAAAAGCATGCTTAAAATTTCTACTTTCTGTTCGTGATGGCCGCTTAGTAGAGAACATGGGCTCGTAAAGCGCGGTTTGGTGTGCTCGCATTCGAGAAATGCTAGTGTTCCGCTACACGTGCTGGAACCGCCTGCTCTCCAGACGGGAGGCCCCGACTGCGGGCAGCAGCGCTCATCCAGTGGCGTCACCCGAAGAGGCAGCCTGCAGGCCGGTGGCATCGGCGGGCACCGAGCGATGTAGGACGGACTCCCAGCGAGCGCTCCCGCACGGTCCTAGCGTCCTCTCGCGGCTGCGTCGCACATGTTTCCTGGTACTATTCTCACATGCACTTCACGGTTTCCTCCAACAGTAACCTCTGTACCATTCAGTCCGTAACTTTTGTGATCGACAGTTTCAGTATTCCTTGACGACGAAAATGTCCCGTCTGCGAGAGCGACGGACAACGAAGATGAAGGCAGAGCTGTGGCTGCTGATAATGCTGCAGCTTCTCGGTGTCTGTAGCTCTGATGTCGCACTCGTGCCTGAAAGCGTAGTTTATGTCACCGATGGCCTGCCGAGTAGCGTGACAGCGAGTCCGGTATCAGGCGAGACGAGGTAAGTTATACACACAGGGGAAAATCTCTGGACTGAAAGAAGGAGGATCACAAGGAAATAGTGCTAAATGTTCTATTCCGTAAGATTACCGTAAGATACGACACTGAAGTAGTTTAGTTTCTGTTTGCTAGTATGTAAGTTTAAGTGTTTTATTTTCCCTACGTGCGTACGTAACAAACAATACTTGCATGAAGTTCTCAGAGCGCCTATTAGTGTACAGGGCGTCCACAATTAAAACAGAGAACTACTGCTGATAATGACATCAGGTTTCAACAGCGCATTATTGACACAGGGCGGGGGGGGGGGGAGGGGGGGGGTGGACGTCACGGAAAATATATGGCAATATATGGCTCTGATAAAAATGACAGGTCAATCACAGTACAAGGACTATGGTTTGACTTGCACAATACACCATTCGTACTGTTCAATTAGGATGATCGCCCAGGTTCAGCAGTCAACACTGTTACTTAGGAAAGCCCATCCACAACGGCAAGGTCATTCCACATCGGATTGGAAAAATTGATTTTTAATGTCCTAGCGCCAAAAGCCACTTCAAAAGTAAACTGACATGGGTTTCTGGCGTCGTTAGACTGGAGGAAGACATGTCCAGTATGCTATCCACCGTTTTCTGTCACAAGTTGTGTTCCAGAAAGGAGTATTTTTCGTTCTTTGCGGAATTTGTTGACGCTTGCATTCACTTTTCGTACTTCCAAGGTAGATTTCTGGCGAGATGTTATCAAAACAAGTCAGCATTTTTTAGAGTAACTCCTTTTTTTATTAGGAATGCTGGCATCTGCTGGGAATTCCGTGGCGTTGGTTAAAGTTTGGTACGAGTCCTCTTCCCGTCAGTCTCTTCGCATGTGTTCCTGTATCCCTCGATCTGTGGCTTTTACTTTCCCAATTGCCTTCCGCTATTTTCCACTTACTCTTAGCATAAACTATTTGTGCAGACATTAATGTCAAATTCTGTTGAGAGATGATCGGATCCAAATTAATCCTTCTATCGTGTCAGTTAGAAAGTGCGTAGAACAAGGAGTGCAAAGCGTTGTGTCTGTTGGTTGGTTGGTTGGTTTGGGGTATAGAAGGACCAAACTATAGGATCATCAGTCCATCAAGGGGTAGACAACAGTAAGTGAGACCCACAGTGATACCGAGGGAAGGTCCTCACGATGGAGGAGGTGACCATGTGTTAGCCAAGTATGGCCAATGCGAAGCTGGCAAAGGACAATGGAGTACCAGCGAGTGTCTTGCATGGATGACCACCACACTTTCGTTGTTTTCTTGACAACACGTAGTTTATTTGGTGTACTGAGGGTGCGCCATTTACTATCCCTTGCGAAAACTTTGCGGTGGATGACCGATTGAAGATCAGTCTCCAACAGGACAATTTCCAGAGTTGGTTTACTGGTAGCATGTTTGGCCACGCGGTCAGCAAGTTCATTACCCAGGACCCCGACATGTCCTAGGATCCAAATAAAGGTCACTGAACTTCCACTGTTGCTGAGGGCATAAAGAGACTCCTGTATTGTCAGTACGAATGGATGGCGAGAGAAGCATTGGTCGAGAGCATGTAAGCTGCTTAAGGAGTCACTACAGATGACGAAGGACTCACTGCAGCAGGAGCGGATATGCTCAAGACCGCGACAGACACCTATCGACCCTGCTCTGGAAACACTCAGCCGGCCAGCAAAGAGCGCAGTTGAGCAATCCGAAGTGAGCGTAAGGAAAACCAAGAAAATCGTCAACCGTTGATCCATCGTTGTAGACTATTTCAGATTCCTGACTCTCACCGAGAATAGAGAAAAATTGCTGGTGGAGGACCTCAGGTCGAACTGAACCTTTTGGGCCTTGCGATACTGGATGAGGCATGGACCATGGAGGTGTACGTAAGTGGACCAGCAGGCAAGGTGGTAGGGGATGCTCTTTTCTGGGCATCCATGGTGGGAGATGGATTGCCATGTTAGGAAAAAGGAGATGGTAATTGGGACGGTGAGGCGAACTGTGAATGTGTGTGGTATAACTTGCTAGCAGTAAATTTCTGCAGGAGCCGTAATGGATGTACACCAACTTTCTTGAGGAGGGTGTTCACCTGGTTCGCTCAGAAATGTCCTGTGACAAGCCAAATTCCACAGTGGTGGATAAGGACTAGCAGCCGAAGTATGGAGGGCGATGCTGTTCCATACACCATGGTCCCATATTCAATAAAGGAGTGCACGAGGGCTTTGTGCTGCTGCAGCATTGTTGGGCGATCAGCACCCCAGTCAGTGTGGCACAGGCTCGAATAATATTAAGACACTGCCAGTACCTTAACTTAAGCTGACGAAGATAGAAAGCCAAATTAAGCAGGAGTGGAAGACCAGTTCCAAAAAGCGGTAAGTCTGCACTACATGAAGTAGTTGGTCATCAAGGTACAGTTCTGGTTGGGGCTGGACTGTACGATGAAGACAGAAGTGCCTGACGCAAGTATTGGCAGCCGGTAACCCGGAAGACGTGAGTGAGTGCCCATGACTGCGCTTTTGTATGGATCCCTGCAACTAGTGTTCAGCCACATCAATATAAGAGGAGCAGGAGCAATTACTAATATCATCAGCATGTAGGAGGGGAGATATTGAGTAACCTACTGCTAGTGCAAGACCATTAACAGCAATTAAAAATAGTAGAACATTCAGGACAGAGCCCTGTGGAACCCAATTCTCTTGGATATGGGAAGCACAGACGCGAACTCTGAAAGTGTGAAGTCACAAGCAGGCTACAGAGACCCCACTCATGTAGTGTAGCATAGATGTGGTGTCACCAAGTATTGTAGGCCTTTGTCAGGCCAAAAGAGGCGACAATAAGATGTTGTCACTGGGAAAAGGCCGATCGAATCGAAGACTCCAGGTGGACCAAGCTGTCGGTGATGGAGAGCCCTTGGCAAATACTACCCTGGGACATAGCCAAAAAGCCCCAGACTCAAGGAGCCAACACAA
Organism: Schistocerca gregaria; assembly: GCF_023897955.1. Classification (NCBI taxonomy): domain Eukaryota; kingdom Metazoa; phylum Arthropoda; class Insecta; order Orthoptera; family Acrididae; genus Schistocerca; species Schistocerca gregaria. The sequence continues at coordinate 137,774,077 of NC_064921.1, forward strand.
CCGCCAGCTCATCATATGTTCGAGCAGCTCTCACAGAACGTTGATTAGACTGACAGGACGTTAGCTATCCACATCTATCTGGTTCTCACAAGGCTTTAGCACTGTACCGACGATGCTTTCCCGCCATTGCGACGGGAATTGGCCATCGCTCCAGATGCGATTGATGATGGCAAGGAGGTGGCCCTGGTAATCTGCTAACACATACTTAATCATTTGGGAATGGGTACAGTCTGGGTCAGGGAATGTGTCAGGACAGTCGGTAAGAGCGCTGGAAATTCCCACTCACTGAAGGCAGCATTATATGGTTCACGGTGACATTGAGCAAAATATGGGTGTTGTCATTCCATCTGCTGTTTGAGGAGATGAAAGGCAAGGTCATAATTCTCAGTCGCAGACGTGCGAGCATAATGCGTGGCAAGATGCTCTGTGATTATCTCTGAATCTGCAAACACAGCACCATTTGTGGAAATTCAAGGTCCACCTGTAGGTGTCTGACAGCCGTAAGCATTTCAGAGCTTGGTCGAAACCTGGGAAGGAGAAGTTCGTGTTTCAATGGCGGAGACGTATCGTTCACAACACTCCCACTTCCGTCGTTTGATGAGTAGGCGAAACTGGGCACAGAACCGTTTGAAGGCAATGAGGTCCTCCAGGGATGTTTGAGGGCCAGCTTATGGTCTCTAATGTCTGCAACAATTTCCGATAACCACCGAAGCACTGACGTCGCTGCAGGCAACGTGAGGAACGAAGGATTGCCGATTCAATGCTGTGAATCATTTCGTCGATGTTGCCTTGCAACAGAGATTCTCAGTGGTGGTGGTGGCGGTGAGAGCGGCCCAATCAGCCTTCGTAAAAGCCAATCTGGGCAAGCGTTGAGATGAGTGACGCTGGGGGAGCGACAGGAAGAGCGGAAAGTTTGGCATTGACGAGGACTGCAAATCGAAAGATCAATGGATTAGTATGTGCCATGTGTCACTCAGAAATGTGCGAGTCATCTGTACTGCGAAGGCAAAGGTCGAGTTGAGTTAGAATGTCGACATCTCTACACAGCCAGTAACTTTGTTTCAACGCCATAATGTGTAATAGACATTAAAATCATCCAGAAGTAGAAGAGGCAGTAGGAGTTGGGAAGTTAGTGTAGCCGATACAGGATGCAGCGCCTCACCATTTGGAAGGAGGTAGATGCTACAAATGGTAACTCACACAATGTCCTCACCCTGACAGCCACAATTTCTAAAGGTGTTCGAAGAGGCACAGGTTCGCTACAGACAGATGTAGGTAAGGACATAAATACAAACGCTACCTGACAGTCTGTCACAGTCAGTACGGATTTTGGATTTTTTAGTACCCCAATAGCCGTGAAGGACAGGATTTCGCATCGTGGGAAACCAGGTTATCTGAAGGGCAACGCAAAAAGAAGATGTAACGCTTATGTTTTGCCACAATTCAGCCAGGTGGTTGAAAAACCGTCGCAGTTCCATTGGAGAATGACGCCTCCTGTCGCCTGGGAAGGCATAAAGGGACGAAGGAGAAAAATTACGCCTCAGGGTCACCTGCCGCCACCGACCAAGTGTTCGCAGCCAGTACCATTACTTCCGAGGTCCTCAGGGGATGCCAGAATCTCCACATCGTCCTCGAACACAGAACTGTTATGGATTGGTGGCGCTGGGACCATCGGAGTCTCCTTTTTCCTAATAGACTTCTTCCTTGATTGTTTTCCCTCTTGCTACTCTTTTGGGACCTACTGAGAGGGCTTCTCGGAAGTAGCTTCAGGGGCAGAGGAATACCATGAAGCCCTTCCACCACCAGCTAGTGGATCTTTCAGCCACTGACGGGTGTCCACTTGACCAAAGGGTGTCTTCAGAGACAATATGTCCCTTATCGAAGTATTGTTTTGATGCTGTAGTATTAATCTGAACGAATAGTTTCGGAACACACTTTAGGTACGGCTGAATGTTGAGTGGACATAGCAGGATGCTGTGCTGATACCTATCCCGTACATTAATGTGTTCGCTTACTTTCGCCTGGTGCCGGGAAGGTCGGTGAGTGGGGCTTGTCCGTTGAGGCACGACCACACATTGAATTCCATCCCCCGCCCTGTTGACGCTGCATGGTTGTGGCGGGCAGGGAAGAGAAAGTTGGGTGTATGGAAAATGTAGGGCGCTGAAGCTTGTTTGAACAGTAATGACCGGGACAGGTAAGAAATGTTGTTTGTCCTCCCCTCGCCCCCTCCAACTCAGTGGCAGAAGCATAGGTTGGCTACGTTCGGCGAATCCTTGATACCAATGTTACTGAACGTAGTTACTTCTTGAGCTCGTCGCCGTATACGATATTCGGGCCAGCACCAATAGGTAGATGTGTGATGTCCCCATCAGAGTGAACAAACAGCAGTAGGAGAGACGCATCTCATCTGGGACCGATCTGACCACAACGAATGCAGTTCAAGAACTGTCTGACAATTGGCACATAAGGATTTATGGGGCGTCTCGTTCCTTGGCTAGACGTGGCTTCCGATGACGTTTGAGTTAACAAGACTAACAAGAAAATCTGCAGTTCGACAATTTGTTCTTTACCATATCTCTTCGTAAACCTTCAAACACCTGCAACGGGGAAGAGAGATTGCGGGACCTCTCTTAAAATTCTATATCTGATTTTTTAATTACGCCCAATTCGTTGACAGCGAAAGAAGGAATGTAAGTGTCCATATTTTTGGACTTTAATACTTCACTGTTTACTAAGAAATTAGCCGTGTCTGGAGTTTTCAGTCCGATCTTCACTTGAATTGTTCCCATAGAAGAAATTTTTGTTACAGCATTCTTGAGCTCTGGTGAGGAAGACGTAAGAGTGCACTTAAAGCCATAGGGTGCAGGCAGCCTACGTTTGTGTCTTAACTTCCCATACAAGCAACGTACAGCACACTGTCTTTACGTCTGTAGAAGGCAGAAGACGGCTAATTAATTACGGTTCCCGTGGGAATAACATTTTGTTAGGTAGGAGCATTTGATGGATGGGTGTGGAACCAGAAGCTAATATTTCAAGGGTATCAGATACATCTGAAACTTTAGCAACAGATGAAACTTGGTTAGCTTTTGTAATGAAGGTTTTTGCATTCTTTACACCATTGACAAACCTTACTATGTAACTTATATCTCTCGATGTAGACGCTGTTCTTACAGCTCCAACTCTTCCTGATCAGGTTTGTTCCAGACTCTGTCCAAACAACCGCTAACGAGTGGTGACCAACACTGTTATCAATGTTGTCCAGTGAGGGCGTCGAAATGATGTCCACCCCTTTCACCATGTACCCGCCCATACACAGCGGAGCTTATCACCAAGATTCGCTCTCGAGATATTCCGTGTGCTTTGTTGGATGTTAGCATTTGCTGGGTGGGAGCGCAACCAGAAGCTACTGTCTCAAGGGTATCGGCTACTTCTGGAACTTGAGTAACAGATAAAACATGGTTAGCTTTCACGTAACACAAAAGCCCCGAATTTGGCTGCAGAGTGCAACAAACACAGTACGGCATTTTACTTTCTGTCTGTGAAGTAAGAAGCGTTCTAGCTTGCTATTGGTTCTATTTTAATTGCCATATTCCTACAACTTATGTTGTATTTCGTGAAGAAATGACACCTCAACGAGAAATGGCAGGAAGATAAAGGACAGAGTTTGTAAAGCGCCAAAGTTAACTTACTCGTACTGTGTGCCGAGGGCTATAAGGAAAGCTCAGGTGTCAAACGGAAGAGCGACCTCGGAAAACGTCTAAACGTTTTCTCGTCTACTGCTAGATAAGGTTAAGATGGTTGGCTCGTTGATTCTGAGGTGGGGGCCGAACAGCGAGGTCATCGATCCAATCGAATTAGGAAAGGATGTCGACCCTGCCATTTCAAAGGAATCATCCCGGTATTTGTCTGACGTAATTGATGGAAATTACGGGAAACCTAAACCAGGATGGCCGGACGCAGGTTTGAACCGTCGTCCTCTCGAAAGCGAGTCCAGTGTGCTAAAGGCTCAGATGGCAACGCGTGTATTAGACAAGTAGGAAAGGCGAAACCGCCGTACGAGACACCACAGCATCAGAGAAACTTCCACGTCGCGAACGATAAAATTTGAATTTGTCAATGGTAAAGCTTTCGGATCAATGATATTTCAGTCGAAGGGTATTCAAATAATCAGTGCTAGATTGCATATCCTTCTAACTTAAAATTCGTTGCAAATGTTCCTGTAAATACAACCGTCATTTGCTTCTTAGAGCTCGCTTTTAGAATGCATTTGGCTCAGACGCTTCCATTTACAGCGCTGATTCCTCAGCTACCCAGCACAATCCATGTTCGCTTCTGCCACCTCTCCGTAACTGTCTTATCGGTATTTCCAGTATTCAGTCACGCGCCATATGTCAAGATAGCTGACCTGTTAAAACATCGCTGTTTTTCTCAACACACAATCAACCGCACTAAGAGCGTCATTGCCTGCTGGCTATGCTGAGTCTTCAGCCTTCACTTTGAGATTGACACTCTCCAGGTGTTTTATACCATACGGACCTGGAAGAGCTTGCTGGCAAGGTTCCTCGAGAATTATCACGATGTTTTAGACTGCACCTTTCACTATTACAGTAGATCTGCCCAATGTGTGTTTTGCGTTCTTTAGACGTTTCTACAGTCACTTCGTATGTAGAGTCCTCACTTATTGTTATTGGGGCTATTTTAATTCACAGTCGTCAACCAACTCAGGGGTGGATACACGGATGAAAAAACTTGAAAGGCTGTAGACCCACGCGGTGTTCTCGAATGAGTGCGGCAGAGTCTATGTAATTTATGTTCTGAAGCTGAGGCCATGTATCCACATTGACAATGAAGTGTGTTCTCTCCGTCATCTTTCTCACATTTGTGCTGGAATAGCAGGATGCTACTGGTGGTGAATTCCCGTAACGACTTTCGAGACATAATTTCTGTTAATCTGACCGCATTTTAAAACTCCTCTTTCTCTCTTACGAGTGTTATGGTCTTCGACAGCTTATACATTCGTGGACACTCTCATCAGGTGTGAAATGGACTCACCTGTTTCTCAGTCCTTTGTGAGCATCTAGGATAGATCTTAACTCGAGAAAGAAGTTTTGAGAATGTACGTTTGGCGAACAGCATTGCATGGCTGTGAATCGTGAAGGAAGGGGCAGAACGATACGACACATGTTGAATTTCGGAGGGTACTAACACTACGGGAATACCTCTATAAAATAATTGAAGTCATAGGGTACAAGTGTTACTCTGAGACGAAGAAATTTCAAGAAAAGACAAATTTGTCATCAGAAGCCTAAAAATAAAATAAAAATTACAAAAATAAAAAAGGCAAAACCACACTTTAACTGAATGCAGCAATAGATCGGTTGGAGAGAATACGGCCGATTTCGTTGTTCATACAGGTCCTCCCGAGCAAGTGTGTCATTATCGTTAGCGAGACCTAAAACCCAATGTTTTGGCAAAGCTGAAGGTGTTAGCTGCAAACGAAGTTTGGTATAACCTGGTGTTTGTGTGGGCTTCTCAACAACTTATGGAATGCAGACTCAAAAGAATTTTCGAAAACTAAATTTGCACATGACAGCTACAAACATCCAATAATGTACAAAGGGTACTGCATAACGCTGTAATGAAAAAATCGAGATTTTACAGATTTCGATAAAAAATTGTGATGGTACAAAAGTGCTGAAACATATTTGGGTGTATATGAAATCCAAGTTCTTGTATAACATGCGGACCTTATATCGAATAATTTTATCTGCAAACACGACCACTGTAAGAGCAGTGAAACTAATAGACCAATCAGTCTCTAACATTAGATCACGTCTCTCTTTTATGTCGACATCCAATTCTTCTCCTATCACATTAGCAGACCCCCACCCCCCAATCTTTCCCATCGTAGAGGATATCGCTGTACGCTTTCCCCCTATTGCCGTCATCTCTGCTTTCAACAATGGAACGGAATTTGCATTTCCAATTTTGGCATCCTCGGTTAAAATTTCACCATAATTTATGTCGTGTTTTCTGTATGCTGCGTCTAGCGGATTGTGCCCTTAATCTGGGAAACCACTACCTATAATTACTTTTTGTGGGACCCATATGAAATAGGGCTAACAGGAGGTACTAAATGTACACAAGAAAGAGGAGCACGAATGATCACAGGTTTTTCTAACCCATGTGAGAGAATTACTGAGGAATTTTAACTGGTTGACATCTCAGGAAAAATTCCATATCTCCCACGGAAACCCACTTACAATGTTTCAAGAACCAGGTTTAAGTGAAGACTAGAAATGTATTATGTACTCCTAAGTACCGCTCCTGGATCGTGTACAGAAGCATCTGAACAGCCACTTCCTCCCTGCTGCATAGGCGAATGGTGAGGGTATAAACTTGAAATGTGGTGCACTGAGAGGCACACTCTGCTCGTTCCACTGTGATGCCCGAAGAATGAATTTACACGTAGATGTAGATTTATATGGTACGGCTAGAATGGAACAATCTGCACACGAATGCAAGAGATGGAGACAAGATTAATGCTTAACGTCTCATTAACAACCACGTCGTTACAAACAGAATGCCCACAGATGTTAAAGGAAAACGGTTGTGTCCTGTAGAAATGAATCTTTTCCGAAATTATCTAAATGATTGAGAAAAACCGTGGAAAACCTAAATCTGGGTAACCGGGCAGTAATGGACTGGAGCTACACATCCCACGAAAGACACAGGGCCATCGCGCAAGGAGCATCTGCGTAGATATTGAATTCCCAAGGTGTGTATTGTGAGAAAATGAAAATGTTTTGATGATTGCGCAATACTGATAATTTTTACTTTTTGGACCGTCTGACTGAAACTGAATGAAACACAATTTTTGTACCATACGCGTTTCGGCTTTTTTCTCTTCAAGGCATCTTCAATGGTCTTGAATCTGTACATTGCATGTTTTGTTAAATTTTATGTGCTTTATCGTCTTATACTGTCTCAGATGTATTTTCTTGAACCTGTCGTACATGTTGACAGGGAAGATTCTTTGCAGAGAACAAAGACGGTCCAAAAAGTAAAAATTATCAATATACCGAAATGTGACACGCAACTGATGATGTTTGGTTTGTGGGGCGCTCAACTGCGCGATTATCAGCGCCCGTAAAAATTACCAACCTTTGCTCACTCCAATCTCGCCACTTTTAGGAATGATAATGAAATGAGGAGGACAATACAAACACCTAGTCATCTCGAGGGAGGTGAATATCCCTGACCTGTAAGGGAATCGAACCCGGGACCCATGCTCGGGCAGCGAGAACGCAACCGCGAGACCACGAGCTGCGGACTACACGCAGCTTAGGAAGACAGGACTATGAAAGTTGACGATGTTTTGATGATACGTTTAGTAATTATTTTCTGTCAGTATCAAGAGTGTCAGTATGGGGAAGCATGTGTAACATTTCCAAGTTATTATTACGGGGTATTAAAGTACAGATAACTGGCAAGAATGGTCTGAAATCTATTACCATGTTCTTGAAGAGGCAACACACACCATCATGTGACGCAGTGTCAGTTAAAATTACGAACGTATTTCTTATGGGTGTGGTCCTTTTTTACATGGCTAAATATTTGTCAGTGAATATGGCTTGGAGAAAAATAAGATGTAATTGAAATAGACTGCTAAGACCCGATGTACGTATCGCTCATCTTTTTCAAACCATTGGAGATGGTATAGGAAATCCTATTCCAAGAGTGCCACGGGATTCTTGAAGAAATGCTGCAAAATACGACAAAGTAATCCTCCATGTCTGGACACTTTCCGATGGAGCACTGAATTTATGACAAATGGTAAACTACCGGCCTCCAATTATATTTTATCCACCACACCAGGAAGGTTCACAACAATAGCCCATACACAGAACGTCCAGCGTATTCACCGTCTGGTTGTTTTAACTCTGCCAGAAATTGCGAAGGACTTTCAAGATCAGTTGTGTGGGTAAGATCAGTTGTGTGGAATGGTTAGTGTTTTGTGAAGACGTTTTAAGATGAAAATGAGCAAAAGTCGAACAATGATAACGGAGTGTACTCGAATAATATCCGGCAGTCCTGTGGGAAATAAACTGGGAAAACAGACACTAAAAGCAGTAGGTGATTTTTGATCTTTGGGCATCAAAACAAGACACGATGGTAGATCTAAAAGAGAAATAATATTCTTACTGGCAATAGCAATCAGAGAAAGGTGAATTTGTTCAAATAGATTTCGGGCGAAGAAGTTTACGACGACCGGCTGCAAGCCCGAAATCTATTTGAACAATTGATTCGCCGGGAAAATTTCAAATTTTACAAAGATGAATTTGTTAACTTCAAACGTAAGAATGTTAGAAAATCTGTCCTGGAAGTATTTGTCTGGAGTGTAATCTCTTACGAAAGTGAAACGTAGGCGATGTACAGTTTCTTACGAAAGTGTAAAGTAGACAATAAACTCAAAGGAGAGTAGAAGCTTCAGAAATGTGGTGTTGCAGACGAACATTTTACATAGGTCGTTCCTATAAGAAAACCTGTGCTCAAATAGTAGAGTATTTAATTGGTTACGAAAAGGTCCAGGGTCACGGGCTCGACTCTAGCAACTGCGTAAATTTTGAATAAAAATAATAGCCACTGGTGGCCGAAACTTCCGACGTAATGAGTAACTCTTATTCTGGCGGGGACAGAGGGAGAGACGGAGTTTCGGAGCAACCTCTTGGCCTTGGGGTGGAAAACTGCCCCTAAAAGATTGAATACTCAGTGATGATCAACGGCATGAGGACACAGAAGGCCTTGCAAACCACAGTGTTAAACATCTTCATTGCGTATCCACGTTGTAAACGTTGACAAATGGTTCCGTACTCGTCTTCCGTCCGGATCCCCAGGGGGACATTCCCAGCGGGCTTGTAAGCAGGAGACAAAAGCTGCATAAATAGCGAAAGTTTTGCGTTTTGTGAGTTGGGGCGTGGAATGTCAGAAGTTTGTACATGGTACGGAAGCTAGAGAATCTGATAAGAGTAATTATAATGCTCTGCCCACATATAATGGACTTCTGAAGCGAAATGAAAATTTCTGATCAGACGACTATGGTATATCAACAGCAACGCCAAAAAAATTACAAGGGGAAATATTCTCTATGAATGGGAAGGTAGAGAAGAGAGTTAGTTACATTAAACAGTTTAGTGATAGGATTGCTCCCATCACAATCGACAGTAAAACAACACTAAGAAGAGTAGTTCAGTTATACATGCCGTCATCACAAGCAGGTGAAATGATAATGTAATAATGATAAGGTATGCAACGCGGTACTGGGGAAAGGAACAGAATACAGAGTTCCGGGACATTATGGGATCTGGTAGTAGGAATGGGAGATGTGACAGGCTAATTGAATTCTGAAATTGTTTTCAGCTGTTATAACGAAATTAAAGAAAGGTTCAGGAGTGGAATTAAAATTCAAGCTTAGGGGATATCAATCATACGATTCACTGATGACATTTCCATCCAGAGTCAAAGTGAAGAAGAATCACATGATATGTTGAATAGAATGAACAATGTAATGAGTAGAGAATACGGACTGAGGGTAAATAGAAGAAAGACTAAAATAATGATAAGAAACGAGAACAGCGAGAATCGATGGTCAGGAAGTAGATGAGATTAAGGAATTGCGATACCTAAGCACAAAAATAACCAATGACGGATGGAGCAAGGAGGACATCAAAAGCAGACTCATACTGGCGAAAAGGGCAGTCTACCAGTATCAAACATAGGCCCTAACTCGAGGAAAAAATTTCTGAGAATGTACGTTTGGAGCGCAACATTGTATGGTAGTGAAACATGGACTGTGGGAAAACCAGAACAGAAGAGAATCGAAGCATTTGTGATGTGGTCTACAGACGAATGTTGGAAATTAATAGGGTAAGAGGTTCTGCGCAGAATCGGAGAGGAAAGGAACATGTGGGAAACACTAGCAAGGAGAAGGGATAGGATGGTAGGACATTCATAAAGTCATCAGGGAATGGTTTCCACGGTACTATGGGGAGCACTAGAGGGCAAAAACTGTAGAGGAAGACAGAGGTTGGAATACATCCAACAAATAGTTGAGGACATATGTTGCAAGTGCTACTGTGAGATGAAGAGATTGGCACAGGAGAAGAATTCGTGACGGGTCGCATCAAACCAGTCAGAAGACTGATGACTGAAACGAAAAAAAAAGAAAAAGAAATACAGTTTTCCTAAAACTTCAAAAGGAGGCGATGTACTTGGAAAAGGTCAGGTGGCACCGGAAGATTTCAGCTGGATTACATCACGGTCAGATAGGATTCTGAAATCAGTTACTGGATTCCAGGACATATCCAGGGTCAGATATACACACGCATCACATCCTAGTAATGGAGTTTAAGAGAGTCTTTCGAAAATCTATGTCTACGAGAATACTCTGAAATTCACACTTAAGCGCCTGGCAGAAGTTTCTTCGAACTATTTTCTCTGTCATTCCGTTCTCTAACAGCGCTTGGTGTAACGAGCACTTTGATCTTTCTCTAGGCGTTCTGATTTCTCTTATTTTATTGGGTTTATCAGTTCTCCATATTTAGGATGTTTAAAATAAAATATTTGCGCATTCAGAGTAGAAAGTTGGTATTTGAAGTTTAGTGAAATGATCCTGCTGCCTTTGTTTTAATGACTGCCACCCCAACTGGATCATCAAATTTGTGGTACTCTCTCCCCTATTTCGCGACAATACAAAACGAGCTGTCCTTCTTTGCCCTTTTTCAGTGTCCTCCGTCAATCGTGTGCGGTAAGAATACCATACATCACACCAAAAATCTAACAGAGAAGAAAAAGCGTAGTGCTTGAAGTTTCTTTAATACACCGTTTGCTTATTCTAAGTGTTATGCAAATAAAAAGGAATGTTTACTTCACCTTACCCACAACTTTCGGAATATGATAGTTCCGATTTAAATTGTTTATTTTTAATTCTTAGGTAGTTACTCAAATCGAAAGCCTTTAGATGTGTATGATGTATCGTGTAACAGAAGTTTAACGGATTACGGATTCCTTTGTGTATTCTTGTGGATGACATCACACGTTTCCTCAGTGAGAGACAAGTGCCACTATTCGAGCCATACAGACGTAGTGTCTAAGTCATTTTGTAGTTTGTTGATCTCCTGATGATTTTACTAGAAGATAAAGGAAAGCATCATCTGCAAACAATTTTAGAGGGCTGCTCAGATTGTCCCCAAAATCATTTATGTATGTTATGAACGGCAGATGGCATATAAGACTACATGGCAAACGCCGGGTATCAAGTCTGTGTTGCTCGACGATTTTCGCTAAATTACAGGAAATCACAAATACAGTCGCACAACTGAAGCGACCATCCAAATTCATACATTTGGATTAGAAGTCACTTGTAAGGAATGATGTTAAAATCCTTCCGGAAATCTATAAACATAGAATCAATTTCAGATTTCCTGTCGACAGCAGTCATTCTGTGCTCGAGTGGTTCTAGGCGCTTCAGTCCGGAGCTGCGCGATTGCTACGGTCACAGGTTCGAATCCTGCCTCAGGCATGGATGTGTGTGGTGTCCTTAGGTTAGTTAGGTTTAAGTAATGGTAAGTTCTAGTGGACTGATGACCTCAGATGTTAAGTCCCATAGTGCTCAGAGCCAGTTTTGCAAATCAACGTTACTGATATAGGTCTGTAATTCAGTGGACTACTCCCATTTCCTTTCTGAAGTAATGGTGTCACCTCCATAACTTTACGTTCTGCGAGCGAACTATTGTGAGTGATTGATCGCTTGTATATGACTGCTAAGTGTTTGGCTGTTGTATCAGTATACTCTGACAGGAACCTTATTGGTATACAGTATAGGCCGTAAGACTTGTCTGTGTTAAATGCTTTAAGCTGCTTCGCTACACCGAGGATATCTACTTTTATGTGAAAAAACGTTGGCAGTTGTTCTTGATTAGTATCCTGGAATATTTTCTTTTTACTCGTTGGTGAAGTAATTTCGGAAAGCTGGGTTTAATAACTCCGCTTTAGTGGTGCTGTCACCGGTAAGAGTACCACTGGTAATGCGCAGTGAATGTGTTGATTGTGTCTGGCCAAGAGCGCACGTTACATACGACCAGAATATGTTTGGATTTTCTGTCAGATTTCATGACAGAGTTTCGTTGTGGAAGATAAATTTCGAGCTTCAGTGAAACATCGTGTGTTCTTTTAAATTTGACACGCTTTTCTCTTTGCTTCTAGAACATTGTTGTGACGTGCTTTGTGTGCCAGGGAGTTGGGGCACCAGTACCATTTTTTATTCGTTTATTGTGTATAAGTCTCGCAATCTGCTAACAAACTATTTGTCTGAATTCAACCCACATCTGACTTACACTTACATCGGCAATATGGAAAGAGTCACAATTGTATCTTAGGAAGCCGTCAAGAGATTTGTATCTAATTTTCTAAACAAAAATATTTTGCGTTTACTTTTGGTGGATGCGGCTGGGGAAGGAAGTAGTACTGGGTCTGTACATACTACGGTAATAAAAACCACATTAGGAGTTCAGTTGGATAGGAATGGATAACTCTAAAAAGAACAGTCACATCAGCTGAATAGGCAAACATAGTTACAATGAATTTAAATGCGTTGAAACCTCCAATAGCAAAAGAAATACTTCAACTAAGCGACGATAAAAGGAAGGAAAACAGGAATATAAATCGCTTAGGAGTGAAATAAGTAGGCCACGGCTAAATGGCTGCTGAAAATGTGAATGTTCCGAAAACGGAATGGTCAGTGGAACAACTAATTCAACACATAGAGAAGTCAAATAACTTACGGTGTAATTAATAGCAAACTGATGAGACAACAGGTGAATGGCAAGAGTACAATGAAGTGAGGGCTGTGCTAATAGAACAAAATGTTGTGAAAGACAAAAGATCTAGTCTCTGATTCAGAGATTGCGGTCAAACAACGCAGATGGGTTAGATAATATTCTTCTGGAATTTCTAAAACAACTGGGGGATGTGTCAAATGGACTACGATCCATGTTGGTATGTAGCACCTATGAGACTGAGGCATTGGCCGCGAGGAGAGGCCACGCGGTTTGGGTGCGACATGTCAAGGATTGTGCCACCCTCCCGCCGGAGGTTCGAGTGCTACCTCGGCTGTGTGTTGTTCTTAGCAAGAGTTAGTTTAGGTAGGGTGTAAGTCTAGGGACCGATGACCTCAGCACTATGGTCCCTTAGATATTCAAACACTTTGGAACTGAGACATTACATTTAGATTTTCAGAAAACGTTTTCCGTTGACTCACGAAGATAACACGGGGAGTTATTGTGACAACAATCGTACAATCAGCTTAACAGCTTATGCGTCCATGTTCCTGACGAGAATGAGATCAAGGCATGGAACAGAAAACGGGGTATCTTTTGGATGACGATCAGTTTGGATTTAGGAAAGGTAAAGGCAACAGAGAGGCAGTTCTGACTTTTCTTTATACAATATAACAAGACATAAAGGAAAACAAGTCACCTAGATCATACGTTGATCTCGAGAAAGTATTCTAGGATGTGAAATGGTGCAAGATCGAAATTCTGAGGAAAAAATAGTAATTTACGGGGAAATATACAATATTTACAAGAACCAAGAGATAAAATAAGAAAAATACCACTAACGAAGTGCTAGCACTGAAAATTGCGTAAGAAAAAGTTTCAATCTTTCGCCCCTACTGTTCACCCTATACAAGTTACAGTGACGAAAATAAAGGAAAGGTTTAGCACTGGAATTAAATTTCAGGGTGAAAGAATGTCAATGTTAGGATTCGCTGATGACAATGCTATCCTCAATGAAAGGGAAGAAGTATTACAAGATCTGTAGAATGGAAAGAGCATTCTAATGAGTACTGAATATAAATTGAGAGTAAACCGAAGAAACACGGAAGTAATGACGAGCGTCAGAAACGAGATTTGTGATAAATTTAACATCAAAATTACTGACGTCAAAGTGGTCTAAGCAGAGAAAGAAAAAAAGTAACACGTGACGTACGTAGCAAGGATGGCGTAAAGAAATAGACATACGGAAACAGGTCATTCTTGGCCAAAAGGAGGCTGCTAGTACCAAATATAGGTCGTAATCTGAGGAACAAATTTCTGAGAATGTAGGCCTACGTTTGCCAATGTGTGGTAGTGAAACGTGAACTGTGGGAAAACCATGGCAGATCCGAAGTGTGTGTGATGTGCCTCTGGAAAAGGATGTTGAAAATTAGGTCATTGCATCGCGTCCTGAATATGTGGCACTGTGAAAACAAATTCAGAGAATTGGCTTCCGACACCGCAGCTTGTAGTAAAATCAATATCGTCAATTGTAATCTCATTGTATTTATTTTTTGACCGACCCCTCCACACTGAATATTACAGGTCATTTGGTAAAATTGTTGACATTTGCTAACATTTGGGTATAAAAACCTGTAAGGCATGCTGAAGCCAAAAATTATTTCCAATGACGCAGTTTTAAACAAAATTTTGGGGTTTCTGTACCAATAGTTGTAGGTCACGTTCCCGTTAAAAGAAACGTATTATAATCCATGTAGAGTCACATCGTCGTAGACGCTTTAAGAAATAATACTTGGTAAAATTCTGAATATATTTGTTATGATGTATAGAAATTCGTGCTGGGATTGACGGGTGACAAGTGCATATATTATCTGGAAAAATTTCTGCACGCCTCCTCTTTCCCTCGCATCATTTCGAAGGCCTCGACGTTTTATATAGGTCCTAAAAGTCTGGCTATGGCCGTATCTGGACAAACATAAATGTGGAGATAAACATAACGTTGTTACTTTCTTTCGTTGTGTAGCTCCGTCCAGGGGCCTTCTGCCGTAACGCGGCGTTATTTTTATAGAGATCATTCCGGAACACGTTCTTCTGAAAAAACCGTGCCCCCGCAGTACCTATCTCCAAAGTTACGGCACCGTCGCCACCGAAAGGGACGTAAAGTGGCTATTACGCTGTCACAAGGCAGCTTTAAGCCTGCTCCACAGCGTCATAAGTTGCACACAACGTCCCCCTAACGGCGGAAGGGTACAGCAGCACTTCGCAGAATTGAAGGCTCAAAGTTCACTTGTGCTAAGAGACACCACACATGCGGCCCCGACGTAACAAGCAAGGGATACAGTGAACCTTTTGCCTATCCTCTCACGCCGGTACAAGAAGGACCGGGCACACAGCGAGCATCAACCCTTATAGCATCCCTGTTGCGTAACAGTGAACGGAATCTTTTAAGCCAACCAGAAAAACGGTGGCTCCCTGTTGCTGTGCGGAAGGCTGACACCATATAAGATATTTAACTTTAGCTGCATCAGTTTCTGTATCTTCACAGTAATTTGTAGTGTTCCGTTATGTTTTGCAAAATATTACACTTTCCCCTTTGCAGTTCTGTATTTAATTCACCAACTGTGACATGGTCGCGTATACAAAAAGTGATCCATTACTGTCAAATGTTTTTTTATCTCGGTCCTTGATCACAATATCAATTCTTTCGACGATGACAGGTTTCTGTCCGTAACGACCATCCTCAGATCTTTTTTACACCATGTCCTAAAGTGATAAGGCCATAATGGCATTGTCAAAACATGTAAATAATGCAATAATGACTGTGTGGTCGATGTGGCATATTCTTCACCTTGTTTTAGATCTATTTGACGATTCTGGTCTGATTATATTTACATGTTTGACGATGCCATTATGGCCTTATCACTTTAGGACATGGTGCAAAAAAGATCTGAGGATGGTCATTCTGGTCTGAAACGGGTCAGAATGAGCCTTGGAAATACATGTATGTGGCTCTTCAAGAAGAATAGTTTTACTGGATGAGTATAAAATACTGTGTAAAACAAAATTTAAGAAAGGGGAACGGATTTCGCTAAACCTTTTTTGATAGCAGTTATAAGTTTATCGCCGGCTGGAGTGGCCGAGCGCTTCTAGGCGCTACAGTCTGGAACTATGCGACCGCTACTGTCGCAGATTCAAATCCTGCCTCGGGCATGGATGTGTGTGATCTCCTTAGGTTAGTTAGATTTAAGTAGTTGTGTTCTAGAGGACTGATGACCAAAGTAGTTAAGTCCCACAGTGCTTAGAGCCATTTGAACAATATAATTTTATCATTTAACTGTGTAGCTAAATTTTGTTTCATTGTTGCGATTGTTATACGACGACTAAATTAAAGTAATGTATCTAATGTTCTGTCATAAGTTCCGACACTCGAGACGGTCGTTGAATATAAGCCAAAGAGGTTGCACTTCACATAAACAGTCTGTAATTTCAGTCCTCAACGGCTCAATACCCGTCGTTAAAAATCGTCATCGAAGCGTATGCTCTCTACATAACAATGTTTTCGAAAAGTAGTCTTTTCCACAGTTAATTATTTCTTTGAATCGCCAGTTTCACTTTGGGTCATCAGTCCTGTGACTTATTAGATTCGGCCCGCCACGATGTAACTACTGCAACATTCACCCATCTACCTGCATAGTGTAGTGAAGCCTTGGTAGACCTCTACAATTCTCCTCCCACAGTCACCAGCCACCGTTATCAAATCAGTTACGTTCTGATGCCTCAGAATGTGTCCTAACAACCTACCTCTGCTTATAGACAAGTTGTGCCCAAAGTAACTTCTCTGAAATATCTCTTCATTATCAAGCACTTATCTAACCTTCAGCTTTCTTCTACATTACCACATTTCAAACGTTGCTGTTCTGCTCTGTCTGTACCGTTTATCGACTACATTTTACTTCGTGTAAGGTTACACTCCAGGAAAGACGTCCTCTCCCCACAAATCAACAGATATTAACCCTGTCGATCGTTCTTGAGACTGAATCGAAACTCATGTACGATCTACGAGTCTTGCGTTAACTGCACAACGAAATTGTGGGTAACACAGCAAGATGTGTGGGTCAGTATCTCTCTGCAACAATTCCAGCGACTCGAACTGTCCAAGCTTTTCCTTGTAATTGCAAGTATATACACTCCTGGAAATTGAAATAAGAAGACCGTGAATTCATTGTCCCACGAAGGGGAAACTTTATTGACACATTCCTGGGGTCAGATACATCACATGATCACACTGACAGAACCACAGGCACATAGACACAGGCAACAGAGCATGCACAATGTCGGCACTAGTACAGTGTATATCCACCTTTCGCAGCAATGCAGGCTGCTAGTCTCCCATGGAGACGATCATAGAGATGCTGGATGTAGTCCTGTGGAACGGCTTGCCATGCCATTTCCACCTGGCGCTTCAGTTGGACCAGCGTTCGTGCTGGACGTGCAGACCGCGTGAGACGATGCTTCATCCAGTCCCAAACATGCTCAATGGGGGACAGATCAAGAGATCTTGCTGGCCAGGGTAGTTGACTTACACCTTCTAGAGCATGTTGGGTGGCACGGGATACATGCGGACGTGCATTGTCCTGTTGGAACAGCAAGTTCCCTTGCCGGTCTAGGAATGGTAGAACGATGGGTTCGAATGACGGTTTGGATGTACCGTGCACTATTCAGTGTCCCCTCGACGATCACCAGAGGTGTACGGCCAGTGTAGGAGATCGCTTCCCACACCATGATGCCGGGTGTTGGCCCTGTGTGCCTCGGTCGTATGCAGTCCTGATTGTGGCGGTCACCTGCACGGCGCCAAACACGCATACGACCATCATTGGCACCAAGGTAGAAGCGACTCTCATCGCTGAAGACGACACGTCTCCATTAGTCCCTCCATTCACGCCTGTCGCGACACCACTGGAGGTGGGCTGCACGATGTTGGGGCGTGAGCGGAAGACGGCCTAACGGTGTGTGGGACCGTCGCCCAGCTTCATGGAGACGGTTGCGAATGGTCCTCGCCGATACCCCAGGAGCAACAGTGTCCCTAATTTGCTGGGAAGTGGCGGTGCGGTCCCCTACGGCACTGCGTAGGATCCTACGGTCTTGGCGTGCATCCGTGCGTCGCTGCTGTCCGTCCCAGGTCGACGGGCACGTGCACCTTCCGCCGACCACTGGTGACAACATCGATGTACTGTGGAGACCTCACGCCCCACGTGTTGAGCAATTCGGCGGTACGTCCACCCGGCCTCCCGCATGCCCACTATACGCCCTCGTTCAAAGTCCGTCAACTGCACATACGGTTCACGTCCACGCTGTCGCGGCATGCTACCAGTGTTAAAGACTGCGATGGAGCTCCGTATGCCACGGCAAACTGGCTGACACTGACGGCGGCGGTGCACAAATGCTGCGCAGCTAGCGCCATTCGACGGCCAGCACCGCGGTTCCTGGTGTGTCCGCTGTGCCGTGCGTGTGCTCATTGCTTGTACAGCCATCTCGCAGTGTCCGGAGCAAGTATGGTGGGTCTGACACACCGGTGTCAATGTGTTCTTTTTTCCATTTCCAGGAGTGTATTTTATACCTCCTTTATTAGCGCCATCGACAGTCATTTCCGCTAAAGTAGCAAAACTTGGCTACTACTTTATAATATTATACGGCGACTAGATATGTGCAGTTGTATACATAGAGAGAGCTTTTAAGAAACTAGAGTTCGTTCTTCGAAAATTTGAAGGTAGCAGTAAGAAAATACATTAAGCGACAGGTTGTCTATAACATGGTCAGAATCAAGTCTGGCGTTATAAGTTGAAAGAGAAGTAGTAGTTAGAAGGAAGTGGAAGTTGAAACTTATCCCTGATGCTATTCAAGCTAACCATAGAGCAAGCAGTAAAGGAACGCAAAGTTAAATGTGGAAAGGGAGGTAAAATGCAGGGAAAAAGAAATTTTTAAAATGTACTGTCTTTTGGTGACGATGTTATTCTGACAGTGACCATAAAACGCTTGAGTATCAGTTGAACCCAATTGACACTGCGTTAAAAGGAGGTTGGAAATGAAGTCCCATGCTTCTTGACAGAGCATAAGTGAACTATGTGGGAGAAACGCACCGCCGTACTAGGCAAGGTCCTAATGGAGGTGATTTGCTGTTGCCATCCTCCGACCGTAATGGGGATGAATGATGATGATGATGATGATGCCGACGACACAACAACACCCAGTCATCTCGGGACAGGTGAAAATGCCCAACCCCGCCGGGAATCGAACCCGGGACCGCGAGTTGCGGACAAAAGGAGGCTACAAGGTTACATCAAACAAAACGAATTTGCTGTGGTGGTACTGCTAATGGCTGAAAGCCAGGTGAGACTATAGGCATAATATTGTTCCAGGGACATGCATCTCTACTGTATGGTTATATGATGATTTCATCCTCTTGGGTAAAATATTCTGGAGGTAATATAGTTCCCCATTCGGATCTCCGAAAACGGTCTGCTGAGGAGGACGTCGTTGTCAGGAGAAACAAAACTGGCGTTCTATGGATTGGAGTGTGGAATGTCAGATCCTTTAATCGGGCAGGTACGTTAGAAAATTTAAAGAGGGAAATGGACAGGTTAGAGTTATATATAGTGGGAATTAGTGAAGTTCGGTTGCAGGAGGAACAAGGCTTTGTCTCTAAAATGGGTGTATTGCGAATACAGCCAGGCCATCCTGGAATGGTGGCCAGAAGGAACTGGCTCTGGCAGCTGGTACCACCATTCTGTGTGTTACAGCCATAGGTTTGGTCTTCTATTTATTCGTAGTTCCTCTCTTCTTTTTCTTCATTAGATTTTTCAGGAATAGCTGAAAGTTACCTGGAGGGGATCTATAGATTGTTATAATTACTATAGAAGTATATTACAGTAGTAACTCAAAAGAACATGCTTCAAGGATCTGGACGACACAAAAACTATTGGTTTCAATATTTTTGACTTTGTGTCCAATCTTTATATAAGTTGCAAGACCTCCTTTTCCATATTGACTCTACATGAATAAGACGATAATCTGTAATTCCTTAAATTTAATATCAATGCGGTTACATGGCGTTCAGAGAGACATAAAAAATTTGTACCTTCGGAATTTACCGCATTTTCTAGGCATACAAGAGGCTCATCTATCTTATTTTTCAGTCCTCTAATGTTCTGGTCAAACACACTAATTTTATTTCTTTGGATACTGCTACAGATTTTATGGCCCTGTTCTGTTTTAATCTCTTTCAATACTCTCTGTCTGTTACCTGACTCTAACCTAAAAATTGTGTCCCTCTGAGTCCAGTAATCATAGGTCTTGTGTGCATGTGCCCCCCCCCCCCCCATTACAACTAATCTAACCCTCCCCATCCTATTCAGGTGCAGGCCATGACTAGTGTAACCTCACCTCCTAATTGCATCAACAGGCACAGCACAGACATGGGATTTAGTTTCTGCCAACAGTAACCCCCCCCCCCCCCCAGCTCTCTGTTATCACGGTTGACAGCCGTATTAACCCAGGGCTGGTCATGACGCTGCAAAAAATCCACAAACCCCACACGAGTGTGAGCTGTTGCTGCACCTATTACATCCAGGTCACACTTAATACTATAGTCTGAATTGCTAGCCAGGCTGTTACCTGCTCCTCCTACCATAAAGAACATCTTTGCACAAGGCCCCTAGGTTTCCTGTAACCTGGCTAAGCTTAGCACTAGGTTTCACACTGTTTGTGACCTGGTACTCGACTGCTAGCCTATCCCGTAGCAACTGGCCTACACCTCTCCCGTGACTGCTGCCTAATAGCAGGTCTCTTTTCTGTCTGGTTGACTTTATTCCCGACCTAGTATTACAATTGTTACTAAGAGTCTGCTGCGCCGTACTTAGCTCAAAAACTGTTTGAGGCTCTTCTACTTCTGGTAACAAATCAAACTGATTACTCACAGGAATCTGAAAAGTGATTTCTGAGGTTATCTCCTTCTGACGACTTGTTACCTGTTGCCAACTCCCATTGTCTCATTCCCCCTTCAGCCTGTCTAATTCAAAATACACCATTTCTAGTTCAGCCTGAGGGGCACAAATCTTTTTTCCCTCTTCCATGACTTTCTTGTCACGGCTACATAATCTACAACTCCATTGGCGAGCCTCATCTTGCACTATAACAGCTTCCCCGCTACAATCTCCCCAGTGAAACACCAACCCACAATCCTGGCATTTCACTCCCGTGTTCACTAATCTACTAATACATCCACATTTGTCTCACATGACGATAGGTTAAACAATACAAATTACACGACAATTAGCAGAAAGTACCTTAGCTTGCGGTGAGATGAGCAGAGAACTTCTGTACGTCAGGTGAATGTAGTAGCAGGCGAATGTAAAACAGCGCGAAGTTAATTACTGCCGTAGGTTATAGTGGTGGAAATCACAAAACGAATAAGAAACTGAAGGGGCTAGATATTTTCTAAAGACAAATTTGAACACGCGCTATCACTGAATAAAGTATAAATGCTCTAATGGAAATAGAAACACCACTTAATGACTTTACTGCAAATATGGAAAATTGGCTGTACGGAAGAATAGAAACACAGAAAACAAGAATCGAACGGTAACTATACACGTACGATACTCTTCAAAATAAAGCAACACAACACTACCCGGAAATTGTTGAATGATCACATACCTTACTCCGGTCAGTAACGAAAACAAACGCACGCCAAAGGCTTGCACTTTAGAACAGTCAAAGTGAAACCTTCAGTATATAGTCACAATAGATACTAATTTACTTATTTAAGCTATAATATTGCCTTAATAGATTGTTTTTCCACCATGTCTCATGTGTAATCACTAGACATGTTGCAGGCCGACTCTGACCTGGTGTCCTCTGTGGTACAAAGCTAGTTTCCCAGAAACCATTCTAGGAATTAATAAAAGTTTGT
This sequence comes from Schistocerca gregaria, assembly GCF_023897955.1. NCBI lineage: Eukaryota > Metazoa > Arthropoda > Insecta > Orthoptera > Acrididae > Schistocerca > Schistocerca gregaria. The sequence continues at coordinate 137,795,881 of NC_064921.1, forward strand.
ATTTGAGGTGGTGGTTTGCGATATTTATTCCTGAATTGGCATTGATCTGTAGTAGCTGATCTGGATTTATGAAACCAAAAAACACACTACACACGTTGTGCGCATTTGTACGACTCAATGATGACTGTTGAAATAACACATTTTGGCATGCCACCTAGCGGTAACATCAGTAACTGTGTTAGGTGTACATAAAACTTGAAGATAGATGAATTGAGTGCTGTATCAAACGTTTCTGTAACTAATTTACCATTTTCACAATTGAAGGCTATTTTTGTATGATTAATTTATAGATACCCTGTATTTCACCTTCCATACTTCTTCCATAGTTATGCTTTCACATTTCAGGATGGAAGTCATCAAGGATTTGGTCTGTTAAATCTGAAAAGAAAATTTACACGCTTCATAATTTTCACTGGGACATTTGATCATTTTCCTCATAGCTCCATAAGTTTCAGTGGCTTGCGGACCTCCTTGTTTTCTTTCTACCTGCTTTAGATCGCAATGCAGGGCCTTCATCCATTTAATGTACGAGTAGCACTAAATATTGGTGCAACAAAGTCAGGAGGCAGTTCAGTTCGACATTTTACTGAGCGTCCTGATTCATTGTTTTACCACCAAGCAAGGTTCAGGAGAGTCTCCTTTAGTCTGGGATTCCCCGACAATACTCTAGGTTCCGATGATTGGCTGGAAGCTTGTTTTGTTGATGCGGAAATTCTGGCTAATAGTTGACCAACACAAAAAATAGTTGCTTTCGAAATCAGCGTCCGACTGAGCAGATAGTGTGTGTGTGTGTGTGTGTGTGTGTGTGTGTGTGTTTTCTGCAACCAGCTGCTTGCGCAGAAATTAATTATTCGTTTGTGTACGTTCTTCGGCATGGTTCAAGAATCTTAACGCTTGTTTCGCACTTCAGAAAGGCAGCTATCCCATCCTTCCTCTTCTGACTTTCTTCAAGAACATTCTTCAACCCCACTTCGGATCTATGTGATGATATTTCTTTCCCATCATCCAGAGCAGCATCGCTTAGAATAAACCTCTCACTTGAAGCCATTACGTACGAGTATTTTATACATCTAAACTGAATTTACATACCACAAGTACAAGCAGCCATCCGAGAGCGATTTGTAAACAACATAGAGGACTGGCCTTGCCCATGTCAGGAGGGAAAGGTCAGTGCCATCTCAGAAACACCTTAGGCCTCCACCGAGGCAAGTATCAACCACCAACCACCCCAGTAAAATCGTGACACTACTGGAGTATGGAATTCTGCCTTGGATGTGCAACAAACTACGGGTTGTACGTCCTGAGATGACCCATTTTCACACATTAACTTCAACACATGCTGCACGCCATAGGATTCAGTCCACGAACAAAGTCACTCACACCTATTGCATTGCAAATACTACTTACTTTATATCCATCAATTCCAAACAATGTAAGTATTGACAGGTGTGAAAATTACCGAACTATCAGTTTAATAAGTCACGGTAGAAAAACACTAATACGAATTATTTACAGACGAATGGAAACACTGGTAGAAGCCGACTTCGGGGAAATTCAGTTTGGATTCCGTATAAGTGTTGGAACACCTGAGGCAGTACTGACCCTACGACTTACCTCACAAGATTTCTTAAGGGAAGGCAAATCTATGTTTTTAGCATTTGTAGACTTAGAACAAGCTTTTACATACTTGACTGGAATACTCGCTTTCAAATTCTGAAGGTGGCATGGGTAGAATACAGAAGCGAATAGCTATCTACAATTTGTACACGAAGTAGATGGTAGTTATAAGAGTCGAGGAGCATGAAAGGGAAGCACTGGTTGAGAAAGGAGTGAGACAGTGTTGTAGCCTACCCCAGATGCTATTCAATCTGTATATTGAGCAAGCAGTAAATGAAACAAAAGAAAAATTTTGATTAGGAATCAATCATGAAGAAGAAATAAAAACTTTGAGGTTTCTCGACGATATCGTAATTCTGTCAGAGACAGAAAAGGGCCGGAAAGAGCAGCTGAACGAAATGGACAGTGTCCTGAAACAAGGGTATGTGATGAACATCAAAAACAGCAAACCGTGGATAATGGAATGTAGTCGAATTAAATCAAGTGATGCTGAGGGCATTAGATTAGGAAATGAGACGCTTATAGTTGTAAATGAATTTTGCTATTTGAGGAGCTAAATAATTGATGATGGTCGATGTAGAGAGGATACAAAATGTAGACTGGCGATGGCAAGGAAAGCGATTCTGGAGAAGAGAAATTTGTTAACATAGCTATAGATGTAAGTGCAGGAAGTCTTTTCTGAAACTATTTCTGTGGAGTGTAGTTATATGTGGAAGTGAAACATGGACGATGAATAGTTTAGACAAGAAAAGAATAGAAGCGTTCGAAGCGTGGTGATACAAAAGAATGCTGAAGATTGATGGGTAGATCACGTAACTAATGAGGAGGTACTGAACAGAATTGGGGAGAAAAGGAATTTAGGGCACAACTTGACTATAAGATGAGGTCGGTTGGTTGGATACGTTCTGAGGCATCAAGGGATCGTCAATTTAGTATTAGAGGGAAGCGTGGATGGTAAAAATTGTAGGAGAGCAAGAGAAGAAAACGCTAATGAGATTCAAAGAGTTGTAGGTTGCAGTAGTTATTCGGAAATGAAGAGGCTTCCACACAATAGAGTAGCATGGATTGCTGCATTAAACCTGTCTGTTGACTGAAGACAGAAGAACAACATTTCCATAAATAGTCTACCTCTCCGAAAAGTACGTATTTTCACGGTTATAAGCGAAAAACCTAAAAGTTCCATTTTTGACACAATTCCAGGTTAAAATCTTTGTGGGACTTTGTAAATTCGCATTCATCACCTTCGAAAAGAAAACGTCTACAAAACTAGACCCAATTTGACTGAAGTAATGTTATAGAAAATCTATGACAGTAAAATCAGGTTGAGATTTACTGTTCACGAATTTAGGGACAACTGCTAGTCCTATCACAGTATTCATCAATGAACAGTTGGCCTTGCCAAGATGTCTCAGTGATCATATAGCTATACTGTAGGTGTAGGTACAAAAAGTGTATCTGTGGATAGGCCAGGTGAAGCCTTGGCTTCAATAGCCGAACACTAGCCTTGTCAGAGTTTTTGGAGGCATCCAGACACAGATGTCATCACAGCTGCATGGACTACCCTAGCTCGCCTCCCATCAGCCACAAATTCTCAACTTATCCACACACTACTATAGTGGAACTCCTTGCCCATAATCCTCATTACTTGCGGCATTTAGCCGAGTCTCGTGAGTTCGAGCCTGGTGTACATCTACACTGAAGATATCACTGGCGTCGTCCCTTCCCCAGGGCCCCCATTTTCCTTTCCCCTTCTTCTCCCAGAGCAGATGTTACTCCTTGCCCCCCCCCCCCCCCCCCCTCAGCAGCTTTCCTCTCCCATCCTATCCCTTCGTTCCCAGCCCCCGCCCCCACCTTGTCCCCCATTCTGTCCCCTCCTTTTCGCCTCCTTTTTCCTTTTTCCTTCTCCCTTGTCGCTCACCCCTGGCTGTTCCTCCCAGGTTTCTCTTCAGTATCAAGTGTGCTGCGTTAGTGTTGTGTTCGTTGACGGTATACAGTGTGATCAAGTGATGTGGTTTTCATTGTGAGCTCGACCTGTATGTAGTCTATGTTTGTTTGTGTGATTTTTATATTGTGCACACTGTTAACTCGTGTTTCACTCCAGTTATTTAAAGTACACAACGACTTGCCAACTGTGTTCTTTTAACTTTCTGTTGACGTTTTAACTCGCCTTTTGAAGTCGAATTTTAACTACCATCATATCCATCTACAATGTTTTTTATGTCCCCATTTTATCTCCTCCCCAACCTCATTTTTTTGTAAGTATTACACTTTCAAGTATGTTGTGAAATCGTTTTGCTGAAGAGTGGTGGACAGAATGGCTGTCAGCCCTCCCCTGCCCATATGTTGCATGGGAATAAAATTACAATAAATAAAAATAAACGCTTGTCCATCCCTATCCACTGGTTGCTTCTCTCCTCTGCGACCTCTGCTCACTACGACTCCTACTCTGTTGTGTCTTCCCCCTACCATCCACCTCGACCACTTCATCTCCTTTACAAAGGTGGCTTCTGCCAACTCCCCCTCCCAGATGATGCCCCCTCTCCCTCCATTTATCACTACTATCAACTCTAATCCTCACTTCCTCTTCTTTCCCTGTGCTCACTCTTCCCCCTGCCATCCTGTTTTTCCCAGCCTACCCTCTCTCTGACTCCTTTCTCTCCCATGAGTCCCTTTTTCTTTCCCCTAGACTGCCTTCCCCACTCCTTCATTCATGTGCCCTCACCCCCCCCCTTTCTGTGTCCTCTTTCTCCATCGGCTGCCCCATTTCTTTGCGTTTCCTCTCCTCCCCCGTTTTCCCCATCATGTACCTGGGTCTTTACCCCCCCCCCTCCCCCGCCCATCTGTCTTCGTATAGTGCAGTTTTCTGTGAGTGTTCAGTGTTGTGTGTCCCCTTTTTCAGTGTTGTGAGCAGCCGCCATTCTGTCGCTGGGTGTATTTTTAACTGTTGTGAACAGATTCCAGACTGTCGCCATGTTTCGCAATTGTGCCTGTCTATTTACTATGTGTCTTAATTAGCATCACGGACCCTTTGTTTTTATATATTCTTCAGAACTTTTTTCCCATGTTTCAGTTTTTAACAGTCACACTTTTATCGTCAGTTTTTATTGTTATGATATCTCCTAATTCTGTTTTTAACTTTTCTGTAGGCTGCAGAGCGGCGTATTATGCTGCTGACGCACCCCGCCCCCCAAAATCCAATAGGGAAAAAACAACCTTTTCCAGTCATAATAATTACGCGGAAGACATAATCTTGTTAAAATGGAACGTCTAACAGTCGCAGAAAAGGTACATTTGATGTTTATCTATGGTTATTGTAATGAAAATCCCCAACAAGCTTGAGGTTTGTATGTTGATCGTTATCCTGACAGACAGCATCCAAGTGTCCGGATCTTTCGTGGGATAGTTAATGTATTTAAAGAAGCCAGAAGTGGTCAGCCAAAGCAAAAGACGCAACCAAGAACTCTTACAAGTGAAGATGGCCAAATAAGTCTTTTAGCTCAGCTGAGGCTAATCCGCACGTCAGTAGCAGACAAATTGAGCGGGAATCGGGAATTCCAAAACATCGGTTTTGAGAATTTCATATCATTAAACATTTCATCCTTACCATATTTCTATACACCAGCAATCGCATGATGATGATATTCAACGTCGTGTAAATTTTTGCCATTGGCCACAAAACAAATTACGAGACGATAACAGTTCTTTTTTAAGATTTCTATTTAGTGACGAAGCGTCATTACAATCAGAAGTAACGTAATCCGACATAATATGCACTATTGGAGAACGGAACTATCCATGATCGCTGCGACGAGTGAAACATCAGCGACCGTTGTGAGTTAATGTATTGTGTGGAATTATGGGAGGACATATTAAATATAATATGTAATGACAGGGTGATTGGTCGTAGAAGCACCATACCATACCCTGCGTGTTCACGGGACCTTACATCTCCGGACTTCTTTCCTTGGGGAAAATTGGAAGATATTTATGATCGTGATCCATCGACAATGCCTGAAAACATGCGTGAGCGCACTGTCAATGCATGTGCGGCAATTACTGAAGGCGATCTACTCGCTGTTGAGAGAAATTTCGTTAGGCGTACTGCCAAATGCACTGAATTTGAAGGACATCATTTTAAGCGTTTATTTGAATAACGATGTTATTACGGTTGCTGGCACAGTAACAGAATGCGTCTCCATAATTTATGATAAGGTCACAAAAGTTAATGTATGTACCACTTTGGAATAACAGAAATAACGTCCAAAAGTAACTACTTTTTGTGTTTTAATTTAGAAAAACACATTGTTACCAACTGTTCACCTAAATGGGTGACGCATATTGTTGGAATACTAGAGCGCCATCCAACACAAACCGAAACAAATGTTCCAAATCAAACACTGCTATTTATTTACGTACTATACGAAAATGGAATAAATATGGGGAGGACTATTTCCAATATATATATATATATATATATATATATATATATATATATATATATATATATATATATATGTGTGTGTGTGTGTGTGTGTGTGTGTGTGTGTGTGTGTGCGTGTGTGTGTGTATGTGTGTGTGTGTATGTGTGTGTGTGTTCCTTCGGACATATGATTATAACGAGGACCGCCAGTGATACCTTCAGTGTTGATGTACACAAAGCTACTAAATTTCGCGAGTAATGAGGATTATATGCAAGTGGTATCACATTAGTTGTGTGTGGATAGGTTTAGAATTTGGTATGAAGATGGTATCTGTTCTTTAGGACATTTCTGAAAGAAAAGATATCATTGGTGATCTTGCAGATTTCGAAGAATTAAATTACAATGGAATCCAGACCATTATCTGCTTACAGACTTTGAGAAATATCAACGGGGACATTTGAAAATGTTTGCCCCGACCGGGACTCGAACACGCGAACTCCTGATTACATAACAGATGCTCTGTCTGACATTTTTTTTTTCAAAATCTCTTTCTTTGTACAATCATAATTGCAACAGAAATTCCATCCTTCCTGGCCGAATCAACATGACGCGAGGCGGGCAGAAGTCCTTCTTAACAAGGTGTCGGAAAAAGTAATAACTATAATACTGAATGAAGCTAAGAGGTGTGAGGCAACAGACAAACAGGGAAGAAGGTGCGGGGATATGATTAGACGTGAAGGCAGGTGCCCGGCGGATGGAGCGTGGAGGCAGAGAGGGCAGGGGTAAGCATTCGAGGCCTGACCACTGTGTCTCCGGCATCGCTACCGGAAAGGGAGGGTACAAGCCAAAGAGGAGGGAGCAGTAGAGTTGGGGGAATGACTGGCGTGCTCTGGAATAGTGCATAAAAGAAAAGACGCGCTTATCCATGAGCATACCCCATTCTGGGTTATGATACAGAAAGCAGCGCGGATAGTTTCAGATGTCCGCAGGGGAGCGGGATTGTCGTCCGCGTGTGGCGCGATCTACTCACTGACTGAGTCATCAAAGACACAGAAGGTAGCGCGACTTGCAGGGATTTATCTCTGGCGCGCTCCCCGTGAGACCCACATTTCCTACTTACTGTCCACAGTTTGTTGTGCCTCTGCCCATAATACGCACATGGATAGAGCGTGCCAAGTAAGTAGGAGATCCCGGGTACCAGACCCGGTTTGCGCACACATTTTCAGCTGTCCCCGTTGATATTTATCAGCGCCTGTAATCAGATAATGCTCTGGATTTCATTGTGATTTCATTCTCCGAGAGCTGCAAGATGACCATGTCCGAAAGAACAGATACCATCTTCATATAGATAAGGCTTTCCGCCCCATGAAGTTCAGCAGTGATGCACTCTCACTGCTCAGACTCTTACGGTGATCGGTAAACTGACTGCCGCGCGTAATGAGTATAGTGGACAGGGGCACTACAAATGTAGGGTGTGGACAGTAAGTTGGAAGATTGGGTCTCACGGGGAACGTGCCAGAGATAAGACCCTGCAGTCGCACTATCTCCTGTGTCTTTGTCAGGTCAATCAGTCCCGTTTCATCCGCGCTAGCGAGTGGACGTTGTTTACTGCTGCTCTGCACTTCCGTGTTTACATCGCTGTACTTGCGTTTCGCCGAGTGCTGTCCGTCCGTTAATCTCCGTGTTCGTTCCTATTCCTTCTGATCTGATCGCGCCTTCTGGTCGTGCAGCTGCTAACTGGAATTCCGGTTGTTTAACCTAAATTTCGTCTCATGATTATCCATGGCTACGAATTTAGGAAGAATACTCCGGTATTTTCTTTTGACAAGGAATCCCGTCCTGTTCAGCCGACATCCCTGGAAATAAGTGGCTGGACTACACAGGTAATTGGTGTCAATTGTAAAACATATAACTGGTAACTGTATCAGGAAAATGTGCTGTGTTTTTGTCAAGTTATTCAGTGTTGCGACTGTTGATAAAGTGTTACGAAAGTGGGGCTGTGACGTAGACTTTGTGCATAGAAATTGTTATAATAGTCAGGTTTCCATCTATAGAGCTGACATTAATTACAAAACTGTTCGTGTCTTGTATCTTTCTCCTGTATCATGGGATTAGGTTGATGGAGTGACTTCGGCCAAGTTCGAGTGGATCCACAATGATGCTAATTGCCGGCAGATATCAAAATTTGATCCACTGTTACCACAGAAACCGTCGCCAGAACAGATAATGGTACGACGTTCCGTTGTCAATCTCACGGAGAAGAATTTGGACGACGCTACGCTGTCTGTATTAAGCAAGGGACTCAATTTTGCACCTACACCTACAGCACCGCCATTAATAAGTATTTTGAGTGGTGTTGAAGAAGCTTTACGACGTCTTCCTTTGGATGCTGCAGACGAAATAAGAAGGGAAACTTGCCGTGCTCCGTTGAAGGCTCCTACTCAACGCAGTAATTTAACCTCTGCAGAAAGGGCTGCATTACGAAATCTGAGAGAGGACCCCGACGTAGTGGTATTGAAAGCTGACAACGGTAATGCAACTGTTTTGTTGCCTCGTGGTGTGTATAAAGATAAGATGTATGGTCTGCTAAGTGACTCTACCTACAGGAGGATTGATTACGATCCTACAGGACGTGTGCAACGAAAAACTTCACCACTGTTAAATTCCTCCTCCTTACCGCAAGAGACCATCAAGAGGTTAAGTCCTCATGGTTGTGTGCCTCCAAGACTGTATGGCATTCCAAAGATTCAGAAAGAGGGTCTTCCTCTCCGTCCAATAGTGAGCAACATTGGAGCTCCTACATATGATTTAGCTAAACATCTCACTTCCTTGCTGAGACCTTTCGTAGGCAAGTGCTCTCATCACATACGAAACTCAGCTGATTTTATCAATCGACTGGGTGCTCTTCGTCTTAGCAGTGTAGACCTTCTAGTAAGTTTTGACGTGGTCTCACTTTTTACATAAGTTCCTCTTGCAGATTCTTTGACACTGATTGGTTACTGTTTCCTGTTAATATCACTCATTTGTTCAGGCACGCTCTTTACTCAACTTATTTTATGTTTAATCAAGAATTTTTTGAACAGACTGACGGTGTCCTTTGGTGACCAACGTTTTTATGGAGGATTTTGAAGAGTGAGCGCTTGAATCAGCTGCCCTGAAGCCAACAGTTTTTTGGCGGTATTTGGATGACACTTTCATAGTGTGGCCTCATGGAGAAGATAAATTAATGGAGTTTCTACATCACCTCAACTCCATTCATAGCAACATCCTGTTCACCATGGAAATAGAGAAAGATGGTTGTTTGCCTTTCTTGGAAGTCCTGGTACGAAGGAAGAATGATGGTTCTGTAGGGCATTCAGTTTACCGGAAACCCACTCATACTGATTTGTACCTACAAACATCGAGTTGCCATCACCCATCGCAAAACATGAGTTTGTGTAAAACACTTGTTCATAGAGCTCATACTCTCTCAGATCTAGATAGCTTACCTCTAGAACTCGCCCATCTAAAGACAATATTCAGCGAAAATGGGTATTCCATCCGGCAGATTAACAGGGCACTAACAGTTAAAACTAAAAAGCAGGAAGTGAATAAAGAGGAGAACATGCCGGAACAATCTTTAGCTTTTCTTCCTTTCGTTGGCAACACTTCTTTTAAAATAGTAAGAATCCTCCGAAAATTTCAGGTAAAAGTGGTTTTCCGCCCACCACCGAAGATTGCGGACCTTGTGGGATCAGTTAAGGACAATCTCTTACTACGAAAGGCCGGAATTTACAAGATACCGTGCCAATGTGGTATGGCTTCCATAGGTCAAACCACACGCACCGTGAAAGAACGCTACACTGAACATAAACGTTACACCCGCCTTTTACAGCCAAGCAAGTCCGCTATTGCTGAACATTGTATTTCTACTGGACATTCAATGGAGTATGAGAAAACAATGATTTTGTCCACAGTAACGTCTTTCTGGGACTCCATTATTAAACAATCCGTAGAAATACGACTGGCGGAAAATCTGTTAAATCGTGACAGCGGCTACCAGCTGGACAGTGCATGGAATCTCATCATCTCCATGATTTGCTCAAATAGAAGACGACAGAGTGCGTCGACGGCCGTGGCAAACAGCAACGCAGAGGGCGACTGAGTTCCGCTATTCCACCAGCGAGGGCGCTGCCGGCGGGCAGTGTGGTTCAACTATCAAGTATTCGACGCATGCGCAGAATAGTTAAGTACGCTACATATTGCGGAACGGAGGACGTTTTCGCCAGTCTGCGACGGCTCACCTGAAGCTGACTGATAGGTGCCCAGTTGAAATATAATGCGAAGTATTGAACGACGTCCGGCTGCAAGCCCGGAATTTGTTTGAACAGTCAATTCGCCGGGAAAATTTTAAAATTCACGTAAATAAAATTACTCCCGGTTTAAAATTATCGGCACTTAAGGAAATTTTGTAGCATCCCACGACTGATATTGCCCTGTTACAAGAAGTTCTAACTTAGGATTTCGTAATTCCCAGGTATGTCAGTTACATAAATGTGTGTCACGAAACAAGTGTTGGGACAGCTGTTTTGGTGAGGGAAGGTAATCCAGTAAGTGAGGTGGAACCACTGAAATCCGGAAGGGGAATAGGACTAAATATCTATAATGTGACTATCATGAACTAGTATATTCTTTCAGCAAGTTCTCACCGAGCTGACAGGGAACGTTTCTTCAAAGAAGAACTGCTATACTTGTTAAGGAAAAAGCCAGGACAGTTATTACTTGGAGGTGATTGTAATTGTGTTTTAAATCGAAAATTAGAGTTACCCAATTTTAAATTCTCAAGTGAACCAAAACGACTAGTGACTGCTTTAGAATTAAAGTTTAAATGGGAAATCAAATACCCTTCATCCCACTCTTTGGTGTGGGCAAGCACATGTTTTTCAACGATTGTTACCCATGTTTTCTGTTCCGTTTTATATTCATGTTCTGAGTTTTTTCTTGACACCCGTCTCACTAAGTTACTGAACGGGCGCTGAACACCTTGCTGGCGTGCGCCCAACACCCCTCTACTACTACTACTACTACTACTACTACTAATGTCCCGAGAACATCTCGTAGCAGGATTGATAGATTATTTATTTCTAAAAAACTTGAAACTTCCTTGACAAAAGTAGAAACAATTCCTACGTACTTTTCAGACCATTCCAATGTTGCATAAATGTAACAACTAACAAGAGAGCAAGTCTCTGCGTCTCACTACCAAAAAACTCCCCAGGACGGGATGGTTTGCCAGCAGTTTTGCATCCGTTAATGGCCAATAGTGGGTGCGAAAATCACGAACATTGTAAATGATGTTATTCAGGATAAAACGATTCCGGCTGAGTTTAAGGAGAGTAAAATTGTTCTTGTGCCAAAAAATAATGGAAACAAATATTTAAAGAATTTCGTCCCATTTCACTGCTGAATTCTGATTATAAATTAATAGCTAGAATAGTAAACAAGAGAATTTCTTGACCTACAGATAAAATTATTAGTCAACATTAGAACTGCGCTCAAATCACAACCATTTTTCATAATAGAACAGGATTTAGGGACATCATTGCAATAACTTCTGTAACAAACACAAACTGTGCTTTATGTTTTTTTAGAATTTTATAAAGCCTTCGATGTAGTAAATTATGAATATCTTCTACAGACGTTTAAGAAAGTGTGTTTCAACGATAGTGTTATATAGTTGATAAATAACATATCAACTGGAATAAATGCGAAAATAGCGGTGAATTGTCAACAATCCAGGTCCATACACATAAAACGAGGTATTCCTCAAGGAAGTTCACTGTCCATATCGCTCTTCGCCATTTCACTGGAACCTTTCATCCGAAATGTCCATGCTAGATTAAAAGGTTTAACATTATCAGGAAATAAAACAGTTATAAGAGCCTATGCTGACGATATAGTGGTCATTATAAGGAATACTGAAGAAGTAACAGCGCTAACAACAGTGATTGATACGTACTTTAGAGCATCTGGAGCCAATAAAAACGAAAAAAAAGCAAGATATTAAATCTCAGAGGATTTGGTAAATCAGCGTCGAGTGGGCAAAATTAGTCCGACAACATAAAGCACTTGGGATCACGCTGACAGCATGCCACATGAAAATGACGGCTTTAAATTGGAAAGTTGCAGCAGATAAAGTGCAAAGAGCCAATATAGATAATTTGACTCGGTATATGAACAAACTTCCAAGAACAAAGTATAGACGGCTGGTGTGGCCGAGCGCTTCTACGCGCTTCAGTCTGGAAACGCGTGACCACTACGGTCGCAGGTTCGAATCCTGCCTCGGGCATGGATGTGTGTGATGTCCTTAGGTTAGTTAGGTTTAAGTAGTTGTAAGTTCTAGGGCACTGATGACCACAGATGTTAGGTCCCATAGTGCTTAGAGCCATTTGAACCATTTGAACAAAGTATACCACCTCAAGCACCCTTCCTGAAGCTTATTATACTGCCCAGCTGTTTCTAATTCCGAAAATGACGATGAAGAGAATAATGTCCTAAGTCATAAACTTTTTGTGGAAAGGTGAAGTGTTCAAGGTAACTGAAAAAGTAGCCATTTTAGATCCTAAAAATGGTGGACTAGAATTAACTGATATAACGGATAAAAGCCCCTGCACTTTTTATCAAAAGGCAAGTTAATTTAGTAAGAGACTCGCGAGAAAGCATAACTAGCCAACTTTTCGAGATCATTAAGCCTCGAAGCCTACTTCCCCATATTGACGTGCAGAATGTCAACAGTCGTTTACTGCATGTGAGGGTTTTCTATGTTGAGTTCAGTTATATAAGTACGGAAATCAGGTAGTCACGACACTTAACATCAAGAGCCATAATGTGGGCACGTAAGAAAAGTGAAGGAAGGAACAAAATAGAATGACAGTTTACAAACATCGATTGGACTGAGATTTGGAAAAAACATTTGTTCTAAAGTTCTAATGTCTAATATAAAAAGGTAATTATACAAGACAATTAACAACATAGTTAGCACTAACGAAAGACTGTACGCAATCGGACTCTGCAAAAAAAAATTATGTCACAATGCCATCTAGTTAACGCAATAGCTCATAGATAGACTTGCAGTGGTCACATGAATAGTTGGTAGTGGATCTGAAAGCAAATAGCTCTGATTACAAGGACATCTCCTGAGAGTGTATCGCTGTCATTCATACACAGGCCTGAAGCACGCTATTTCCCAGAGGCAAAAAATGACTCTGTGTACTGGTTGCTGGAATATTTATTTAAATTATGTCTTTAACAAACTAGGATCCGACACCACAAAATTAGAAGGCATTCGAATCACAAGAAAAATTTCGTTAATATCTTAAAAATTATATTTGAAAGAATGGGCATTGGTTATTATAAAAAAAGAATACTGTGTTAACAGTGATGTATTGCCGTTACCTTAAGGATATTATTTAAATTTTTAATGTAAATTTTTGGTATGTGCTTTTTCTGCTTCAAAAATTCATTTTTGAAATTTTATACTCTAATGTACAGAACTAATGTGACAGTCAGATCGTGTGTCTAATAGTGTGAAAACAAAAAAATTAAATTGCCTTATTGGTTTATAGTATAAATATAAAAGTTGACAGTTTTTATGAAAATCGATGGTTAAATCCTAAGACTGTATCTGATATCATGTAATATTCAGTTACTGGCTCATTGGCCTGTTCTATTTTGCACTGTGATGTGTAACTCATTTTTCCAATGAAAGATTTATTATATAGATCTTCTCACTTCATATAATTAACATTCCATTAATGTCCAGAAAGTGTAGTTGAAAGGCTAGTCAACTTTTTAACATTTCGTTTCCGCCATTCTCAAGTATTTAACAGATTGTCTAACAAGATTATTAAATTGTTTTCATGTGCGATGGGCATAAATCTTCCATATTCTGTATAAGTTTGGTTACTTCGATTAAATTGTGTGAAATGCTCATAGCTAGTCTGACTGAAGGCTATAAATCAGTTTCTTCCCTCAACCTTTCTCTCACAGAGACGATTTCCTTGTGTACATTGATATATTAAAAATTATCCCAAAGACTTGCCGATATCCTTTATAAAGTGCTATTTATTCGTGTGCAAATATTGGAGCACATGTAATTCAAAGTGCAGTTTTTAATTATTTATGTTTGAAGAAGCTTGAATATCTTTACAAAACTTTTCTTGATGTTCAAATTAATTCTTTCAGGTAATTTAGTCAATAACACAATCTTCTGCTGTATTTCTTTAACACCAGCTTAATAGCAATGATCAAACTGTTTTTGTACAAATCGTTTCATGTATAACATGTGTGCATGGTTAGTACATGTACTTAGTATGTATTTTGAATGTGTAAGCACCTGGACTGTCAACTCCAACCCTGTAATAACCACAGCAGCACACCTGGAATACAAGTGACCAGAAAAATACACTCCTGGAAATTGAAATAAGAACACCGTGAATTCATTGTCCCAGGAAGGGGAAACTTTATTGACACATTCCTGGGGTCAGATACATCACATGATCACACTGACAGAACCACATACACATAGACACAGGCAACAGAGCATACACAATGTTGGCACTAGTACAGTGTACATCCAGCAATGCAGGCTGCTATTCTCCCATGGAGACGATCGTATAGATGCTGGATGTAGTCCTGTGGAACGGCTTCCCATGCCATTTCCACCTGGCGCCTCAGTTGGACCAGCGTTCGTGCTGGACGTGCAGACCGCGTGAGACGACGCTTCATCCAGTCCCAAACATGCTCAATGCGGGACAGACCCGGAGATCTTGCTGGCCAGGGTAGTTGACTTACACCTTCTAGAGCACGTTGGGTGGCACGGGATACATGCGGACGTGCATTGCCCTGTTGGAACAGCAAGTTCCCTTGCCGGTCTAGGAATGGTAGAACGATGGGTTCGATGACGGTTTGGATGTACCGTGCACTATTCAGTGTCCCCTCGACGATCACCAGAGGTGTACGGCCAGTGTAGGAGATCGCTCCCCACACCATGATGCCGGGTGTTGGCCCTGTGTGCCTCGGTCGTATGCAGCCCTGATTGTGGCTCTCACCTGCACGGCGCCAAACACGCATACGACACGTCTCCATTCGTCCCTCCATTGACGCCTGTCGCGACACCACTGGAGGAGGGCTGCACGATGTTGGGGCGTGAGCGGAAGACGGCCTAACGGTGTGCGGCACCGTAGCCCAGCTTCATGGAGACGGTTGCGAATGGTCCTCGCCGATACCCCAGGAGCAACAGTGTCCCTAATTTGCTGGGAAGTGGCGGTGCGGTTCCCTACGGCACTGCGTAGGATAATACAGTCTTGGCGTGCATCCGTGCGTCGCTGCGGTCCGGTCCCAGGTCGACGGGCACGTGCACCTTCCGCCGACCACTGGCGACAACATCGATGTACTGTGGAGACCTCACGCCCCACGTGTTGAGCAATTCGGCGGTACGTCCACCCGGCCTCCCGCATGCCCACTATACGCCCTCGCTCAAAGTCCGTCAACTGCACATACGGTTCACGTCCACGCTGTCGCGGCATGCTACCAGTGTTAAAGACTGCGATGGAGCTCCGTATGCCACGGCAAACTGGCTGACACTGACGGCGGCGGTGCACAAATGCTGCACAGCTAGCGCCATTCGACGGCCAACACCGCGGTTCCTGGTGTGTCCGCTGTGCCGTGCGTGTGATCATTGCTTGTACAGCCATCTCGCAGTGTCCGGAGCAAGTATGGTGGGTCTGACACACCGGTGTCAATGTGTTCTTTTTTCCATTTCCAGGAGTGTATAACACAAAAACGCCACACGCATATAAGCTCTAAACAAGTGAATCTGTTTGGTATGAATTAATCCTAGCCAAGTCAGTCACTTTCCTCCAACACCACAATCAGCCAGTTAAAGGCAGCGAACTCTGCTCAGAGGCCTCTTTTCACAGTCGGAGTTCACGCACCTGAATCTGCAACATGCGCTGGGAAATCAGGAAAGTTCCTTAGGAGTATCCGACGCTGGTGAACAGTAATTAACTTTTCAATGATTTCTCGTCTTTCCATTCCATAAAACGTACCTCATTGATATTAAAGGTTCATTAAGTCCCTATTTACGAAATGATTGCCACAGTAGAACACAAACTCCGTCCCAAAACAGTGGGGGCTTTGCACCATATTCTCAGTTTTGCCAAGCCCCGTTCACTCCAAGAAATTATTTTACTCTATAACCAACCAGCTATTCAGAGTACACAGCAGAATGTTCACTTTTTCACAGGCCACTTTCTGGTTTCACTTGCATCGTTGCTGTAAAGTACTACTGCTTTCTGCAATGAGTGTTGGTAACAGTGGTCGTTCTGGAGGTTTTCTTTCAGCCATCAGTCATCTGATTGGTTTGATGAGGCCTAAACTAATGTCCCTCCTGCATGAACCTCTTCCTTTCAGAGTATCTCCTCTGCTTTATGTCGTCGATTATTTCCTGTTTGTATTGCATTCTCTGTCTTCCACTACCGTTTCTACCACCTACAGTTTCCTCTTATCCAATGCAGGCTACTTTGTGAAGGATTAATAAATGTCATATCATTCTATCCCTTCTTCTTGTCAGTGTTTCCCGTATGTTCCCTTCTTCGCTGGTTCAGCGGAAAATATCATCATTTATTATCTTGTCAGTCCACCTGACTTTCAACGTTGTTCTCAAACACCACATCTCTAACGCTTCGATGCTGGTTTTCACCGGTTTCCCCACAGCCCATGATTCAGTACCATGCAATGCACATTATCAGAAACTTCTTCCTTATATTAAGACCTATGTCTGGTACCTGTAGCCGGCCGTGGTGGCCGAGCAGTTCTAGGCGCTTCAGTCTGGAACCGTGCGACCGCTACGATCACAGGTTCGGATCCTGCCTCGGGCATGGATGTGTGTGATGTCCTTAGGTTAGTTAGGTTTAAGTAGCTCTAAGTTCTAGCGGACTGATGACCTCAGATGTTATGTCCCATAGTGCTCAGGGCCATTTGAACCATTTTTTTTTTTTTTGGTACCTGTAGAATACTCTTTTCCAGGAAAGCTCTCTTGGTCTGTGTGTGTCTGGTTAGTACGTCTTCCTTGCTTCATTTGGCAGGGGCTGCTTTGCCTCCATGATGGTAAGTCACTTAATTTCGTCTCCTTCGTGGCTACTTATGTTGATATTAAGAGTCTCGCTTTTCTCTCTTCTGTTACTTCTTATTAATTTTTTCTTTTCTGGTGTGCTCCCAATCCGTATTCCGTACTCATTCCATCCTAAAAATTGTGTAATTCTGCTTCACTTTCACTGAGGAAAGCCATGTCATCAGTGAATCTAGTCATTTCTATCCTTTCACACTGAATTTTAATCCCATTCTTGCACCTGTTTTTTATTTCTGTTATTGCTTCTTTGGTGCATAGATTCAACATTAAGGACAGACAACTGCATCCTCATCTTATATCCTTTGTAATCTGAGCACTTCGTTCTTTGTCTTCCAGCTTATTGTTCACTATTAGTTCTTGCAGATATTATATATTACCAGTATTTCCCTAAAATTAACCCCCAAGTTTCTACATAATTCGAACATCTTGAACCATTTTAGAATGTCGAACACTTTTTCTAGAGCGACAAATTGTATGATCGTACCTTGGCTTTAGTTCAGTCTTACTTCCATTGTCAGTCGTAGAGTCAAAACTGCCTAAGGCCAAACCGATCGTCATCTAATATAGCCTTGGTTTTCCTCTCCATTCATCTACATATTATTCTTGTTAACAACCTGATTGTACAAGAATTTAATCTGATTCTGTGGTAATTTTCACTCTTACCTGTCCTAAGAATTTAATCTGATTCTGTGGTAATTTTCACTCTTACCTGTCCTTGCTATCTTTGGGAGTGTGTGGATGATATGTTTCCGAAAATCTGATGATACGTCACCAGTGTCGCATATTCTGTCACCAACCTGAAACGTTGTTTGCTTGCAATATCCCTCAACAGTTTTATTAGGGGCAAATAATGAAACACATTTTTCGAACAGTTTTGGTAGAGAAAACGCATAATTTCTTGAGGCACATTGTGCAATATTCACGCTTTAGTCTCTATAGTTTGATGAAGTTCCGTTGGGTGGCCATGCGTAGCCTTCAAAGTGACAGCTTTTACAGAGGTGCTTTCCAACTAGAGATCTGTCATCGAGATTGTTTTGTCGGAAAACTTGAGCTTTACAGTTGTTCACAAGCACTTGAAAGATGTCTACGAACACCTGGCTGTGAATCAAAGCACGGCGAGTCTCTGGGCGAGGCACCTGTCATCATCGGGACAAACCCTTCCGTTCTTCCACGTGCTGGCCGGCCCCACACAGTTGCATCTCCTACACTGTTCGAACGTGCAGACACTCTAATTCGACGTGATCGACGGATCAGAATCAAACACCCTCTGCTCAATTGGTCGTCTCTGTTGGTAGTGCTGAAACAGACGTCCACCAGATGGGGTACTCAGAGGTATGTCCGCTGAATTTAGAGGAGACATTAAAGAGCAACAAAGGACCATCTGTACGGAATTTATTGCGCTATACGAGGATGATCGTGACAGCTTTTTGTCGAACATCGCCACAGGCCATGAAACATGGGTTCATTCCCTCAAACCGGAAACAAAAACCGAGCGAGGTGGCGCAGTGATTAGCACACTGGACTCGCATTCGGGAGGACGACGGTTCAATCCTGTCTCCGGCCGTCCTGATTTAGGTTTTCCGTGATTTCCCTAAATCGTTTCAGGCAAATGCCGGGATGGTTCCTTTGAAAGGGCACGGCCGATTTCCTTCCCGATCCTTCCCTAACCCGAGCTTGCACTCCGTCTCTAATGACCTCGTGGTCGACGGGACGTTAAACACTAACCACCACCACCACCACCACCACGGAAACAAAACTGCAGTCCGTGGAGTGATTCTACACCACGTCTCTTCCGAAGAAAGAGACCAAACCGCACCCTCAGCCGGTATAATGAAGGAGACGGTCTTCTGCAACTCCGAATGTGTTATTCTGTGTGATGTCCTCCCTCATGGTGTAACGATCAACCTTGTAGTGTATTGTGTTACCTCAAAGACTGAGGTAATGACGACACCGTACTCGTCGGTATGAAAATGCAGACGATCTCCTCGTTCTTCAAGAGAAAGCGAGGCCTCTCACAAGTCTGCTCACCCGGGAGCAGCTCATAAAACTTTGTTGGGCTATTCTTCCTCATCCATCCTGCTGTCCGCGGGAGCAGGAGTACATGGTGGATGATAGGATGTTTACTGATGACCCAAGACATTCATCTACATCTACATCTACATCCATACTCTGCAAGTCACCTGACGGTGTGTGGCGGAGGTTACGCTGAGTACCTCTATCGGTCCTCCCATCTATTCCAGTCTCGTATTGTTCGTGGAAAGAAATATTGTCGGTATGCCTCTGTGTGGGCTCTAATCTCACTGATTTCATCATCATGGTCTCTTCGCGAATAAACGTAGGAGGGAGCAATATACTGCTTGACTCCTTGGTGAAGGTATGTTCTCGAAACTTCAACAAAAGTCTGTACCGAGCTACTGAGCGTCTCTCTTGCAGTCTTCCACTGGAGTTTATCTATCATCTCCGTAACGCTTTCGCGATTACTAAATGATCCTGTAACGAAGCGCGCTGTTCTCCGTTGGATCTTTTCTACCTCTTCTATCAACTCTATCTGGTACGGATCACACACTGCTGATCAGTATTCAAGCAGTGGGCGAACAAGCGTACCGTAACCTACTTCCTTTGATTTCGGATTGCATTTCCTCAAGATTCTTCCAATGAATCTCAGTCTGGCATCTGCTTTACCGACGATCAACTTTATATGATCATTCCATTTTAAATCACTCTTAATGCATACTCCCAGATAATTGAAAAAATAGTTCAAATGGCTCTGAGCAGTATGGGACTCAACATCTTAGGCCATAAGTCCCCTATAACTTAGAACTACTTAAACCTAACTATCCTAAGGACATCACACACACCCATACCCGAGGCAGGATTCGAAACTGCGACCGTAGCAGTCCTGCAGTTGCGGACTGCAGCGCCAGAACCGCACGACCACCGCGGCCGGCCCCAGATAATTAATGGAATTAACTGCTTCCAGTTGCTGACCTGCTATTTTGTAGCTAAATGATATGGCATATTTCTTTCTATGTATTCGCAGCACATTACACTTGTCTATTCTGAGATTAAATTGACATTCCCTGCACCATGCGTCAATTCGCTGCAGATCCACCTGCATTTCAGTACAATTTTCCATTGTTACAACCTCTCGATATACCACAGCATTGTCCGCAAAAATCCTCAGTGAACTTCCTATGTCATCCACCAGGTTATTTATGTATATTGTGAATAGCAACGGTCCTATGACACTCCCCTGCGGCACACCTGAAATCACTCTTACTTCGGAAGACTTCTCTCCATTGAGAATGACATGCTGTCTTCTGTTATCTAGGAGCTCACACACAATTGGTCTGATAGTCCATATGCTCTTACTTTGTTCATTAAACGACTGTAGGGAACTGTATCGAACGCCTTGGGGAAGTCAAGAAACACGGCATCTACCTGTGAACCTGTGTCTAAGGCCCTCTGAGTCTCTTGGACGAATAGCGCGAGCTGGGTTTCGCACGATCCTCTTTTTCGAAACCCATGCTGATTCCTACAGAGTAGATTTCTAGTCTCCAGAAAAGTCATTATACTCGAACATAATATGTGTTCCGAAATTCTACAACTGATAGACGTTAGAGATATAGGGCTATAGTTCTGCACATCTGTTGGTCGTCCCTTCTTGAAAACGGAGATGACCTGTGCCCTTTTCCAATCCTTTGGAACGCTACGCTCTTCTAGAGATCTACGGTACACCGCTGCAAGAATGGGGGCAAGTTGCTTCGCGTACTCTGTGTAAAATCGAACTGGTATCCCACCAGATCCAGCGGCCTTTCCTCTTTTGAGCAATTTTAATTGTTCCTATCCCTCTGTCGTCTGTTTCGACATCTAACATTTTATCATCTGTGCGACAATCTAGAGAAGGAACAACAGTGCAGTCTTCCTCTGTGAAACAGCTTTGGAAAAAGACGTTTAGTATTTCGGCCTTTAGTCTGTCATCCTCTGTTTCGTACCATTTTGGTCGCAGATTGTCTGGACATTTTGTTTTGATCCACCTACCGCTTTGACATAAGACCAAAATTTCTTAGGATTTTCTGCCAAGTCAGTACATAGAACTTTACTTTCTAATTCATTGAATGCCTCCCGCATAGCCCTCCTCAAACTACATTTCGTTTCGCGTAATTTTTGT
This sequence comes from Schistocerca gregaria, assembly GCF_023897955.1. Taxonomy (NCBI): domain Eukaryota; kingdom Metazoa; phylum Arthropoda; class Insecta; order Orthoptera; family Acrididae; genus Schistocerca; species Schistocerca gregaria. Next base: position 137,817,260 of record NC_064921.1, read on the forward strand.
TTGTCTGCAAAGCTTTGGCTATGTTTATGTTTGCTGTGAACTTCCCTTTGCTTCCGCAGCAGTTTTCTACCTTGGTTGTTGTACCACGGTGGATCTTTTCCATCTCTTACGATCTTGCTTGGCGCATACTCATGTAACACGTATTGTACGATGGTTTTGAATGTTGTCCACTGATCCTCAACACTATCTGTACTTGAGACGAAACTTTTATGTTGGGCCATCAGGTACTCTGAAATCTGCTTTTTGTCACTTTTGCTAAACAGAAAAGTTTTCCTACCTCTTTTAATATTTCTATTTACGGCTGAAATCATCGATTCAGTACCCGTTTTATGATCGCTAATACCCTGTTCTGCGTTAACTGTTTCAAATAGTTCTGGTCTGTTTGCCACCAGAAGGTCTAATATGTTATCGCCACGAGTCGGTTCTCTGTTTAACTGCTCAAAATAGTTTCCAGATAAAGCACTATAAAAAAATTAACTGGATTCTCTATCCCTGCCTTCCGTTATGAACGTTTGAGTCTCTCAGTCTATATCCGGCAAATTAAAATCTCCACCCAGAACTATAACATGGAAATTTGTTACTGAAAGCCGGCCCCGGTGGCCGAGCGGCTCTACGCGCTTCAGTCCGGAACCGCGCGACTGCTACTGTCGCAGGTTCGAATCCTGCCTCGGGCATGGATGTGTGTGGTGTCCTTAGGTTAGTTAGGTTTAAGTAGTTCTAAGTTCTAGGGGACTGATGACTACAGAAGTTAAGTCCCATAGTGCTCAGAGCCATTTTCTTTGGACTGATGACCTCAGATGTTAAGTCCCATAGTGCTCAGGGCCATTTGAACCATTTTGTTACTGAAATGGAAAAGCGAAGGTACAACCGTAATTACACCAAGACCGGGATCACTTCGTGCAGTGACGGATACAGCCCGTCTAACATTTAAAAAAATTGCATAATTGCATGTGATCAGTGGAAGGAGTAGCTCGCGGGTGCGCTATTACCAGTACAATTATCGAGTAGCTCCTCATAAGCCAGGTATTTCTTTACTTCTAAACAACGCTCGAGGTTGAGGAAACAGCGACGCCACGGAACAGTAGACGACTGGGAATGGATCAGCAACTCGTTGTCTAGTGGCTAGCATTGCTGCCTGTGACTCACGGGGACCCGGGAACGATTTCTGGCCGGGGTGGGGATTTTCTCTTCCAGAGGACTGAGTGTTTCTGTTTTCCTCATCACTTCATCATAATCATTATTGGTGACTGTGGCTGGACTGGAATGTGTAAAAATTGGACTGTGTAAAATTTGGGACTTTGTACAGGCGCTGATGACCGCCAGATGAGCGCGTCACAATTCAAACAAACCAAACATCGTCATCGACTGGGAATGAGTCATTTGGAGTAATGGAAAGGTTTGGATTTGGAAAATGCTCGATGAACGTTACCTGTCGTCTTGAGTAGTGCCAACCGTGTAGTACGAAAGAGGTAGTTAGGGTGTGTTCCCCTTATTGGGCTTAAGAAAGCGCAAAATGCGGAACGATATGAAAACACTTTACAGCATTGTGTTGCGTACAGTATAAGAACATTTCCGAGACGATGATTTTATCAACATCGCAATGCATTCTGTCATAAAGCAGAATCTACGAGGCAAATGTTTGTGGAGAATAATGTTCCTAAAGTGGACGAGCATCTCCAGAATTCCGAGCTGAACTGAATGGAACAACTTTGAGATAAGTCATAACGTCGATATCGCTCCAGACAAAAGCGTCCAGCGGCACTACCATCACCGGTTTCGATTCGTGTAGGAGAATGCACTGCATGCCTCGAGACATTCAGACACCTCTCTGAACGTGTCAGTGTCTTCAGGAGAGTTAAGGCCGTCATAACGGCGAAGGCTTAACACAGCCCACGTTACCGTCTACAAACTGGTGTCCAGATATTTCCGATCACATATACAGGCTGTAACTAAGTTCTCAGAATTTGCTGACTGACATCTCACAACAATAAAATAAATCTTGTAAATGTGTGAAAGGCATGGCTTCTACTGGAAGCTCTTTGCTTTCCATATTTTGAGGTGAGGTACTGTAGACCAAAAATAGAAAAAGTCCCGTGAACATGGACTCTAAAATGCATACCTTAAGACAGTACCTCTTAACCCTTCTGAGAGCTTTATCTCTGAGAGTAAGAAGGTATCAGCCGGTACCATACCCACTTTCTCCGCATCCGTCCCAACATCATCAACATAATCCTCTAACAAAACTCTAGAATGCAAAAATATTTTGAATACTTTTATTTTGGAAATGACGAAGGATAAATGCTATTTTGTTTGTAGGTTTTTTTTCCCCCCCATCAGTCTACTGACTGGTTTGATGCGGCCCGCCACGAATTCCTTTCCTGTGCTAACCTCTTCATCTCAGAGTAGCACTTGCAACCTACGTCCTCAATTATTTGCTTGACGTATGTCAAACTCTGTCTTCCTCTACAGTTTTTGCCCTCTACAGCTCCCTCTAGTACCATGGAAGTCATTCCCTCATGTCTTAGCAGATGTCCTATCATCCTGTCCCTTCTCCTTATCAGTGTTTTCCACATATTCCTTTCCTTTCCGATTTTGCGTAGACCCTCTTCATTCCTTACCTTATCAGTCCACCTAATTTTCAACATTCGTCTATAGCACCACATCTCAAATGCTTCGATTCTCTTCTGTTCCGGTTTTCCCACAGCCCTTGTTTCACTACCATAGAATGCTGTACTCCAGACGTATATCCTCAGAAAATTCTTCCTCAAATTAAGGCCGGTATTTGATATTAGTAGACTTCTCTTGGCCAGAAATGCCTTTTTTGCCATAGCGAGTCTGCTTTTGACGTCCTCCTTGCTCCGCCCGTCATTGGTTATTTTACTGCCTAGGTAGTTGAATTCCTTAACTTCATTGACTTCGTGGCCATCAATCCTGATGTTAAGTTTCTCGCTGTTCTCATTGCTACTACTTCTCATTACCTTCGTCATTCTCCGATTTACTCTCAAACCATACTGTGTACTCATTAGACTGTTCATTCCGTTTAGCAGATCATTTAATTCTTCTTCACTTTCACTCAGGATAGCAATGTCATCAGCGAATCGAATCATTGATATCCTTTCACCTTGTATTTTAATTCCACTCCTGAACCTTTCTTTTATTTCCGTCGTTGCTTCCTCGATGTACAGATTGAAGAGTAGTGGCGAAGGGCTACAGCCTTGTCTTACACACTTCTTAATACGAGCACTTCGTTCTTGATCGTCCACTCTTATTATTCCCTCTTGGTTGTTGTACATATTCTATGTGACCCGTCTCTCCCTATAGCTTACCCCAACTTTTTTCAGAATCTTGAACAGCTTGCGCCATTTTTTATTGTCGAACGCTTTTTCCAGGTCGACAAATCCTATGAACGTGTCTTGATTTTTCTTTAGCCTTGCTTCCATTATTAGCCGTAACGTCAGAATTGCCTCTCTCGTGCCTTTACTTTTCCTACAGCCAAACTGATCGTCACCTAGCGCATTCTCAATTTTCTTTTCCGTTCTTCTGTATATTATTATTGTAAGCAGCTTCGATGCATGAGCTGTTAAGCTGATTGTGCGATAGTTCTCGCACTTGTCAGCTCTTGCCGTCTTCGGAATTGTGTGGATGATGCTTTTCCGAAAGTCAGATGGTATGTCGCCAGACTCATATATTCTACACACCAACGTGAATAGTCATTTTGTTGGCAGTTCCCCTAATGATCTTAGAAATTCTGATGGAATCTTATCTATCCCTTCTGCCTTATTTGACTGTATGTCCGCCAAAGCTCTTTTAAATTCCGATTCTAATACTGGATCCCCTATCTCTTCTAAATTGACTCCTGTTTCTTCTTCTATCAGATCAGACAAATCTTCACCCTTATAGAGGCTTTCAGTGTATTCTTTCCTCCTATCTGCTCTCTCCTTTGCATTTAACAGTGGAATTCCCGTTGCACTCTTAATGTTACCACCGTTGCTTTTAATGTCACCAAAGGTTGTTTTGACTTTTCTGTATGCTGAGTCTGTCCTTCCGACAATCATATCTTTTTCGATGTCTTCACATTTTTCCTGCAGCCATTTCGTCTTAGCTTCCCTGCACTTCCTATTTATTTCATTCCTCAGCGACTTGTATTTCTGTATTCCTGATGTTTGTACTTCCTCCTTTCATCAATCAACTGAAGTATTTCTTCTGTTATCCATGGTTTCTTCGCAGCTACCTTCTTTGTACCTATGTTTTCCCTCCAAACTTCTGTGATGGCGCTTTTTAGAGACGTCCATTCCTCTTCAACTGTGTTGCCTACTGCGCTATTCCTTATTGCTGTATCTATAGCGTTAGAACTTCCGTATCCCACTTCTTAGCGTATTGATTCTTCCTTACTAATGCCTTGAACTTCAGCCTACTCTTCATCACTACTATATTGTGATCTGAGTCTATATCTGCTCCTGGGTGCGCCTTACAATCCAGTATCTGATTTCGGAATCTCTATCTGACCATGATGTAATCTAATTGAAATCTTCCCGTATCTCCCGGCCTTTTCCAAGTACACCTCCTCCTTTTGTGATTCTTGAACAGGGTATTCGCTATTACTAGCTGAAACGTGTTACAGAACTCAATTAGTCTTTCTCCTCTTTCATTCCTTGTCCCAAGCCCATATTCTCCTGTAACCTTTTCTTCTACTCCTTCCCCTACAACTGCATTCCAGTCGCCCGTGACTATTACATTTTCGTCCCCCTTTACATACTGCATTACTCTTTCAATATCCTCATACACTTTCTCTATCTGTTCATCTTCAGCTTGCGACGTCGGCATGTATACCTGAACTATCGTTGTCGGTGTTGGTCTGCAGTCGATTCTGATTAGAACAACCCGGTCACTAAACTGTTCACAGTAACACACCCTCTGCCCTACCTTCCTATTCATAACGAATCCTACACCTGTTATACCATTTTCTGCTGCTGTTGATGTTACCCTATACTCATCTGACAAGCAATCCTTGTCATCCTTCCACTTCACTTCACTGACCCCTACTATATCTAGATTGAGCCTTTGCATTTCCCTTTTCAGATTTTCTAGTTTCCCTACCACGTTCAAGCTACTGACATTCCACGCCCCGACTCGTAGAACATTATCCTTTCGTTGATTATTCAATCTTTTTCTCTTGGTAACCTCCACCTTGGCAGTCCCCAGAGATTCTAATGGGGACTATTCCGGAATCTTTTCCCAATGGAGAGATCATCATGACACTTGTTCAACTACAGGCCACATGTCCTGTGGATACACGTTACGTGTCTTTAATGCAGTGGTTTCCATTGCCTTCTGCATCCTCATATCGTTGATCATTGCTGATTCTTCCGCCTTTAGGGGCAATTTCCCACCCCTAGGACAAGAGAGTGCCCTGAACCTCTATCCTCTCCTCCGCCCGCTTTGACAAGGCCGTTGGCAGAATGAGGCTGACTTCTTATGCCGGAAGCCTTCGGCCGCCAATGCTAATTATTTATCATAGTTTAGGCAGTGTCGGGGATCGAACCCGAGACCGAAGACGTTTTGATTATGAATCAAAGACGCTACAATGTAGTAGGTACTTACATGAAACCTCGAAGGAATGCGTCAATAGATACACTTACTTCTAACAACCTTTTTTCATAGGACGATGAAGCAGTTATTAGAGCTTCGCGAGTACTACCTACAACTACTCCTTAGGACCATTGAGGGTAGACACATGTTACAGGAAATGCTTCATCTTCACCACACCTCTTGCTAACTATACTTTCTTCACTCATATTATATGAGGGTGAGTCAAATGAAAACCTTAAATATTTTTTAAAATATTATTCACTAAGCAAAAGTGGTACAAAGGTGTTTCACTTTTCAACATAATCTCCCTCGCGCTCAATGGAAGTCCTGCGGCGCTTACAAAGTGCATAAATTCCTCTAGAAAAAATTTCTTTTGGTAGCCTGCGCAACCACTCATGCACCGCGTGGCGTCCCTCTTCATCAGAACGGAACTTCTTTCCTCCCATTGCGTCTTTGACTGGTACAAACATGTGGAAATCACTTGGGGCAAGGTCTGGTGAGTATGGTGGATGAGTAAGACACTCAGAGACACTGTGATTGTTGCAACTGTTGTACGGACAACGTGGGGCCTTGCATTGTCATGTTGCAAAAGGACACCTGCTGGCAGCAAACCACTTCGCTTTGATTTGATTGCAGGACGCAGATGATTTTTTAGAATATCTGTGCATGATGCACTGGTGACATAGATCTCTCTAGGCAAGTAATGCTCCAAAATGACGCCTTTTGGCCCCAAAAAGAGAGTCAGCATAACCTTCCCTGCTGATATTTCTTTTAGAAACGTCTTTGGTTTTGGTGATGAGGAATGGCGCCATTCCTTGCTCGCTCTCTTCGTTTCCGGTTGGTGGAAGTGAACCCAGGTTTCGTCGCCAGTAACAATTCTTGCAACTAAGCCATCACCTTCTCGCTCAAAGCGCCGAAGAAGCTTTTCACTAGCATAAACACGTCGTTCTGTCATTTCACTAGTCAGCTGCCGTGGCACCCATCTTGCAGACACTTTGTGAAACTGGAGCACATCATGCACAATGTGGTGTGTTGACCCATGACTAATCTGTAAACATGCTGCAATGTCATTCAGTGTTACTCAGCGGTTTTCCTTCACTATGACTTCAACTGCTGCAATGTTCTGTGGAGTCACAACTCGTTGTGCCTGACCTGGACGAGGAGCATCGTCCACTGAAGTCACCCCATTTGCGATCTCTCTACTCCATTCGTAGACTTGCTGCTGTGACAAACATGCATCACCGTACTGAACCTTCATTCGCTGATGAATTTCACTAGGTTTCACAACTTCACTACGCAAAAACTGAATAACAGAACGCTGTTCTTCCCTGGTGCAAGTCGCAAGTGGGGAAGCCATCTTTATACTAATACTGCGACGGAATGTGTGCATCTGCACTATGCTGTCAGCTACAGGCCATTCTGCACGCTGTTAGTAACGCGATTACCAACTTACAGGATAACGGTGCGAAATTTCGATTTGTTATTACAAATTTAAGGATTTCATTTGATTCACCCTCGTATTCCCATTTACAATCAACTAAGTTTTACTTGCCGTTTGTAAATGATTACTGGATGACTTCAGGCTCTCGATGCTTTCTATCTAGTCACTCCCAATAATTGTAATAATGATAATAATAATAATACTGTGTAGTTGGCATTTAGGGGCGTTTCTGCAGCTTAAATGTAACGTAGTGTGACTCCAATGCGAATATATAAACACTGCCATGTAGACAAGGGATTAATGTAGAATTCGTCTATTTCCGACGTGCGTGCGGTAAATGTGGAAGCGTGAGCTATGACGACGTTATTACCGAATGCGTCCAAACAGGGCCACCATGCTTTTATTCTTTTCTTGGCTGCCAAATGACAAACATCAGTAGATATTCACCGGAGAAGGAAGAATGTGTGTGGGACAGTACGTCTGCCTAAAACCACTGTTGTGAAATGGTTCGCCAACTTTCATGCTGGTCGCAGTTCGACACAGAACTCCAGCCTTATCTGTTATGGACAAAATCAGGTGCCACTACTGGGAACCAGAATCGAAAGCGTCGATGATGCAATTGTTCCATCCATCGCACCCTCGTCTCAAGAATTTTAAGAGCCAGATATCTGCTGGAGAGCTGATTCTCATCGCTTTCGGTTACTGGTCCCATTGCTTATTGATTTCAAACAGCCTGGTGTCTCCATCTCTGGGGAACGCTGGAGATTTGAGGCGTGTAATTAAGGCGAAACATCCGGAGAAACTGCGACATGGGTTGCTGCTGCTTCATAAAAACTGCGTCCACATTTCATAAATGTCATAGAGAGGAAGCTACGACAACTCAGATGGGAGACACTCGAGAACCCGCCCTATAGTATTGAAGTCTCCTCAAACGATTACTACGATCTCAGTTCTGTAAAACGAATTTTAATTGATTGACAATTCCTGTCGGCCAAGGCATCTGTGAATTTCACTTTTTGGCAATTGTACCAAATGTCTTCCTGTGTTTGCTCCAATATTCCGCGCTCGTATTATTAATTATCAGTCATATCCTACGTGTGCAGATAAGTAGTGCTGCTTCAGACACTGCTGAGAATGCTTCTTACTCCTCTTGGTTGCTTCGCTCCCGAGGGTTCGATCGTCGGATCTATGGTACGCATCTTCTCGTGATTGTGGAAGGAACTCCAATGAATTGCCATTTTCTCTCTTGGATCATAAGTTTTGTTTAGTCTGACCGGTTTTCTAGATTATAGTCGGAAGCGCGGTAAGTTGTTAGACGTTTCATGACTCATGAATTGGTAAGTCTCTAGATCTTTAGAGTTCATCCGTTTATGAGTCTTTTTGGAAGGGCACCACCTTACAAAGCAAAAAAAAAAAACTTTTTTTCTCAATATTCTGATCTGGCCTACCACGAACTCGTCTGTTGTGTCAACCTCTTAATCTCAAAGCAGCATTTGCAAATTACGTCCTCTATTATTTACTGGATGTCTTCCAATATATGTGTTCCTCTACAGATCCCCCTAGTACCATGGAAGTTATTCCGTTATCTCTTAACAGATGTTCTACCATCTTGTCCTTTCCTCTCCTATTCTGCACAGAGATTCATCATACCTTAAATTATCTCTACGTAATTTGCAACATTTTTCTGTAGCAACGCATCCATAAAGCTCGAATCTCTTCTGTTCCGGTTCTCCGACAGTCCGTGTCTTACTGAAAATCCCCTAGTGGCCGTTAAAATTGCTACACAAAGAAGAAACGCAGATGATAAACAGGTATTCATTGGACCAAAATATTATACTAGAACCGATGTGCGGTTACAGTTTCACGCAATTTGGGTGCATAGATCCTGAGAAATCAGTAACCAGAACAACCACCTCTGGCCGTAATAACGGCCTTGATACCCCTGCGCATTGAGATAGGATGGCGTGTACAGGTACAGCTATGTACCTATGCAGCATCAACACGATATCTCAGTTCATCAAGAGTAGTGACTGGCGTATTGTGATGAACCAGTTGCTCGGCCACCTTTGACCAGACGTTTTCAGTTGGTGAGAGATCTGGAGGATGTGCCGGCAGGGCAGCAGTCGAACATTTTCTGTATCCAGAAAGGCCTGCACAGGACCTGCAACATGCGGTCGTGCATTATCCTGCTGACATGTAGAGTTTCGCAGGGATCAAATGAAGGGTAGAGCCACGGGTCGTAACACATCTGAAAATTACGTCCATTGTTGTGCCGTCAATGCGAACAAGAGGTGACCGAGACGTGTAACCAATGGCACCCCTTACAATCACGGCGGGTGATACGCCAGTATGGCGATGATGAATACACGCTTCCAATGTGCGTTCACTGAGATTTCGCCAAACACGGATGCGACCATCATGATTCTGGACACAGAACCTGGATTAATCCGAAAAAATGACGTTTTGGCATTCGTGCACCCAGGTTCGTCGTTGAGTGCACCAACGCAGGCGCTCCTGTCTGTGATGCAGCATCAAGGGTAACAACAGCCATGGTCTCTGAGCTGATAGTCCATGCTGTTGGAAACGTTGTCGAATTGTTCGTGCAGATGGTTGTTGTTTTGCAAACGTTCCCATCTGTTGACTCAGGGATCGAGACGTGGCTGCACGATCCGTTACAGCCATGCAGATAAGATGCCTGTCATCTCGACTGCTAGTGATACGAGGCCGCTGGGATCCAGCACTGCCTTCCGTATTACCCTACCGAACTCACCGATTCCATATTCTGCTAACAGTCATTTGATCTCGAGCAACGCGTGCAGCAGTGTCGAGTGGCTGTGTTCCAAGCGGACATTCTCAGAAATTTATTCCTCACATTAGGGCCTATGTTTCATATTAGTAGATTTCTCTTGGCCAGGAATACACTTTTTGGTAATGTTGGTCTGCCTTTTATGTCCCCCTTCCTGCCTCTATCATGGGTAATTTCAATGTCTAGGTAGCAGAAATACTTAACTTCATCTGCTTCCTGCTTCGTAATGACCAAGTCTAATACTAAGTTTATCGTTGTTCTCATTTCTGCTACTTCTCATAACTTCCGTCTTCCTTCAGTTTATCCTCAAGCCATATTCTGTAATCATTAGGCAGCTCATTCCATTACGTTATCCTCAGTTCATCTTGAGTACTCATTAGGCAACTCATTCAATTAGACAGAACGTGTAACTCTTCTTCAATTTCAGCTAGAACAGCACTCTGAATTTTAATTCCAGTCTTGAACCTTTCTTTCACTTCGCCTTTGATTCTTCGATGTGTGAAATTTTAGATCCGAGTACTTCGTTCTTGGTCTTCCACACTTGCTGTTTCCACTTGGTTCTTGTACGTATTGTATATTAGCAGTCTTTCCCTGTAGCTTACCCATAAATTTCTCAGAATTTCAAATCTATTGCACAATTTGACATTGGCGAACGCTTTTTCCAGGTCGACAGTTCTATTGAACATGTCTTGATTTTGCTTTAGTCTTGGTTTCATTGTCATCCGCAATGTCAGAATTGCATTCTGGCCCTTTATCTTTCCTAAAGGCAAACTGATCATCATCTAGGACATCCACAATTTTCTTATCCATTCTTCTGTATAACATTCCCATTAACAACTTGGACGCATGCGTGATTGCGCTATAATTCTTGCTCTCGTCAGCTCTTTTAATCTTCGGATCTGTATTGATGATGCTTCTCCGAAAGTCTGACAGCATATTGCCAGTTTCACACGTCCCACACGCCATTGTGAATAATTGTTTTGTTTCTACGTATTCCTATGAGTTTAGAAATTCTGTGGAAGTGTGATTTATCCTTTTTGTTTTATTTTATTTTAAGCCTTTCAAAGCTTTTTTAAGTTCTCGTTTTAATAATGGATCCTCTAACTCTTGTGTATTGAATTCTCTTTCTTCTCGTATTACATCATCAGGTAAGTCTTTCCCAATACAGAAGCCTTCAGTGTACTCGGTCTACTCGTCTTCTCCTTCCTCTGCATTCAACAGTGAAATACCCTTTGCAGTCTTAATGAATGTTACTGTCCTTGCTTTTAATTTCGCCGATGGTTTCCAGAAATAATTTCTTTTTAGATGTTTATGGATTTTTTATATGCTTACTCAGGCATCAGACAAGCGTTTCTTTTTCGATTCCTTCACATTTTTCAAGCGGCCGTTTCGCCTTAACTTCCCTGTACATCCTATATTTCACTCCTAACTGACTTGTATTTGGTTATGCCTGAATACCAAATGGCTGTGAGCACTATGGGACTTAACATCTGTGGTCATCAGTCCCCTAGAACTTAGAACTACTTAAACCTAACTAACCTAAGGACATCACACACATCCATGCCTGAGGCAGGATTCGAACTTGCGACCGTAGCAGCAGCGCGGTTCCAGACTGAAGCGCCTAGAAACGCACGGCCACACCGGCCGGCACCTGAATACCCCGAACATTCTTTTACTTCCCTTTTTCATCGATCAACTGAAGTATTCCTTCTGTTACCCATGGTTTCTTCGAAGTTATTTTCTTTATATTTATGTTTCTCTCTCCATCGTTTGTGACTACCATTTTTTGATATGTCCAACCCTCTTCAACTGTACTCCCTCCTGAGCTACTCCTTATTACTGTATCTATAGCTTTAGAGAACCTCAAGCACATCTGTTGATTCTTTACTACTTCCCGCATATTGAGTCTTCCTAACGTCTCTTGAACATCAGCTTACTCTACATCACTACTGAACTGTTATCTGCCCCTGGGTATACCTTAGAATCCAATATCTGATTTCGGAATCTCTACATGACCGTGAATAAATCAAACTGCAATTCTCCCGTCTCCCACGGCCTCTTTATCTTGTAATTCTTGAAAAGAGAATTAACTATAACCATTGGAAATTTTTTTCAGAACTCAATTAGTCTCTCTTCTCTATTATTTTTGATACTTAGCCCATATTCTCGTGTAACTCTAGCTTCTCCTCCCTCCCCTACAACAGCATTCCAAACCCGTCTCATTGTTTACTTTTCTCTTTATGCACTGACTTACCTGTTCAATATGCTCACATACTGTCTGTATTTACTCATGTTCACCTTGCGACGTTGGCATGTATACCTGAATAGTCATTGTCAGTGCTGATTTGCTGTCGATTCTGATGCGAAAGACCTTATCACTCAATTATTCACAGTAACCCACTCTCTGTCCTTTCTTCCTATTCATATAGAATCCTACTCCTGTACTAACATGACCAGAAAGTCTTGTTTTCTTTCAATTTCACTTCACTGAGTCCTAATACATCTAGACTAAGTCTTAGCATATCCATTTTCATATTTCCTAGCTACTCCACCACGTTGAAACCTCTAACATTCCACATCCCGACTCGTAGGCCGTTATACTTTCGTTGGTTATTGAATCTTTTTCTGATGGTTATTTCTCCAATAGCAACTCCTCGCGGAGACCCGCATGTGGGACTAGTCCGAATCTTTTGCGAAAGTAGAGACACTTTTCCGATTACAGGCCACATGCCCTGTGGACACACATTATGTGTCCTTAGTGCAGCGGTTTCCATGCCTTCTGCATCCTCAAGCCGTTGATCGTTGCTGATTCGTCCACCTTCAGGGGCAGTGTCTAGCTGCTGGCGCTAGAGAGTGCCCAGACCCTCTGATCCGTTCTCATTTACAGGGCCGTTGGCTGAATAAGAGTAACTTCTTTTGCCGGGTGTTTTCGGACGTCATTGCTGATGGTTTTTATTCAAAACTGAAGCGATGGTGTGGTTCGAACGCAGGGCCTTGGACGTTTAGGTACTAATAGCCTTGGCATTGGTGTGGAAATACAAGTTTAGACAGCCTTCAAAATAGTGCTACCTGGGCAACGCTGTGTTTATTCAAAACGGCGAAAGGACAACATATATGGCAGCTTAATCAATGGAAAATAGGAATTACGTACAATACACTAACTTAATCGACCAAAGTACAAAATACAAAAAACGACGAATGAAGCCTGAGAAAGTGAATAAGGTGTCTAAAAAATAAGATCTGAAGAAAGTGCAGAAGTGCTAAGCAGAAATAGCTGGAGGAACATGCATAACTAGGGAAAAGATGGGTACCATCTATCCAAAGACTGAAGATATCTACGGAGGACAGAGAAGCAACTTTATCAGGCATGTGAAATACCGATAAGCTTCAAGAAATATATGATAGTTATATTTCCATACAAAGCAGGTGCTTAATCTTACCGAACTATTGGTTTAATAAGACATAGTTGCAAAATAGATTATATTCGGAAGAATGGAAAAACTGGTACAAGGCGAACTAGGAGGGGATCAATTTCGGTTTCTGAAAAATATAAGAACACACATCTGTGATCTATGAGTGTCGCAGAAGGTATTATATTGATACCTCCGTGTCATGCCTGAGATGACTGAATCTCGGACCCTAACGTGTACAGATGACTATTGCTTTCCTTCGCAAAATATCATGCGCTCACATGGTTCAAGGGTATGACCATCGACTACATCTTCAGCGAAGTGGAAAGAATGGAGCTTCACTATTGGTGGTGTTTGTAAAACGTTCAACACTCGCTTGAACGCACACTGAGGTACCGTACGCTCTTGGGAAATTATTGAAGCAGTGTGACGTTTCGCGCAGCGTTACAGCGAAGACAAAATTACCTTAGTTACAAGCTGTGAGGAAGGAAAGAGACTCGCTAAATTATGCAAATCTGCGTTCATTGAAGCATTAGCAATGCACCATTTGTCTGTTGTAGACATTTATTAGACGGCGTGGTTCATGACAGGAAACGATAATGGCAGCGGAGAAAAGAACTCGATGGGCACCATTTCTTGAAGAAAGATTCTCTTAGCTGAATTACATAATTAATGTAGAAAGTTAATTTAGTTTATCCTTTAAATCATATTGTTTGTGAGATTTTGTTCTATAGAATTTTCATTTGTACACACTGGCTATTTGTAATCACGCTATTGAAAACTACCGGCCGGTGTGGCCGTGCGGTTCTAAGCGCTTCAGTCTGGAACCGCGTGACCGCTACGGTCGCAGGTTCGAATCCTGCCTCGGACATGGATGTGTGTGATGTCCTTAGGTGGGTTAGGTTTAAGTAGTTCTAAGTTCTAGGGGACTGATGACCACAGATGTTATGTCTCATAGTGCTCAGAGCTATTTGAACCATTTATTAAAAAGTAAATAAATTAATCGTAGACCCGTGGGTCCTACCACCTTGGAAGAATTTTTGGGAGTATTTAAGGGCAACGTTGGAAGAGGGTAATTCATTTTTCTATGAGAAAGACTAACTTCTACAATAAATTTCAGATGGTACTAGGGAATCCTCTGTTCAAGAGTCACAAGAGCAGGAACTAAAGTCAAAGAAGGTCGGGAGATATGGGAAGACTTCAGTTAATTACATCATTGACGGTCAGAGATTTTGAAATGAGGTATTGAATCGTAAGGCGTACCCAGGGGTAGATATAGACTAAAATCACAATTTAGTAATGATGAAGAGTAGGCTGAAATTTAAGTGACTAGTGAGTAAAAACCAATGGCAAACAAGTGTGATATGGAATTTCTATGGTATGAAGAGATATGCGTGAAGTTCTCTGAGGCTATAGATAAGGCAATAATGAATAGCTCAGTAGGTATTTAACTTTAAGAGAAATTGACGTCTCTATAAATGTCAATCACAGAAGTTCGAGTGAAAAATGTGGGTAGAACGAAGGTGTCTGAGAAGTAAACACAGCTAATAGAAGAAATACGTCAGGTAATCGCAGGAAGAATGAAGTACAAATTGGTTCTGGGAGGTTCAGGAATTCAGAGCTACAAGTCAGTTTGGAACGAAATGTATAGGAAGTGCAGAGAAGCTAATGTGAAATGGCTACATGAGAAATGTGAAGTAATCGAAAGAGAAATGATTGTCAGAAGAACGGCCTTAGCACATAGAAAAGTCAAAGAAACGTTAAGTGAAATAAAAGCAAGGGCGGTAACGCTAAGAATCCAATGCCAGTCATACTTTTGAACGCAGAGCGGACGACGGATAAATGGGAAGAGTACATGAACAGCCGCTGAGTCTTATCTGATGACAAGATAGAACAAATAGAAGTCAACGGGAAAGAGATAGGTCATCCAATATTAGAATCAAAATTTAGAAGAATTCTGGAAGTCTTAAATTAAATAAAACAGAAGGGATCAATAACACATCATCGGAATTTCTACAATCATAAGGTTAAGCGCAAAAAAATCCGATTATTCACGATGGTGCGTAGATTGTGTCAACTGGCGACTTACCATCAGACATTAACCACACAATCCCCAACATTGGGAGAGCTGACAAGTGCGAGAGTAAGTGCACAGTAACTTCACAGCTCATGCTTCCAAGATGTTGACAAGAACAATATACAGAAGGACAAATAAAATTGAGGAAACATAGAAGCACCAGAGACGCGGTTCTGACGTTGATGTTGACAATGCAACTAAGAACAGAAGAAAATCAGACACGTACAAAGTGTAGCGGCACCACCGTTTAGGACAGGGAAAATTAGTTTTGTGCGATATTCTGAGCTATAGATAAGGCAATAATGAATAGCTCAGTAGGTATTTAACTTTAAGAGAAATTGCCAGGTGCAGGCCGGATTGCAGTAAGTTACGCATACCAGCAGTTGCGAAGGCAAATAGAGGCCACAGGGCGCAGAACTGCCGAAGAGGGCGCACAGAGTAGTTTGCTTGGTTCAAGTCACAGGCAGAAGGGGGCTGTGTTATGCATACGTGAGGCGAAGCGGTGCGTTAATGGAACAGAGGTGCACAGCCAAGTACAGAAAATGGTTCAAATGGCTCTGAGCACTATGGGACTTACCATCGGAGGTCATCAGTCCCCTAGACCTAGAACTACTTAAACCTAAATAACCTAAGGACATCGCACACATCCATGCCCGAGGCAGGATTCGAACCTGTGACCGTAGCAGTCACGCGGTTCCGGACTGAAGCGACTAGAACCGCGCGGTCACTCCGGCCGGCCGCCGAGTACAAATAGATGTCGTTGTCTAACATTCATTCAAGTGTGGCAGCTGTTCTGGATGGCGAGGCATGTCACAGCACCGCCTACACAGAGCAACAGATGGGACGCCATCGTCCCAGTCGACGGTGGTCATTTGTTCGACCCCCTGAGGATGACGTGGGGTCCGCAGCCAAAACGGCGTGTCACTGTTCAGCTCGCTGCCGCGGGCAGTCGTCTCGGCTCCTGACACACGCCGGAAACATCCTGCGGCGAGGACCACAGATTCAGACACCGGATCGTTGACAGTTGCTGCCGCATTCTCAGCTACGCCAGCGTGGAAGAAGCAGCAGCAGGAACAGCGTACGGCTCCCAGCGGAGCAGCTCAGACAACGAGGACGGTGGCCGCTGAGGCGGCTGCTGGCACAGCCATCCTCACATCATTGGAACTTAGCGGGCTGGCCAAGGCTGGCACGACACAGCGTTGAGTTGCACAGACTGCTGGGGCGCTTCCTCAGCATTGTGGGGCCCCGTGCTGCAGACCAAGAGGAACGAGGGCACTGTAGCTAAAAACAGTAAAACACCTGGAACGTTCCCGCCGAGATTTAATATGGCACATTCTACGTCCTGCCACGCACCCACTACATTTAGTGTCAGAATAGAGGACGTCAGCTGTACAGTATGACATTCGAACCCACTGCATATGGTCACAAGATGTGGAGTTTTGACCAGTTTTCTTCTAAGTATTAGATGTTTTCTTGCTTTTTGTTTTGTTTCTTCGAGTATCGCTCCTGTCAAGCCACATTTTAGCTACTTTGCGTGGGCACAGTATATTTTGTTGTCAGAGTAAGTGTTAGTGTATTTGGGGTAGTAAGAGTGTTTTTACGTGGTATTTAATTACTTTTGCATTGGTTTGTGATGATACTGAGTGTGATAATATGGAGCTGTAGCCAGGTTGTTCTTGTACTTAAATGTTTTGTTTGAGGACTAACTTTGAACGAAAGCAACACAATGGCAGAGTCAACGACGCAAAGTGTTTCGAAACCAGAATCAGTGGGGATTTTGATGGAAAAGATAGCACAATTGACAGTGGACAATACGCAGTTGAGAATTGAATTAACGTCTAGAAGTGCGCGGGAAACCGTATCTGATCAGTCGTTGTTGCCTAGGGTGCAAGAGATTGATCCAACTGCTGCGAGTCTGATTATCCCGTTGTCTGGCAAGGCATCTGAGGAAGTTCGTTCGTTTGTGGAGGACTTGGAAATTTCAGCTGTGTTGAATGGTTGGTCTTATGAATAGTTGTTATATGTAGTCAAGATTAGATTAATGAGTGAGGTGTTCTGCGACCTTAAGGAAGGCAGGGCAGTCCCAGCAGTTGAAGGAGGGGCTTTTACAAGGGCACAAGAAACAAAATAGCGGTTTGTACTTCAGGGAGAGGTGAAGTATAATGTCAAAGAGTCAGGGGGAGACGATGGTGAAATATGCGGACAGGATAAGGGAAATTAGTGAGTATACTTACGAGTTGGGTCAGAGCGATGAAGCGAATAAGGCTCTGTTGCAGGAGGCCAAGCAAAGGGCACTTGATGTATTTTTGAGAGGGTTACCGGAGCATGTTTCACGGAAAGTGTGTGAAGGAACTCCGATAGATTTGTAAGCGGACATTTAGCTGGCAATTCATTACGACGAAATAGACATGACAACAGGGGTTAATGAGAGGCAAACAGTGCTTACAGCGGGTATAAAATGTTATAAGTGTGGTCGTACGGGACATGTGCAGAGGCAATGTACCCAGCCACCAAGGAATAGAGGAAGGGGAGGAAATCGGCAGTGGAGGATGGAGAGTTAAAAGGCAGAGGGGCCCAAAACCCACCTAAGGGTGCTCCTGTTTAATTTCAATGCTACGAATACGTATGAAGAGATGGAATGTTCAGTGGTTGGAGCCATAGGAACTAAAAAGCTTAAGATATTATTAAGATATTATGGGCGCAAATCTCAGTGGCTACTAGGAATATCATGGGACGAAAGAAGCTAGACCCACCACGTTATAGGGTGCGTAGAGTGGGGAATAAGGAAGTCACACCTTTGGGGTCCGTGACAGTTGATTTTCGCATAGGGAGAGTCCGATTTAATGCATGCATGGAGGTAGTACCACGGGTAAGTGAGGCCTGCGACATGATCCTAGGAGAAGGTTTCTTGCATAAACATAATCCAAAAATTGACCTTGGACAACGAACTGTGGAGCTTGGTGAAATGTTGTTTCAGCTACTGGAAACTGTAGTCAATGCAGTGCTGTCGCGAGGGGCGTGCAATGTAATGAACAAACCAATTGAACCGCGTACATTAGCATTAAGGCATGATTCGCATGAGTGTGTCCGGTAGCACTGGGAAGTCGCTTTGGGTAAGTGTGAAGTCGAATAGACCTGTGGGTGCAGTATGTGTTATTGAACCATTGGAGGATAACGAAGTTTTAGGTCCATTGGGTTGGTTTGTGAAACGTTGTGTAGTACACGTACAGGAGGGGAACGACGTGTGAGTAGTTCCCGTAAATGTGGAGAATTTTCGCCCAGTAAACGCGAATTTGAGGAAAGGAGTTTTAGTAGCAAATTTGGATGTGCCAGATGACGAAGACTGGTGTTCGAGAGGTAGGCGAAACGATCAACCACTAACTGCTGATAGAACTGCATTGTGTGACAAAATTAAGCATTTCTAGGAGGAGAAAGAGAGCATATGCAAAAATTATTATGGGAATTTAAGGATCTGTTTTTTCCACAATGGCCGTTACCAGCAACTCCATTAGTTCAACATAAAATACTAACAGAGGTATTAGCAACCGATTGTGGAGGATTTCTTGCGGACGATATTATAGAGCATAGTAATAGATGCTGGGGAACGGCAATTGTCGTGTGCCTAAAAAATCTAATGATGGAACTAAGAAATACAGGTTCTCTTGTGACTAACGATACCTCAATAATAAAACATTGACGGACTCATACCCCATTCTAAACACATCGGAGACTCTGGATTGCTTAGGACAGTGCCAGTACTTTTCTACGATAGATTTGACACGTGGTTATCATCAGTTAGATGTGGCTCTAGAGGATCGTCCAGAAACTGCTTTCTCTATTCCTGGAGGCCATTACCAGGACATTAGAATGCCATTCGGTTTGAAAAACATTCAGGACACGTTTCAAAGGTTGCTAGACAGTGTCTTGATTGGTTTTAAAACACGGCAGTATCTTGTCTATTTGAATGACATTATAGTGTTTTAAAGTAGTGTGGAGCAACATAGACTGCGATTAAGGGAAGTCTTTATGAGGTTAAGAGCAGCTCGTTTGACGTTAAGCCAGGAGAAATGTCATTTTGCATTAGAAGAAGTAAAATATTTGGGTCATATTATCAGTAAGGACGGAGTGCGAACAGATCCTAGGTTGGTACAGGCTGTAAGGGATTTTCGGGAACCGAAAACAGTTAAGGAAGTGCAATCATTCATCGGAATTAGCAACTTCTATCGAAAGTTCGTGAAGGGTTTTGCAGATTTAGCATAGCCGTTGACGCGATTGTTACGGAAGGGTGTGAAATATGAGTGGTCAGAAGAGTGTCAGAAAGCGTTGGACAGACTGAAAGAAGTGTTAACAGCAAGTCCGGTTCTTGTCTTTCCAGACTTTGAAAAGGAGTTTCTACTAGAATGTGATGCATTATGGTGTGTTGTTAGTCAGGAAACTGTTGGGGAAAAACATCCTGTGGCTATGCGTCTAGGCAGTTGAATGCAGCAGAGAGGAATTACTGCAGGCCCGGATGGCCGAGCGGTTCTAGGCGCTACAGTCTGGAACAGCGCACCCGCTGCGGTCGCAGGTTCGAATCTTGCATCGTCCATGGATGTGTGTGATGTCCTTAGGTTAGTTAGGTTTAAGTAGTTCTAAGGTGCACAAGCCTGGGAAGAAGCACGGTAATGCGGATGCGCTAAGTAGGAAGGTGGCAAAAGTAGAAGCCATAGGTTATGACCTAGCGGTATGACATGAATTACAGGACGTTAACAATGATTGTAAATTGTATCCGACACAGCCACAATTTAATGTGTACGACGGTCTTCTGTGCACGGAAACGAAGTTAGGAGCAAGGGTAGTAGTGCCAGCGAAGTTGAGGGATGAGGTTTTAAAGGAAGCCCATGATCACATGTTATCCGGTTATGGAGGGTGTAGAGCGACGAATAGGAGACTGGCGGAGAGGTGTTGGTGGAGAGGTAGGAAAGACGGTGTGGATCAGTATGTCAAGAATTGTATACCATGTGCGCAGAGAGCAGATTTGAGTCCGAAACAGATACAGCTACAACGATTGCCGGAAGGAACATGTCCATTCTCTTTGCTGGGGATTGATGTCCTAGGACCTTTAAGGCGAACACCATCAGGGAACAGACTCTTTCTGACAATATTAGAACATTTTTCAAGGTATGTGGAGACGGTGGCTGTGGCAAATCAACAGGCAGCAATGGTCGCGCAAGCGTTACTAAACAACTGGATCTTTAGGTTTGGTGTACCAGAGACAATAATTACTGACCAAGTGTCCAACATCATGTCGGATTTAATGAAGGAACTGTGTATATTGTTGAACGTAAAGAAGTTGAGGACGAGCGCATTGCATCCACAGGGGAACGGAAGGACGGAACGGGTAAACAGAAAAATCGGGAAGATGCTGGGTTTTTATGTAGACTCTCATCACCTTAGTGGGACGATTATTTGAAGCATTTTGTATGCTCATATCATGCAAAAGTCCATACAAAAACAGGTTTGTCTCCATATGAGCCGGCCGCGGTGGTCTCGCGGTTCTAGGTGCTCAGTCCGGAACCGCGCGACTGCTACGGTCGCAGGTTCGAATCCTGCCTCGGGCATGGATGTGTGTGATGTCCTTAGGTTAGTTAGGTTTAAATAGTTCTAGGTTCTAGGGGACTGATGACCATAGATGTTAAGTCCCATAGTGCTCAGAGCCATTCGAGCCATTCTCCATATGAGGTAGTGTATGGGTGAAAACTGCCATCACCGTTTGATTTAGTGTAGCTACAGAAAAGAAGGACCGGTGAATCTGTGCCTCAATTCCCAAGGACATTTCGGGATTGTAAACGGGTACAAAAGACGAATACAAAGCCCTTACACGCAAGAAGGGCAGACGAAGCAGTTCCTCACAAGGTATCAAGGGCCATACGAAATTGTTGAAACCACATCTCCTGTTAATGTTAAGCTTCAGCTGCCAAGTAGAACAACGATAGTACACATTGGTCGGCCATTTAAGGGTGTCCCGGATATGATTCCTGACGTGTCAGAGGTAGGAAAGAAGAAGAAAGAGAGAGTGAAGGGAGATGCTAAGCGCAGAGAAATCCAGGAAGATAGAGTAAAGCATGAAGTACAGTATGCTTTGCGATCCAGAAAGTAGTAGAGCATTTGTAGTTTATGTTATTTCCTTGTCATGTCTTGTCTTGTTTGCGTAGAGTAATTAGGTATTGTATTTTCGTATGGTGTATTATTTTCAAATATAGCGTGCTGCGGGCAGCAGTCTTTTGAAGAGGGAGGAATGGTGATGGTGATCCGTGTCCTCAGGTCACTGAAAAGGGAAGTGTAGTGTTTGACGTATGACTGTTGTTGGAGGAGAAATCAAACGCAGTTCCGGAGAAATAAATGTGTTGCAGTAAATTTTGCGCCAAAGCCGTAGTAAATATGTGTTGAACGATGTCAGAGTCGTAGGATTTCTTGTTAAAATTTTTTGTTATCGACAGTGCTAGGTCAGGAAAGTCGTGTTTATCGCACTAGTTTATATAATATAGATTTAGGGATGAAAGCAGTCACACAAGTGGTGTTTAGTTTGAATTAAAAATAGTGAATGCTGGAGGAAAATCTGTGAAGCTACAAATATGGCACACATGCAGGGTGCAGTTATTGTTTAGCCAGGGGGAAAGGAATAGACTGTCCAAGGGACATCGTGGAGCCAAAATTGAGCTTGCAAGAGGTCGGGATGCACTGGATCTTCTCCACCTACGAGAATTTGATAGTAGTAGCAGCAACTTCTTTTGAGCAGGGAGTATTTGCAGAAGCGAAACGTATAGAGTTAGAGGGGAGCGGAATTTTTATCAATGGAGCTTAGTGTAACATAATAGGGCCAACCTTCCACCTGCGAATATCAATTTCTGGAGTCACACAACTGAGTGATACGCAGCCACAACTGTACCAGGCAAGTAGCCACTTTAGAATTTTTGCCAAGGCAGAAACTGATCTTATTAAATCAAATTCTGGAGCCAGGTCTGTTGCGATCCGTAAACCAGTTCATTTTAGAGCAAGAGGGGCACATAGTCGCCGAACAGCTTGTGCAACATGTCACTCAGTATAGGGAAAGGCAACGGCAGGTAACGATCATTTTAGCACCTCTGTGCCAAGTGTCGTCGCAGCCTTAACTTTGTTAAGTGTTGTTTTTATTCCTATCAGATGTAGAGCAAGTTCCAAGAGGGAACCAAAGGTTGGCCAAATCCTGCAGGATTGGATACCGAGGGTGTGAGACAAGTAGGTAAGGGGTTGATCGAGCAGTGGTCGTCCAGTAAGGAATTTTTACTTTTACTTTCGTGTCATGGTTTTAAAAGGGCACTAGACCACATTTAAGTTTTCTAGTAGTAAGGAAATATGGCATAGGTGCCACCCAAAGACCACCTTTAAGTTTTCTAGTAGTAAGGAAATATGGCATAGGTGCCACCCAAACAAGTTAAGAGTTAATTAAAGGTCGACCTGGAGAGCGGGTCTTTACGAAGAGGGGAATATGGAGCGGCACCACCGTTTAAGATGGGGCAAGTTAGTTTTGTGCGATATTCTGAGCAAAAGTCACAGCCAGGTGCGGGCCAGATTTCAGTAAGTTACGCATACCAGCAGTTGCGAAGGCAAATAGAGGCCATGGGGGCATAGAACTGGTGGAGAAGGCACACACAGCAGTTTGTATGGCGCATGTTGCAGGCAGAAGGGGGCCACTGTCCAACCTAAGTGTTGTGCATACTGACGCGAAGTGGTACATTAGCGAAACAGGGGTGCACAGCCAAGTATAAATAGATGTCATTTTCTAACGATATTCATTAAAGTGTGGCAGCTCTCCTGGACGGTGAGGCGTGTCACACCACTGGCTACAAGCAGCAACAGACGGGGCGCCAGCATCCCAGTCCATGGTGGGTTGTTGGTTCGACCCTCTGAGGCCAACGCAGGGTCTGCAGCCAGCCAGCGGTAGGCCACTCTGCGAGTCGCTACTGTGAGCGGTTGTCTGAGCTCCTGACACACGCCAGAGACATCCCGGCCCACAGATTCGCACGCCGGATCACGGGCAATTGCCGCCACGATCTCAGCTACGCCAATGAGGAAGAAGCAGCAGCAGGAGCGACCTACAGCTCCTGGTGGAGCTGTGCTCATTGGAACTTAGCGGGACGGCCAAAGCCGGCACGACACCGCGTTGAGTTGCACAGGCCGCAAGGGTGTTTCCTCAGCATTGTGGGGCAATGGGACACAGACCAAGAGAAATGAGGGCACTGTAGTTAAAATAAATGAACCACTTGGAGAGTTCTATCTGAGTTTTAATACGGCATTCTACTTCCTGGCTCCACTCACTACATTTGGTGTCTTCCTGCTACATTTGCTTATCTTGATACATTCGGTGGCAGAAGTCGCCACTACAATAGGTAGCAAAATAATCCATGAGGGGACGCAGCCTTTCTCTGTCCATCACCTCCTTATCACTCCGAAGTTAATGTTTTATCCCTCAGAGTCTTTGTTTCAGCCGGCCGCGGTGGTCTCGCGGTTCTAGGCGCTCAGCCCGGAACCGCGCGACTGCTACTGTCGCAGGTTCGAATCCTGCCTCGGACATAGATGTGTGTGCTGTCCTTTGGTTACTTAGGTTTAAGTAGTTCTAAGTTCTAGGGGACTGATGACCATAGATGTTAAGTCTCATAGTGCTCAGAGCCATTTGAACCATCTTTGTTTCACGATAGCATATATATAGGTACGTATTAAACCGGGGACCTAGAAACGATGGAGATGCTTCGTCCCGCCATAACTCTCGGTGGTTCTCAACCACACAACAGGCCACAGCAGTCCACGCACCCCACCGCCGCCCCCCACTGAGCCGTGGGTTATTGTGCGGTTCGGCCCCCACTGAAATCCCCCTCCCCGTGAGCGTCTCATACTAGCCCCCAATGCTTGGGTGATAGAATAATTATGGTGTACGCATACATGGAAAAGGTATTTGTGCAGCAACTACCAACACAGTTCACGATGGTAAGTAATATGTATATCGAGCATGGCTGAAAATGATCAAGGGGCTTAGTAGGAGATATTGAAGATAAGAATACGTGACGAATATTGCACATATGTCTGATTCTCGACTATATTCCACCATACGACATCGCAGAGGATGTTAAATTTATATGTGGTACGCAGCTGTGAGGCTTGATCTTAGTCCCTGAAGTACGTTGCCAAAATTATTGGCTCGCCGAGTGCCATTGCTGAGTCGTTATGGACTCACTGAGCAGCACAAGTAAGAGACAAGTTGCATTTCATGCTTTCAAGAGTACTCCAAATCAACTAGATAGGAGAAATAAATACGAAGGGATCGTTCTCGAAAGTTTGAATGTTGTCGCCTTCTATCCACATATTCACCCTAGTGGTTTTGAGCAATATTACTCCCTCAGCTTTTTCAGCCTCACAGCGCTTCTTTCCAAATAGTAAGTAACAAGAAAACCCCCTGTTTTTGGAACAATAGGTTCTCTTATACAGAAATTGCTCCATACTTTTGTTTCTTTACAAACGACTTAATGTGTTGAATAATTGACGTTAAGCTAGTGATCGTCGGGAATTTTGAAATTACGTTTCAAGTTCCTCGGAAGTTCTTAAGTGCAACCTTTATCAAATACTTGATGAATATAAAATAGGTAATTTTCTCTCTGTTTAAAGTATATCAGTGTTTATGACGTCATCTTTCCTGAACTATGTGTAGTCCAATGATATGATTCTTCCGGTTCATTCAGCAGGTTGTGTCAGTACTTTAAGAGAAAAAAATTACATATAGAGTAAGTAGCACCGTTTAACAAATTAGGACTTCATGCCTGATACGCCAATTCTACTGCATGAACAGTGAAAATGTAACAAGTGATAAATCTTGTTTCATTCATCATTTTGTGTGGACGTCAGGTGGAAAAGGTTTGATAATGATTTGCAATTATGTGTAAAGTTTGATCCAAGTCGCTAAGTGCTCTAATTCTCAAATAATGGAGGAATATAGTCTGGATATACGCCATCAGTACATTATGCTTCGTTTCACCATTAAAGGTGTAGAGATACAGATTCAGTTTATGTAGTAACAACATCATCGACTTTTCCTCTAGACTTCAGTGATCCTTTGCAACAAAAAATGTAGTATTTGTATGCTTAAATCAAATATACACTATGTGATCAAATGTATCAAGGTACGTGGCAGAAAATGACTTACAAGTTCGTCGCGCATCCATCGGTAATGCTGAGATTCAAATGGTGTTGCCCCACCCTTAGCCTTGATGGCGGCTTCCAATCTCACAGACGTACATTCATTCAGGTGCCGGAAAGTTTATTGGGGAATGGCAGCCCATTCTTCATGGAGTGCTGCACTGCGGAGAGGTATTGATGTCGGTCGATGAGGCGTGGCATGGAGTCGGAGTTCAAAAACATCCCAAAGTTGTTCTGTAGGATTCCGGTCAGGACTCTGTGTAGGCCAGTCCACCACAGGGATGTTATTGTCGTATGACAACTCCGCCACAGACCATGCATTATGAACAGGTGATCGGTCTTGTTGAAAGGTGCAATCGCCATCCCCGACTTTGCTCTTCAACAGTGGAAGCAAGAAGGAGCTTAAAAGATCAATGTAGGCCTGTACTATGATAGTACCATGTAAAACAACAAGGGGTGCAAGCCCTCTCCATGAAAAACACGACCACACCATAAGACCACTGCCTCCGAAATTTACTGTTGGCACTACACACGCTGGCAGATGACGTTCACCGCGAATTCGCCGTCCCCACACCCTGCTATCTGATCGTCATATTGTGTATCGTGATTCGTCACTCCACACAACGTTTTTTCCACTGTTCAGTCGTCCATTGTTTACGCTCCTTACAACAACAAACGAGGCAGCGTGTGGCATTTACGGGCGTGATGTGCCGCTTATGAGCAGCCGTTCGATGTTTTCTCACCTCTCGCCTAACTGTCACAGTACTTGCAGTGGATCTTGATACAGTTTGGAATTCCTGTGTAATGGTCTTGATAGATGTCTGCTTCTTATACATTACGACCCTCTTCAACTGTCGGCTGTCAGTCAACAAACGAGGTCGGCCTGAATGCTTTTGTGCTGTACGTGTTCCTTCACGTTTCCACTTCACTATGACATCGGAAACAGTAGACCTAGGAATGTTTAGGAGTGTGGAAATCTCGCGTACAGACGTATGACACAAGTGACACCCAATGACCTGACCACGTTCGAAGTCCGTGTGTTCCGCGGAGTGCCCCATTCTGCTCTCTCACGATGTCTGATGACTACCGAGGTCGCTGATATGGAGTATCTGTTAGTAGGTGGCTGCACAGTGCACATAATATGATAAACGTATGTATTTTGGGGTATCCGGATACTTTTGATCACTTGGTGTATGTACGTAATGATGTTAAAATAGCCGTTACGGTACTAAATGTTTCTTACGACTCGTTTATTGTTGTTTGCAGCGTCACAGCGGTCGCTGCTCCAGTGATACAACCTGTGGGATACCTGTCCGAAGAACTTCAGGATTTCGACCTGGCGAATTTTTATCCTCTTTCGCAACATGTGCTCGATTCGCCATTCGCATACATGGACCCAGCGTCTCTGCATTCAGCGCCGTTGGGTTTATCTCAGACTATACCAACAGTAACAGTTATGGACTACGCACCAGATATTCACATGAGGGAACTGGAAGCAAATTTTGGTCCTACAGTTCTAGTGCCACTGATAGACACCAGACCAAGGGATGTACTTTTACAACCTCGAATATCGGCTGAAACATCACAGCTCTCGTCTGATGAAGTGTCGGCGGATGATGAGGAAGAGACAGATGTATCTATTGAGATAGAAACAACATCCGAAGTTATAACAGATGATGAATATTTGATTCCACAAGAAGAGGAACTCTTATCAGAATATGGATACAAACCATTACTTGTTTCTGGGTCATTTGAAACTCCTGAAAACACTCTTCATCACTTGTACTCGCCAAATTTCTTGACACCTGCCTTAGGCGGTAAATACCCTGTGCCTTATGACTCGACACTAGGATCGCATTCTCCTGGAAGCGCTCAACTAAGGCCTTTTCTAGATAACACAGCGTTTCCCTTAGGACATTATTTGACGCCATATACGGTGGGTCCTATTCAAGCTGATGCATATCCTCTTTCTATTCCTCTACAACCAGGCCAGTCTTTATCAACACTTGGATTGTTAGGACAACCTCCTACTACTATTAACTTTAACACGCAGTTTCCGCCACAGCCTAAATATGACCCATCGTATCTCCCTATGTTTTCAGCCAATACTGTCGATTATTTTCAGACACCTCTTTCCTATTTTTCTGGAAATTCAAAATACCCTCTACTCTCTGCACCCTATCAGTACATGAATTACAGTATTCCACCACAGCCTGATGCTTCACATACACTATATCAATCATATCCAACATACATGACACCACAAGGATATCAAGTGACATCAGTTGCATTTTCATCTCCACCATTCAAGGCATATCCTTTCACATCCAGTCCATATGCAGAGGATCCATCGTTGGCTGTCTCGTCTGTTCCCTCAATATTAGGTAATTATCAATTAGAACCACAAATCTCTTCTTTCAACTACTATCCTGGAAATTACTTTCAGTCTCCTCTTCCATTTTCTTCTGTAAACTCAAATAATCCTCTTTTAACTGCGGCCTATCAGTTTACGGACCAGGATTTTCCGTCACAACAATATCCACTGCTGCCTTCTGTCGTTGATTCATATGTACCAAAATTATCATATCGAGGACAAATTTCAGATGGGGCGCGTTACCTTACCATGGCACCAGAAGGAAATCAAATGACTACGTTTGAATCTGTACAACCTGCGGCTTATGTTGTAAAATCCGATACGTATCCAAAGCATCCATCATTGGCTGTGACACCTGCTTCCCCAACATCAGGTAATTATCAATCAGAATCGCAAGGGTATTCTTCCAGTCACTATCCTAGCGATTACTTTCAGTCTCCTCTTCCATTTTCTTCTGTAAAGTCAAATAACCCTCTTTTAACTGCGGCCTATCAGTTTACAGACCACGATTTTCCATCACAACAATATCCGCTACTGTCTTCTGTCATTGATTCATATACACCAAAATTATCATATCAAGGACAGCTTTCAGATGGGGCGCATTACCTTACCACGGCACCAGAAGGAAATCAAATGACTACGTTTGAATCTATGCCACCTGCGGCTTATGTTGTAAAATCCGATACGTATCCAAAGCATCCATCGTCGGCTGTGAGACCTGCTTCCCTAACATCAGGTAATTATCAATCAGAATCGCAGGGGTATTCTTCCAATCACTTTCCTAGCGGTTACTTTCATTCTCCTATTTCATTTTCGTCTGTAAACTCAAATAATCCTCTTTCTACTGCGGCCTATCAGTTTACAGACCACGATTTTCCATCACAACAATATCCCCTACTGCCGTCTGTCGTTGATTCGTATGTACCAAAATTATCATATCAAGGACAGCTTTCAGATGGGGCGCATTACCTTACCATGGCGCCAGAAGGAAATCAAATGACTACGTTTGAATCTATGCCACCTGCGGCTTATGTTGTAAAATCCGATAAAAATCCAGAGCATCCATCATCGACTGTGACACCTGCTTCCCTAACATCAGGTAATTACCAATCAAAACCACAAGGGTATTCTTCCAATAACAATCCTAGCGATTACTTTCAGTTCCCTCTTTCATTTTCGTCTGTAAACTCAAACAATCCTGCGGCCTATCAGTTTACAGAAGACGATTTTCCATCGCAGCAATATCCACTACTGCCTTCTGCCGTTGATTATACACCGAACCGATCAAATGAAGGCGGGCTTTCGGACGGGGTGCATTCTATCACCAAGGCACCAGAAGGAAATCCAATGTCCTCAACTAAATCTGAATCTCTACGATCAGCGGATTACCTTGTAAAATCCGATACATATCCAGAGTATTCATCGCCGGCTTTGACATCTGGTTCCCTCATATCAGGTAATTATCAGTCAGCACCAAAAGTCTCTTTTTACTACTACAATCTGCTACAGCCGCCCACATTTAATAGCACACACCGGTCGCTACGTGAGTCTACACATTCTAGATCTTCTAGATCTCTAGACGCCACTACTTTCTCGATTCCGGCCTTTCGTTTTGGAACGTGTTCTTCTATGCCAGTTCGACAAGACCAGTACTTTCCACCACCAATGGAGCCTTCATTTACATCCCCACAACCTATAGATTACCATTCTGATAAAGGTTTGCTTGGACACCACGAAACTACAAAAGGTGTCGATCTGGCTTCATCTAGGGAAATTGCGCCTGCTTCTCAACCAGTGCCACCGGTCACATCAAATTACCCTAGAGACACCCTCCTACCACTTTCTCTTCATGAAAATAGTTTGCCACATCACTTTTTTAATGGTAATCCGTTTGCAGAATACCCATTGTCGGATTTCACAACTGATGATAGCGTTTACTATCCGTTTGGCTATACCCTTCCTTCTACATTAGCTGCAGTACCTCCACTACACTATACGGCAAATAACCCCCCACCAGCCCCTCTTACAGATCCATACTTTCTTCCTCAGGCTATTGAAACATATTCACCTGTTCAGTATCTTATGACTGATAACACATTTACAGCTGCTCCTTACCCATACGCTTACGACATTCCTTCTGTAGGATACCCCTTGTCAGACTTCACAACTGATGATAGCATTTACTATCCTCCTGACTATACTCCTTCTTCTGTGCCAACCGCAGGATCTCCTCTAGGTTATGCTTCAGACTACCCCCTACCTCCTCCACTCACTGTACCACATTTTCTTCCTCATTTTCAAGAAGGATATTCACCTGTAGAATATTCAGTGACTGATAATCCATTTACAGCTGCTCCATACCCATTTGGCTACGACACACCCAGTTCTGGTCCAGTAAGTTATCCTGGAAATTACTTTGTACCACATCTATACCATGACAGCTTTCGGTATCCGTTCGACGGCACACTACCACCACCTATCCCTGAAACACACTTTCTATCTCCATTTCTTGAAAACCAAACGCCTGTAGAGCATATACAGCCTGTTCACGCTACTGTGAATGCTGATACATACCCATCTGAGTACCACATTCCTTTTCTGCCAACTGAATCATCTCAGTTAGGATATCCTGGGACCTACCTCCCACCACTTTCGTCTCTTGTAACACATACTCCTACTTCTCTTTTCGATGAGTATGAGCCAAAAGAAAATCTACCAGTTGGTTATGCATCTTCAAGTGATCTGCCACACATGTCTGAAAATGAAATAATTCCTTATCCAGCAGGGGTATTTAATCCATTTGGGTATCAAGGAAGCTATTCTGAACAGCTCTTATCGGCGGCAGAAAATCCAATACAACCGTCTGTATTGACAGACTACCAGTTTCCAGTATTTCCAGAAGACACAAGTTTACAAAACTCATTTGGAGTCTTCAACTTTGAACCTGTAGAAAAGCCTCCACCTGAGACTAATACTCCCTTTGGGCAACCTGTACCTCTTACATTATATCCATCTACGTTAACTCCACCATTGCCACTTACATCAGATTTGCCACCAATTTTAAATGCACTGTACCCTCAAGATTTTTCAGGGGTAGGGGTAACTTCCCTATATTCTGACAAGCTTACGGCAAATCCAACAACCTACCCCACAGGAAGCATATTGTTGTCTACAGATGACAGTAAACTGTGGACTGGACTTCCTTCCCCCTTTGGCCAATTTCTACCTCCGGCATCATATCCACCTATGTTTACTCCGGCGCTGCCGCTTCCTCCATTTGGAGAAAACAGTTTCCCAACCCTTCTACCAAAAGAGTACTCGATACCTGTTGAGAATGATTACTTACACAACACAAGCCCTCAAGGAACTAATTCGATGCAGTTTCTTCCAGCAACGTTCCCTTCTCCATTCAGTGTTTCTCCTTTCTCATCTACACTATCTCAGCCATATTTAGGTCTGCTACCTCCTATATCAGATTTGCCACCAGTCTTAAGTGCACTCTATCCTCAAACTCCCCCATATTCTGACAGGCTTATGGCAAATCCTCCAACCTACCCCGCAAAAAGTACGTTGTTATCACCAGACACAAAGATTTTATCAGACAATAACTTATACACACCACCTTCTGAACCATGTACATCGGAAACTTACAATACAGGATGCCATTCATCACCACCTGTGGTACTGTTGTTGACTTGTGATGGTCCGTCTACAGTGTTGTCAGATGTAATGAGTTTACTTGGGAATCAAAGATCCTGGATTCTATACCACCCAGGAACTCAAGACTTACCGCTAAATACCCTTTTAGACTCGAATCCCGGGTCAGATTCCTTCCAAGAGCTGCTGTTGAAGCCACTGGTGGATACTCCACCAGAATCTCTGGTATTTCCAAATGTACATTTAGACTGGAGCTCACCTCCTGAAATATCCAAGTTCTCCCAGTCATCGTCTGGATCTATTCCGTGGAATTACATTATCTAAGGCTTCAGCAACTTCGTAAGCTACTTTCAGCAGCCAAAATTTACTCTTAAAGGTGATACTATCTTATCCAGTCAAATTCACCATTAGAGCCTGGTCATTACGAGAAAGAAATCTGCATTAGTTATCAGATCTAGTTTTCCAAACACTTCGTATTTCATTTAGAATATTACATGCTGAATTACTGGGCTATCGTTTTTCTTCATGCACTTTGCAGTGCGTCTATATAATAACAAACGTCCGCAGTCTTAAGTTCTTTTAGAAGAGCCACAATCAAAAACGTTCTCAGATTCATTATTGGAGACACTTTGCTTCCCAATTACTCATATGTGTTTGATGTCAGAGTATGAATTGTCTGATTGTTCACACTGTATTTAAAATATAATTTGCCGAACTATTAGGACATTTTTACTGTAGACGATACAGAGCCTACTTGCCGAAACCTACATTTTTCCAGGTTTCGAAACTAGTGTCTATTCCATCAGGCTCATAAAGGCATAACAGTAACCAAATGCACAACTCTATCAGATGTCAGAACCTAAAACTTTTTACGCTTTCTTCTCTCTTCCAAGTGTTATCTGCTCAACAGAGAGATCAGTTCAAAAAATTGAAATAATCATTCTAGTATTCAAATATTTTCCATCTGTCTAAAGTGTTTCAAAAAAGAATGAGATATTTTTCTTTAGTTTTTGTGAGCAATTTTCCTCGGACTCCAGTGTTCATAGTAATGAAACTGTTCTGTTGCGAATAGAGCAAGCATTTCTCACTTTTTGCTACAATATTATGAACTCCACGTAGAAGCAAATGAGAAATACTGTACCTCTTCCCCAAGCAAAGTGTTTGCCACGCTAGACAATTTTAAATCTGAGTTTGAAACGTAATAATGTCAAGAACGTTACTATTCTAATGAAACTAGTAGTACTGGCCTTAGGACGAAATAGTGCAATTCAATACTTCACAATCCAGATAGATTAAGAGTGGTAATTGGGAATTGAAAGTTGCTATCAGCAAAATTAGATATCACTAGATATTTGTGTTATGATCACTATCTTCCAACAGTTTTCAAGCGTTGTAACATACTGAGGAGTGTAACAATCAGCTTAAGTGACTCGTGAAGAGAATCAGATAAACATAGCGCAATTACAAACAAAAAGTGATTAACTTTACGATGTGTTTACAATCTCAACTGCTGTTGGTGGTAAAAAAATTTTAAATATGGATCACTGTACGAAATAATTACTGTCCATCACAAAAAATTATTAAGATGAT
The DNA here is from genome assembly GCF_023897955.1 of Schistocerca gregaria. Taxonomy (NCBI): domain Eukaryota; kingdom Metazoa; phylum Arthropoda; class Insecta; order Orthoptera; family Acrididae; genus Schistocerca; species Schistocerca gregaria. The sequence goes on from NC_064921.1 coordinate 137,850,410, forward strand.
TCACTTCCTCCCATATTGTTACTTTTCCCTAATATTCTGAAGCGTTTAGAATCAATCAATATATTTACCTTTATCTTTTTGTTGACAAACCGAAACCCAAGAGTCAGATTATTCCACCAATTCTATCAGTAATATTCAATGGAAAAGAATAGACTGTAAGACTGATAAAAAATTATGATGGCAATGGTGAGTTTTCTGTGCGTAGTGTATGGATTTCTTTGGTTCTGTTGCTCTTTTTTTCCGAATACTCCTATCATTCAGCTATTACGTTTAAATATTCAACGAAAAATATAACTGCTTAAACATATTTTACTAAATTTATTGACTCTCTTCAACTATAACGTGATCTGGCCGTGACAGAATGGGAAAGATAAGGAACTAAGTCTGTTTTCGGTTAAGTGTATTTCTTTGGAGAATAGAAGGCGGCCACTGAACGAGTTACAGAAAGCAAAAGTTTTGAAGTTGTCGTCATTAAAAAGCTTGGAATTCGATCACTTCAGTTATAGAAGAGAGTTGTGTTGGACCATCTTCTATTAAATCTTTGGATAGAGCATTGCATTCATTAAAAGATGTAGAGCTGATAGAATCTTGGCAGCTGACAATTTCTAACTCAAAACGGTCTTTCCGCTAAAAATGTGTATATATATCCACAAATCACATAATAAATTAAACAGTAACAAAATATTACTATCTGCAATATGCTCAGTACATTTTGAGACTAGGTGCTAGTGTCAGATGCATTAATTGAATAATTCATAAAGAAATTACTTCATGTTAACTTACAGTTTGTAGCTCGATAACTGCTATTCAGATTCTTTTGTTTGCACACAAAGCGCGACTGTGCCGTGCCAGTGTTTGGTACTGTGAATACTTTTCTTGTAACCCAAAAATATCTCCATTTTTATTGAATAACTGGACACTGCTGTTTTCTTGCTGATGTATGGAATTTCGGAAGAAAACTGACGATGAATGAAGTGTAACTAAATTATATAACAAAATATACCACTATTTTTCGAAAATGGTGTGTCACTTTATTTTAAAAATAACCTGAAACCGTATAACTCGACGCATAAAAAGATGGATTATGATGACAGAAGTATATTCATTGAAACAGTACATGAAAGACTGCTGCAAGTATATTTTTATAAGAGTGTGTATTGAACAAAATTCTAGAAACACTTGCTCAACATCTGATTTGCTGAATTTGCGCAAAATTTCCCAAACGTTTACTTACCTTCTTTGTGTTCATTTATAAGTGAAAAGTGGAACACATAACTGAACGAAACCATCCAATAATGTTTTGCTGGTGATGTGTAATTCAAGCCTACTGCTTAAAATTGTTGGCAGATTGAACATCCTGTTAGGAGCATCACGATAAGCTTTGCAATACATTACTGCCTTACGATGCCCCTTTTTAAGAATGAGTCAGAAGCCTAAAATGACAGTAGCATTTATTAATCCAAAGGAACAAATACAAATAACCTAAGAACTACATAGCTTAACCCAATTTGGTCACAATCATAGGAAATGGGAATGATTTGTAAATAAATTATTGGGTAAATTCTCATATTTTTAATAAATTCAGTAATAAAATAAAAGAACTGTTCACAAGGGAAGATAATCTTAAAACAATTAGATAATTCTTTCCTGCAGCCTGTTTCTGCTCTTTCTGAGCAAACACAACTTTTACAGCCAACTAATTATTTTGGATATAATAATGTAATAGATACAATCACATTGTGACTGAATATTATATTCGTAAGGCATCTGACGCTTTCGATAATTTAATGTGAGGACCTAACTACAGTCAGCAGCATATGAAAACATATGGAAACAATCATGGTGGCTGCGATGTAAATATTCAAAAACTTTTTTCATGATGCAGTTGTGTATAAATGCTGCAAAGCTGGTCTAGCTTAGAAACGTTATTTCGCCTACTTTTACTTCTACTATTTTCTCCATATAACTGTCATAAGCACTTGACAGGGTGAACGTTCCTTAACTATGTTAATGTAGGGCATGGTTTGTCATCAAGAAAACCTTTATTGGCTTGCAATGGAATACATAACCTCGCTTACTTTGTTCCTAAATCGTGAGGAACAGGTTACGACTTACTGCTATTCCTGTTCCTATTGTGCTTCATGATCGGCAGTTTTATAGGAACTGTAAGCAGTTTTATTGCTCTTTGCAGATGACTTGAGGCTAATTGTTCAGAAAATTAGAGAAACATGCACAGTAGAAATAGTAAATGATATTTCTTTGTAATAATTAAATAACATTGGTTTATGATTACATTATGGAAATATATTGTTCGTGAACCTGTTTTCTAGCCTGAAAATTTACTCCACCTTTGATGAATATTATTTACTTGCAATAAATAATGATGAAAATGGAAATTTCTAAAGCCTTTAGCGAAATTTCTAAATCCTTTAAAGTGACATCTTATGAAAAGTACACATGGAAAAAGGATGTTGCGGTGTAGCTATAACATTTCTTGTATTAGAATAACAGTAATCTTTGAACATGTAGAAATCAGTAATTAAATTTATTTTGGACCAGTTAATTCATTTATGTTCCGAATGACTACATTTTCATATAACTTTTCACGCACACGGAAACTAAACGAAAGGAATTAAACGGAATGGTGGGTAGGATTAAACATGTACCAATTTTGGGCGTCACTTTAGGAAAATGAAGATATTAATCGTAGTTTTAGAGCAGCCTTCTTCACCAATGCAAATAACTGTCAACAGTTCAATTTAGTTTCAGAGTTACAGAGATATTAGAAAAAGTAGTACTAGAAGCGAATTTTAGTTCCATTATCCTCTAAACAGTATCCCTGTGACACAGGGATCCATGCAGACAGAGATGCAGATCCATTTGACAATCACTTACACAGATAGAAAATAGCTGACACCAGAAAAGTTTCCAATAACAATTAAAGATTTTGTTCCCCCCTAACAACTGCTTGCGTGCTGCAGATCAATTGAAGTAAGTAATCACCTGTATAATTAGTGAGTCAAGGAAATGCTAAACTGGAAGCTCCTAATTAGATGTAACTAGAGATGATAGCATCCAACTAGGTATATCAGGAATCAAGATGTGCAGACTCAGGAACCCTAGTCTCCATTAGGTAGCCACCTTGAATGAGCGCCTTTTGGGGGATAAATATGGATGGTCTGCTAACCAACCCACACAGAAAATACTGTATGAGAGGCAATTACTATCCTAACTGGATTTCATAGATTTAGAGGAAGGTTTCGCCCTCAGCAATCAATACTGGAGCTTCCATTAGACATCATCAGGTTTTCCCAACAATGAATAATCACCAAATATGTTCTCAAAGATACTAGGGGTAATTCCCAGATCCTTAAACTGGAACTTACAGCAATGAAACATGGACTTAAAATGGGACAACCATTAATAAATTAAGAGATTTTAAGTTAGAAATAGTAACGTCTTGTTGGTATTTACTGGGAAGAACAAAATAAAACGAGCATATCGATCAAGGAACAAGCTGAAATAGGAGATATTATTATGACTGTAAAACAGAGGTGACGAACTAGGCGAACGAGTGATAAAAAGAGCACGGAAATTGTTCGCAGCTTACAGAAGGTCTTAATGACCTAATGCAATGACTATGACCTAATACAGAGCTGATGGGTAACGTTACTGAACATAGAAGGGCTATAGTTAAACTTTCCATCGCAATTACTTCATGCGATGTCTGCTTTTGTGACACCAGGCTGTTAATCTTCAAGGAATATGTGACGGAATTCTATCAGTTTACGTCTTAACACTCCTCCTAACTCTCTGTTTTCACTATACGTTCAGAAATAATTGCAATGAACAATGTTAAACAACTGTCAAAATAAATTAATATATCATTTGTTTAACATAGTTGTTCGTGCTGCTTTGAGTAATTGTTACGTCATGACAAATGAAAAATATACCTATTTTCAGCCCATGACGATCGAGCCCATATCGATTTGAACAGTATTGTACTGGACACTGTCCAATAACGTTAATGTGATCGCCCGTCAGAAGCGGGATGAGATACTGGAAGATGGTGACCTGTGCTAGTCCTCTCTGTTGAGGATCCGTGGTGCGATTGGGTTTTAATCCGGCAGTTCGTGGCCAGAGAAAGACGGTAAACTTAATGTGGTGCTCTTCGAACCGCGTATACATGGTGAGGCAGCTAAGTCATAACACCCCTTGTATCTCCCCAATCGTAAGAGATACAAAGGTGCCGTTTGAACAGTGAACTGCGGGGAGAGAGGCTACGTTTTATGTTTGTGCTTGTTTTTATTACAGAGATATGAGGCCATCTTTGGTTTTTTAAATAGAGCCTTATGTTAAATTTTAGCGTAACATGATGGGCTTAAATAGGCGGTTCCAAATAGTGTATATCATAATATTTAGGCTAATAGTTTTTGAGACAGACACAGATATGTTCTCTTGTCATGTTCGTCCTCCGAAGTGGCGGTATCCAATGCGACCTTTCCTGTTGTGTACAGTACATGATAAACTTCGCGAATCCGTCTTTACAACGCCCATTTACCCGACAATAGTAATACATACTGCGACATTTTGCTCATAAATTGACTGATGATGTCGCGCAAATACACTCCTGGAAATTGAAATAAGAACACCGTGAATTCATTGTCCCAGGAAGGGGAAACTTTATTGACACATCCCTGGGGTCAGATACATCACATGATCACACTGACAGAACCACAGGCACATAGACACAGGCAACAGAGCATGCACAATGTCGGCACTAGTACAGTGTATATCCACCTTTCGCAGCAATGCAGGCTGCTATTCTCCCATGGAGACGATCGTAGAGATGCTGGATGTAGTCCTGTAGAACGGCTTGCCATGCCATTTCCACCTGGTGCCTCAGTTGGACCAGCGTTCGTGCTGGACGTGCAGACCGCGTGAGACGACGCTTCATCCAGTCCCAAACATGCTCAATCGGAGACAGATCCGGAGATCTTGCTGGCCAGGGTAGTTGACTTACACCTTCTAGAGCACGTTGGGTGGCACGGGATACATGCGGACGTGCATTGTCATGTTGGAACAGCAAGTTCCCTTGCCGGTCTAGGAATGGTAGAACGATGGGTTCGATGGCGGTTTGGATGTACTGTGCACTATTCAATGTCCCCTCGACAATCACCAGAGGTGTAGGGCCAGTGTAGGAGATCGCTCCTCACACCATGATGCCGGGTGTTGGCCCTGTGTGCCTCGGTCGTATGCAGTCCTGATTGTGGCGCTCATCTGCACGGCGCCAAACACGTATACGACCATCATTGGCACCAAGGCAGAAGCGACTCTCATCGCTGAAGACCACACGTCTCCATTCGTCCCTCCATTCACGCCTGTCGCGACACCACTGGAGGCGGGCTGCACGATGTTGGGGCGTGAGCGGAAGACGGCCTAACGGTGTGCGTGACCGTAGCCCAGCTTCATGGAGACGGTTGCGAATGGTCCTCGCCGATACCCCAGGAGCAACAGTGTCCCTAATTTGCTGGGAAGTGGCGGTGCGGTCCCCTACGGCACTGCGTAGGATCCTACGGTCTTGGCGTGCATCCGTGCGTCGCTGCGGTCCGGTCCCAGGTCGACGGGCACGTGCACTTTCCGCCGACCACTGGCGACAACATCGATGTACTGTGGAGACCTCACGCCCCACGTGTTGAGCAATTCGGCGGTACGTCCACCCGGCCTCCCGCATGCCCACTATACGCCCTCGCTCAAAGTCCGTCAACTGCACATACGGTTCACGTCCACGCTGTCGCGGCATGCTACCAGTGTTAAAGACTGCGACGGAGCTACGTATGCCACGGCAAACTGGCTGACACTGACGGCGGCGGTTCACAAATGCTGCGCAGCTAGCGCCATTCGACGGCCAACACCGCGGTTCCTGGTGTGTCCGCTGTGCCGTGCGTGTGATCATTGCTTGTACACCCCTCTCGCAGTGTCCGGAGCAAGTATGGTGGGTCTGACACACCGGTGTCAATGTGTTCTTTTTTCCATTTCCAGGAGTGTATTATTCAGTTATTTGACAGCTGTGACAGCAAAATAGTAGACAACGTACAGTATTAAAATACCACAAGATGTTAATACATTTTAAGAAACAGAAATACAAATGTAAATGAGGAGGCCCTTATTGGTCACAATTATTACGTATTGTTTTTTATTTGAAAATATTTACTATTGATCACAATGCGAATAAAATACACACGAAGATGCAAAATACATACTGTACACGATACAAAACTTTACTGAAACATGTGCTCAAAGTACTTCCTCTGTGCTGCAATGCACATTTGTATTCACCATTTGAATGATTTGTGAACGACTGCTGGGGTGTCACGTGAGATATCAGCACACGATTCGATGATACGTTGCTTCATATCGTCTGGCGTAGTTGGTATTTGAGCATACGCTTTAAGTTTGATTGCTCCTCAGAGAAGAAAATCAAGAGGGGTTAAGTCAGGAGACCAGGCTGGCTACTTCACTTCAGCACGTCGTCCTATTCAACAATCCGGGGACTTTTCATTTAACAGCTCTGTAGCCACACGGGAAGAGTGAGCAGGACAGCCGTCATGTTGGAACCACATGCACTGACGTGTAGTTAGTGGTTCCTCTTGCAGCAGAATGTGCAGAACGTTTCGCAGGAACTGTGCATAGTTATTGCCGTTTAGTATACCCAGAATGACGTACGGCCCCACAATGACATTTCCGACGATGCCGCAGCACACGTTAACACTCCACGGTTGATGATGCTGTACCTGTCGAAGCCAATGAGTGATCTCTATTGACCTGTAATGCGTATTATGCAAATTCACATTACCGTGGTTGGTGAAAGTCGCTTCATTAGTACAAAGCAACCGTTGAAAAACCGTTGGATCATATAGGCGCTGCAGAGCAAACCGGCAAAATGTCTGGCGCCGTTCTAAACCCACACCGGGAGTGCTTGATGTAATGAGAGGTGAAACGGGTGAAATCTATGCGGGTGCAATATGCGTAGAACACTTATCTGACTTATACCACATTCCAAGGAGGTACGTCGCGACGAAACAGTAGGGTCGTTAAGCGCCTACGCTAGAAAGCCCTCTTCATGTACCTCGCCAGTTGCAATTTTCTGCCTTGTCCTCTATATGGCGTTCCATGATTCAGATTCAAGTAGTTCTTGCAAATACGTGCAAGAAGCTGGGGCGTAGGACGCCCACGATCAGGATACAGCTCTCCATATCGCTTTATTGCTATAACAGTATTTCTTCTGCTTTCACCATACACTAGAAGCATATCTAACTTTTCTTCTTTTTCATTTTAAAATTCGGTCTTGATCACACCACGTATGTTTCCAGAACATAGGTGACCGGTTTCGGGTCATATCACATGACCGTCATCAGACCCATGGCATCTTTCGAAGATCGTAGGTGGAGCACTCTTCTCAGCTGCTGTGATGTTGTGTGTGGAAACATAACATTCTTAGCATGTGTAGGCGGTAGCGACAACTCATTTGACAACACAATATAAGTGTTAAACAGACTTTCTTGTTGACAAATTTAAACGTTCACGTCTCGATCCTTTACCATGACCTTTATTTTACAACATTTCTACGATACTGGGGATGCGATCTTACAAGATTTCTCTCATAGGAAGACTGGGCGTTAATTTACCTAAAAAGCACACACAAGTGGTGTTAAAACAGCATACTACAGTCAAACATATATTTCTTAGGCCCTGTACTGGTCGGAGCCTTTGACATTTTAGTAACAAGTATTACTAGAGTTATGGTTCTAGCAGTATTTTCCTCTCTAGCCTCATTCAGGATTTTCAGAAAAATTCTACCATTAAAACATGCAGCCAAGTTGAGTCTGCACAGAAAGACACAAAAATGTGACGATGACATTTGCTTTAAAATTGACTTTCGTTGTAAATCAGAGCAATTAATAAGTTTGATTATTTTGTGTGAAGTCTGTGCGCAGTGATATTTTTAATGTGTGTTTAATGGTGAATGCGTGTGGATAGAGTATGCCGTGTGTATACTGGTGCTGTTAACAATACATCTGACGGTCGCATAAGGCTACACACACCTTATTCGCTACAACTTCTTATCACTGGCAAGTATTATTATTTTTGATACTCTTAAGGTTTTAGGTGTTCAGGTGCACGATACATAAATCACTCTGGAATGTCTATGTAAGCGAAAAATAAATTAGGAACCGCTCGGTATGAAGCACCTTAATCTTTCGCTTTTAGAAATATCTCATGGTTGAAGTAGAATGTCTTTTCACATAAATAACAATTTATGCTTTCGTACGTTCGTGTGGAAGGACACCTTTTGCATGAAACACATGTTATTACTTAAAACAGAGTACCTTCTTACCTGCGAAAATCTCGTCGCTTGAACGAAACACAGCCGTCAAGCGGTAATCACAGTAATCTGTTTCGATAAAGATATTACCCTTCGCCATATGAATTAATTTAAGAAATTCATTGTAACCCATCTCTCTTTTGCTGGAAAAAGGGTCTACCAATAAATTAATTACAACTCGCGCTGTACCGCACGTAATTAATCTCTCAAAAGATGTACAGTTAATTTTTCATACGTGTAGGGATACTACCGCAACTCAAATATGTTGTTTGGTTATGCATAACATATTTACTAGAAATGCGTTACAAGGTACATAGTCTCCATCCATGTGTTTCTCATAGAAAGATTCGGTCCAGAGGAAAATAATTATAAAAGTTCTCAGTGTGCGCAGTCCATTTACTAAATAACATATGTTATGTTGAAATTGCGATTTTGCTTTTCATACACATCACGGTGACATAATTATATTTTTACGTAATCTTTTGGACATAGAATAACAGTTCGTTTTAGTACTTTCATACCAGCCATAGATAAATGTTTCTCATTCCCTGGAATGATTGGACCACAATTATATGCTCTTATGTGGACAGTCATTCCACACGTACTGTCCGTTAATTAGTCTCGCCACAGGTTGTCAAAGTACAATTGTAAATACAAAATTTCATAATTCTTTGTTACGTGAACACTCTTACATCAGTTGTGAGTTCGTAATCTTATTTGTTTTACTCTATTATTAATTAATCAGTGTAAACATCGTTTTCAGACACAGTGTTTCACATTTACATTGGGTCTGCAATAGCATCAACGAATCAGTTCATCAAGCTAGACCCGATTACATTGGTTATGAGTGACACTGGTTATGAGCTCGGTATTGTGTTTAAAAACTCATCAGTTAGTATGTAATGGCAGCTATTACATAAGGTTTGTAGCATCGTTATTTGCTATTGCTTGCACGTTGTATCAATGACAGGTGGACCATTTCTCACTATACTTGAGCTACTAATGAATGCAGTTTGGTGAAGGTTAACATTTGTTAACTCCTCAATTCGGGTTACAGGCATTGGGAAAAACCGAGGATGACAGAAAAACCAGCCCGGAGCCTTCAGGCTGTTTCCATCTGAGTATTCGCAAAATAATTACCCATTCAGTAACAAACTTGAAAATTAAAGTTGTTAACAACATTTTTAAAATTCACACTACGAAGTTTTTAAGACACTTTGGTTTCAAAACACCAGTACAGACACATATTTGTTAAAAGAAGTCTTTGCAACTATTTTCATAATACTGTTCTGTCAATCTCAAGAATGCAAATGTGTGGAATAGTTCTCGAAAAATTAGGGGATAAACTTTTTATGTGTAATGGGTAACCAGATGTGTTGGAGAAGTTTTTTTTTTCAGTGAAATACAAACAAAGATCAACTCCGATGACAAGATGAGGCGATAACCCCTGGTGTTGCGCTGTAACTCTGGCGCATCACACGGCATGTGCTACCATCAGTCTTGGGGACAGGGAGGTAACACATCTCATAAAGTTTGACCTGCATATAGTAAAAATGGAAATGAGCGTTTGGCATCGTTGGCCCGTAGGCCCCTTATGGGACAGGTCCGGTCGCCTTGGTGCAGGTCTTATTACATTCGACGGCACATTGGGTGACCTGCGCACCGGATTGGGATGAAATGATGATGAAGACAGCACAGCACCCAGTCCCTAAGCGGAGAGAATCTACGACCAAGCCGGGAATCGAACCCAGGCCTCTTAAGACGGCAGGCCGTCACGCTGACAATTTTATTATCTTTATTTTCTTTATTTTGTGCGGTGTGGTTCATTGCGTTTAGTCTGGGCGGACGTCAAATGGCATCACTTCACATCACTTCAAGCTAATCGTTAATTCCATTACTCATTTTTTTTTTATTCCAGAGGGCCACCGCCTCTTTGACCGAACTCGCTGATCTACCGTGACAGCTGCCATTCAGCTATCGGGGCGCACACCTGCATACGGTAAACCCCCGTGTTTCTCAGAATACCACTGCACAATGTTTCAATAAGTGTCCGATTTGTTGCCGCTGTTTATCATAGAAACAACTCGATACGCTAAATTTAACACCAATGTATTTTCTTGTGGAGTCGACCTCGTTGTCATCGTTTTCATTTATACACGAGTAGCTTTCCCGAGTGTAGTCATTGGCTATGAGCAATAGTCTGGGTCTCGTATAGGTTACCGTCAACCTTCTGTAATACTCTCCGTGAAAAGCAGTTGTTTTTATCATTTCCAGTTCGACTAACCTTCCTTCACTCATAAGTGATGATACAACTGGAGAAAGGTCGAGCTTTGTGTCACTTTCTCTTGCAAATTCCGACCCTAGGATACAGGAAACTGTTAAATTTTTCACAACGAAGAATGAGCATCCTATCACTTCGTTTCCCACTACATAACGGCCTGTACCTGGTTCTGAAATCGCTGCATACGTCCACGTATTTCCTCTACAGTTCTCCACTTCTGAATTGGCAATGTTTTCAAGTTATTACCTGATTGATGCGCTTAAATAGGTTGTAGTCCATAGCGGATACAGTGGCACCGGTATCAATAATTACATTCACGGACATGCCTTATATGTTTCCTTTGATTGCGGCTTGTGCCAGCCTAGTGTTGTGCTAAGCGCTATTTCTCGGATCACCACATAGTTCTTCGGTCAGTTCCCACTGTTCATTGTATCTGACCATGGATACATTTACGAACTGATTGCCCCCAATTCATGCGACCATAACGACATGCAGAAGGCTTACATTGGTAGTGTGGAGTTTGATGCTTGTGATGATGTACTTGGTTGCGGATCATCCACCAGTTCTACTATTCTGACACTGTGAGATCGCTGCATCTGTTGCGGTACCTGATTCTGTGGCAGCAGCTACTGTGGTTGTTGATTAGGAGCTGTCGTTGGTACACCACAAGCGTTATTCACAGGATGTTTCTTACCCTGTGGTGTTTCGTTTCTCATCTCCATCATACTCTTTGATTGAAATGAGGCATTGTAGCCCCCTTCATTTCTCCGCTTTCTATTAAAATTGTTGCTCCTGTTCATAACCGGATTCCCATTGGTATTATCGTGATTATTACTTCCATAACTACGTTGACTTCCGTGCCCTTTTTGGTGGTTGCCATTGTCCCAGCACAAAAGTCGTTGTCTCTTTGTTGTCCGTTTTACCTTGGTCTGTTTCCATTTTGATTTATATTTTTGTTAAATTTTTTGTAGCCCATGCCCCTGTACCCTGCCTCACTTTGCTTTGCATCCTTCTGCATGAGATCTAGTAAGTTAACAGTGACCATAAACAGTTCCTGGTCCATGCAGAGTTTTTCTCTCTTGGCAGTTGGTAGTCTGCCTTTCAGTATTCCCGGTACATCTCTTGAAGACGTTGGCTCATCTCAGTACCGAGTGTTATTGAAGTACTTTTCAAAGTATTTCCGCAAGTTTCCTTTTCAAGTATTATACGGCTCTGGATTGTAAATCTGATTCCTCAAGACTTCTTGAACGCACGTCGGCCAGAAGCGTGGTAGAAATAACTTTCCGAATTCTGACAAGTTCTGATATGGGTCGGCGACTTCCATCACCCACAATACTACAGCTCCACTGACCAAGGAGCAGAGAATGCATTTCTAAAACTCTTGATGAAAATTGTCTATGAATTATAAGCGACTCTTCGTGCTTTCTACGCCGCAAGGTTGCCAGTGCAACGTCAATGGATGTGTGTATCCTGGTGCTGTTAATAATAACTTCTTAGCACAGGCGAGTGTTATTATTTTTGATATTGTTAAGTCTTTCTACATTCGAGTGCCCAATGAATAGATCACTTTGGTGTGTCTGTATAGACCTTAAATCAATTAGTAACAGCTGGGTGTGAAGCGTCTAAACCTTTTATTCTCAGAAATATCTCAGGGTCGTAGTGGAATGTCTTTTCACGTAAATAATAATTTATACTTTCGTAGGTTCATGTGTAGGAAAACCTTTTGGATGGTTGACTCATTGTTGTTTGAAAGCTGAGCACTTCCTTAACTGCAAAAATGTCGTCACTTGAACAAAAGATAGCCGTAAATCGGCGACTACAAGACTATGTCTTTCTCAAATAAATGAAATAAACTTGACTTTAGTCTCCTTTTGCCGAGCGAGGTGGCGCAGTGGTTAGCACACTGGACTCGTATTCGGGAGGACGACGGTTCAATCCCGCATCCGGACATCCTGATTTAGGTTTTCCGTGATTTCCCTAAATTGCTCCAGGCAAATGCCGGGATGGTTCCTTTGGAAGGGCACAGCCGACTTCCTTCCCAGTCCTTCCTTAATCCAGTGAGACCGATGACCTAGCTGTTTGGTCTCTTCTCCCAAACAACTCAACCCACCTTTAATCTCCTTTTTTAAGAAATTAATTTTAACCTATCTCTCTTCTGCTTTCCACCGCGTAATATTAGAGAAACAATGTACTGTCTTTGCAAATGGCGGCCAACAGTAATAACTACAACTTCCGTTGCGGCGCACGTTATTAATCTCGGAAAACCTAAACCAATATGGCCGAACGCTGGTTTAAGCCGTCATCCTCGCCAATCCGAGTCCAGTGTGCTAACCACTGTGCCATCTCGCTAGGTCTGAAATAAGCGGTTTAGATGTAAATAATAACATACAGTTACTAGAAATAGTTACAATATATATTCGTTTACTTTCACGTCTGCTCGCAGAAGGATTCGAAACAGACTAAAATAATTATGAAAATCTATTTCTTTTGTTCTCCATGTTCACAGTCTTTTTACAACAAATCACACATTATGATGAATTATCGATACTGCTTTTAATGCTCGTCATAGTGAGATAACTAATACTTCTACGTACCGGTAATCTTTTGTGCACAGAATAACAGCTCGTTTTAACAATTCTAATCACCCATTGATAGATGTTTCCCGTTCCCAGAGGACCAGTGAAAATAGTGGAACGTTACTGAATGGAAAGCTCTCATTTGTTCCTACGCAAAGATACAAGAGAGCTTTGTAAACATTAATAATCTCACAAATGCAGCAAACTTTTACATAAACTGAATATGAAATGTAAATCTGTCAGTCATTCTCCTTTAACGCGATATGGACATGGCACATGTGCATACACATCTGTTTCATCTGTTACAATTAGCTACCCACGTGTGCGATTGTGATACATTAAAAAGGGTTAGTGTTTAAATTATGATCAAGTATACATAAAAGTAATACTTTTTAATACAAAACAGAAGCACATGTGGCTCGCTAATTGTAATATCAAATAGACACTTACACACAGGCGCCATGCCACGTTCATTTTCCATGAGAAGTACCGTACTGAACTGTCGAACACAGCATACAAAGGCAGTCTTTTAGCTACAGCATTATAGAAACTCACGTCAACAGTGGTGACAGTTTTGCAGTTTTTACTTCTGTATATTTACATGTAACTTTCCGCAAAATTTGGTCAAGTGCGTTTTTTAAGAAGCTTTCAGAGTTTTACTCCCTTTGTATCAAGTTTCAGTAATGACCTCTAGTACCATCATGCTACGTGTTCCTCCAGTAACCTTGACAATGTTAATGGCATGTATCGTGCAGAATGAAATTATTATCACTACTATTATAACAAGAGATAAATAAAAGCTTTTTGGTACTTTAAATCTTGCTTCACGCTATGAATGTCCTGCAACAAAATACAGAAGGCTCAACAATAGCACAATTAGTTCACAGTTTGGTATTTATTTCAGTTACTGACGACGAGATATATTGATGAGGGTATGACAAGAGATGTATCCATGACTTCCATGGGAATTTCTTGCAGATTTGAATTAAAATGTGCGATTTCTGTACTACTGTTCTCACACAATTTGCCACACCCCAAAGGCACATCTTAATGTACAACTGAAATGAAAGAGATAGTTATGAACACAACTCACCAACCTCTGATCCATCCGCTTCACTTTATCCATCATGTATCAGTTCACTAATTTTTTCAGTTATTGAACTGTTTTACATTTTTATTGTACCAAATGAAGTGAATTTTAATTGCGTGACAAAGACTAATGTTACTAACATACTAGTTGCAGATCCACTCAAATTTTACACAGTGCAATTAAATCTATAAAAACATCGAGAAAGTAAATTAGGGCAAATTTAGTGTTTCACCAATTTTGTGACTGTTTAAATACGTGCTTCGACATTTATGAAGATGATGTCACTGCTAAAGGAAGACCATTTTGTGTAACGTTCGAGAATCTTAGAATAAGTTCCACATTTTTAAGTGCCTCTAACACTTTTTAGTTCTGTCATTGTCACTGTCTTAAGTGAGATTTATAATTTTCTGACGTGTCTCTCTTGCCTCTTGAAACCGAGATACAGAATCTGACCCGTCATAAATGTTACACTCTTCATTCATTGCATCATCGCCACTGGTGTCTTGTAATTCATGTATTACAGAATGAATTTGTGCAATGGAACACATATCATATGTCTTATCTAGATACATTAATGGGCTATTTCTGTATTTCTCATTTAGTTTTTCAAAACCCCATACAGGATACAAAATGAAGGCAGAACAAAAAAAAATATTTACATCTACATTTGTGCTTTTGATAATCTTCATATGTACATCTTGGTTCTGAAGATTACAGTAAAGCTAACATCTTTTAAAGTGTCACCTGTCGCAGAAAACGCACCCTGTCTTATCACTAAAACTGTCTCTATACAAAAACGTTCTTCTACAGAACAAAATCGCCTCTACAAATTTGTTATAAATTCCTGTGTCTTTCTAAACAAAAATGCAGGTAGAGCTTCATTGTTCTTTTTAACAATATAATTCATTTGGCAATACATTTTTGCGAGACTACTATTCACTAATACATTAACAAGTCCACTTACTGTTTTGTCTGTGTCACAGTTCAAAAAAGGCTTCTTAACCTTCGTGTTCCTTTTTTCAGCGTCATTTGTGGTTCTAATATTAGCAAAGATGTCAATGTTTTCAAAATCTCTCAACGACTTCTCAGAAACTGAAAACCATTGATTTTTAAAACAAAGAAGTGCCTGGGAGTTCCTACAAAAAACGTCATGCATCTGTAACATTTCTACAATCAATCGAACTCTTCCACGGATGTAGAAGCTACAACATAATGCTACAACTCAAGAACTGACTCCTTATCAGTCCCTAAAGTTAGATTCACCTTGTTTTTAACCCATCTCCCCCAAGCGTTTTCCCTGTTAAATGAGCAGGAGAATAGTTTTGAAAATGGAAAGGTTTCTTCAATTTCTGCTATCTCACACTTAGAGAAATCAATAACCCAATACGCAGGTTGAAGTCCACGTTCCACCTCTTGAAAACATGTAGAGCTTCAGCAATTGACCTTGAATCTTATAACTGGATAAAGAAAACAACCTACCACTATACAGAACCTGTTTGGTTTTACTGTCACAAAAAATGAGGGAAGGTAATTTTTTGTTGTTTTGTAGGCTACATTAAGCAAACAAACAGATACATACTTTTTCAAAATACCCTTCCACCACCTGACCTAGTAACAAAACAGCAGTGAGTGTATTTCCCCACTGACGTTTGATAAAGTCCTGAATAAAAATGTTGTCGCCTCTAGATGATTTTTGCGACTCATTAATCTACATTTCCTATGCATCTTGATCAAACACACTATTCACCAATTTCAAAGCACCCTTTACAAATAGCTATAAGTTGGTAGATCTGTGAGTCAAAACATAGACCTGAAATTATATGTCTTGTTTGGTCCAGAGAAGGTTTTTTGACAAAGTTTTGAAGGTGTGATTTTATTACTCTCACAGATGTAGTTCCATCTTTAACAACTTTTGCTACTCCCTCAGTTAGCGAGGGATGTATAGATCTTACACTTCCCAAAACATGGTTTCGCTAATCTCGTGGTGATGCCCTCACATAAAAGAGAAGAACACTTTGGGTTTATGGTCGTCTCCAAAGCCTGTGAACGACCTTCAACACAAAACTAATTCAAATTTATACAACATATAAGATATTAAGTATAAAGAGTTAGTGAAGAAGTAGACTGTTTCTAAAACAAATGATATAAAAGCATCCAACTACAGCACTGAAACCACACCATTTTTTTTAAATCTCACGATCATTTACTGACTGAAATGAATAGCTCGGATACATCTTGTTGTTGTTGTTGTGGTCTTCAGTCCTGGGACTGGTTTGATGCTGCTCTCCATGCTACTCTATCCTGTGCAAGCATCTTCATCTCCCAGTACCTACTGCAACCTACATCCTTCTGAATCTGCTTAGTGTATTCATCTCTTGGTCTCCCTGTATGATTTTTACCCTCCATGCTGCAATTCCAAAAATAAACTGGTGATCCCTTGATGCCTCACAACATGTCCTACCAACCGATCCCTTCTTCTAGTCAAGTTGTGTCACAAACGTCTCTTCTCCCCAATCCTATTCAATACTTCCTCATTAGTTATACGATCTACCCATCTAATCTTCAGCATTCTTCTGTAGCACCACATTTCGAAAGCTTCTATTCTCTTCTTGTCCTAACTATTTATCGTCCATGTTTCACTTCCATACATGGCTACACTCCATGCAAATACTTTCAGAAACAACTTCCTGACACTGAAACCTATACTCGATGTTAACAAATTTCTCTTCTTCAGAAACGCTTTCCTTGCCATTGCCAGTCTACATTTTATATCCTCTCTACTTCGACCATCTTCAGTTATTTTGCTGCCCAAATAGCAGAACTCCTCTACTACTTTAAGTTTCTCATTTCCTAATCTAATTCCCTCAACATCACCCGAATTAATTCGACTACATTCCATTATCCTTGTTTTACTTTTGTTGATGTTCATCTTATATCCTCCTTTCAAGACATTATCCATTCCGTTCACCTGGTCTTCCAAGTCCTTTGCTGTCTGTGATAGAATTACAATGTCATCGGCGAACCTTACGGTTTTTATTTCGTCTCCATGGATTTTAATCCCTACTCTGAATTTTTTTTTTCTTTACTGCTTGCTCAATATACAGACTGAACAACATCAGGGAGAGGCTACAACCCTGAATCACTCCCTTCCCAACCGCTGCATCCATTTCATGTCCCTCGACTCTTATAACTGCCATTTGGTTTCTGTACAAATTGTAAATAGCTTTTCGCTCCCTGTATTTTACCCCTGCCACCTTCAGAATTTGAAAGAGAGTATTCCAGTCAACATTGTCAAAAGCTTTCTCTAAGTCTACAAATGCTAGGAACGTAGCTTTGAATTTCCTTAATCTAGCTTCTAAGATAAGTCGTAGGGTCAGTATTGCCTCACGTGTTCCAATATTGCTATGGAAGCCAAACTGATCTTCCCCCGAGGTCGGCTTCTACTAGTTTTTCCATTCGTCTGTAAAGAATTCGTGTTAGTATTTTGCAGCTGTGACTTATTAAACTGATAGTTCGGTAATTTTCACATCTGTCAACACCTGCTTTCTTTGGGATTGGAATTATTATATTCTTCTTGAAGTCTGAGGTTATTTCGCCTATCTCATATATCTTGCCCACCAGATGGTAGACGTTTGTCAGGACTGTCTCTCCCAATGCTGTCAGTAGTTCTAATGGAATGTTTTATCTACTACCAGTGCCTTGTTTCTACTCATGTCGTTCAGTGCTCTGTCAAACTCTTCACGCAGTATCATATCTCCCATTTCATCTTCATCTACATCCTCTTCCATTTCCATTATATTGTCCTCAAGTGCATCGCCCTTGTATAGACCCTCTATATACGCCTTCCACCTTTCTGCTTTGCCTTCTTTGCTTAGAACTGGGTTTCCATCTGAGCTCTTGATATTCATACAAGTGGCTCTCTTTTCTCCAAAGGTCTCTTTAATTTTCCTGTAGGTAGTATCTATCTTACCCCCAGTGAGATAAGCCTCTACATCCTTACATTTGTCCTCTAGCCATCCCTGCTTAGGCATTTTGGACTTCCTGTCGATCTCATTTTTGAGACGTTTATATTGCTTTTTGCCTGCTTCATTTACTGCATTTTTATATTTTCTCCTTTCATGAATTAAATTCAATATTTCTTCTGTTACTTAAGGATTTCTACTAGCCCTCGTCTTTTTACCTACTTGATCCTCTGCTGCCTTCACTACTTCATCCCTCAGAGCTACTCATTCTTCTTCTACCGTATTTCTTTCCCCCATTGCTGTCAATTGTTCCCTTATGCTCACTCTGAAACTCTGTACAACCTCTGGTTTGGTCAGTTTATTCAGGTCCCATCTCCTTAAATTCAGACCTTTTTGCCGTTTCTTCAGTTTTAATCTACAGTTCATAACCAATAGATTGTGGTCAGAGTCCACATCTGCCTCTGGAAATGTCTTACAATTTAAAACTTGTTTTATAAATCTCTGTCTTACCATTATATAATCTATCTGATACCTTCTAGTATCTTCAGGCTTCTTCCATGTCTACAATCTTCTTTTATGATTCGTGAACCAAGTGTTAGCTATGATTAGGCTGTGCTTTGTGCAAAATTCTACCAGGCGGCTTCCTCTTTCGTTTCTTACCCTCAATCCATACTCACCTACTACGTTTCCTTCTCTCCATTTTCCTACTGACGAATTCCAGTCACCCATGACAATTAAATTTTCATCTCCATTCACTATCTAAATAATTTCTTTTATTTCATCATACATTTCTTAAATTTTTTTGTCATATGCAGAGCTAGTTGGCATATAAATTTGCACTACTGTGGTAGGCGTGGTCTTCGTATCTATCTTGCCCACAATAATGTGTTCACTATGCTGTTTGTAGTAGCTTTCCTGCATTCCTATTTTCCTATTCATTATTAAACCTACTCCTGCATTACCCCTATTTGATTTTGTGTTTATAACCTTTAGTCACCTGACCAGAAGTCTTGTTCCTCCTGCCACCCAACTTCACTAATTCCGACTATATCCAACTTTAACCAATCCATTTCCCCTTTTAAATTTTCTAACCTACCTGCCCGATTAAGGGCTCTGACATTCCACGCTCCAATCCATAGAACGCCAGTTTCCTTTCTCCTGATAATGACATCGTCTCGAGTATTCCCCGCCCGGAGATCCGAATGGGGGACTATTTTACCTCCGGAATATTTGACCCAAGAGGACGCCATCATCATTTAATCATGCAGTAAAGTTGCATGCCCTCGGGAAAAATGACGGTTGTAGTTTCCCCTTGCTTTCAGCCGTTCGCAGTACTAGCACAGCTAGGCCGTTTTGGTTAGTGTTACAAGGCTAGATCAGTCATTCATCCAGACTGTTGCTCCTGCAACTACTGAAAAGGCTGTATCTCTCACCGCCTGAAAAATAATATCCATCCTTTTATCATTTTATAATGGATGGATTCTGATAAAAATCCTGACATCGGCGTTACTGTACATTACCACTGTATACTACTAAGTCAAATTACTGTTACAACTCTCTCGACACCAATGACCTTGATAATAAAATATATTAAGAGGTACTGACTCCCTGTTTGTTATGGGTTTCCCTCTTAAATTCTAACAAAGATAATTGCATATAATTATTATGGATCATCCAGTTCCACTATGAACAGTTAGAAGTGCATTGTCTGTTGAAGCTTTCCAGTATGACTCAAGGGGCTTTAACAATTCATGATTAGGCTCCTGTTGTGAATTCTGAAGAACCATCTCTGGTAAACTATCACTCTGGAATTTTGAGCTCTGTTACTGTGTTTGTAGAAAAATAATTATGAATTAAAGATGCGTTTACCTTTTCGCAAGTACACAATTATTGTTTCTCTTTGATACCCAAAGATGCATAACCACATTTGTAGCATCCTCAGTGGTTTATTTCCTTTTTATTTGTTTATGTGAATTTCCTGTGTCAACCATCCGAAATCAACCACATGTTTAAATTAATACTCTTGTATTCAGACCCATTGCCACTTTTGGTTGGTGAACAAAAGGCACACACACTAGTTAATTTAAGGAAAGTAATAGGAATGCACAATTAAGGATTACACAACTGTGGTGATAAATATTTGTGTATTAAGACAAAATAGCAATAGTGTGCTTGCAGAACGGTAGACCCATCTTTATGGTGGTCTGGACATCTTGAAGACACAAAAAAAAAATTTTGGTTTTTACTGACAAAATTCTGCGTTAGAAAAAATATATACTTCATGGATAGTACTTCATCATTTTCATCTTCAAATGCCTTTCTAAACCAGATGCAGCACATGTTTGTATTAGGCCAGTTGCTTGATATGGTGTGTGACACACTCACTACCTTGGTGATAGTGACTTTAAAAGCTTAAAGTGTTGATGTTGCTAAACCATATGGTTAACTGGAAAAAATTTAATTTACGGGACATGTGCAGAAGAGAATGGGAGCTACAATTCGGAAGCTCTGCAAGAACATGACAGGAAAACAGCTCTTTGATAGTGAAGGAACTGGTAGACAAGGCATTCTCAGCGAGTCAGAAATCAGAGACCTTAGAGGATGTTATGGTCAAGTCATCATGATCAACAATGAAAATGTCAGTGAGATGAGAAAAGTAATTTGGGCGTTACTGTTTCACAGAACATCTACAGCAACACTTCATGGTGCTAGTGTAATAGATGTGAAGCAAATGGATAAAAGCCTACAAATGCACACCCCATGTCAGAAACTGTGTTGAGAGAACCAAACCCGATGTACAGAGATGTTTCGGGCTTTAAACTTCTGAAAATATAGAAATAATTCAAAAGGCATGATCGCTTAAATACTGTTTACTGGATAACCGGTTTCAACACACTAAAGTTGCCATCAACGTATCTGTTAAGATATAACAAGACAGATTTGAGGAAGAGCTTCATGACTTACACTATATACATTACTACTAGTGCATGTCACAATTCACAAAACATTCTCTTGACCTGTTTCTTGAATGTCTCTGTCCACTACTGTCCTCTAGCAGATGGAAATTAGGACTACGTACTTGACTGAACCCTCTTCAGACCATCTGTCACTGTGCACGCATGAGTCATTCTCCTGATACACAAGCTCTAGACAGGAGCGATGAAACGCGCAGCGCCTCAGTGGCTTATTTTCAAGAAAAAAAAGTCTGCAATGGCAGCTGAAGGCGTCCGGCACAAAAAGTCTCCCTCATTCAGCAAAGATCAACAGCGTGAGGATGAAGGCAATGGAAACAACTGCATTAAAGACACAGTATGTATCTACAGAATGTGAGGCCTGTAATTGAGAAAGTGTAATGATGATCTCTCCACAGGCAAAAGATTCCAGAACAGTCCCCCATTCGGATCTCCAGGAGGTGCCGGCTAAGGGCGAGGTGACCATGAGGAAAAGACTGAATAACCAACGAAGAGGATAACGTTCTACGTGTCGGGGCTTGGAATGTCAGAAGTTTGAACGGAGTAGGGAAGCTAGAAAATCTGAAAAGGGATATGCTAAAGTTCAGTGTAGATATAGTAGGAGTCAGTGAAGTGAAATGAAAAAAAACAACGATTTCTCGTCACACGAGTGTAGCTTAACATCATCAGTTTGATAAAATGGTGTAACGGGAGAAGATTTCGTTGTGGGTAAGAAGGCAGCGCAGACGGTGTGTTACTGTGGCCAGTTCAGTGACAGGATTATCCTCATCAGAGTCTACTACACACCAACACAGACAGTGAATGTTCAGGTATAGATGCCAACGTCACAAGCTGAACATGAAAGACAGAGGAAGTATATGAGGATATTTCACAGGTAATTCAGTTCATAGAGAGAGATGAAAATCTAACAGTCGCACATGAATGGAATGCAGTTGTAGAGGAAAGAGTAGAAGAAAGGTTTAATGGAGACTGTGGCCTTGGTAGTAGGAATTAGGAAGGAGAAACACTGAGTTCTGCAATCAGTATCAATAAGTAAAATTGAATTGTTGAAGTATCACAAGAAGAGGAGGTATACTTGAAAAAGGGAAAATTTCAGGTACATTACATCCTGGCAGGCAGTAATTCCGAAGTCAGATACTGGATTCTAAGGCCTACCCAGGAGCGAATATAGACACAGATAACGATTTAGCAGTGATGAAGTGTATGCTGACGTTTAAGAGAGTAGTCAGAAAGAATCAGCACACAAATAAGTGGGATACGAAGATACTAAGAAATGAAGAGATATGTTTGACGTTCTCTAAGTAATGGACAGTACAGTAATGAGTAGCTCACCAGACAGTTGGATTGAAGAAGAATAGATATCTCTAAAGAGGTCAATACAGAATATGAAAACAAAACCATGCGTAGAAGAAAGACAGCTGCGAGTATCCATGTAAACAGATGAAGTACTTCTGCTTTTTGACGAAAGAAGCAAGTATGAAAACGTTCAGGGAAATTGAGAAATACAGAAATACAAGTAAATTTGGAACGAAATATACAGAATGCGCAGGGGAGCTAAGGCAAAAGAGCTGCATGAAAAATGTGAAGATGTCGAAAAAGGAATGACTGTCTGAAGGACGGATTCAGCATGTACGAAAGTCAGTACAACATTTTGTGAAATTAAAAGCAAGGGTGATAACGTTAAGAGTTCACTGGGAGTTCCACTGTTAAATGCAGAGGAGCAAAAACATAATTGGAAAGAGGGCATTTAAGAATTCTACGAGGTTTAAGACTTGTCTGATGACTTTATAGAAGTTGGATTGAAGAAGAATAGATATCTCTAAAGAGGTCAATACAGAATATGAAAACAAAACGATGGGTAGAGGAAAGACAGCTGCGAGTATCCATGTAAACAGATGAAGTACTTCTGCTTTTTGACGAAAGAAGCAAGTATGAAAACGTTCAGGGAAATTGAGAAATACAGAAATACAAGTAAATTTGGAACGAAATATACAGAATGCGCAGGGGAGCTAAGGCAAAAGAGCTGCATGAAAAATGTGAAGATGTCGAAAAAGGAATGACTGTCTGAAGGACGGATTCAGCATGTACGAAAGTCAGTACAACATTTTGTGAAATTAAAAGCAAGGGTGATAACGTTAAGAGTTCAGTGGGAGTTCCACTGTTAAATGCAGAGGAGCAAAAACATAATTGGAAAGAGGGCATTTAAGAATTCTACGAGGTTTAAGACTTGTCTGATGACTTTATAGAAAAAGAAACAGCGATCGATTGGGAAGATATAGGGGGTCTTGTATTAGAATGAGATCTGAAAAGAGCTTTGGAAGACATAAGATCAAATAAGCCGAAAAGGATAGACAAAAATCCATTGGAATTTTTAGAACCATTGGGAGAAGTGGCAACAAGAGGACTATTCACGTTGGTGTGTGTAATGTATGAATCTGGCGATATATCGTCAGACTTTCTGAAAAATATCATCCACACAGTGACCAAGACTGCAAGAGCTGAAAAGTGCGAGAACTAGTGCACTGTCATGTTAACAGCTCATGAATCCAATTTACTGACAAAAACATTACACCGAAGAAAGGAACAGGAAATTGAGGATGCGTTATTTTGGCTTTAGGAAAGATCAAATCACTAGAGAGGCAACTATGTCTTTGACGTTGATAATGGAAGCAAGAATGGAGCAAAATCAAGACTTTCATGGGATTTGTTGTCCTGAAAAAAGCGTTCGACAGTATAAAATGGTGGAATATTTTCTTAATTCTATGAGAAATAGGGATAACTTATAATGAAAGGAGGGTAATATACAATATGGAAAAGAAGGAAAAATAAGACTGGAAGAACGAAGCACTGGGTGTAAGTCAGGGACGCAGTCCTTTGCCATTACTGTTTAATCTACGATGGTTGGAACTTAAATAGTGGCAACTACTTATTCACAACCGATACAAAAGAGTTACATGTTTGCACCTGTTACTGTCCTTCAAAGTAGTCACCAGCGTTGTGTAGAACCCGTTGCCAGCGATGTGGGAGGCGTAGTATACCATTAGCAGAGCCTGTCCTGTTGATGGTGCGAATTTAGCGGTCTACTCCTGTCGAATCTCTGGAACAACTCTGAAGCGAATGGCAGGAAGTGGTTCCTGCATCTTCGGAATGAAATCAAAGTCACAAGGACTTACGTCCTGGGAGTATAGTGAATTGGTCAGTACTTCCCAGTACCATCGACCGAACAGAGAGCCACAGCTTGCTCTGTATGCGCCCGAGCATTGTCGTGCAGAATGAGGGGTGGGAAGCGGAAATAATGGAAGTAATAGAAAAATTGAAGACTGGGATTAAAACTCAGGGTGAAGGGATATCAAATGATAAGCTTCGCTGATGACACAGGTATCCTCGCTGAAAGTGGAGAAGAATTGCTGGATGTGTTAAATGCAACGAACAGTTTAATGAGTACAGAATATGAAATGAGAATAACTGGACGAAATACCAAAGTAATGAGAACCAACAGGAATGAGAACAGCAAGAAACTTAACATTACAATTGGGGATCACGAAGTAGATGAAGCTAAAGAGTTCTACTGCCTAGGCAGCAAAGTAACCTATGGTCTACGGAGCAAGCAGACTATCACTGACGGAAAAGGCATTTATGGCCAAAAGAAGCCTGCAAGTATCAAACACATATCTTAACGCCAGGAAGAAATTTCTGGTAATGTACCTTCGGAACACTGTATTGTATGGTAGTAAGAAAATATGTAAATGTCGTGTGACTAGGGTCTCACGTCGGGTAGATCATTCGCCGGGTGCAAGTCTTTCGATTTGACGCCACTTCAGCGACTTGCGCGTCGATGGGGATGAACTGATGATGATTAGGACAGCACAACACCCAGACCCTGAGCGGAGAAAGTCTCCGATCCAGCCGGGAATCGAACCCGGGCACTTATGATTGACATTCTGTCGCTCTGACCACTCAGCTACCAGGAGCGGACTCCATGGTAGTGAGACATGGACTGCGGGAAAACCAGAACAGAAGAGAATCGAAGCATCGGAGATGTGGCGCTGCAGAAGAAGGTTGAAAACTAGTTGGAGTGGTGAGGTAAGGTATGAGGAGGTTCTTGGCATCATCGGCGACGAGTGGAACATAGGGAAACACTGACCAAAATAGGGGAAATCATGATAGGAGATCTGTTAAGACATCAAGGGATAACTTCCATACTACTAGAGGGAGCTATAGATGATAAAAACTTTAGAGGAAGACGTCCAGCAGATACCTGAGTAGGCAGGGTGCAGCTACTACTCTTGAGATGAAAATATTGGCAGAGGAGAGGAATTCCTGGCGGGTCGCTCCAGGTTAATGGAAGACTGATGACTAAAAGAAAGGATAGAAAGGAATGGTTGACCCAACAACGGCAGAAACTACCCGCAGAGAGACGTGCATGCACTCAAAGAAAAATATGGTTATTGTTATGCATGTGGTGAAACAGTGGCGGTGTGATGTGCTATAAATTGCTTCCCGACGGTGTAGCTGTCACTGCTGACATTTATTATGAAAACTCAGACGTCTTGCAGGGGAATCCATGACCAACAACCAGGAAGACTGTGTAAAGTGGCGCTACACCATGATACTGCCCGTCCTCATTCTGTAAAGTTGACAAAAAAACACCGCACAGGAATTGGACTTTGAAGTTATTCCGCACCCAACATTTTCACCTGATTTTACGCCTAACGTTTTTCACCTATACCGCTTTCTATCGAACGGCCTTCAAGGAACTTCCTTTTCGGATGAAAATGCGCTCTGAACACGGGTCGACTATTTCTTCGTATCCAACACACGCGATTCGTACAGTCACGCAATCGAAAAACCATCCCAGCGTTGGAAGACTGTTGTAAATAGTGAAGGAGAACTGATGAATAAAAGTCTCTGTTCCGTGTATATCTGGTGTTTATTAAACTTATGGGAAAATACTACGATCTTACGCACCAGCCTAATACCTCTTGTTGTGATGGTTACTGATTTTCACATATACTTTAGTGTCCGACAGAAACTAGGTCAAGTTTATGAAGTACAATTTTAACTGAACAATGCAAATAGCAGCTTGTGTTTACACATTGTAAATAAAAAATTACACCTTCACAGCAATGGCGCAATGGAAGTGTCAGAATAATTTTCAGCCAATCTACATCTGTGTCATGAGGAACTCGTTAATTTATGAACGACACGCACAACATACCGGCTTTCCTTCCTCCACATCAGCCCATTAGGTAACATCTGAATGGTGAGAAAAATGATGTGAGGTGATCTGTCACATTCAAGGTAACCCCCTCATGCTCCCCCACTCCGCTACACCAGTTGCTCAGGGCATAAATGTGACTTCTCTTCTCTACTAAATTCTGAGCGTAATTGCGGCACACACTAACAGTCATCTAAGGAACAATAGGAGCTTCAGCACAAGTTTCACCCCATCCACGTCTGCATTGTGAGATTTTGAGATGATTTATGAGATCCTCTCCATCTAGTCCCCATTCCTACTCCTTGTCAGTTAACTGGTCAACACACAAATGGTCGCAAGCCAGTTTCATCTCAGAGACTAATGACAACTCCCAATAGAAGTTTTTAAACGTTGTCAAAGAACCAGAGTGGAGGGATGTTTATAGTGACGATGTCATAGATGACAAAATAATGCTACCCTTAAGACATTTCTTATGCTCTTTGAGAGTTGCTTTCCATTAGAACGTTCCACGTTCTAAACGGGGAACTAGCTGTAAAAGGCAGCCCAGGTGGCTGACTGGTCGGATAAGGATATCACGTAGAACAAAGTGGGAATTATATGAAAATGCGAGATGTAGTCACAATCAAGCTACAGTAGCCATTGAAAGCAGTACTGTAAGGTGCTTAAAAATGTTATTAGGATAGCAAAGAGTATGTGGTATGCAAATAGAATAGCTAATTGACAGGATAAAATTAAACCCATATGGTCACTTGTGAAGGAAGTGTCTGGTCAACAGCACAAGTTTGACGACATAAAGTCAGTTCATAGCAAAAATATTTTTCTTACTGATAAATTTGATTATGTACAGTATTTAACAATCATTTTCTGGGATTTCTGGTGAATTAAATAAAAAGGTAGTTTCTACAGGGAATAATAAAGCTCTCTTGCCAAATACCTTTGCGAGATTGATATCTGAAATACTTCTCTGTGATACAGACAAGGGGCAGACTGAGTCAGTAATTAAATCACTGAAGACTAAGGACTCTCAAACATGTGATGGAGTGCCTAGCAGAATATTAAAGTAATATGTCGCACGTTAGCACTGTATTTAGCGATATTTGTAATTTTTCCTTTAAGAATGGTTAGTTTCCTGAACGATTAAAGTAAAAGCCGCATTATGAAAAGGGAGAAACGGATAATGTAGACAATTTTAGACCGGTTTCTATGACACCAGTGTTTGCTAAAGTTATTAAAAAGGCTGTGTATGTAAGGATAATTCATCATTTTATATCACCCGGTTTGCTATCAGATGTACAGATCGGCTTTAGAGGTCGTTTAACAACAGAAAATGCCATATTCTCTTTTCTCTGTGAAGTACTGGAATGGTTAAAAGGATTCGAACTCTACTCATATTTTTTATGTAACTAAGGCGTTTGATTGTGTTGACCACAAAATATTGCTCCAGAAGTTGGGCCATTATAGAATACGGGGAGTAGCTCACAATTAGCAACAGACAGCAAAGGTCAGTACATAAAGTGATGATAATGGCTTTGATTTGGGTTCTGAGCAGGGTATGGTCAAGTGGGGGGTGTCCCAGGGATCAGTGTTGGGGCCACTCCTGTTCGTTATCTGTATAAATGATATGTGCTCTACGATTACAGAAAACTTTAAAATATTTCTGTTTGCTGATGACTAGCTTGCTACTAAAGGATGGTGTGTGCAACAGTGGCTAGATCTCAAATAGTGCAGTTCATGATATAATTTCATAGTTGTAGAAAATAAACTAAAGCTAAATCACAGTAAGACTCCGTTTTTACAGTTTCTGTCACACAATTCAACGAAACCTGATATTTTAATTTCACAGAATGGGCATTTGATTAGTGAAACTGAACAGTTCAAATTTGTAAGTGTTCAGATATATAGTAAACTGTAGTGGAAAGCCCAGGTTCAGGATCTTGTTCAAAGACTAAATTCTCCATCTTTACTATTCGACCAGTACCTGAAGTGAGTGATTGTTCGACACAAAGATTAGTCTACTTTTCCTACTTTCGTTCGCTTATGTCGTATGGTA
Source organism: Schistocerca gregaria (assembly GCF_023897955.1). Classification (NCBI taxonomy): domain Eukaryota; kingdom Metazoa; phylum Arthropoda; class Insecta; order Orthoptera; family Acrididae; genus Schistocerca; species Schistocerca gregaria. Next base: position 137,878,945 of record NC_064921.1, read on the forward strand.
TAATATTTTGGGTAGCTCTTCCCATTCTGAAAGGATATTTTTGGCTCATAAACGTGCGGTTCAGGCAATAAGTGGTGTAAGTTCATGAACCTCTTGTCGACCCCTGTTCACGAGCCTGGGTATTTTGACACACACACACATCTATATATATATATATATATATATATATATATATATATATATATATATATATATATATATATAATCCATACTGTCATTTCTTATAGCTTATTCCCAAGCATAAGCAGCTTTCCCTCAGTTAATACTCGACAAACGGATCGGACTTGATTAACTCTTGTGCAGAAAGAATATGCGGTGTACTGCTGCATCCATTTTCAATAAGCTACCAGTAGAATTCAAAATCTTAGCAGTAATATCATGCGCTTTCAAATCGAAACTGAAGAGTTTCCTCATGGGTCACTAGTTCTGTTCTTTCTAGGAGTTCCTTGGAAAATTAAAGTGATGATTGTTGTATTGTTTATTGCGTTTAATTAAACTTATCGCTTGACTGTTATCGGGTTCATAAACATTTTATTTTTATCTGTTATTACTTTTATGTTGTAATTTCATGTACTGTCAAGTTCCATGACCTTGGAAATTTGTTCCTCGGTTTGGTCCTACGGAACTTGATGTGTAAATAAATAAATAACCTGTTACTTTCATGGACATTCCCTCTCCTAACTATTTCCAACCTCCCCCAGTCCTCTAAACCACTTCCCATAAGTATAAATGGTGGGTTGTTCTGTTGGCTGGCTCATGTTGGTCCAGTTAGCTAGACATACCACTTTTAGCCAGATCACCTTAGACGACTTGGGCTGTTATCACTATAATTTATTACAAAATTAGTAAAACTTACAAACAAAAACTGATTACCAAGTGTGTGGTGTATGCGTTCACTTAAGGTTACCTCTATGGTGTTGCAATGGACACAATCAAGTGTAAAAACGGCGAGAAATGTAAGAAAGTCAATATTTTAGTTACGTTTATGATGCGTATACACCAGTATCATTTTAAAACACACACCTTGGGTAAAATAGAAGACTTACCAGGAGCTGTGATAAGTATAAACTGACAGGAAATTAAAAAAGTGCGAGATACTTAACAATTAACATACATTTTAATGCAATATTTTAAAATATTATAACTTTAGCGCTGTTAATCATGAAACAGGTATTTTCTATTTTCTCTTTATTTATTTTCCCTTATTTTTATCACTGTAATTTGTGATGCAGTATGGCTGTAAGATATTTTCCCTATATGACATTACTGCCCAAGGTAAGTCTAGCCCTATGACGTATAGCCAAGAGTAAAATCCGTCGGAAATTAAAAAAGAGGAAAAAAACACTTAATCTAGGTATATGACGAGGGGAAGCTCTCTAATGGAAGCTGCATAGTACGGAGACCTAGACCACTGGACCTAAGTTTAAAACTGTGTAGCTCGTCGGTGTAACATTTATGGTTCTCAAATGACTGCCACTGCGGGCTAAAATGGTAGGGTTATGCACTTGCATTTTATTTGTTAAGATATTGCCACACATGCCTATGCCATTGCGCAACACACCTCGTGCCACACATTGCCCCCATTGTTCCATCCACCATGGCAGTAGTGTAATTATTTACAGTCCCACAGTCCCTGTGTCATTCAAGTGTGAGGAAAGATGCTGACTGGTGTGGGCAGGTTTCAGTAAAGTATAGTTGTATCACCAGCAGCTCAGGCCATGTAGCCTGGCTCTAGCTAGTGCTCCCCTTCGAGTGTGCCATCACCAGCTACCAACCAGAGGCAAAAACACCAAAAATTAAAAAACAAAGTATAATGCTCATGAAAAACCACGTCGAATTAAAAAATTTATTCGAGCAATTCACATGTGCGAAATTGCTTTTATCGTAGCTTCTTGTATTGCACTAATGGCTGCTATATGTTCTTGCTAATACCATGGAACACAGTCTCAGTGGTTAACGAATCACAGGTTGGAGCCGCTAGGTAACAGGTACACGGAATACGTGGCTATTTGCCTGTTACACAGTTCAGCCTGAGAGTTGTTCAGACGTCCACACATGAAATTCCAGAGCTGATTTCATATCTCTGTATTACAAATTGTATTACATTACATTACTTTGCTACAATGATCAAACCACTCTTGTCAACAAGTAGACTTTAAGCTGTAAGTTAAATAAGTGATAACACTATGCAGCTCCCATTTGTTTTACAGGGTCTTAATTGTAATTCCGTAAGGGAAAGAGAATGTAGCTCTTGCGAAGCCATATTAGACAAATTTAGAGTGCCTGTATTCCCAGTAAGCAATGTAGTGTGCATCACAATCACCACCAGCTACTTCAGACACACTCCACATTTAAAAAAGGATATCGTGACTGGTAGCAGCAAACGAAACAAACCCCTGACCACAGAGCCATGAAACCTGCATAATTTCTTATTATTAACACACAAACTGACATGTAACCGGACAAAAAATGGTAGTATGTGAATTTTAAGTGATGAATGTGAAAAAAATTATATTTAACCCAATCTGTGTACGATAGGGGTACAAGTTATGTGCAGTTTCTATACTGATGGAAAGTTGTCACTCGTTGATGTACTAACAGAAAAATGATGGTTTCAGAGGTGTTTACTACATTAAGGGATACGCAAAACAAACAGTTTTAAAATTCAATGTCCACTGGTATCTGCGTAAGAAAGAGTGGATATACTGTACCAGCATGTGGTGGACTGAACATTATACACTTTTTGTTACACGTGTCTTAAGAATGAAGTGCTGTAAAACCTTGCAATTACACAGACAGTATTATCCCAGGTGTCATCTCGTGAAGAATAAATTAAAGTTCGTTCATACACTCCTGGAAATTGAAATAAGAACACCGCGAATTCATTGTCCCAGGAAGGGGAAACTTTATTGACACATTCCTGGGGTCAGATACATCACATGATCACACTGACAGAACCACAGGTACATAGACACAGGCAACAGAGCATGCACAATGTCGGCACTAGTACAGTGTATATCTACCTTTCGCAGCAATGCAGGCTGCTATTCTCCCATGGAGACGATCGTAGAGATGCTGGATGTAGTCCTGTGGAACGGCTTGCCATGCCATTTCCACCTGGCGCCTCAGTTGGACCAGCGTTCGTGCTGGACGTGCAGACCGCATGAAACGACGCTTCATCCAGTCGCAAACATGCTCAATGGGGGACAGATCCGGAGATCTTGCTGGCTAGGGTAGTTGACTTACACCTTCTAGAGCACGTTGGGTGGCACGGGATACATGCGGACGTGCATTGTCCTGTTGGAAAAGCAAGTTCCCTTGCCGGTCTAGGAATGGTAGAACGATGGGTTCGATGACGGTTTGGATGTACCGTGCACTATTCAGTGTCCCCTCGACGATCACCAGAGGTGTACGGCCAGTGTAGGAGATCGCTCCCCACACCATGATGCCGGGTGTTGGCCCTGTGTGCCTCGGTCGTATGCAGTCCTGATTGTGGCGCTCACCTGCACGGCGCCAAACACGCATACGACCATCATTGGCACCAAGGCAGAAGCGACTCTCATCGCTGAAGACGACAAGTCTCCATTCGTCCCTCCATTCACGCCTGTCGCGACACCACTGGAGGCGGGCTGCACGATGTTGGGGCGTGAGCGGAAGACGGCCTAACGGTGTGCGGGACCGTAGCCCAGCTTCATGGAGACGGTTGCGAATGGTCCTCGCCGATACCCCAGGAGCAACAGTGTCCCTAATTTGCTGGGAAGTGGCGGTGCGGTCCCCTACGCCACTGCGTAGGATCCTATGGTCTTGGCGTGCATCCGTGCATCGCTGCCGTCCAATCCCAGGTCGACGGGCACGTGCACCTTCCGCCGACCACTGGCGACAACATCGATGTACTGTGGAGACCTCACGCCCCACGTGTTGAGCAATTCGGCGGTACGTCCACCCGGCCTCCCGCATGCCCACTATACGCCCTCCCTCAAAGTCCGTCAACTGCACATACGGTTCACGTCCACGCTGTCGCGGCATGCTACCAGTGTTAAAGACTGCGATGGAGCTCCGTATGCCACGGCAAACTGGCTGACACTGACGGCGGCGGTGCACAAATGCTTCGCAGCTAGCGCCATTCGACAGCCAGCACCGTGTTTCCTGATGTATCCGCTGTGCCGTGCGTGTGATCATTGCTTGTGCAGCCCTCTCGCAGTGTCCGGAGCAAGTATGGTGGGTCTGACACACCGGTGTCAATGTGTTCTTTTTTCCATTTCCAGGAGTGTATTAAAGAACGTCCTGTCTTAAATTCAGTTAATGTGGAAGTCCTTGCCATAAGGGGAAAGTATGAACTAACATTTGAACAAGAACATGCCATTGCCGATACGTAACCAAGCCTTACAAGTTTGTTTAAGCGCTGAAAACAGAAAAATACTGGGTATGAACGGGGGATAGAAGATACCAACATTTACTTTGAATACTGATAAGGAATGTTCACATTTTGGTGTATTCCTCGAACATGATCGATTAAACGATATTTACTACATTAAAGGATATGAGAAAATATTTATTTATGAGAGAATTTTGGTGAGGTGAATAAATGGCTATAAACGAAACATCAAATTTAGGTAATGCAGAAGTAGGTTTAATGATGAATAAGAAAATAGGTGTGTGGGTAAGCTGCTACGAACACATTATCTTATCCAAGATATACACTACACCCAGAACCATCACAGAATTACAAGTTTATACGCCGACAATCTCCGCAGATGAAGAGACGGAATAAACTCATAAAGAGATAAAAAATATTCATATAGATAAGAAAGACGATTATTTTTTGTGATGAGAGGCTAGAATTGGATAGTAGGAAAACGAAGAGAAAGAAAAATCGTTGGTGAATATGGGCTGTGGAAAAGAAATGAAAGAGGAAGCAACTTGGTACAAATTTGAGCAAGCACATACTTTGTTTAAGAATCATGAAAGAAAGCTGGATACGTGGAGGAGGCCTGGAGGCACCAGAAGTCTCAGACTGATTACATAATGGGAAGACAGAGATTTTGGAACCAGATTTTAAATTGTAATATGTTTCCAGGGGCCGATGTTAGCTCTGAACACAATTTATTGATTATGAACTGTAGCTTAAAACTCAAGAAAATGAAAAAAACGTAGAAAATTAGGGCGATAGGACCTGGATATGTTGAAAGAACCGAGGTTATTGAGAGTTTCAGATGGAGCAATGGAAAGGAATACAGTGGAAGGCGAATGAGTAGCTGTGAGAAATGAAATACTAAAGGCAGCGGGGGGGGGCCAAATAAGTCAAAAGACAGGACCTAGTAGAAACTGGATACGGTAGGAGGTATTGAATTTGAATGATGAAAGGAGATAATTTAAAAGTGCAACATATGTAGCAGGCGAAATGGAATACAAACGTCTAAAAAAATAGCTTGACATAAAAAGTAAAATAGCTAAGCACGAATGGCTAGAGGGAAAACTTAAGGATTTAGAAGCATATCACACTAGTGGAAAGACATATTGCCTACAGGAAAATTTAAAGGAGCCCTTGGAGCAGGCTCATCCAAGAATTGCTCCGGGCTGGCGCGGCCGCGCCCCGTGGGCGCGAGGCAGTGTAGTTCAGCGCCCCGTCCGCAACCGTGTGTCGCTAGTGTCGCCATAGGAGCGAGAGAGGTAGCTGCCGAGCGGGTGAGACCGCACAGCTCTACTCTTCAACGGACAGTCCCGCTGTCAGATCCAACGAAACAAAATAACAGAGGAAGCGCAGCTCTGTAAAAGTGGTCGGTGAGTGGTGAAACAAGCAAACCATTTGTTGTTTAGGTGACAACTAGTGTTCGTGAGGCAGAATTACTACGCAAAGCCTTAAAAAACAACATTCAAAACAAGAATCGGAGAACCACTTAGTAGTTTTCTGACCCACATGTTGATTCTATTAGTACTGTACATGCACACTTGTCACTTGTACAATAGGCGTCTTCTGAAAAATATATCAGTTTCTTAAATGAACTAGAGTCATAAATAATTTATTTTAGAAATAATTTTATGTAAGGGATATAGAGACTCAGTCTTACTGTTAGTAGTTACAAGTAAATATTTTGTGTTGTACTTCGAGCTACAGCTTTTTGTACCACTTTTCAGAGTTTAGAAATCGGATTCTTAGTTTTCTGTTTCGTACGTAATAATTTTAACTGACCAAGTTTGGAAACTTATTAAAAATAGAATTAAGGTTATGGAGCTATTTAATTCTTACAGTCAACATTACTAAAGAACACAATTAATATTTTACACGTTTTCCTTTTTCGAGGAAATGATTCTGTCTAGGTTTGGTAGAATATTCCTTGGGACTGCTAACCTCAAAGAATTAGTGAAATTTTATCGCCATGTAATGAACGGTTCTTAGTTTCAGCAACCTTCAAAAGAGAGATAAAGGCTCACAAATATACTTAGAACCAAACACTGAGAGAACTTTAGCCGCGTGCTTGTGCAGAAGAGGATATTTCTCTCTTGGAAGACAGCTGTAAAAGTCATCCAAGCTTTACGCATAAGAAAGCAGTCCGTCAGGCGGATATCACACTGCAGGTCAATTAGCTCTAATTGAAGCACTTGTGAGACGTCCTCTGCCCGAAGGGAAAACTGGCGAACAGATATATCTAAGGCCGATTGAAGATCACTTAACTCCAAAAATCTGTTTTCAAACTGTTCTTGCAATTCGCAAATGATTTGAACATATCTGAAAAATCCACATCTTCTTTAACCCTATCTAGTGCAGGAAAGTGTCCACAATTCTTCTCGCGCAACTGGTTTTCCGGTAAAATAAGTTTTTTTCTTTCTTTTTTTTAATGCTTGAATCGTCTGCAGTAAATCAACAACAGAGTGATTTTCGCCTTGGAGTGAAATGTTCAAAGTATTTAAATTACCAGTAAGGTCACTCAAAAAATCCAATTTCGCCACCCACTTAGGACCACAAAGTAATTCTTCTGGCCGTCGTTTCACTTGCAAAAAGGTATTTATTTCGACCCTCAAGGAGAAAAAACTTTGAAGTCCTTTCCTCTGCTCAGTCATATTACTTCGGCGTGGTAGGCGATGTCCAGGTATTCCGCTTCGATATCAGCCAGAAATTCTTTAAATTGGCGATTTGTTAGTCCATGCGAGAGAAGATAAGTAACCGTTCGAAGAACTGTGTTCATAACATCCATATTTGCATCCAGTGATGCCTATCGGCTGAGGATAATACAGTGGTTGAGCACTGCTTGGCTTTTCAAGGTCTGTTCGGATGGAGACAGTGATTTTGTGGCCTCCCTCATGTCCAAAGATGAAGAAGAAGAAATGGAAATATTGGAGATTGTACAATAGTAGTTACAAGGCTACTGTACCCTCACATATCCCCACTTTAGCGAGTCGGGATTTAGTTTCACTAGGTCATTATTCTGTCAGATATGGCGGGAGGGAAATAGACACTTTGTGGGCGGTGGAATGGGCTCTATCCTTGGCTCAGAGGGTAAGGTGTGAGTGAAACATTGGTGGTTCCACTAAAAGACATTTATTGAGACCTAAGACCATTTAAACAAACAGAGTAATACAGTGTGTTTCAACTAGCACAATTCGTCTATATCTACATTTATACACCGCAAGCCACCCAACGGTGTGTGGCGGAGGGCACCTTACGTGCCACTGTCATTACCTCCCTTTTCTGTCCGAGTCGCGTATGGTTCGCGGGAAGAACGACTGTCTGAAAGCCTCCGTGGGCGCTCGAATCTCTCTAATTGTACATTCGTGATCTCCTCGGGAGGAGTAGGGGGAAGCAATATATTCGATACCTCATCCAGAAACGCACCCTCTCGAAACCTGGCGAGCAAGGTACACCGCGATGCACAGCGCCTCTCTTGCACAGTCTGCCACTTGAGTTTGCTAAACATCTCCGTAACGCCATCACGGTTACCAAATAACACTGTGACGAAACGCGCCGCTCTTCTTTGGATCTTCTCTATCTCTTCCGTCAACCCGATCTGGTACGGATCCCACATTTATGAGCAATACTCAATTATAGGTCGAACGAGTGTTTTGAAAGCCACCTCCTTTCTTAATGGACTACATTTTCTAAGGACTCTCCAAATGAATCTCAACCTGGTACCCGCCTTACCAACAATTAATTTTATATGATCATTCCACTTCAAATCGTTCCGCACGCATACTCCCAGATATTTTACAGAAGTAACTGCTACCAGTGTTTGTTCCGCTGTCATATAACCATACAATGAAGGATCCTTCTTTCTATGTATTCGCAATACATTACATTTGTCTATGTTAAGGATCAGTTGCCACTCCCTGCACCAAATGCCTATCCGCTGCAGATCTTCCTGCACTTCGCTACAATTTTCTAATGCTGCAACTTCTCTGTATACTACAGCATCAACCGCGAAAAGCCGCATGGGACTTCCGACACTATCTACTAGGTCAACTATATATATTGTGAAAAGCAATGGCCCCATAACACTCCCCTATGGCACAAAATGGCTCAAATGGCTCTGAGCACTATGGGACTTAACTTCTGAGGTCATCAGTCCCCTAGAACTTAGAACTACTTAAACCTAACTAACCTAAGGACATAACACAAATCCATGCCCGAGGCAGGATTCGAACCTGCGACCGTAGTGGTCTTGCCGTTCCAGACTGTAGTTCCTAGAACCGCACGGCCACTCCGGCCGTCCCCTATGCCACACCAGAGGTTACTTTAACGTCTGTAGACGTCTCTCCATTGATAACAACATGCTGTGTTCTGTCTGCTAAAAACTCTTCAATCCAACCACACAGCTGGTCTGATATTCCGTATGCTATTACTTTGTTTATCAGGCGACAGTGCGGAACTGTATCGAACGTCTTCCGGAAGTCAAGGAATGTAGCATCTACGTGGGAGCCTGTATGTAATATTTTGTGGGTCTCATGAACAAATAAAGCGAGTTGGGTCCCACACGATCGCTGTTTCCGGAATACATGTTAATTCCTACAGAGTAGATTCTGGATTTCCAGAAACGACGTGATACTCGAGCAAAAAACATGTTATAAAATTCTACAACAGATCGACGTCAGAGATATAGGTCTATAGTTTTACGCATCTGCTCGACGACCCTTCTTGAAGACTGGGACTACCTTTTTCCAAACATTTGGAACCTTCCGTTCCTCTAGGGACTTGCGGTACACTGCTGTTAGAAGGGGGGCAAGTGGTTTCACGTACTCTGTGTAGAATCGAATTGGTATCCCGTCAGGTCCAGTGGACTTTCCTCCTTGCGGCTGCGGGGCGACGAAGTCGTAGCATGCAGATTCCAGTGACAGTTGATGCGGCGACAGCTCGTGTTGCAGCGGCACTCCGACTGAGTATTCCTGCCTTAGTACTGTGCCCGTGACTCAATGCGACGGCGGCGCGGCCTTCTCCTTGTGAACTCTCTCGTTGTGTTATTAACAAGCGGCTAAAGCGTGGCACGGAGAGCTCTGTCCCGGAACGGATCCAGCGATCGATTTGTCGTCTTCTGGCGGAGTTCATCAACCCCTAGGTTTACAGGTGACCCATTTGGCGAGGCCGCAGTCCCTCGGTCCTCACCAGCCACCTCAGTAAGCACCACACGAACGTCCTTCTGGTAGCATTTGGGATGTCAGTTTCTGTGTTGTCTTATTGGCGTGCTGCTGACATCTCCTGTCGAGCAACGTAGTAGCTAAGTCGATGTGGTGAAGTGCGACGTCCGCTAACCATCGGCCCGTCCATCCAGGCGACGTTTCTTCGTGTCTTCTTTTTCCCATCGAAGGACCTCTTCAATGGACTGTCGGAGGTATTTTTTCGGTGTTTTTCCCAATGTCGCGAAGTTTCTAGGACGGCGACTGACACTTCGGTCGTTGATCTATGCCTTTCACGTTGGTCAGAGGCGTGATCAATGTCGACACATTTGCCAGCTTTCCGCTGTTTTACCTATAGGATGGCGTGGTTGGGCATTGCCCTGACGGTCCCCTCCACATCGCTAGGTATGTCACAGATGTGGGCTCAGAATGCAGACAGTTCCAGGAGTATTGACTTCTGATGTGTGAACAGCGCGACTCGTCGTTCTCGTTGGAAGCATTGCCCGTCTCCTCGGTCGTTGATCTGTCGATGTGCTGACTGATGCTGCGCCAACTCCGCTGGTCATCGCCCTTCTAACGGTGGGCAACGTGACATGTTCCGGCTTTCCTTCTTCGTCTGCTGCCGCTTCCGAATATTGATGCATAACTCGTCAAGGTCTATAAAATGTTCACTTACCCTCTAATAAGTCATTACGTATTTTCCTGCTTTGAACAACCATAAATAACACATACTTATTATACACCCTGTACCCGGAAATTATCACTACTTGTACAAGTTAAAATGCAAAATAAAATTTGGATGGATTTGAAAAATTAAAATAATAAATTCATTAATTACAAATTAACTATTCATTACGCCCATTTTTTTCATTGATTATCATGTACATCATCATTCATCCCAAAACACCACGATTTCAGTGAAAAACTATTAACTATTATACAGGGTGTTACAAAAAGGTACGGCCAAACTATCAGGAAACACTCCTCACACGCAAAGAAAGAAAATATGTTATGTGGACATGTGTCCGCAAAGACTTACTTTCCCATGTTAGAGCTCATTTTATTACTTCTCTTCAAATCACATTAATCATGCAATTGAAACACACAGCAACAGAACGTACCAGCGTGACTTCAAACACTTTGTTACAGGAAATGTTCAAAATTTCATCCGTTAGCGAGGATACATGCATCCACACTCCGTCGCATGGAATCCCTGATGCGCTGATGCAGCCCTGGAGAATGGCGTATTGTATCACAGCCGTCCACAATACGAGCACGAAGAGTCTCTACATTTGGTACCGGAGTTGCGTAGACAAGAGCTTTCAAATGCCCCCATAAATGAAAGTCAAGAGGGTTGAGATCAGGAGAGCGTGGAGGCCATGGAATTGGTCCACCTCTACCAATCCCTCGGTCACCGAATCTGTTGTTGAGAAGCGTACGAACACTTCGACTGAAATGTGCAGGAGCTCCATCGTGCATGAACCACTTGTTGTGTCGTACTTGTAAAGGCACATGTTCTAGCAGCACAGGTAGAGTATCCCGTATGAAATCATGATAACGTGCTCCATTGAGCGTAGGTGGAAGAACATGGGGCCCAATCAATACATCACCAACAATGCCTGCCCAAACGTTCACAGCAAATCTGTGTTAATGACGTGATTGCACAGTTGCGTGCGGAATCTCGTCAGCCCACACATGTTGATTGTAAAAATTTACAATTCGATCAGGTTGGAATGAAACCTCATCCGTAAAGAATATTTGCACTGAAATGAGGATTGACACATTGTTGGATGAACCATTCGCAAAAGTGTGTAGGCCAATCAGCTGCTGATAGTGCCTGCACACGCTGTACATGGTACGGAAACAACTGGTTCTCCCGTAGCACTCTCCATACAGTGGCGTGGTCAACGTTACCTTGTACAGCAGCTACTTCTCTGACGCTGACATTAGGGTTATCGTCAACTGCACGATGAATTGCCTCGTCCATTGCAGGTGTCCTCGTCGTTCTAGGTCTTCCCCAGTCACTAGTCAAACGCTGGAATGTTCCGTGCTCCTTAAGACGCCGATCAATTGCTTCGAACATTTCCTGTCGGGACACCTTCGTTCTGGAAATACTGTACATACTGACGAAACTAAAATGAGCTCTAACATGGAAATTAAGCGTTTCCGGACACATGTACACGTAACATCTTTTCTTTTTTTGTGTGTGAGGAATGTTTCCTGAAAGTTTAGCCGTATCTTTTTGTAACACCCTGTATATCGAATGTCATGACTGTATGTGAGACTGAATAGCTATGCACTAAATCTACACAAATAAAGTCATGTTCAGGAAAAATGTACATCTTGAACGACTAGAGATGGACATTCGTATTCACAGAACATGTACGTTAGTTTGTTATGTAGATATGACTAGGGTTTCAGTCACTTCGTTTCAGCGTGTGCCCTGATAACTCGTTCCATGTCTGATGCCATCGAAGCGTACAAGGTGCAAATAGGTTCCTGTGACATAGCCATCCATGCTGCATTCACCTTGTTCCACAGTTCATATGTGGTGGTTGGCATTGGGTCACAGTACTTTAACCATGTGCCACATATTTTCGACTGGTGGCAAGTCTGGTGATCTGGCGGGCCATTTGAAAGGATTGACATCCTGTGACACCAAGAAGGGATGGGTTCGTGCAGAAATATGTGGTCGTGTATTATCTTGCTAAAGAATGGCGTCTGGCTGTTGGGCAGAAAGGGTATGGCTACGGGTCGCAGGAAGACATTCACGCAAAGTGTCCTCGACACGCACCAGCTGTGATTTGAGTAGTACGCGACAGCAGCTTACACCATAAGGCCTTGATTTGGCGTTGTATGTCTTGTGCAAATGCAGTTACTGTGACGCTGCTCCTCCTGTCTCCAGCGAACTAGAGTGCGGCCATCATTTTCAAACAAATAGAATATAGATTCATCCCAAAACACTATCTGATGCCTTTCCTGTTCCTAGCGACGTCGTTTCATACATCATTGCCGTCTAGTATGTTTCTGTATATTCGTCAAAGGTAGGCGGAGAAGTGGACGACGGGCACGCAATACATGACGCAGCAAACTGCGACGGACTGTCACCCCTGATATTGTACGACGTGTTATACTGTTTCACTGTTGCACCAGAGCCGAGGAGGACGCAGATCAGCCCCATCTCGGGGGGTGGTCTGGATGGTGCAGTCTGACACATCTCGTTATGTTTTGCGGCATTCCATAAGCCATTATGTGCACACCCGTTTCATTGCCGGAACGCTTCGTCGCAAACGAGCAGTAGTTTCGCGGGTGGATGTATCACATTCTCTCACGCCAATAATGCACCCTCTTTCGAACTCAATAATTTGACGGTACGGTTCGCGCATACGTCTGCGAGGCGTCCTGCTCGTCTGTTTGGGTCACACTGACCCATTACCTTCAGTTTACAGGGACAGCTAGCGCCGCAGGCGCATTTTACCAGCGTGTATTGTTGCACCGTGATATCGATGTTGCACTAGAACCCGGCGACCGACATGGTTCCAATGCCAATCAGTTCTGCAGAACACAGTAATGTATATGTCCCTGGAATATGAACGTTCTATCTCTACTCGCCCAAGGTTTTCTCTTTTCTCTTAAACATGAGTTTATAATGTAGAGGCGTGAAACATTGTCGTACATTTACTGTTGCAATATGTATAAGAAAAACGTGTTACCTTAACTAATCATAGTGATAAGACATATACTAAAAAATAATGTTAAATAGCATACATGTTGCACTAAGTCAACGATTATTACGTATCGGTAAAAGTGAATGGCTAGTACATAATTACATGTTGTAAGACGTCATCTCGTATTTTAGGGATTATGTAAAAATATGTTGCCTAACATTTCACCACTAAATGGATATAATTTTGCTAAGCGAACAGTGACAGGATCTATTGTGAACAATTATTACAAACTCATGATATGAAAGTTTTATTACTGAAATCATACACATTTCAGGCAGTTTAAATGCATCCTGATTTAATAACTTCCAGTATGCCACAATACAACATTAACCACTTCACACTGAAAGTTTACGAACGTCTCAACACTGCACGAATAATTAGCCCTAAAGCACATCAGTGGGCGTGGTCAACCAGTTACAGACTTGTAAGTTAGCATTCACCGATGCCACCTTGAATATTTCAAAATTTCATTACCAGAATGAAGATTACGATTGGTCTTGGCAGCGGCGTAACTGAGGATGTGGACTGATTCATTATTTTGCAGATATAATCTGTAGATCATCATTTACGCCGTCCGGGGTGGCCGAGCGGTTCTCGGCGCTACAGTTTGGAACCGCCCAACCGCTACGGTCGCAGGTTCGAATCTTGCCTCGGGCATGGATGTGTGTGATGTCCTTAGGTTAGTTACTTTAAGTAGTTCTAAGTTCTAGGGGACTCATGACCTCAGATGTTAAGTCCCATAGTACTCAGAGCCATTTGAACCAGTTGAACCATCATCAGTTATGCTGTGTAACTGTCTTAAAAAAGGAACTCTGACTTTTTTTTCTGATAACTGCAAGTTTCGCACATAGAACAGGTAAGAATGGTCACTGCAAATTCGTAATGAAATCACGCTAATGGCAGATCGGTACCACATTGACGTCTTGCGTCCTCCCTGCTAGGAATTCTAAAAAATAAAGCTCATAATACAAATAATAATGAAGCTAAGCATGTGTGTTACAGGATGAATAATAAAGCATTACTTAAGTAATAGAAATAGGTTAGTGTATTGCGAAATCACTACAACTACATCCCACGATGCATACATATTTGAGGTTGAAAGCAGAAAGAGAAGTGCCAACAGCCAGTCTTCTCCTACCTTCTCTCAAAAAAAGTTTGAAAGCAACGACTTCATTTATTACACAAATATGAACATAGACTCGGTGGTAGCAAACGTTTACACAAATTTTTACATAAGTTTTTTAGAAAGAGGTATTACAATGAACCCTGAATAACTTCGCTGCTTCATTGTGAGTAGTCATTTCTGGAAGGAAAGTTAATATGTTCATTATTCGTTAAAAATCGGTTTCATTAGACATTTCTTCTAATCATTGTGAAGTCCTTGGCAAGAATTTGTCATTTATCAGTGTTACATATGAGCGACGCAAAGTTCTGGGGGTGAGCGACGATACCATATAACTGTCAGATTGTACACATGGGTCAAATCAGGCTGAGAGTATATCTGAGAAGTGACATCAGACGCGGATTGTGACGTCAGGCCCAGGTTATTTCGTCAGGCATAATTTTGTGACGTCACCAGGCGACGCCAGGCTGGCTGGTATGATGCCCTTGGAACACTCGTGGTGCACAGACACAGTTTCTTGAAACATTTGTACATTGTCATAAGTCTTTGGCAAGGATGCACTTCTGTTGTGCATACAGAATTAAAATACATAGACAAATACATTTGAAATAAATTCAAACACAGCTAAAAATTTGTTCTCTGCTTGGAGAATAAGTGGATTAGTTTTGGGGTGCACATGAATTTTGATTTCCTGTACAGATATTGATGTTTAAACTTGGGTTTGTCAATAATTAGCACTGCAGAGATGTACAGCGACAACGGCATTTTGCTGCTGGTACATCCAGACTTAGTTCAGGTGTGACCGTCGGAAGCAGCTAACCGTGTGTACGTGCTATAGAAGGTTTTCAGTGAGAACTGTGATTGTAGATGCATTCTGTGTTTCTGTACATGGGAATCCACCGACTCCCTTTCGGTAGCATATCTTCTTGGATGAAGTGGCTTCAGTTCGTTCCCGGGATAAGCGCACACCTTTTATCCGGCAGGAATGCTGTTCACTTCTCCTAATGTCCGTTTAACACCCAACCAGGGATCGGCATTACACATTGCTTATCAGATGCACACACCTAGCTTCTTTTTCACAATAATAGAACTCTAAATACCTCTATAAGTAATTTCTTATTTACTGAGAGCTTTTATATTTACAGTTTTTCTGTCCACGTCATTTTTCTACTAATATTGTTCTGATCACCAGTCACACATTTTCACAAAATTCTATTATTTTTTCAACTTTTTAAAGAACGTTTTAGAAGTGAAGTTAGTATTTCAGGTAGTTACTTACACATATAACTCAGGTTAGAGAAAATCACTACCAAACATCACTTAATACATTACGTGAGTGGAAAATAGCATACCATCTACTACTAAAAACATACCATTGCAAAACAAACAAATGCTCATCAAAAATAAACAGAGGTAAGAACCATGAATTACAAACTTCGTTCTGCTTTCAGTTCATTCGGAACTCAGTATGACGAAAATTATCGTCGTTGTTACTTACCATTCATATTGTTTTTTTACTGGTTTTGCGAACGACGAAACCTCTTCAGATCTTATTGGATTTAGATTTTGTGAGCAAACAACAACCTGGGTGTGGAATATGTGTGGTGACATATAGTCCTTCATAAAGTAGTGTCCACTTGTTGCTTTTCCGTTTGAGCTGTGAAGATTTGCAGTGACTTCCGTGTAAAGCATAATCTCCTACCACATAATTTTGCGTGTTTCTGATATCCTTGTCACAGTGGGATTTTCGGTGATGTGCTAGACATGTAAGTGCGATTAACGCAAATCTTACCTTTCTTTTGTAAGATTCTGCTTGTTTCGGAAATTTCGGAAGAGTCTCCACCCACTCGCTGCTTTCTCTGACATTCAACATCAAATCTGCAAGAGACTATTGTGAATCATAAATTGGAAGTCTGTTCACTACGGGTTAAAAAATATCAAGATACTGCACCAAACGTATGTCTTGATTTATAGGTATAATTGTGTACGAACCTTTCAGTTCAGAAGACACACTTTCGCAAGGATTTGCTTGCGGCTTAAAGAGTGATATTAAAATAACATGTTTGTCATTATCTATCAAAAATTGTCTTTAGTTATAGCCAGTGAAGTAAGACGCATTGTCTATTCTTTTCGTTATTACTGCAACCATGGCAGATTTAAGGGGGGTAGGACGTCAAACGGGCCGACTTGGAGCAGGAGAGGCACCACAGGACATTTTATTTTCTATTATCTATACTATTACAAATAAATTCATAAACCTTTGTCAGCATGACAAGGAAGGATTCAGGATTCACACTCATAGCAGTGGAAGTGCAAGAACATAACAAAATAATTTTTTTAGATATGAAATGTCATCATTTTTTCACATACTGTTGGCTGCATTTGTTGCTATAGGTACATTTTTCTACACAAGTAATAGAGATTCTTTGACGAATTTTGCACAGCATACGAACCATACTTACAGGTGTGTGAAACTCTAGAATTTTTGAAATCTATAAAACCTATGGTAAAATCGAGATAATTAACTACAAAATTTGATTTTTTTCTTACATAAAGTTTAAAACGTAACAGCTCATTCATTTTTTCATAAATTAAATAGATTCTAGAGTTTCAGACATCAGTAAATATGGTTTGTATGCTGTGCAAAATTCATCGAACAATCTCTCTTACTTACGAAGAAAAGTGTACCTATAGCAACAAATGCAGCCAATAGCAAGTGAAAAATAATGACATTTGACATGTAAAAAAAATTATTTTTTTATGTTTTTGAACTTCCGCTGCTACGAGATTCAATCCTGAATCCTTCCTGATCATGCTAACAAAGTTTTATGAATTTACTTGTAAAAGTATAGACAGTGGAAATTAAAATGTCCTCTAGTGTATGTCCTGCACCAGGTCAGCCCG
Source organism: Schistocerca gregaria (assembly GCF_023897955.1). Taxonomy (NCBI): domain Eukaryota; kingdom Metazoa; phylum Arthropoda; class Insecta; order Orthoptera; family Acrididae; genus Schistocerca; species Schistocerca gregaria. The sequence continues at coordinate 137,896,303 of NC_064921.1, forward strand.
TTTGACGTCCTACCTCCCTTAAAAGCATATAGCTTTACAAATTTAGAAAAAAGTTATATATTTGTAATAAGATATTTAACACCTTCACAGGCAGTCTGATATGAACCAGTCATATCAAGGGAAGAGCAGAGTGTAATTACTAGGCTAAACAGAGTGTATGTCAGTATTTCTAGTTTTGTTGACACATTTTGCTTTCGCACAGCTGACGTAAATGTTTAGTAATTGACATACATTTGGTCACGTGTATGGAAAGTTACGGACTGAAAAAGTTTCGTTACGTATATTGTGGTAGCATAACGTCCCCATGCACGATGTGTATACGAAATAAGTTTATCTACATTTTCAGAGGAAATGCAAAAACAAAAAGTCTGTTTAAGATGTCTCCTGTAGAACATTCGTCATTGTGTAATGGGCAATATTGTTTCAAGCTGCCTGCGTCATTGTGATTTAACTTTGTTCTCTCCTTGTGTCAATGTGACTCTGCTTCTTGTAACTCTTATTTTCCTACACATGTTCATATTATTTTGTGTGTAGCGTTTGTCTTTCATGAGTAGTATGTGTCAGTCTGTTACTTGTTTTAGCATTTCTATGAGAGACTGTGGAAGTTTGGACAATGCTTCAGCTGCAATGTTCTGTTTTACTGCTATGTGAATTACCTCGAATGAGTATTCTTGTAAAGCTAATGTCCAGCGCGACATGAGACAACCATGTGTGCAAGATATCTGTAGCGACACAAAAATCGTTGGTTGTATCAGGATAACATACGATAACTGACTTTATTAATATTTTTTTGATTGCATTAGTCATCCATGCATTCCTTTGCCCAAAGCCATAAAGCGTTCTGTTTATGTAAGATTTGTACTGCCTTAGTGTTTAATAATTTGTCTGGAACGGAACGTCAGAAGAACGAGCAGAGTCCGGTGTTGGATATGGTTAGTTGTTGACTGCGATATTTTTATCAGGATCCAGTTTTTTTTGTGAGGATGTTATATGTCATAAAAATTTGATCTACTCTCTTGCAAACTTAGATATTTGTAAATTTGCCGTTACTCCTGAACTTCTTTAGAGTTATTTTGCTATGGGAATGTTGTCAACATACAGTGCTACGCTTTCCAGTGGGTCTGGGCCTAGTACTCCGTCTAAAGCAGTGGTGAATATGAAGTCCGAAAGGTAGCATGAAAACTGATAGCTTCTACCGCCAAAAATGAAGGCCGTATACTTCCTAAATTCTGGGGTTCGCTCAATCTGTTAGTATGAATTTTTTAAATCAGTTATTGTAACGGATTTTACTCCATGGAATTTTTGTAAGTGACCTCCAAAGTTTCCACATATAGTGTGTACAGACAGACTAGCTCAAGACGAATAACTCCATTAGGCCTGGTGATTGCTAAAAGTGGACTATAGTATGGTGCTACTGATGATACAGTGATGTTCCGTTCTCACATTTAATTGATCACATCTTTCACTGCTGCTCGCTTTGAGCGTAGGATCATATATGTGTTGTGGCAAAATATATCATGGGATCGAATTTCATACTGTAAATACCGGATTTAATAGCAACAGGCTTTCTTGTAAATATCTGACAATAGCGTGGAAGTAGACGATATAACTTAGGTTATTGTCCTTTCGTAGTTACTGTAGATTTAATCCCTTTATTGTATAGGTGTTCCTTCAAATACAACACCCGTTGTTTTGTTACGGGATGGCTAGTGTTATGACTGTCATCATTGCCTCCAAATTGCTATAATATTTGTTTGTTTAGAATTATTTCAATCTTGTCACCATTGTGCTGCAAGAAGTATTTTCCTAAGGAGAAATCAACTACCGAAATTTTTCTTCCAGAAAATCTATGTCTGTTGGGCAATCAGTAATTAAATGGTCAATGACTAGAACAGAAATTTCATCACTCCATTGTCCAGTTCAGCTGTCACAAAAATATGCGACGGGATTTAACGCCCACAGCAGTCATAATTCAGAATTTCAGGACAGGAAAGTACGGAACAGTGCCTTCCCTCATCCTTGTATAAAAATTGTATGGTACAGCACATTTTGCTGCCCCTGTATCTACAACAATTGCGGTTAGTACATAACTCATAATAGCTTGGATCGCTACTTGTATCACTTTGTTCTTTGGGCCACGACATTTCGTAATTTTTTTTGTTAACTCATCGCGGAGATCCATTTCTCGTGACACCTCTAGTATAAACCGCAAAAAAGGGATCAAATAGCGATAACGTGAATTATTGATAGTAATGTGATTAGATAATATTACAGATAATATTGATAATGCAGTTTATACTAGATTCTACAATGACGGCAATTTCTTAGTCTTTTTTTGGTGCAGGGTGGAGAGAGAGAGAGAGCAACTTTTTGAACTGGGAGGCGTCGGTTCAATATTGTGTTCAGGAAGAATAATGTCTGATTACGCAAAGGTGGCTTGAGCCTCACATTTAACCCGGATTGCCTTCACGGAAACTGATTCTTCGATACAAACACCTAAGGGGCCTAATTGAATTTTTTTTTTTAAAAAAAAAGGGGAAACGGATACTCGAAAGGAGGTTTTGGTAATAGTTATCAAATCTGAGATTGAATATATTAGTATCCTCCCGAAAACAACCGAGATACCGTTATAAAGAGCTGACCTGAAACATAGTTAGCATACATCAAAGGAACACTGAGGTTCCTTAAAGAAAAGAATAGAAAGATAAATATTTCATTATGACTCATCAATAAATTTGAAAAGAATCCAAACCAGTGAACATAAACAGCTATCAAAGGAACATAAAACATACATTTGATAATTGCGTGATACAACTGCGTCCTGTTTTGTCTGCCCAATATTTTCTTGAAACTAGATATCGCTCTCCCCCCCTCCCCCCATGAACCATGGACCTTGCCGTTGGTGGGGAGGCTTCGGTGCCTAAGCGATACAGATAGCCGTACCGTAGGTGCAACCACAACGGAGGGGTATCTGTTGAGAGGCCAGACAAACGTGTGGTTCCCGAAGAGGGGCAGCAGCCTTTTCAGTAGCTACAAGGGCAAAAGTCTGGATGATTTACTGACCAGGCCTTGTAACAATAACCAAAACGGCCTTGCTGAGCTGGTACTGCGAACGGCTGAAAGCAAGGGGAAACTACAACCGTCATTTTTGCCGAGGGCATGCAACTTTACTGCATGATTAAATGATGATGGCGTCCTTTTGGGTAAAATATTCCGGTGGTAAAATAGTCACCCATTCGGATCTCCGGGCGGGGACTACTCTAGAGGATGTCGTTATCAGGAGAAAGAAAACTGGCGTTCTACGGATCGGAGCGTGGAATGTCAGATCCCTTAATCGAGCAGGTAGGTTAGAAAATTTAAAACGGGAAATGGGTTGGTTAATGTTAGATATAGTGAGAATTAGTGAAGTTCGGTGGCAGGAGGAACAAGACTTCTGGTCAGGTGACTACAGGGTTATAAACACAAAATCAAATAGGGGTAATGCAGGAGTAGGTTTAATAACGAATAGGAAAATAGGAATACGGGTAAGCTACTCCAAACAGCATAGTGAACGCATTATTGTGGCCATGATAGATACGAAGCTCACACCTACTACAGTAATACAAGAGTATATGCCAACTAGCTGTGCAGATGACGAAGAAATTGAAGAAATGTATGATTAAATAAAAGAAATTATTCAGATACTGAATGGAGACGAAAATTTAATAGTCATGGGTGACTGGAATAAGAGTGTAGGAAAATGGAGAGAAGGAAACGTAGTAGGTGAATATGGATTGGGCTTAAGAAATGAAAGAGGAAGCCACCTGGTAGAATTTTGCACAGAGCACAACTTAATCATAGCTAACACTTGTTTTAAGAATCATGAAAGAAGGTTGTATACATGGAAGAACCCTGGAGATTCTAAAAGGTATCAGATAGATTATATAATGGTAAGACAGAGATTTAGGAACCAGGTTTTAAATTGTAAGACATTTCTAGGGGCAGATGTGGACTCTGACCACAATCTATTGGTTATGAACTGTAGATTAAAAGTGAAGAAACTGCAAAAACGTTGGAATTTAACGAGATGGGACCTGGATAAACTGAAAGAACCAGAGGTTGTACAGAGTTTCAGGGTGAGCATAAGGGAACAATTGACAGCAATGGGGGAAAGAAATACAGTAGAAGATGATGGGAAGCTTTGAGGGATGAAGTAGTGAAGGCAGCAGAGGATCAACTAGGTAAAAAGACGAGGGCTAGTAGAAATCCTTGGGTAACAGAAGAAGTATTGAATTTAATTGATGAAAGGAGAAAATATAAAAATGCACTAAATGAAGCAGGCAAAAAGGAATACAAACGTCTCAAAAATGAAATCGACAGGTAGAGAAAATGACTAAGCAGGGATGGCTAGAGGACAAATGTAAGGATGTAGAGGGTTATCTCACTAGGGGTAAGATCGATACTGCCTACAGAAAAATTAAATAGACCTTTGGAGATAAGAAAAGCACTTGTATGAACATCAAGAGCTCAGATGGAAACCCAGTTCTAAGCAAAGAAAGGAGAGCAGAGAGGTGGAAGGGGTATTTAGAGGGTCTATTCAAGGGCGATGTACTTGAGGACAATATTATGGAAATGGAAGAGGATGTAGAAGAAGATGAAATAGGAGATACGATACTGCGTGAAGAGTTTGACAGAGCACTGAAAGACCTGAGCCGAAAGAAGGCCCCGGGGGTAGACAACATTCCATTGGAACTACTGACGGCCTTGGGAGAGCCAGACCAGGACAAACCTCTACCATCTGGTGAGCACGATGTATGAAAGAGGCTAAATACCCTCAGACTTCAAGAAGAATATAATAATTCGAATCCCAAAGAGAGCAGGTGTTGACAGATGTGAAAATTACCGAACTATCAGTTTAATAAGTCACGGCTGCAAAATACTAACACGAATTCTTTACAGACGAATGGAAAAACTAGTAGAAGCCGACTTAGTGGAAGATCAGTTTGGATTCCGTAGAAATATTGGAACACATGAGGCAATACTGACCCTACGACTTATCTTAGAAGCTAGATTAAGGAAAGGCAAACCTACGTTCCTTGCATTTGTAGACTTAGAGAAAGCTTTTGACAATGTTGACTGGAATACTGTATTTCAAATTCTAAAGGTGGCACGGGTAAAATACAGGGAGCGAAAAGCTATTTACAATTTGTACATAAACCAGATAGCAGTGTTGTTGAAACGCATTAAAGCATTTTTATTTCAAATGACATTAACATACAATGAAAATATTAACTCCACTGCTGGATGAACACATTACGGAGTGGATTTATCTCAATAAGGTAAAACACACTTACGCGGAAATGTAGCAAGATCGCCAATCTCGTATCACCTAAAATGAATAGTGTTAAGTTTTTCACTGTGAACTGCACTATATTATGTTGTATGACACTATGTTCCTAACCAAACTGCAAACCTAATTTAAGCTGATATGTTTGAATAAATAAGCATAAGATTGCAGTCTAGCACTCACTACTCCACGCAGAAAAGTGTAGTAATGAATTTTACCTTACCTTACATCCTTTAATTCAATTTCCGGATTATTATTGGTTGCTTTTTGTATTTTCTTTATATTTCCTCCTTTATTTCTTTCTACATGTTTCAGTTTTAGGTTAGCATTTCTTTACATTCGAACAGTACTACTTTGAGTTGTCGCTGCACCGTGAGAAAGACAAAAATTAGTACAATACAACCAATGACAATTGCACACAATAGGTGTTATCTAATATTTGTGCGGTCGCTGTCGCCAGTGCAGGTTGACCTATACCTCAGCCAGCTCAAACTTTTTAAAATGTTTTATTAGAGTGAAGACTGCGATTCCAGATTAATGTTGCGAGTGGCGTAACAGATGACGTTGGACGATTAACTTTTAGTAGATGTAATTTGCATATCGAGAGTTGTTAGCTGCGATATGGTGTATGACAGAGTTCAAAAAATAATTCGGACTTTTTTTATGAATGACTGCAGATTCGTCTCATACAATTCGAGTAGGTAAGAATGAACATCGCAAATTGTTAATGAAATGACGCCAGTGGCGGATCGGTACCACATCGAACAGTTTCTTCGTTTCTGCTCGAAATTCGGCAAAATAAAATTCTTAAGACAATGAATAACGAAGTTAAACGCGTGGACTGTAGGGTTAATAATAAAACAGCGCTTAAGTAACTGAGAATAAATTAGTGTATTGTGAAGTCTCTACAACTACTGTAGACTATGCTCATATTAAGAAAGTTGAAAGCAAGAAAACAAATGCGAACAGCCATGCTACTCCTAGCTACTCTCAAACAAATGTGCAGGCTTGCATGTCGACTGACTCTGTGGTTGCAAAAGCATTCTAGCGGGTTCGCCCGCGACAGAACTGGCGAGATAATTTGAAGTGTGTAACGGAAGCAAGGACCATTGTGGGAAGTCACGATATAGAAAATGGAGACTGGGGCGGAAAAGCTGCTACAGCCGTAGATAATCCGAAATAAGGTGAATAGCAGAAGCAGAAGAATATGAAGAAGAACAACAGCAACAACAACAACAACAAAAAGAAATGACCACAGGCATTTAGGATAGGACAAACATTCTCGCCATATAGTGTCAAGCGTTCAGCCTCCTACATCAGTTAGCAAATCGTATCCAATAGCTCCCCACAAGGCGAATACAGGAATAGCAGAGGAATGGCTCTCGGAATCGGATTCACAGCATATTACGCTGAATGTCCCAGTTCCCTCCGGCTCGACATTATGTGTGTTTCCGTTACCTGTATTATGACGAAAGCAGTAAAAAACGCATGGAAACTAACAATCTCATCCCAGCTTTCTGTGAACTGTTATGATCTGTTTGTGAGTGCACGCTGTTTATAAGTCCTGCCCAAATTTCAGTAGCTGTCACACGTCTGTTCGTCAGAGTCAGTCGAAGAATCCGACGATCTTCTCTTGGAGAAGTCCTGGTGGAAACGTTTTCTCACCACGCTGTTTTTCTGCGTCCATCTCGTCACGAATCGTTCTGAAGTCATTCTCTACAGCCAACTGTGTGTGCGTTTCTATTGGTATACTTTTCCCATATCACTTATGCCAATGATTCGACTCTTCCCAAAGTTCTAAAGACGCCAGGAATGCAATTGCAATTTGCAGGTTATCCATGTAGGTGTAGATAAACGTACGCATCCTCTGAGCATTCTGTGTTGTTAAATCTAACCGAAAGCTTTCAGTAACGGTATACACACCGCTAGCAATCACGTACTCACATTGTTCTTCATTTGTAGGAATCGCTTTTTCTGAATTAAAAATAGTGAAAATTAACTCACGTAAAGATAAAATCTTAATCAACGTATCCAGAAATACTGGAGTGTCAGTTTTGTTGCGTTCGGTCAAGGTCTTATTATCGCAACTTTTCTCATTTCCATCAATGCACCGTAGCCTAGTGACACAACGTTCGCACTAGTTTACGTAGATATTACTAATAAATGTTATGAAAATTGTTCCATTCCTTCTTGGCGTTGTGGTATAGCGACCTTCTATTGCCACTATTTAAAAAACAGTCGTTGGTTGCAGAATTTTTTTTTATTAATTTAAAAAACGACGCATTTCGCACGGGCATCATCAGGTTATCTGAAAATGTAAGAGGATTACGATACTACAATAAATTGGACGTCATCCTAGCCTGGACTACTATAAAAGTAAAATACTCTTCAAAAACCGACCGAATAAAATGGTATAGAAGAACATAACATAACTCACGTTAAGAAATTAGGAATTTTGTACCAAAAACCATCCGTCAAGTAGGCACGGTACCGCATAAAACGTACTAGATGGCCACATATATGGAAAAATGTTAAAAATTAAGGAAACAAAATCACCGTTATGAGGCATGAATAGAGAGTGAAGGAGAAACCGAAAAATGCGTGGTACCTCTTGGTGGCGACGACAGGTATAGCAGCGCAGAGCTGGACCTCGTTCGCAGACTGTAAACAGGTGTGCACTACAACGGCCCCAGACGACCGTCCGTATTCAAGTAGTGCGAAGTACTGGGGTAGTAGTAATGACAGTCGCCATGCGGCGCTGCAGTCGGGTGTTCAGAGTAGTAACGGTGTAAAATTCAAACAGTAATGGATAAATTAAGAAATAAACAGAACATAATAAAGCATTTGGGAATACACACAATACACGCCACAACGAAAGCTATGAACAGGGACATAGAAAACATTTATGCCCGAAAACCAGAAAAGAGAACAGATTATAAATATACGGGGAAAAGGTAGCAATCCCAAAAAGATAAATTACAACTGCATAAGCATGACAAATCGAACATACCTTTGCAACGAAAACCTAGAAACTAATAAATTGTTTAAAAATGAGAGATATGCATTCATAAAAAAGTAATTCTTTCGTGATAACTAATCATTGTGTAACGTACCCTTGTTAGCGGATGACTGTTTAACAATTTCGAGCCGGCCGGGGTGGCCGAGCGGTTCTAGGCGGTACAGTCTGGAACCGCGCGACCGCTACGGTCGCATTTTCGAATCCTGCCTCGAGCATGGATGTGTGTGATGTCCTTAGGTTAGTTAGGTTTAAGTAGTTCTAAGTTCCAGGGGACTGATGACCTCAGAAGTTAAGTCCCATATTGCTCAGAGCTATTTGAACCATTTTTTGAACAATTTCGATCTCTGCAAGCACACTGAGCCGCTTAGCTTTGGAACCGTCATGCAAAATTCTTAATTTTCCGAGCATAGAACGGCTGGCGGCCACTGGATTTATGGTGCTCAGCGAAGGCGAAATTATGCTTAACCTACCGCTTCCTAGTCAGTAAAAGCTCTTGTGTGTTCTACTGCTTACAGTCTGCGCGCGAAGTCCGTTCTGATCTCTTCATGCCTGTACCGGCGATTTTGTTTCATTAATTTGTAACATTTTTTCCATATATTTTGCCTTTTAGTACTTTTTATGCGGTACCACACCTTCTTCATGGATGCTTTTTGGAACAAAATAACTGATTTTTTAACTAAGTTTAATTTAAGTTTGTCTGTATAATTTTATTCGCTCAGGTTTGAAGCTTATTTCTCCATTTTAGTAGTCTAGGATTGGAGCACGCCTGATTTATTGTGATATCGTCGTTACATTATGTTTTCAGACAACCCGAAAATGTCCTATCAGAGCGAAACTGTTAAGTTAATGAAGAACATTCTCCAACCTACGATGTTTTTGAATTAGTAATAAATGTTAGTCACCTTCATATACATCCATTCCTCCCGTATTTATATTTTAAAACTAAAGTATTTAAGGAGAGATATGCGAGAACTGAGACTCTTTGTGGACGAGTAAGGCGGAAATTATCATCGCAGTTTCTCGTGCGATTATGATAGCAGTAAACGTGCCTTTTTGGAAATCAATTGTTATTCTGGAACAAAATTCACTGCTGACGGCAGTTCTAAAATCGCTGTAGCATTTAATTATGGTATACGTCGAGGAAACCATTTTGCATGTTGCCCGTTTCGTTAAGAAATTGACTAGTCTACAGGATTTCACCGCAGCATCACAATTCCTACGGTGCGATCAGAAGTTCTTTGAAGTACGCCCCATTTGTGTCGCCTATCTACCCCGCCTTCCTTGAAGCCTCGCGTGTGCGCCTACGCGATCGAATGGCCGCAAGCCGCAGTACACTCAGCGCCGGTGAGCTGACAGCGCTCTGGCGTGGATTACGCGCCGCGTTAATTAGGTGTGCAGCGCGTATGCAGATGCAGATTTGGCTGCAGATTAGCCACCGACAGTGGCTCCCTCCTCCAGCAGTAACTGCCTCATGCAGTTCTCTGCTTACCCTCAGTCTTTTGAACGTTCCAAAGACAGTTGCTTAACTTACCTGAACGTCATGGTTGTAGGAATACTAGCCAGTCATGCTCTTTGTTTTGTTGGTTGCTATGAGAGTCAGCACTGACACAAAGAAGAAGAGAATTCGTGATGGCCGGTGTCATGAATCCAAAATGATGTGTACATAAGACTTTAAAGTTATTAAAACAACTTATTTCTAAAAAGAGAAGAAACTTAACTTCTCGTTATGAAGTGTCTTCCTGCGCTTCCACTGTCTCCTAATGCAATTACTTTATCCACTATTACTACTCGCAAAACGCACGTTGACTATCGTCTTCTTATTACGCTGTATTGACACTTACGAAGTCTAAGACCGAACTCGGGTCGAAGAGTGATGGGCGGCTGCTTAAGTCAACGTTGATAGGGGCGCTGAACTCTATCTTCTGGAGGATTGCCACAGCCCACTGTTTCCGTTGGCACACAGGCTAATGCCTTCTTGATGCTGTTTCGTGGCGCTACGCTGATCGGTGTGTAGCCGATACTTCAGGACTGCACACTCTTTGTACCTACGTCACCGTTACAACTGTCGATAGCAGAGTTATATGTAAGATTTTTTCTTAATAGTTAGATAAAATTTATGAAGCGATGATGGCGAAAATGGCAGACAGCTGGAGCAAATTTTAGCTACTGTAATAAGGGAAATGCTCAAAGAAGCAAATCCAATTAAGTTCAAACATTTATTAGTTTCGACAACTATATGACAGGGAGAACATACCAGCCACTCTGGCAGGAATACAGTGGAATGCTGCAGGGCACGGCGTCGACAAATCCTTCATAGGTTTCCAGACGTATCTAGCCCCAGATGTCTACGCTAAGGTCACGCAGTTCCCAAGAATTTCCCGCCGCGGGTTTCTGGGCACGAAGCTGGAGTTCGACAGCGTTCTGACGTAGTATAGTCAGAAACTTACAGCCGTTATATCGATGGTGTTTATTACATAGCAATCAGTTTTGGTGACGCAGTACACCACCTTCAGGCCTTAACTCACGCTGAGAGGGTGAACTCCAATTGCATATAAGACCCCATCAGTGGACAACATCTAAATACTGGCTTTCCTAGACTGCTGTAACAACGATGTTAGGCCTGCAACCATGAACAACCAGGCGCAGAATCGTTGTTACAGTAATCTACAGAAACGAGTTTGCAGATGGTAGCCACTGATGGGACTGTGTATTTGAGTTCACACCTCAGCGTCAGTTAAGACCTAAAGAGGTGTACTTAGTCACCGAAACTGGTTGCTATATAATAAATAACACCGAAAGGACAGCTGCAGGCGTTTCATTTTACTACATAAGTGAAAATGGTCGAAGTACTGCCTTCAGTCACAAAGATGGACATACGAAAGTGTTCATATATGTTCTATAGCGTTCCGCTCGGGGTAATTTGGTGCGATGCACAAGACATCAACGTGTCAATGTGAGTTCAGTATCACGCTCTTCAAACCAGAGGAGTACGCTCCTGGCTGGTCACTGGTAAAATATATAATGCGTTCATAGGAATTTACTATTTAACTATCCTGCTTTATTGTGATCGTGAATGCACAACGCCGTGTTACAACAAAATTTTACGTACACGCAGTAACAATATTTCACTTTTATGTACACGTACTGAAAAAAAATATAACATTTAACGCAGCTGGAAGGTTGACGTGAGTGTTTCAAATGGTGAAATATACACTCCTGGAAATTGAAATAAGAACACCGTGAATTCATTGTCCCAGGAAGGGGAAACTTTATTGATACATTCCTGGGGTCAGATACATCACATGATAACACTGACAGAACCACAGACACTTAGACACAGGCAACAGAGCATGCACAATGTCGGCACTAGTACAGTGTATATCCACCTTTCGCAGCAATGCAGGCTGCTATTCTCCCATGGAGACGATCGTAGAGATGCTGGATGTAGTTCTGTAGAACGGCTTGCCATGCCATTTCCACCTGGCGCCTCAGTTGGACCAGCGTTCGTGCTGGACGTGCAGACCGCGTGAGACGACGCTTCATCCAGTCCCAAACATGCTCAATGGGGGACAGATCCGGAGATCTTGCTGGCCAGTGTAGTTGACTTACACCTTCTAGAGCACGTTGGGTGGCACGGGTACATGCGGACGTGCATTGTCCTGTTGGAACAGCAAGTTCCCTTGCCGGTCTAGAAATGGTAGAACGATGGGTTCGATGACGGTTTGGATGTACCGTGCACTATTCAGTGTCTCCTCGACGATCACCAGAGGTGTACGGCCAGTGTAGGAGATCGCTCCCCACACCACGATGCCGGGTGTTGGCCCTGTGTGCCTCGGTCGTATGCAGTCCTGATTGTGGCGCTCACCTGCACGGCGCCAAACACGCATACGACCATCATTGGCACCAAGGCAGAAGTGACTCTCATCGCTGAAGACGACACGTCTCCATTCGTCCCTCCATTCATGCCTGTCGAGACACCACTGGAGGCGGGCTGCACGATGTTGGGGCATGAGCGGAAGACGGCCTAACGGTGTGCGGGACCGTAGCCCAGCTTCATGGAGACGGGTGCGAATGGTCCTCGCCGATACCCCAGGAGCAACAGTGTCCCTAATTTGCTGGGAAGTGGTGGTGCGGTCCCCTACGGCACTGCGTAGGATCCTACGGTCTTGGCGTGAATCCGTGCGTCGCTGCGGTCCGGTCCCAGGTCGACGGGCACGTGCACCTTCCGCCGACCACTGGCGACAACATCGATGTACTGTGGAGACCTCACGCCCCACGTGTTGAGCAATTCGGCGGTACGTCCACCCGGCCTCCCGCATGCCCACTATACGCCCTCGCTCAAAGTCCGTCAACTGCACATACGGTTCACGTCCACGCTGTCGCGGCATGCTACCAGTGTTAAAGACTGCGATGGAGCTCCGTATGCCACGGCAAACTGGCTGACACTGACGGCGGCGGTGCACAAATGCTGCGCAGCTAGCGCCATTCGACGGCCAACACCGGGGTTCCTGGTGTGTCCGCTGTGCCGTGCGTGTGATCATTGCTTGTACAGCCCTCTCGCAGTGTCCGGAGCAAGTATAATGGGTCCGACACACCGGTGTCAATGTGTTCTATTTTCCATTTCCAGGAGTGTACTTACTATAGTACTTAATCAAATAGTAACCCAACGTTGCAAAGAAGCTGTAATCACTCACACAATTACATGTGCCTTAGAACTTCACTATCGTTTTTATTAAACCATTTTATGGCATCGAGCCACCCTTCAGACCTTTCAGCCGACGATACTCTTCCAACGTAGCACTGCAATTGCTACCATTCGCATGAAACAGTTTCACTAACATCACATGTTCTCTTCTCAGCAGCCTTACTGTTAACTCAGTACGGATTGTCAAATAGCGTGGATGTCACAAAGTGCTACAGACTGTGTACACCGCCAGATTTGCACCTGATTGCCACAACTGGAACTAATTTACTTTCCAGCGTAAATTGATTGCACATTAACGTATTAGAAGAATGAGATTTTCACTCTGCAGCGGTGTGTGCGCTGATATGAAACTTCCATTCCGCTGCAGAGTGAAAACCTCATTCTGGAAACATCCCCCAGGCTGTGGCTAAGCCATGTCTCCGCAATATCCTTTCTTTCAGGAGTGCTAGTTCTGCATGGTTCGCAGGAGAATTTCTGTAAAGTTTGGAAGGTAGGAGACGAGATACTGGCAGAAGTAAAGCTGTGAGGACCGGGCGTGAGTCGTGCTTCGGTAGCTCAGATGGTAGAGCACTTGCCCGCGAAAGGCAAAGGTCTCGAGTTCGAGTCTCGGTCGGGCACACAGTTTTAATCTTCCAGTAAGTTTCATTAACGCATTTGCATATGAACCAAGTTCCGATGTCACACCACAACTGTGGTCCATACTGGGCCTCCGTTACTAGCTGCACATGATTCATAATTTTGTCTATAACCAACCAGTAGTTAACAGCAAAAATGTAGCTCTCCTATTTGTTTGTAAAGTGCAGTTCCTCCATATCGCAACTCTTTCATTTTCAGCAACGGAAGAATTAAAGCTGGTGTAGACAACAGGATTCATTCATTATTTTGCTGCGCTAGTGTCAGCCCTAGTCGAGGGAAGGGAAATTTAATCAAAATTCAATGAAGGCACGGTTGGACGATGAAATCTAGGGCCGCTGGCAGAGTGTGGTAACAGCCAGCAGACCAGGCAAGGTAAACAGGGAACTTGTGGGCGTGGAGCTGCGACGGCGGTATGGCACGCATGATTTGTTTTGAGTGGTGCAACAACGAGGCAGGAAACGGCAGCGTTGCTTGAAGTTATTGCGGCAGGGCACTAGGCCAGAGCTAGAGGTGCTGATTTGTAAGTGGCTGACGTGTGGGAATTTATCCCTGTCATAGTTTCTGTCTTGCTCTGACACTACGTCGGAAGCGAGGGAGAAACCGATGTAAATGTTGTGGTTGGCAGGAGAGCCAACATCCTGTAGTTAGAGGAGGACGAAAGCCACGCGATTTAGCTTACGCAGGCTGGCGTGAGGTCTGGAACAGGACAAGGAAATTAGAATTTAGAAACAACGGACGTAGCTGGTGGAATACTTAACTTTAATCCATTAATGATGAACGTCGCTCTTGACGGTACATAGTTCACAATATCAATAGTAACTGATAATGGCGCCTTGCTAGGTCGTAGCAAATGACGTACCTGAAGGCTATTCTGCACTATTTTCTCGGCAAATGAGAACGTAAGTAGGCAGTGAACCATCGCTAGAAAAGTCGGCTGTACAACTGGGGCGAGTGCTAGGAAGTCTCTCTAGACCGGCGCTCGGTCTGCAATCACGAATAGTGGCGACACGCGGGTCCGACGTATACTAACGGACCGCGGCCGATTTAAAGGCTACCACCTAGCAAGTGTGGTGTCTGGCGGTGACACCACAGTAAACAGACGGGCAATTTTAGCTTGAGAGAAGAGAGTGCCAGGTCAGTTGAGCGTCTGGATGGACGGGTGCTGGACTATGCTTATAGGGGCCAGTCTTGCAACAATGTTATAATTATTCGACATAAACTTGTACTTTGTTTCTATGTACTTGTTCGGGCTGTATTCCGCCTACGGAGACACAACACCGGGATGGGACGGAACGGCAGCCTGGAACTGGAAGATCGCACGTTCTGCCTGTGAAAGAGGGAAGTGACAGAGGTCTGCAGTGGGTCCATGAGAGACTCGGTTCCACTCCAGCGTACGGGCCACGACCGCCTCCCACCTGGCGTGCCGGGTTCAGGGAGAGGCGTACGCTGCAGGAGTCACTAGAGCGCTGCACCGGCACTGCTGTGAGGAACTGTTGGTCACGTCATTTTACGGATGCAGCACCTCGTGGAAGTCTCCATTGCTAACATTGAACAAATTGTGTATGTGCTTGTTACCAACAACATCAACATAATCCCTTTCTCACTAGTTTCGACTCTTTCAGCCCATGTCCCGTTTCTAATCCATTTGATATGGGAACATTTCCATACTCCTTCCTTGCACGCAGAGCTCTAGGTTTGCACCTGGTTGCTAAAATCTGATTTTTCCTAGCGTAAATAGGTTCCGCATTAACGCAATAGAATATGTATCAAGTTTCACTCTCGTATGATAATTACAGCCCACAAGCCCCAACTGAACCTCTGTGAGTAGCTGCACTTTAATTATAACCACCTGGTAGTGGACCACCTCTTCTTCTGGCATTTCGTAGTCACATCATCAGTAATTCTCTATATGCTTTTCCTCGATCATCACAAATGCACCCGGCACTAGTCAGAAAGCAAGCGACAAATAAGACATACTACCACACCGCACCACTCTCGATGTTGTTAAAATAAATAAAGCGTCTGCCTAACTAGTTAGTTATCCTCTACGTATGATAACAAGTTTATATACTTTACTTCTATTTATTACACCTTCTACTGTTTCTCTGTCGTTTGCATTTTGGAAACTCGATCACAAAATAATATCTAAAATTACAATTTTTTTCAGGCAGAAATATGACAACAGATGGCGTTATTTGTGCCATTTACAAAACACTGCCGCATACTTCAAAATACCTCTATGCGATTTATCAATTGAAATTAACAAATACACGAATTAAAATTATGCTCTGCCTTTAGTTTCAAAAGTATTCTTAAACGTATATATTGTCTTACGTAACTATTGTTACCAGTTATCGCATCGTTGTTGCGGGAGACGTTAAGAAAGAACGTATACAGGAGTTCCGCAAGAGCGTCATGTCTTCAGCTGCCTTTCGAAGCTATGGTATGATATTGGCCAGCCTGCGACCTTGGTTTCCAGTAATCGTTCACCTGGAGAGTTGCGTATTTCGAAATGCCAAAGCCCTGATGTAAAGCAGAAAGTGCTTCATTGGGCCATGGGACACATTATCATTGATCCACAGCACAGTCTTAATGGTCTACTGCCCGTTGCAGTCGTAACTGATGTCGTTGGTCAACTTCGGAGAGAGCACGGGACGTCTGCCACAGTGTCCCATGTTGGACAACATGCGCTGAATGGTGTATTTCAAAACACTTGCGGATTCACCAGTATCGTGCTCAGTTGTCGTATTCTCCTTTAAACAGAGGGTAAGCAGCATTTACCCACGTTGAGACATAGCCGTCCAACAACCTTCCTCATACTCGTGGTTTTAGTCACATTTTTATAAATGCTCTTCTTAGTAGCAAGGCGAAATACAACCAGCTTCGTCGTTTCAGAATGTTCATTCCCAGGTGCTGATCCGTAACAGTGCGTCCATTCTCAAATGTGATTACATAATTGAATTTACTGATTGTTACCTGATGTCACTGCTAGGGTGATTCCATATTCATGTATGGTGGGCCATTTCGAGTAAAACTATCAAGCTTCCGGCAGATATCTCCCCTATCGTCATCAGGACTTGAAAACACTGGCTTTAGGGACTGGGAACGTATTTTACTTATATAGATGTAATAGTGACGTCTGGAAACTTCCAGAGAGAGCTAGATTGGCGCATGCGCGGAACACAAGTAGGGCAGCCCCCAGCGGCTCCGCCCCGCCATGGGACCGACAAATATCAAGCGAGCGTCTTTGCTTTCCTACAGCAAACAAAAACCACCCCCCTTGCTCTAATTAGTGTGTACCCCTGGTCTCTGTTAATATAGATGCTGTTCATTCAACTTTCAACCGCTTCTTTGATAACAGAAAGCCACTATGATGTCGTTTGAGGCAAAACTCACATCTTCTCAAACTATATTTTAATACCCTTTTCTCGGCAATGTTCAGCCACGGCCGACTTGCCAAGTTCCCTTTGTTTGCTATATCGGAAATGCTATGCCCAACTTTCAACAATCGCTCGAATGGTTTGACCTATGTAAATACAACCACATTCATAGATGACACTACACAAGCGAGAAACTCGAAGGCCTGTGTCTCTTATAACGGGGCCAAACGTATCTTGGAGGTGCACGTCTCCACGTCTCTTCAGCACTCGCCCTGTCTTGTTGCAGTTGCTCCACAGTAAGGAAGGAATGCAGCTGGCTTCGCCTCTTCCGCCGATTCAAGAGGCGACTTTCGTCTGTGGCACTTGAAAGCTTTAGCAATTTCCCCCCGTTGTAATCATTTCCTCTGAACAAGCGCCTCAAATGCTGAAATTCAGACTGTAGACCGTCGTCGTCAGAAATAATCTTCTCCATGAGTACAAACGAGTTCAGTACCGCTGTCTTGTGTACCGGGTGCTGAAAACTTTTGGCGTTTAAGTATCTGTCAGCGTGCGTCGATTCCCTGTGCGCTGAATGGCCAAGTCAGCCTCCTGCCTTCAGTTCGGCTAAAGCATCCACCAGAACTGAAGTTGGAAATCCATCTACAATCCGACAGTAATTTTGCTTTTGGGATGGACACCGTTCATATGGTAACGAAATGCTGCAGCCAGAGACACTGCCACCCGTTATCTCATAATATGCTTTGCAGTACATGAAGTACATTGTCGTTAAGCCATGACAGAAGAGGTTGACGATATCAGGTGGAAACTGTTGAGCGAAAAGCCCTGCGTGCTTGTACTTTACATTCAGGCTAACCATTGTATCTTTATTTTCCCAACTGTCTCAATCAATGACTGCGAATTAACGTGATGCTCCCAGTTTACCAGTTCGGGTGCCAGAATCCTGCCAGATGTTTTGCCAACCTGTAGATGGCTGAACTAATTACACTAACTACAGGGCTCAGAGGAACATTTTCCTTGCGTATCTTCGGCAATCCATAAAACCTGGAGGACCAGCGGGATATGGCGTTAGTTTCTTCGTCACTTGTTCTGGCAAACCGGAGCCCTTTTTTAACTTCTTTGTCTTTCTAACGGTGGTGTGTGTTGGATCGCAACTAAGCTTCCGATATGCATCATCCTCTAATAAATGCATCACCTCCATGTTGTATCTCCAGTGTTCACGACCTTTATCGGCTGGAAAGACAACAAGTAATCATCATCACGTAATAAGCACAAGCTATATCGTTCCTCCCGACTGATACTGCATTTAGGTGCCTTTAATAGGTTCCACAACGAAACATTGTCTCGAAATTTGGTAGAAAATCCGAAGAAATTCTGGTCGTATGTAAAGTACACAAGCGGCAAGACGCAGTCAATACCTTCGCTGCGCAGTGCCGATGGTACTGTTATCGACGACTGTGCCGCTAAAGCGGAGTTATTGAACGCAGTTTTCCGAAATTCCTTCACCAGGGAAGACGAATGGAATATTCCAGAATTTGAAACACGAACATCTGCTAGCATGAGTTTCTTAGAAGTAGATACCTTAGGGGTTGCGAAGCAACTCAAATCGCTTGATACGGGCAAGTCTTCAGGTCCAGATTGTATACCGATTAGGTTCCTTTCAGATTACGCTGATACTATAGCTCCCTACTTAGCACTCATATACAACCGCTCGCTCACCGATAGATCTGTCCCTACAGATTGGAAAATTGCGCAGGTCGCACCAGTGTTCAAGAAGGGTAGTAGGAGTAATCCATTTAACTACAGACCTATATCATTGACGTCAGTTTGCAGTAGGGTTTTGGAGCATATACTGTATTCAAACATTATGAATCACCTCGAAGGGAACGATCTATTGACACGTAATCAGCATGGCTTCAGAAAACATCGCTCTTGTGCAACGCAGCTAGCTCTTTATTCGCACGAAGTAATGGCCGCTATCGACAGGGGATCTCAAGTTGATTCCGTATTTCTAGATTTCCGGAAAGCTTTTGACACCGTTCCTCACAAGCGACTTCTAATCAAGCTGCGGAGCTATGGGGTATCGTCTCAGTTGTGCGACTGGATTCGTGATTTCCTGTCAGGAAGGTCGCAGTTCGTAGTAATAGACGGCAAATCATTGAGTAAAACTGCATTGATATCAGGTGTCCCCCAGGGAAGCGTCCTGGGACCTCTACTGTTCCTGATCTATATAAATGACCTGGGTGACAATCTGAGCAGTTCTCTTAGACTGTTCGCTGATGATGCTGTAATTTACCGTCTAGTAAGGTCATCCGAAGACCAGTATCAGTTGCAAAGCGATTTAGAAAAGATTGCTGTATGGTGTGTCAGGTGGCAGTTGACGCCAAATAACGAAAAGTGTGAGATGATCCACATGAGTTCCAAAAGAAATCCGTTGGAATTCGATTACTCGATAAATAGTACAATTCTCAAGGCTGTCAATTCAACTAAGTACCTGGGTGTTAAAATTACGAACAACTTCAGTTGGAAGGACCACATAGATAATATTGTCGGGAAGGCGAGCCCAAGGTTGCGTTTCATTGGCAGGACACTTAGAAGATGCAACAAGTCCACTAAAGAGACAGCTTACACTACACTCGTTCGTCCTCTGTTAGAATATTGCTGTGCGGTGTGGGATCTTTACCAGGTGGGATTGACGGAGGACATCGAAAGGGTGCAAAGAAGGGCAGCTCGTATTGTATTATCGCGTTATAGGGGAGAGAGTGTGGCAGATATGATACACGAGTTGGGATGGAAGTCATTACAGCATAGACGTTTTTCGTCGCGGCGAGACCTTTTTACGAAATATCAGTCACCAAATTTCTCTTCCGAATGCGAAAATATATTGTTGAGCCCAACCTACATAGGTAGGAATGATCATCAAAATAAAATAAGAGAAATCAGAGCTCGAACAGAAAGGTTTAGGTGTTCGTTTTTCCCGCTCGCTGTTCGGGAGTGGAATAGTAGAAAGATAGTATGATTGTGGTTCGATGAACCCTCTGCCAAGCACTTAAATGTGAATTGCAGAGTAGTCATGTAGATGTAGATGTAGGTGACTCAGCTTTGGTTAGGATACGGCTAGTTGTTTGTCTGACGTTCTCAGCCGCGTCATGTGAGAAGCGACGAATGCACAGCTCTATTCCATTAACAAATTCGATATTGGAGGGATGGCAAACTTCCGTTCTTGTATGTTTTAGTTGAACAGAAGGCAAGAGGCCTACTTGGTCATTCAGTGTACAGGAAATCTACGCACACTGACCGTTACGTAAACGGGAACAGTTTTCAGCACCCTACACATACTAAAGCGTTACTGAACACTTTAGTACAGAGGGCAAAGATTGTTTATTAGGACGACCATCCAGATTCTGAATTTCAGCATTTCAGCTTTCAAGTCCCACCGACGAAAGACGCCTCGTGAATCGCCGGAAGAGGTCAAGGCAGCTGCGTTCCTTCCATATTGTGGAGCAAGTACTTGCAAGAGACCGCAGCTCGTGGTCGTGCGGTAGCGTTCTCGCTTCACGCGCCCGGGTTCCCGTGCTCGATTCCCGGCGGGGTCATGGATTTTCTCTGCCTCGTGATAACTGGGTGTTGTGTGACGTCCTTAGGTTAGTTAGGTATAAATAGTTGTAAGTTCTAGGGGACTGATGACCACAGATGCTAAGTCCCGTAGTGCTCAGAGCCATCTTTACTAGCAAGTCAGGGTGCGTTATGATGAGACATGGACTGAGACCAATTTTCCGGACAACATAGGTATTGAGTTCCTGGTTTGTGTGAAGTCTCTCGTGAATGTGGTAGTATTTACATAGGTTCAAGGGTCCAACATGTCATCATTGTTGCTCCGTACAATTTAAGGATAACTTTTTCGAAATCATGTAATTCCCACGGGCTGAAACGCTGCAGTTCGAAATTTGGCTCAGAGATACTTAGAATGTTCCTCTGTAATGGTGCGAAAGCATGGTGCCCTGCGCCCTCACCCTCGGGCTCGGCGATCCTTTAAACAGCTAACAGCAAGTAGGCCCGACGGCGATAGTGGAAGAAACAAGATCAGCGACCGTCAATGTGCGAAGCTGCACTAATGACGGCTCTAATACAAAAACCCTCTGCGGAAAATTAGACCGAACATGACCACTTTCATTACATAGGAAACAGGTTCCCTCTTGACCAGTATACGTAACGCGGATGCGGTAACAACACACTTGTAAATGTGATGGAATGTTGAATTTGACATGCATTTCCACGGAACGAATTCCACTGTAACACTGTAATCTGTGTTGAGTAGACCAGCGTCGACGACGAACGTTTTTCACGTTGCCATAAGAAGTCAATATGTCATCGAGAAAGTTGTCACCAACTTCCGGCGGGAGTTTGAACACTCGAACATTGGTACGTTCGATTTCAGCATCTGCGAGTGACACCATACTAACGGAATTATCTCGATACTTGAACGGGATTTGAGAACCATGTCTCGACATTGATCTTTCAACGTAAAGGGGATCCTTAAATTTAACGTAAAACACGTTACTCGTCTACATCAAAACAATCGGTGTGTACCTGGCCAGAGTACACATGAAACGTATCGACAAGCCAGTCGTGGAATTCTAGAGACCCGGGCTGCACGTGTAGCGTTGTTGTATCGAAAGTAAAGCTCACAGTACATTTTCGTAGAAAACACGTGGAAACCATGGTAGCCTTATCGGAGTAGCCGACGCAGCCTCAAGTAGACGAACACAGACAGACAGTAAACGGCGGAGCGGAGGCGCTACTACTCACTCGGCAGACAGAACAACACTGACGTGTAAAACTGCACATAAGCGACGCTGCAGCAAGTGACATAAATAAGAATCATCCCGCTCGACGTTCGAAGTGGAACTGTGATGATGAATGACAGACAACACCCAGTGCCCTGCCGGGAATCGAACCCGCGCCCCTTGCGTTGAACCATAGTCCATAATACAAACATAAAAAACAAAAGCTCTGCGAACTTATGCACCAACCTAACAATAGCACCCCCAGACACATACGATGTTTGAGTAAAAAATAAGCAGACTGGTTTTTTAATACAGAAAGCGAGCGTCCTTGTGAAACAGTACACTGCGGAGTCACGAGACATCTCCATGCCTTCTACCCGTTGACCTGACGCCTCCACTGTTGGGTTGTGGCCTTAGTTTGTGTAGCAAAGCGCATCTGGAAACCGCTGAAACAATCGTCAGGATTTTAAAGGAGCAACGGATTAATGTAAGATTTGTAATACACAACTGGCCATTAAAATTGTTACACCACGAAGATGACGTGCTGGAGACGCGAAATTTAACCGACAGGAAGAAGATGCTGTGATTTGCAAATGATTAGATTTTCAGAGCATTCACACAAGTTTGGCGTCGGTAGCGACACCTACAATTTGCTGACATGAGGAAAGTTTCTAACCCATTTCTCACACACAAAAAGCAGTTGAGCGGCGTCGCCTGATGAAACGCTGTTGCGGTGCCTTGTGTAAGGAGGACAAATGCGTACCATCACGTTTCCGATTTTGATAAAGGTCGGATTGTAGCCCATCGTGATTGCGGTTGATCGTATCGCGACGTTGCTGCTCGCGTCCAATGACTGTTAGCAGAATATGGAATCGGTGGGTTCAGGAGAGTAATACGAAACGCCTGCTGGAACCCCACGGCCTCGTATCACTAGCAGTCGAGATGACAGGAATCATATACGCAAGGCTGTAACGGATCGTGCAGTACGTCTCGATTCCTGAGTCAACAGATGGGGACGTTTGCAAGACAACAACCATCTGCACCAACATTTCGATGACGTTTGCAGCAGCATGAACTATCAGCTCGGAGACCATGGCTGCGGTTACCCTTTACGCTACATCACAGACAGGAGCGCCTGCGATAGTGTACTCAACGACGAACCTGGGTGTACGACTGACAAAACGCCATTTTTTAGGATGAATCCAGGTTCTGTTTACAGCATCATGATGGTCGCATCCTTGTTTGGCGACATCACCGTGAACACACATTGGAAGCGTGGATTCGTCATCGCCATACTGGCGTATCACCAGGCATCATGGTATAGGGTGCCATTGGTTACACATTTCGGCCACCTCTTGTTCGCATTGATGGCACTTTGAACAGTAAATGTTACACTTCAGATGTTTTACGACCCGTGGCTCTACCCTTCATTCGAGCCCTGAGAAACCCTACATTTCAGGAGGATAATGTACGAGCGCATGTTAAGGGTCCTGTACGGGTCTTTCTGCATACAGTAAATGTTCGCCTGCTGCCCTGGCCAGCGTATTCTCCAGATCTCTCACCAACTGGAAACTTGTCAATGGTGGCCGATCAACTGGCTCGTCACAATACGCCAGTCATTACTCCTGATGAACTGTGGAATCATGTTGAAGCTGCATGGGCAGCTGTATCTGTACACGCCATCCAAGCTCTGTTTGACTCAATGCCCAGGCGTATCAAGGCCGTTATTACGGACAGAAGTGGTTGTTCTGGGTACTGATTTCTCACGATCTATGCACCCAAATTGCATGAAAATGAAATCACATGTCAGTTCTAGTATATATATCTGTCCAATGAATACCCGTTTATCATCTGCATTTCTTCTTAGTACGGCAGTTTTTATGGCCAGTAATGTATAATTACTTTAACTGAGAGTGCCTGGTATAAAGAGCTCTCTTTGCTGGAGAAAGTGCACGGTGATTAATGGTTTTCGAATGTTAGAGCGCTTGAAAATGGGATGAGTTAAGATTGGAGATGTCACGTTCAGGGCATCGCTCAGCATCAAGAGCCGACGAAAACACTGAAAAATTCCGGGATTCAGTACGGAAGATCTTCGGTTGAGAATTTCTGTGGTTGTGGATTTTGTAACAATCGCCAAGGAAATAGTTTGGCCGATCTTGCATCAACGTTTCCACATGAGGAAAGTTTGTTCAAAAATGGTGATCAAACACCTGAGGCATGAACATAAAGACCCTGCAATGATCATTTGTGATGACGCTCTGAAAACTAGCGAAAACTACATTAATTCCTTGTAAAATTAATCATGTGTGCTGAATTGATGTGTGCCAAGTGTAGCACTATTTGGCCGGGGGTTCATACGTTGCCACTACTAACTGCTGATGACGGCTTGGTAGCGTGACACGCACGCTCTGGCCGAGGAAGGAGGTAGATGCCACACAGGTTGCAGATAGCGGGGTTGTAAGCGGAGTGGAAGTCGTCGAATACTGTTTAAGGCTCGTCGTAGATGATGCTGTTGTCTATAGCAAAGTAGCAGCGCCTGACGATATAACTGATTTGCAGAATAACCTCCAGAGAATTAATGAATGGTGCAAGCTCTGGCAGTTGACCTACTACATAAATAAAAGTAACATATTTCGCATATATAGTAAAAGAAATCCACTACTGTACAGCTGTACTATTGGTTACAAACCGCTGGAAAGAATATCTACTGTAGAGTATATAGGAGTAACTGTTCAGAGCGACCTTAAGTGAGACGACCCTATAAAACAAATAGTGGGGATAGCACATGCCAGACTCCGATTCACAGGAACAGTCTTAAAGAACTATAACTCTTCCACGAAGGGAGTGGTATGTAAGGCGCTTGTTTCACCGACTCTTGACTATCGTTCATCTGTCTGGGATCCATACCAGGTAGGACTGAAAGAAAGGACAGAGAAGATCCAACGAAGAGTGGCACGTTTCGTTACGGGATCGATTAGCTGGCGCGAGAGCGTTACAGAGATGCTCAACAATCTCCATTGGTAGACGTGACTAGGGGCGCTGTGCATCACAGAGAGATTTACTAATGAAATTGAGAGACATCACTTTGAGTCGGACACCTTATTACGTATGCGTATCGCGTAAGGACCACGACGAGAAAATTCGACAAATTAGAGCCAATACGGAGTCCTACCGACATTCATTATTCCCAAACGATATTCGCGAGTGGAACAGGGTTGAAGAGTTGAGTTAGTGAAGCAAAAAGTACGCTCCACCACACACAATTAGGTGGATCGCGGAGTATGATGCAGACAGATATATAGAAAGTGGGAGACGAGGTACTGGCGGAATTAAAGATGTGAGGGCGGGGCGTGAGTCGTGCTTGGGTAGCTCAGACGGTAGAGCATTTGCCCGCAAAAGGCAAAGGTGCCGAGTTCGAGTCTCGGTCCGACAAACAGTTTCAATCTTCTAGGAAGTTTCAGATATATAGATAGATTTGCGAATGACGACAGTGCTGGTAGACTGCAAGACGAGAGCGGGTTTGTTGATGTGAGGTCGGCCGCACGCACGGCTGTAGTGCGGGTCTGCTGAGCTGAGCAGAGGTGAGGCGCCGCTGCCTGTGCCTCGTGGGTACAGGTCGTAGTGCGGTGCTTCTCCTGCACGTGAGACACACGTAGTTATGCTAGTTACGTGATTTGTATACAGTTAGCTGTGACAAGCAGCACGATATACGTGACAGGTACTGTGATATTGTGTTTGCTAAATTCGGTATTTTCTAACTACGATCCACAGTGCTTCGATATACTGAGTTAATACTGGTGACTTTTTGGGTGTCTGTGCACAGTGTATTATGTTTGGTACACGGGACACAGATCTGACTGTACGCTATCGGTTGGGCAATAAGTTTGCTAGATGTCTAAATATGTGTATGTTGTGATTTAAGATGATGTTATTCTGGTCGTGTGAACGATAAGTAGCCCATGCTATTGACAGAACAAGACATGGTGGTTTTCTAATACTAAAATCTTTCATGTAACTTCCCGTGGCATTTTCTCATATCTCCTATTTGCAGATGTGGACTGAAGTTCGCATACCAAGGTGCATGCCTCTGGCAGTGTATTCAAACGGTAGAGAGCCCATGCGCCTATAAAAACGGATACCATTGTTATTAAATGTTACGTATATACTGTAGAGTCACGTTAATGTGACTACCTGTCGAACGACTGATCAACACTTCTGCACTGCCGACCGCTGCAAAATATGCAGTAGCAAGTCAGTGTGGTTCTGTTAAGTGCCAACGTGGAGCCGTGCAGTCGCATTGCAGTGGCCAGCTGCGCTAAGTTTCTCGGTTGAGGCTCCACGGAGCGAGCAGCTTGATCAAGGTAGTCCCATAAATTCTCCATTGGGTTCAAATCTGCGGAGATTCTTCGGACATGCAGATAACCTGCGAGCTGTGTGACAATTTGCATTGTCCTGCTGGTAAAATGCCATCTTGCCTCGGAATCAAGGACGGAATGTAGCGGTGGATATCATCCCCTAGGATAGATGCATACTTGTGGTGATCTACTGCGCCCTTCAGAACGAAGACGTCGCTTAGGAAATGCACTCCAGCCAGCATGGACTCTTCCGATGACTGTTGCAGGATGTTTACTTTCAGATGCATCACGCTGCCCATGCCAACAACCATCTGACCGATGGAACACAAAATGTGATTCATCTGAAAAGGTCGCCTGTCACCTATCAATGGTAATGGATCGCGAACTGCAGCCTTCGTCGCCGATGAACAGCAGTCAGCATGGATGCTTAAACTGTGTGCTTGTTGCTGAGGACCATGGGCAGCAACGTCCGTTGAACGATCGTTGACGAACCAATATTCGAAGCCCCTTGGTTCTTTTGGGCGATTGGTTGTTGCTCAACAGTTGCACGTCTATTCGTCCATACACAACTCTGCAGCCGTCGGTAACCGCTGTCGTCTATGGCCCGTTGTAGACCATTGTTGCGGGCCAAATGGCCGTGCGATTCTAGGCGCTACAGTCTCGAACCGCGCGACCGCTAAGGTCGCAGTTTCGAATCCTGCCTCGGGCATGGATGTGTGTGATGTCTTAGGTTAGTTAGGTTTAAGTAGTTCTGAGTTCTAGGGGGCTGATGACCTCAGCAATTAAGTCCCATAGTGCTCAGAGCCATTTGAACCATTTTACACTACAGTTGTCTCGGCAACACTTTTGGATAGCCCCATTTTTCCCTGCACAGTATACTTGAACCACAGCAACAAGCGAAAAAATTACAAACTTAACCGTTTCTGAAAGACTTCCACTCTAGGCCTAAACACCATACCCTTAGGCGGTCAGGAAAACGATGCCACTGTCTTCCCGACACGTTTTATATTTCCTCCAATGCTAGTGCTGCCACCTGCCATCTGTGAGAGGTTACTGCATGTTGACGTCGAACATAGTTGGGGGGGAGTCACATTAATGGACCGTTTAGTATTTGTGGAATATAGCTTATCGGGAGAAAGAAAACTGGCGTTCTACGGATCGGAGCGTGGAATGTCAGATCCCTTAATCGAGCAGGTAGGTTAGAAAATTTAAAACGGGAAATGGATAGGTTAAAGTTAGATATAGTGGGAATTAGCGAAGTTCGGTGGCAGGAGGAACAAGAATTCTGGTCAGGTGACCACAGGGTTACAAACACAAAATCAAATAGGGGTAATGCAGGAGTAGGTTTAATAACGAATAGGAAAATAGGAATGCGGGTAAACTACTACAAACAGCATAGTGAACGCATTATTGTGGCCAAGATAGATACGAAGACCACATCTACTACAGTATTACAAGTTTATATGCCAACTAGCTCTGCAGATGACGAAGAAATTGACGAAATGTATGATCAAATAAACGAAATTATTCAGATAGTGAAGGGAGACGAAAATTTAATAGTCATGGGTGACTGGAATTCGGTAGTAGGAAAAGGGAGAGAAGGAAACATAGTAGGTGAATATGGACTGGGGCAAAGAAATGAAAGAGGAAGCCGCCTGGTAGAATTTTGCACAGAGCACAACTTAGTCATAGGTAACACTTCGTTCAAGAATCATAAATGAAGGCTGTATACATGGAAGAAGCCTGGAGATACTGACAGGTTTCAGTTAGTTTATATAATGGTAAGACAGAGATTTAGGAACCAGGTTTTAAATTGTAAGACATTTCCAGGGGCAGATATGGAATCTGACCACAATAAATATATGGGTTATGACCTGTAGATTTAAACTGAAGAAACTGCAAAAAGGTGGGAATTTAAGGAGATGGTACCTGGATAAACTGACTAAACCAGAGGTTGTAAAGAGTTTCAGGGAGAGCATAAGGGAACAATTGACAGGAATGGGGGAAAGAGATACAGTAGAAGAAGAATGGGTAGCTCTGAGGGATGAAGTAGTGAAGGCAGCAGAGGATCAAGTACGTAAAAAGACGAGGGCTAGTAGAAATCCTTGGGTAACAGAAGAAATACTGAATTTAAGTGATGAAAAGAGAAAATACAAAAATGCACTAAATGAAGCGGGCAAAAAGGAATACAGACGGCTCAAAAACTGAGATCGACAGGAAGTGCAAAATGGCTAAGCAGGCATGGCTAGAGGACAAATGTAAGGATGTAGAGGGTTATTTCACTAGGGGTAAGATAGATACTGCCTACAGGAATATTAAAGAGACATTTGGAAATAAGAGAACCACTTGTATGAACATCAAGAACTCAGATGGAAACGCAGTTCTAAGCAAAGAAGGGAAAGAAGAAAGGTGGAAGGAGTAAATAGAGGGTCTATACAAGGGCGATGTACTTGAGGACAATATTATGGAAATGGAAGAGGATGTAGATCAAGATGAAATGGGAGATACGATACTGCGTGAAGAGTTTGACAGAGCACTGAAAGACCTGAGTCGAATCAAGCCCCCCGGAGTAGATAACATTCCATTGGAACTACTGACGGCGTTGGGAGAGCCAGTCCTGACAAACCTCTACCATCTGGTGAGCAAGATGTATGAGACAGGCGAAATAACCTCAGACTTCAAGAAGAATATAATAATTCCAATCCCAAAGAAAGCAGGAGTTGACGGATGTGTAAATTACCGAACTATCAGTTTAATACGTCAAAGCTGCAAAATACTAACGCGAATGCTTTACAGACGAGTGGAAAAACTAGTAGAATCCGACGTCGGGGAAGATCAGTTTGGATTCCGTAGAAATATTGGAACACGTGTGGCAATACTGACCCTACGACTTATCTTAGAAGCTAGATTAAGGAAAGGCAAACCTACGTTCCTTGCATTTGTAGGCTTAGAAAAAGCTTTTGACAATGTTGACTGGAATACTCTCTTTCAAATTCTGAAGGTGGCAGGGGTAAAATACAGGAAGCGAAAGGCTATTTACAATTTGTACAGGAACCAGATGGCAGTTATAAGAGTCGAGGGACATGAAAGGGAAGCAGTGGTTGGGAAGGTAGTAAGACAGGGTTGTAGCCTATCCCCGATTTTATTCAACCTGTATATTGAGCAAGCAGTAAAGGAAACAAAAGAAAAATTCGGAGTAGGTTTTAAAATCCATGGAGAAGAAATAACAACTTTGAGGTTCGCCGATGACATTGTAATTCTGTCAGAGACAGCAAAGGACTTGGAAGAGCAGTTGAACGGAATGGATAGTGTCTTGAAAGGAGGATATAAGGTGAACATCAACAAAAGCAAAACTTGTATAATGGAATGTAGTCGAATTAAGTCGGGTGATGTTGAGGGTATTAGATTAGGAAATGAGACACTTAAAGTAGTAAAGGAGTTTTGCTATTTGGGGAGTAAAATAACTCATGATGGTCGAAGTAGAGAGGATATAAAATGTAGACTGGCATTGGCAAGGAAAGCGTTACTGAAGCAGAGAAATTTGTTAACATCGAGTATAGATATAAGTGTCAGGTAAACATTTCTGAAAGTATTTGTATGGAGTGTAGCCATGTATGGAAGTGAAACATGGACGATAATTAGATTGGACAAGAAGAGAATAGAAGCTTTTGAAACGTGGTGCTACAGAAGAATGCTGAAGATTAGATGGGTAGATCACATAACTAATGGGGTGTATTGAATAGGATTGGGGAGAAGAGAAGTGGATCGGTTGGTGGGACATGTTCTGAGGCATCAAGGAATCACCAATTTAGTATTGGAGGGCAGCGTGGAGGGTAAAAATCGTAGAGGGAGACCAAGAGATGACTACACTACGCAGATTCAGAAGGATGTAGGTTGCATTGGATACTGGGAGATGGACAGGCTTGCACAGGATAGAATAGCATGGAGAGCTGCATCAAACCAGTCTCAGAACTGAAGTCCACAACAACAACAACAACAGCTTATCTTTTGCATTCTATATGATTCTAAGTTCCCTTCGACAGGCGTATTTTCTTACGTTGCCCTCGTTTTAAATGTTGACGTAGACTCATCTAATTTTCATTTAATCTATGCGTTTGATTACCATTTTGGTGCTGTGGTGCTATCATTACTTTAGAAGTATTTCAGATATTTATCTTATGATTGTAGCCATCAATATTTCTACAGTGCCATTTGTTTGATGTTATCAACAAATGTATAGCTATTGTATTGTTAAACCAAACTGAATGAATCGATTCCATTCCTTTAATCCTAACGGCACAACGGCACGTAACAGTTGATGTTTGCTTGTGACCCGGAAACTAAGCGCCAATCAGTGCTCTTGGAAGAGGCTTGGTACACCTGAACTAAAGGAGGTTAGAATGTCAGAACCAAAACACAGAGCAGTAATGATCGTGTTTTAGATCTCCGTGGGATTGTGTACAGGAATCGACTGCCTGAAGCTCTGTAAATAAGGAGTATTATCTCAACGTCCTATCTAGGCTCCGAGAACAAGTAAGGAGAAAGCGACCAGATTTGTCGAAAAACAAGTCATGGATTTTGCATTAGTACAGTGCCAGTGACCACAATGTATTGGTTGTCTAGACTTTCTCGGGTAATCTCATTGGATCCCTCTCTTCGAACATCGACCTTAATTATCAGATCTTCTTTAGTATGACATTTCTCTGCCCCTGACAGTGAAATACACACTGAAAGGAATGAGTTTTCAGAGAGCTGAAGACGTGAAATAAAATGCGACGGAGACCATGATAACATCAAACGTTGATTTCAACAGTGGAAGATTCGCGTAAGACTTGTGCAGGGGAGTATTTTGAAAGGAATAATTTAATAGTTGTGAAGAAATAAATATAATCAATTTTAATATGTTTAGTCCGGTTATTTCTTAGCCGAAGCTTGTACACGCACGCGCCCACACACAAACGCACACACAAACGCACACACACACACGCACACACACACACACACACATACACACACACACACACACACACACACACACACACACACGCACACAAAAACACATCGAAGATAGCGAGTGGTACACACGTGCAAGAAAGAACACCTATTACAAACACAAAGAATGAAGTGATTCTTGAGTTTCTCCCGGCGTATTTGATAATCAAAATATCCACGGGTGTACTGCCGGTCTATATAGTCCAACGGGCACAATATTTCGGCTATAAAACATGTCGCCATCATCAGGTGAACTGACGGACTGAGCTCCTGTGAACGTGCCGGCACGGAGATCCGTACGCTATGGCTGCTCAGGGGATCTGGCTTCGGTCTCCATAGTGAATTTGATGTTGGGGTGTATGGAGTTTAGATGTGTAAGGAAGTCAAGGAGTTTATCCATACCATGTGGCCAGATGACGAACGTGTCGTCCACGTAAGGGAAAAAGGAAGTAGGTTTCCATTCGGATGACGACAGGGCTTCCTCCTCAAAGTTCTCCATGTACTAATTCGCTACCACCGGTGGGTAGCCCACTCCATTCGGATGACGACAGGGCTTCCACCTCGAAGTTCTCCATGTACAAATTCGCTACCACCGGTGGGTAGCCCACTCTCACCGGTGGTAGCGAATTTGTACATGGAGAACTTCGAGGAGGAAGCCCTGTCGTCATCCGAATGGAAACCTACTTGCTTTTTCCGTTACTTGGACGACATGTTCGTCATCTGGCCGCATGGTATGGATAAACTCCTTGACTTCCTTACACATCTAAACTCCATACACCCCAACATCAAATTCACTATGGAGACTGAAACGGAGGGTAAATTACCTTTCCTTGACGTCTTGGTCAGGAGAAGGGCTGACGGCACCCTAGGTCATGGGGTGTATCGAAAGACAACACACACTGATCTGTATTTGCACGCAGACAGCTGCCACCACCCTTCGCAGAGGAATGGGGTACTTAAAACTCTAGTACATAGGGCGCGCACTATCTCTGGCACAGAGAGTCTACCCCAGGAACTGGAACATCTGAGAACTGTATTTCGAAAAAAATGGGTACTCAGAGTGTCAGATTCAACGTGCTCTCCGCCCAACCACTGCAGCACAACATGTTGAGATGGATGAAGTCACGAGGGAGGAGGTAGGCACTGCATTTATTCCATACACAGGCGCACTCTCGGGGAAAATCGCCCACATTCTGAAGAAACACCGGGTCGGAACTGTGTTTTGTCCTCCGATTAAAACTCGTGCACTGGTGGGGAGCGCCAAAGATGACCTCGGTTTGAGGAAGGCCGGCGTGTACCAAATTCCGTGTTAATGTGGCAAGTAGTATATTGGCCAGACGATGCGTACCGTCGAGGATCGATGCCGTGAACACCAGAGGCACACTCGACTGATGTATCCGAGCAAGTCGGCGGTCGCTGAACATTGTTTGTCGGAAAATCACGCTATGGAGTATGACCGCACGAGGATTCTGGTACAGACGTTGAGATACTGGGACAGCGTTGTTAGAGAGGCCATTGAAATTCGCACCAATGACGACCTCATAAACCGTGACTGTGGCTACAACCTTAGCAAGGCTTGGGAACCAGCGATTGGGTTAATCAAGAGTAAATCGAGCAAACGCGTAGTTATAACGACCACGGCGGACAGAGCCATCACTCCGACGTCATCTCAGACGCCGTCGCAATCTGTTCCACCGCACTACCGTGGCGCGGGGCGCGGACGGCGGAGGGAGCGCGCCGCGGGCGGAGGGTATTTAAATCGGCAGCCGCCGCGACCGAACCCAGTTTCCCCTGAGCAGCCATAGCGTACGGATCTCCGTGCCGGCACGTTCACAGGAGCTCAGTCCGTCAGTTCACCTGATGATGGCGACATGTTTAATCGCCGAAATATTGTGCCCGTTGGACACTTTAGACCGGCAGTACACCCGTGGATATTTTGATTACAAAGAATGAAAACAAGGAAATACCAGAAATGAAATAGGACATCAAAAAAGAAAAGCTACATTGTACAGGTAAGATAATATTTTTGCCAAACGAATGAGATACTGTTCTGAAACACTCACTTAATCGAACTACACATGAAAAGTACCGAGAGCTTAGTTTGCACAATTTTCAATCGATGTTGCGCGACTGCTACGGTCGCAGGTTCGAATCCTGCCTCGGGCATGGATGTGTGTGATATCCTTAGGTTAGTTAGGTTTAAGTAGTTCTAAGTTCTAGGGGACTTTCGACCACAGATGTTGAGTCCCATAGTGCTCAGAGCATTTGAACCATTTTTTTTTCAGTCGATGTCCTATATACCAGTGCACTAATAATGAATCTACAGTGCAGCATACCTCATCCTGCACTAATAATGAATCTACAGTCCAGCATACCTCATCCTGTCGGCCATGAAGAGCTGCTACGGCATATGCAGCACTTTCATGCTCTTATCGCCATACCTGTAACTACTTTTTTTCGGACTAGGAAGGTCTGCCACTTAACCCTTCCAGAGCTGAGTAACCCAATAATCTGCTGCAGTGCGGGGGACGCAGCGACAAATGAGCAGCGTCTCCGACCCATGAGGTGTGGTGAGCCGACGTAGGGGGTGGGTTACCTGCAGAGCCGGCTCGTTAGGGGCGCAGCTAGCTTAACGACTTTAGAACCGCCCCCTAACGGCCACTACGCGCTCAACTGATCGAATTAATTTTCGAGTCGACCGTGCGCGCCCAGGGCGTGCTGCACCCTTCCCTGTCCCACAACGTGCGCTCCCCACCCATAGGAGAAGGCAGGCCTGCAAACTAGGCCACACCCCTGCGCGCGCTGCGCCTCTGCCGGTTCCTGATTTGCTGCCGGCTCTGGAGGATATCATATTTCCTACTGACCCAGTACGCTGGCTCCGCTAAACCATATACTGAGCGTGGCGTGTAATTTGCAGTCCCGAGAGCACACCACCAATAGCGTTGCAGGAACTGTGTAATTCAGCAACTAACACGTGTAAAGTGACAATTTACAACAGTTCAGATCTTAGTTTTCGTATATATCGTGAAACTCATTAATAGAAGCAAAGTACAAATGCGAAACGATAGAGATGACCCTTTTTTCGAAAAATTCTTCAGTGGTGTTGTGTTCTCTGTACTGTTTCATATCGATACACTGGTTCCATGTGTCACATCATGGAGAACACGTTTCAAACATTCCGTAATACGAGGGCTGTTTGGAAAGTAAGGTCCGACCGGTCGGAAAACGAAAAATACAGTGAAAAAATTTTTTTTGATCCGCAACGGTTGGCCACACCTCGCAGCTTCCTCTCTAAATAGTCGCCGCTCCAACTTCGACGTTTGTCTTGGCGATGTACAAACTTTCCAGTGCCGTCGTCACAGGAAGCAATTGCCTGTGCTTTCCGCCAATTCTCTACGCTGGTCTACCGGCCGGTGTGGGCGAGTGGTTCTAGGCGCTTCAGTCTGGAACCGCGCGACCGCTACGGTCGCAGGTTCGAATCCTGCCTTGGGCATGGATGTGTATGCTGTCCTTAGGTATAGTTAGGTTCAAGTAGTTCTAGGTTCTAGGGGACTGATGACCTCAGATGTTAAGTCCCATAGTGCTCAGAGCCATTTGAAGCATTTTTTTCTATGCTGCTCTGCCTTTTGTTGTTTATTTCAAACTGTTGTTTTCGTAGCCAGCGGATCATGTGAGCATGAGCAAGGATGAACAACGGAGGGAGTCAATTAAGGGCTGTATTGTAAATGATCAAACACTACATATCAAAAATGCAGCACGAACGTCTTCATTTCCCATGCAGAATGCTGCTGAAAATTGTCTTGAAGAAGGAAACGCATGACATTTATGTTATGAGGGCTGCATAGCTTCAGGAGAAATCTCTCACCAGATCCCCATACTTGGCCGGAGCCACTGTTGTTTTAGGCATGTCTACGTCATCACTTCGTTCTCTCAACTGAAAAATGAGATGTGAAACGATCGACAGGATCGCTAATAACACCGCCCACCACATCTGTGCAAAGTTCCATTGGATTATCACAGTGGTTTTCATTTCGCCACTAATCGGAAATTACTTTCGAATACGCCTCATACAAGGTGGTGGCCTGTGCGGAAAGTAATGCTTTTCTCAGGCGTTCCAAGTTCTGTGTGTAAGAGTTGTTGTGCAATATTTACGCTTTGTTCTTGTGTCTGATAAAGCTAAGAACCAATTCCATTTAATTCCAATTCACGCAACTGACCTCTCTGGTTTTAAATATAGACCTGAAACATTGTTGTCAATGCAGGCGTGTAAGATCTCCAAATGCAGTATGATCAAAGTGTCCCCTATGCACCCATCTCCAATAGCTAAATCTTACTTCGGAACAGAAGAATAGAAAAACATCGACAGGAGTGAATACCATGGGAAATGTATATACATCATCCGAAAAACCAGCCCTGTTTATCAGGTGCAAAGCAGAAAGACATGTTGATGATGTTGTCAGCTCCTCAACAGCATATGGACCTTTAATGTAAACTTTGTAACATCCTATTCCAGGAATGCAGGAATGGAACTATGGTAGAAACAGTAAGCTAACTGAGGAATTTTCTTCATGAATTAAATTTCGTTGTTCCATTTCCCGACAAAGATGTGGAGGACATCAGACTGGATTTTGTTGAGTATAGTTCCTCTTGTTACAATATTACGGCTGTATTTCTGTGCTCCTGCTTTAATGGAACAACTATTTTCTTGAATTCACTGGATGGCACTGTATGACATTATCTTTTATTTTGAAAGGTGCATATGGGCCTGAAACTGGTTGTCGTCAAAATAAAATAACATTTTAGATACAAGGCTGTTGGAGAGGTCACCTAACCAGCTTAGGTCTCCTGCACGCGATGGATCAACAAATCACAGAGGTTCTCGATAATTAAACTGCTGGGGAACTCATGCTCCGCATGTATAATGTGATTCAGTTGCCCCTGTCAATGTCATTTTATGCGACCCCACATGAGAGATCAATGTCAGGTACTTCTTACTGAAGATGTGCAGCATGTTGACAAAATATCGTAGAATAACTGATAAAATATACGAAAAGATCTTAGAACTATTTTACAAACGTTCCCCAACAGGAAACAATGTGATCGTAAGGGATGAGTGAATTGCTTGGATTAAAATGGGTCTAAGGCACAGATACAGTATTCCTCTGCTATTATTCAACTTGTTTACTGAAGGGTGGAGGAAGGTGTTAAAAGAGAAATTCGTCAATGGGGCTAAAGATTAGGCGAAAAGGATATTCACCACAAAATTTATTGGTGACCATGGTATCGTAAGACAAAACGAAGCACCATTACATGACCTGTTAAGTGGAATGAACGGCCTTCTGGGCCCAGAATATGACCGAGAATAATAAAAAAAACCAAACTATTGTAGTGTAGGAGCAATGAGAGTAGTGACAAAGATAATATCAAATCCGTGGATCAAGAAGTAGACGGATTGAAGGAATTCTGCTACCTTGGAAGCAACGACGACTGAAGAAGGAGAACCTGCCTCGCTAAGAAAAATCTGCTGTTATCAGATTTAGATCTTAATTCGAGGTAGAAATGTCTAAGAATGTAAGATGGGGCACGGAAATGGAAAGCGGATTATGGATTTAAAGGTGTGAAAGTACACAATGGAAGCCCGCCCGGTTGGCCGTGGGATCTAACGCACGGCTTTCCGGGCGGGAAGAAGCGCCGGTCCCCGGCACAAATCCGACCGGTGGATTTGTGTCGAGGTCCGGTGAGCCGGCCACTATGTGGATGGTTTTTAGGCGGTTTTCCATCTGCCTCGTCTAACGTTGACTGGTTCCCCTTATTCCGCCTCAGCTACACTACGTCGGCGATTGCTGCGCAAACAAGTTCTCCACGTACGCGTACACCACCATTACTCTACCAAGCAAACATAGGGGTTACACACATCTGGTGTGAGACGTTCCCTAGGGGACCACCGGGGGCCGAACCGCACAATAAACCTGGTCTCGGTATGCGGCGGCGGAGGTGTGATGTGGACTGCGGTAGTCGTCGTGGGGTTGTGGACCACTGCGGCTGCGGCCGGGACGGATCCTCTCCGTCGTTTCTAGGTCCCCGATTAACATAACACAATGGAAGACTTTGGGATTCAATGTTACTGAACAATGCTGAAACTCGAGTGGACTCTACGGTTCGCAGCAGAATCGTTATGGAAAAGGACAGGGTGAAATAAAATGAGGTAAGATAATAAACCACAGGTTACATGATTCCACGGGTATTCATTTATAATCGTTACATTAGAGGGAGTCATATATGGTGAAAGCCATAGTGGAAAGCAGAGACTGGAATAAATACACCAAATTACGGAGGAATTTGGGTGTAAGTGATACTCTGAGGTGAAGACGATGCAGCGCCGGCCGGTGTGCCCGTGTGGTTCTACGCGCTACTGTCTGGAGCCGAGCGACCGCTACGGTCGCAGGTTCGAATCCTGCCTCGGGCATGGACTAACATTAGGTTAGTTAGGTTTAATTAGTTCTAAGTTCTATGCGACTGATGACCTCAGAAGTTAAGTCGCGTAGTGCTCAGAGCCATTTGAACCATTTTGAACGATGCTGCAGAGAAAAACTTGGCGGGCCGCAATGCATCGGAGAAAGGACTATTGTCACAATAAATAATGGGTATTTCATCGACGTATCATGTAAATGATGGAGTTTCATTTATTGCAGCACGGCAGCTGTTAATGTTAAAACGGAATACGCAAAAGTAAATGTCACTAAGCAACAGTCAACTACGAATACAGTTCAATTCATTAAGCTAGCTATAAATGGTAACCAGTTGTTGAAAGCGCTTAAGATATGGTAACAAAACTGAAATGATGCATGAAAATCAGTTACAATGGCTGAGATCCAAAGTCTCATTAAATTTTTGAATAAAGATAAGGCACGAGGGGAAGATAAAGTAGCTGTTGAAATGTGGAAAATTGCAGGTGCTGGAACGGTCAAGAAGATAATGCAGTCTCTCGAAAAGTCTGGAAAACTGAAGTTTTGTCAGAAGATTTGTAAGCAGCATTCACTGACCCAGTTCACAAAAAGAAGATAAAACTGATCCGAAAAAAATACAGAGGAATTTCCCTCCTTCCTGTGGCGTACAAAATTCTTTCAAAAGCACTACAAAACAGGCTGAAAAGCCAACTGGATCAGCAGTCAGGAGAGTACTACGGAGGTTTTAGAGAAGGACACTTGTGTGTGTAAAGAGTTTTAAATCTTAAATTCACAATCACGTGCAGAAGAATGAGAGCCAAAAGCGTTTACATAGCGTTTGTTAACTTAACTTCAAATAGCACATCATACGATTGTATCAGAGAAAGTCACCAGGGAATGCAAGAAAAGAATGGTTGTAGAGTGAATTTAAGAAACAAATCCAGATAAGTGCTAGTAGGACTTACGCAGTAAGGGGTGGTTCGATGTGACCTGCGAAGAATACCTCTCCTGAGCTAACCCTTTCATCTCAAGGCAGCACTTGTGGCCTATGTCCTCAATTACTTGCTGGATGTATTCCAATCTCTGTTTTCCTCTACAGTTTTTACCTTCAACAGCTCCCTTTAGTATCACGGAAGTCATTCCCTGATGTCTTGACATATGTCCTATAATCCTGTCCCATTTCCTTGTCAGTGTTTGCCACATATCCCGTTCTTCTCCAATTCTGCGGAGGACCTCTTCGTTCCTTACCTTACCAGTCAACCCAACTTTCAACATTCGTCTGTAGCACCACATCTAGAATGCTTGAAATCTCTTGTGTTACAGTTTTCCCACAGTTCATGTTGCACTAACATGCAGTGCTGTGCTCCAAACGTACGTACTCAGAAATTTTTTCCTGAAGTTAAGATCCATGTTTGCTACTAGTAGACTTCTCCTGGCCGGGAATGGCCTTTTTGTCAGTGATAGTGTCCTTTTCATGTCCTCCTTGTCCGTCCGCCATTGGTTATTTTGCTGCCTAGGTAGTAGAATTCCGTGACTTCATCTACTTCGTGACCATTAGTACTGATGTTAAGTTTCTCATTTCTGCTACTTCCCATTACTTTCGTCTTTCTTCTATTTACTCTATACTCATTAGACTGTTCATTCCACTCAGCAGATCATGTAATTCTTCTTCACTTTCACTCAGGACAGCAATGTCATCAGAGAATCGTATCACTGATATTCTTTCACCTTCAATTTTAATTCCATACACGAACTTCTTTTTCATTTCCTTCATTGTTTCTTCGATGTACAAACTGAAAAGGAGAAGCGAAAGACTACATTGCTATCCTACCCACTTTTCAATTCGAGCACTTCATTCCTGGTCGTCCACTCTTGTCATTCCCTCTTGACTCTTCTACATATTGTATATCACCCGTCGCTCCCTATACTTTACCCACATTTTTCTTAGAATTCCGAACATCTTGCGCCAGTTTACATTGTGAACGCGTTGATTTTTTTTTTTTTTTAGTCTTGCTTCCATTATCAACCACATCGTCAGAATTACCTCTCTTGCACCTTTGCATTTTCTGAAAGCAAACTGCTCGTCATCTTTTCCCTTCTTCTCTGTACTATTCTTCTCACCACCTTGGATGTAAATGCCGTTAAGCTGATTGTGCGATAGTTCTCCAACTTGTGAGATCTGTCTGTCTTCGGAACTGTGTGGATGATGATTTTCCGAATGTTAGATGGTATGTGGTTGTCCTTCGCGTTTAAGTCGTATATAAGCCTGGGGACCGAAGACCTCAACAGTTTGGTCCCATAGGAACTTACCACATATTTCCAAATTTTCTCCTCTAAATGGACTCACGTTTCTTCTTCTATTATATAAGAGAAATCTTACTCCTCAGACAGGCCTTCAATGTACTCTTTTCATCTATCTACTCTCTGCTCTGCACTTGACAGTAGAATTCCCTTTGTACTTTTAATGTCACCCCCCTTGCTTTTAATTTCACCTACGGTTTTGCTTTGACTTCCCTATATGCTGAGTCAGTCCTTCCAACAATCATATCTTTTTCGATTTCTTCACGTCTTACATACAGCCAAATCGTCCTAACTTCCTTGCACTTCTGATTTATTTCATTCCTAAGTGAAACGTATTTCTGAATTTCCCTTAACATTTTTGTACTTCCTGCTTTCATCGATCAACCCTTAGTTTTCTCGCAGCTACCTTCTTTGTACCTGTGTTTTTCATTCTAATTTCTGTGATTGCCCATTTAGGATGTCCATTCCTCTTCAACTATAGTGCCTACTGAGCCATTCCTTATTGCTGTTTCTATAGCTTTAGAGAACTTCTAGCCTATTTCGTCATTTCTTAGTACTTCTGTAGTCCACGTCTTTGCGTATCGATTCTTCTTAAATAATCTCCTGAACTTTACCCTATTCTTCATCACTACTGCATTGCGAACTGAGTCTATATCTTTTCCTTGGTACGCTGTACAATCCAGTATCTGGTTTCGGAATCTCTGTCTGACCATGATGTAATATCATTGCAATCTTCCAGTACCATCTGGCCTTTTCCAACTATACCTACTCCTTTTGTGAATCTTGAACAGAGTATTCGCTATTACTAGCTGAAATTTATTACAGAATTCATTTACTCTATCTCCTCTCTCATTCCTTGTCCCAAGCCGATACTCTCTTGTAACTTTATCTTCTAATTCTTCCCCCAACAGCTACATTTCATTACCCCATGGCTAATAGATTTTCACCTCCTTTCACTTACTGTATCACCCTTTCAACCTCCTCATATACCTCCTCTATCTCTTCATCTTCAGCTTGCAACGTCGGCTTGTATACCTGAACTATCGTTGTCGATGTTGGTTTGCTGTCGATTGTGATCAGAATAAACTTGTCACTGAACTGTTCACAGTAACACACTCTATGACCTACCTTCCGATTCATAACGAATTCTACTCCCGTTATTGAATTTCCTGCTGCTTCTGATACTATCTACACACATCTGACAAGAAATACTTGTCTTCTGGCACTATATCTAGATCTTTCCATTTTCTTTTCCAGTTATCCTAGCTTCCCTAGCACGTTCCAGCTTCTGACATTCCCCGCCCCGACTCGTAGAACGTTATCATTCCTTTATTTATTAAATCTTTTTCTCATGGTCACCTCCACCTTGACACTCCCCTCCCTGAAATTCCAATGGGGGACTATCTCCGAATCTTTTGCCAGTGGAAAAATCGTCAATTACAGGTCTCATGGGCCGCCGATACACATTGTGTGTCCTTACTGTAGTGGATACTGCAGTGGATTCCTTTGCCTTCTGCATCCTCATAGCATTGATCGTTGCTGATTCTTCCGTCTTTATGGGCAGTTTCCCACCCCAAGGGCAAGAGAGTGCCCTGAACCTCTGTCCGCTCCTCCGCAGTTGGCAGAATGACGGTGACTTCTTATGCCGGAAGTCTTCGGCCACCAAGCTGATTGTTAATCAAAATTTAAGCAGTGTCTGGTTTCGAACACGGGATATCGCATATTTTGATTACGAATCAAAGACGCTGCCACTAGTCTATAGATATTTCATCGATTACGGGAATCGAGAATTCAACGATTGTTGCCTGTTTCCGATATCGATAATGGCACGGTATCAAAATATATGACGTAAATGTCCATATATTTTGATTCCATGAACGTAGAAGCATAAATGCTTTACACCGGAAACGGACTGAACACCTTAGTACGTCATGTAAATTTCAACTTCATACGTGTACCCGTTCCTGAGAAAAAGGGTTCTTAACAGACGGGCGAATAGACAGATATCAAATGACGAAAAATATTTTTTCCTTTGAGAAGTTTATAAATTAATAATTTTTAGATGTCTAGCCTTTAGCTGCACTGTGAAACTTTGCTTCCTACCGAAATTCATAACTTTAGGCAAAAGCGAAGTATCCTATACGTATCGATCAGTAAGTCTTCAAGTGTCATAATACGTGACGTAATTTGTGGTTCCTGGTGACTGCTAATGGCACAGAAATTTTCGTTTTTTACGTTGCCAAGGCATGATTAGCCTTAATGTATGACTTAAATTTCAACTTGATACGTCGGCTTGTTTTTGAGAAGAAAGGGTCTTAGTAGACGAAGGGGTATACACGCAGTCAAATAATAAAAAACAAAAAAAAATTATTGTGTGCTCTCTCCGTCCAAACAGGTCTCAGAAGGCCCATCGGTGTTGTCTGACGGCCACGTTATCCTCACTAGACGCCGGTATGGAGGGGCGGGCATGCGGTCAGCACACCCGTCATCTTTCGTGACCGGAGCCACTACTTATCTGCCATGTAACTCCTCAGCTTGG
Source organism: Schistocerca gregaria (assembly GCF_023897955.1). Lineage (NCBI taxonomy): Eukaryota > Metazoa > Arthropoda > Insecta > Orthoptera > Acrididae > Schistocerca > Schistocerca gregaria. The sequence goes on from NC_064921.1 coordinate 137,938,786, forward strand.
CTTGCGAATAGCCCTCCACAGACCCAGGCGGTCACCCATCCAAGTGTTAGCCAAGTCAGACAGCGCTTAACTTCGGTTATCTCTCGGGAACCGGTGTTACCACTGCGACAAGGCCATTGGATTCATCGCTTATGACAAACACATATTAACAATTTGCAGATTCTTTTTCCTTTAGTTGGGTTCTAAAGCTTTGCCTCTTGCCAAACTTCTTGATTCCAGGTCATCGAGATGCATCCCATAAGTTTTAATGAGTGGGTTTGCAATTATCAACAATGGACATAAATGGCCATATCTTTATTGCATTCTTAGAAACTTTTTAAACCACTAAGGGTCACGACCATAGCATGTGACGTGAGCTTCAACTTCATACGTCTACCCATTGCTGTGAAAAATCTGTTTCACTAGTTGGACAGACAGACTGGCAGACGGACAATGAAACAGTCCGACAAGAGTTCCGTTTTCAACGATTGAAGTATAGAACCCTAAAATTATAATTGGTAGGGAAGTGGACCTGAGTCGAAACAAGGCCCCAGGAGTAGACAACATTCCATTGAAACTATTGACGACCTTGGGAGAGCCAGTACTGACAAAACTCTACCATCTGGTGAGCAAGATGTATGAGACAAGCGAAATACCATCAGACCTCAAGAAGAATATAATAATTCCAATTCCAAAGGAAGCAGGTGTTGACAGATGTGATAATTACCGAACTATCAGTTTAATAAGCCACAGCTGCAAAATACTAACCAGAATTCATTACAGACGAATGGAAAAACTGGTAGAAGCCGACCTCGGCGAAGATCAGTTTGGATTCCGCAGAAATGTTGGAACACGTGAGGCAATACTGACCCTACAACTTATTTTAGAAAATAGATTAAGGAACGACAAACCTACATTTCTAGCATTTCTGGACTTGGAGAAAGCTTTTGACAATGTTGACTGGAATACTCACTTTCAAATTCTGAAGGTGGCAGGGGTAAAATACAGGGAGCGAAAGGCTATTTACAATTTGTACCGAAACCAGATGGCAGTTATAAGAATCGAGGGGCATGAAAGGGAAGCAGTGGTTGGGAAGGGAATGAGAAAGGGTTGTAGCCTGTCCCCGATGTTATTCAATCTGTATATTGAGCAAGCACTAAAGGAAACAAAAGAAAAATTCGGAGTAGGTATTAAAGTCCATAGAGAAGAAATAAAAACGTTGAGGTTTGCCGATGACATTGTAATTCTGTCAGAGACAGCAAAGGACTTGGAAGAGCATTTGAACGGAATGGATAGTGTCTTGAAAGGAGGATATAAGATGACCATCAACAAAAGCAAAACTAGTATAATGGAATGTAGTCGAATTAAGTCGGGTGATGTTGAGGGTATTAGATTAGGAAATGAGACACTTAAAGTAGTAAAGGAGTTTTGCTATTTGGGGAGCAAAATAACTGATGATGGTCGAAGTAGAGAGTATAAAATGTAGACTGGCAATGACAAGGAAAGCGTTTCTGAAGAAGAGAAGTTTGTTGACATCGAGTATAAATTTAAATGTCAGGAAGTCGCTTCTGAAAGTATTTGTATGGAGTTTAGCCATGTATGGAAGTAAAACATGAACGATAATTAGTTTGGACAAGAAGAGAATAGAAGCTTTCGAAATGTGGTGCTACAGAAGAATTCTGAAGATTAGATGGGTAGATCATATAACTAATGAGAAGGTATTGAATAGTATTGGGGAGAAGAGAAGTTTGTGGCACAACTTGACTAGAAGAACGGACCGTTTGGAAGGACAAGTTCTGAGGCATCAAGGGATCACAAATTTTGCATTGGAGGGGAGCGTGGAGGGTAAAAATCGTAGAGGGAGACCAAGAGATGAATACACTAAGCAGATTCAGAAGGATTTAGGTTGCAGTAAGTACTGGAAGATGAAGAAGCTTGCACAGGATAGATTAGCATGGAGAGCTGCATCAAACCAGTCTCAGGACTGAAGACAACAACAACAAACAACAAGGAATAGGATAATTTGAGAACTGACCGTCTGGCTTCTGCAAATGATTTTGCTATTATCTGAATATCTAGAACACGCAACAATGCAGATAGGTGCCCTGCAAGAAACAACTTCAGAAAAGAGCCTATGTATATTTTTTTTAAAAAAAGTGTGTGACAGACGCAAACGAGGCAGCGATAAACATGGAAACTAATTATGGAAGAGTAAAAAAGGATACAAAATTTAAACAACTCGGTGAAATAACACAACAAAATACTTTGGACAAAGAAGCTAACTTATCTGTCAAGGGCAAGAGGAAAGAGGAAGTGGAAAATGGAAGTGGCTTTTCGATTAGGAAAACTCTGAATAATAAGAAAACCTTATCAATAAATGCGAAACCTCAGCACTATAACAGTGTCGTTAAACCACAATTCCTCTCGTTAAATACAGCCAAATATTTAAGAGAAACAGAAAAAACGAGAATCTTAGGAGAAAATATGAGAATGGGAAATGGAAATTATGAAGGAATAAAGAAATTGATAAAAGACTTGTATTCTATGGATACTTGGAAAGCAAGCTGAAAAAAGAATAACGAAACTAACTTTTAACACACTACTACTTATTACTGTAACAAATGTTACGGTAAAAAAATAAATCTCTGATGTGGATTAAAGAAGTTCAAACAGACCTGAGAGACGAGGTAGTAAAGAAGGAAGAAATAGGAGAACAGAAGTTAAGAGGAAAGGACTTCTAGGAGATAACAAAGAAGAACACAGAAGCAACAAGGACACGAAAAAGAAGATAAAAACTCAGGGAAACAGTGAAAAACTAGAGGAAAATAAGAAGTTATGTCCTGTCGTTTTAAATAAAGGCTGAAACCATCGAGAGGTGAGCTATACAAATGACCCTTAACTCACAGATCTGGTCGACGATTTGTAGCATAGCAACTGAAGACTAGGGTAAACGAACGAAGTGAATAGAGAAATAAATGGCTTGGAGTTCTCTTGGTGGTTAAATATAGTCATACCGATGTGTCTGGAAATAAAAGTTTATGAGACTGAGGGATAGACTTTTAGTATGGAAACGATTCATAAACTGAAGTCCGATTAGCGAACCATGGGGAGATACGTGCTACGATATATTAGAAAAGAAGAAAAGACAAAAATCACTCGTAGACTGGATCGTAAGACGAAACTACGGTAGCACTGAAAATGGAATGGACGAGGAGAGAAAATATGTCCACGTGAATGAAAGTTAGATGGTCCAAAAATACTTTTTACTGGATTCCAAAATATACGAAAAGCAGTAATAGATGAAACTATTGAAGAGTAGCATAAATTATCGTCGAACTAATCATGTAATTTTTGGTTTTCTAATCGGGCTGGCTGTAGTGGCCGAGCGGTTCTAGGCGCTACAGTCTTTAGCCGCGCTACCGCTACGGTCGCAGGTTCCAATCCTGCCTCGGGCATTTGATGTGTGTGATGTCTTTAGGTTCTTTAGGTTTAAGTAGTTCTAAGTTCTAGGGGACTGATGACCTCAGATGTTAAGTCCCAAAGTGCTCAGAGCCATTTGAACCATTTGAACTTCTTAACGGAAAAAGTAAAGACTTGTGGGAGCTAGGGAAAAGCGGTGGAGCAAGCAGGGAATATCTCTGAGCCAGACTAGAATAGACAATGGGAGCATTCATCGCCAAGCCAAGCAACATGAGTTTTAGTTTGAGAAGTGAATGTACGGGAATGTAGACTGATCATCCAGAACATTATGACCACCGATCTAATATCGATATAAATCCGTCCACGCGATAACAGCGTCACCTGGAGAGGACTGGTTGATACTCAGACGCACGCACGGAGGGTGTAGAATCAGTGAGTGTGCTGTCTGTGTGTAGTAGAATAGGGAAGGCGTGCTTTCTCTCTGAGCCTGACGGAGGGCAGGTTGTGATGGCCCAAATGCTCGTGCACGATTTGTCGGGTGTTCGACGAGTGCTGTGGTGAGTGTCTTCAACATGTGGCGAAACCAAGGTCAAACCACTTCCAGACGTCGTGGGGGTGGGCGGCCAACCCTCATTACATATGTCGGACGTCGTAAGCTGGGCAGACTGGTAAAACAGTACAGGTGGCGAACTGCGGCGGAATTACACAGTGCACCGAACACTACTAACAATGGACCTCCGCAGCCGATGACCCATGCATGAGCCAATGCTCACACCATGACATCGGGAACTGCGACTGAAATGGGCACGTGACCATCGGCACTGGACGCTGGCGCTGTGGCAGAGCACTGAATGTGCTGAAGAATCCCGATGCCTTTTTCATCAGTCCGAATACGTCGTTTTCCAGGCGAACAGCTCCTTGATACCTCTACTGCAGGACGGAAACAAGATGGCGGCGGTTCCGTTATGCTCTGGCAAACATTCACGTGGTCATCCATGGGTGACGTGGCGCTCGTGCAAGGCACCACGACGGCGAAGGAGCATCGTACACTTGCTGCAGACCACGTACACCGCTTCATGACGATTATGTTTACGGAAAGCATTTTTCAACAAGATAATGCGCCATGTTACAAGGCTCGGATTGTGATAGAGTGGTTCGAAGAACACAGTGACGAGCTTCAGCTTATGTGCTGACACCACTCAACCCGCCAGATATGAAACCGATAGAACACTTCTGAGATGTGATTTATCATGGAGTTACAGTTCACAGGCTTCCCTCCCTGGAATTTACGAGAATTAGGTGACTTGTGTGCGCAGATGTGGTGCCAGCCCCCCCCCCCCCCCCTACCAAGACCTAACTGATACCGTGCCAGCGCCCGTCGCGTTATCCGTGCAAAAGGTGGACATATCAGCTGTTAAGTAGGTGGTCATAATGTTGTGACTGATCAGTGTAAGTTTGGAACTCAGCACTGTACTTGAAGTGAATCATTGTATGTCGGGAAACTAGAAAATAATAGAACATTGTGTTAGACGGGATATCTACCCATTCGGATGGAGGATATTCGTAATTTCTCCTCTGAAACGCGCTTCTAGTTTTACAAGCTGGTAAGCGCGACTCGTTGAACTTAATTTCCACGTGTGTTTGCCTTTAAGATTTTAAATTTGTTTTCACTCTCACTCAAGGCAACGAAGCCGCGATTAATTTCCAATGTCCTACATTGTACAGACTTACTCTTGAAGTTTCTGTTTAGAATTTAATTATCTTGATCAAAAAGCCTGAGTAATATTCATGTACGAGGCACAGAATTGTTTAACTTGCAGTTAAGTAACGGTCCTGTCTATTAATCGTGAGTTATCACTGAATTTACCCACAGCATGGCCGTTCCATCTCATTATTTCTGTAGACTGGTACTCTCAAATCTTTCTGTGGTGTGATTGACCAGAGACTCATTAATCGTGTAGTCAAATGGTATGATGATATTACGTTTTGTAACGTCCACAACTTTCAATTCTTCTAGATTAAGAGTCAGTTGCATTACACCAGGTCAACATTTTGTCGAGATATGACTGAAATTTTGTGTAATTTTTTACGACTGTAATTCCTTCGTGGCTAGTTGCATCATCTGTGAATTGTCTAAGATACGTCGTAAACCTGGTATGCCACTGTACTTACCTTTAGATGAAGTTCTTGTGATTGTAAGTCAAATCTTTTCGAAAATCGAGGTACATCGACTATAAATCAGAAGATGTCACATCAATAATAAAACTATGGGAAAGACTGTAAGAATACTAACCGAAAATGGTAACCTATCTGCCTCATTGTTAAAATCTGTTTGTTGCGCTGGAGGGGGTCGGGGTTGATCGTCTAGTTGCAATGTATGAGTTCCTGGGCCAGTCTATTATACTCATCTACGACAACATCTATTTCGATCGCTATGTTTCCGACTAGTTCGATGCTACCCTACGGGAATTCCGCTCCTATGTTAACACTTTCATTTCTTATATGCATTCCAGTATCTGTCCTTCGCTAGAGGTCTGTACACTCTACAGCTCCGTCAAGTACCACACAAACTATTGGCTAATTTAAAATTTTGGAAAGGATTCTTTTAATGGACAGTGAACAGCGATCGGTGTGAAATATTAAATTTTTGTGTAGAAAATGAAACTCCTCCAGCTGTATTTCAGATTTCATGACCCTCGGTTGTTGTTGTTGTTGTGGTCTTCAGTCCTGAATCTGGTTTGATGCACCTCTCCATGCTACTCTATCCTGTGCAAGCTTCTTCATCTCCCAGTACCTACTGCAACCTACATCTTTCTGAATCTGTTTAGTGTAGTCATCTCTTGGTCTCCCTCTACGATTTTTACCCTCCACGCTGCCCTCCAATACTAAATTGGTGATCCCTTGATGCCTCAGAACATGTCCTACCAACCGATCCCTTCTTCTGGTCAAGTTGTGCCACAAACTTCTCTTCTCCCCAATCCGATTCAATACTTCCTCAATAGTTATGTGATCTACCCATCTAATCTTCAGAATTCTTCTGTAGCACCACATTTCGAAAGCTTCTATTCTCTTATTGTCCAAACTATTTATAGTCCATGATTCACTTCCATACATGGCTACACTCCATACAAATACTTTCAGAAATGACTTCCTGACACTGAAATCTATACCCGATGTTAACAAACTTCTCTTCTTCAGAAACGCTTTCCTTGCCATTGCCAGTCTACATTTTATATCCTCTCTACTTCGACCATCACCAGTTATTTTGCTCCCCAAATAGCAAAACTCCTTTACTACTTTAAGTGTCTCACTTCCTAATCTAATTCCATCAGCATCACCCGACTTTATTCAACTACATTCCATTATCCTCGTTTTGCTTTTGTTGATGGTCATCTTATATCCTCCTTTCAAGACACTATCCATTCCGTTCAACTGCTCTTTCAAGTCCTTTGCTGTCTCTGACAGAATTAGAATATCATCGGCGAACCTCAAAGTTTTTATTTCTTCTCCATGGACTTTAATACATACTCCGAATTTTTCTTTTGTTTCCTTCACTGCTTGCTCAATATACAGATTGAATAACATTGGGGATACACTACAGCCCTGTCTCACTCCCTTCCCAACCACTGCTTCCGTTTCATGTCCCTCGACTCTTATAACTGCCATTTGGTTTCTCTACAAATTGTAAATAGCCTTTCGCTCCCTGTATTTTACCCCTGCCACCTTCAGAATTTGAAAGATTCAGAAACGCTTTCCTTGCCATTGCCAGTCTACATTTTATATCCTCTCTACTTCGACCATCACCAGTTATTTTGCTCCCCAAATAGCAAAACTCCTTTACTACTTTAAGTGTCTCACTTCCTAATCTAATTCCATCAGCATCACCCGACTTTATTCAACTACATTCCATTATCCTCGTTTTGCTTTTGTTGATGGTCATCTTATATCCTCCTTTCAAGACACTATCCATTCCGTTCAACTGCTCTTTCAAGTCCTTTGCTGTCTCTGACAGAATTAGAATATCATCGGCGAACCTCAAAGTTTTTATTTCTTCTCCATGGACTTTAATACATACTCCGAATTTTTCTTTTGTTTCCTTCACTGCTTGCTCAATATACAGATTGAATAACATTGGGGATACACTACAGCCCTGTCTCACTCCCTTCCCAACCACTGCTTCCGTTTCATGTCCCTCGACTCTTATAACTGCCATCTGGTTTCTCTACAAATTGTAAATAGCCTTTCGCTCCCTGTATTTTACCCCTGCCACCTTCAGAATTTGAAAGATAGTCTCTTCCAGTCAACATTGTCAAAAGCTTTCTCTAAGTCTACAACTGCTAGAAACGTAGGTTTGCCTTCCTTAATCTAGCTTCTAAGATAAGTCGTAGGGTCAGTATTGCCTCACGTGTTCCAACATTTCTACGGAATCCAAACTGATCTTCCCCGAGGTCGGCTTGTACTAGTTTTTCCATTCGTCTGTAAAGAATTCGCGTTAGTATTTTGCAGCTGTGACTTATTAAAGTGATAGTTCGGTAATTTTCACATCTGTCAACACCTGCTTTCTTTGGAATTGGAATTATTATATTCTTCTTGAAGTCTGAGGGTATTTCGCCTGTCTCATACATCTTGTTCACCAGATGGTAGAGGTTTGTCAGGACTGGCTCTCCCAAGGCCGTCAGTAGTTCCAATGGAATGTTGTCTACTCCATGGTCCTTGTTTCGACTCAGGTCTTTACGTGCTCTGTCAAACTCTTCACGCAGTATCGTATCTCCCATTTTATCTTCATCTACATCCTCTTCCATTTCCATAATATTGTCCTCAAGTACATCGGCCTTGTATAGACCCTCTATATACTCCTTCCACCTTTCTGCTTTCCCTTCTTTGGTTAGAACTGGGTTTCCATCTGAGCTCTTAATATTCATACAAATGGTCCTCTTTTCTCCAAAGGTCTCTTTAATTTTCCTGTAGGCAGTATCTATCTTACCCCTAGTGAGATAAACCTCTACATCCTTAGATTTGTCCTCTAGCCATGCCTGCTTAGCCATTTTGGACTTCCTGTCGATGTCATTTTTGAGACGTTTGTATTCCTTTTTGCCTGCTTCATTTACTGCATTTTTATATTTTCTCCTTTCATCAATTAAATTCAATATTTCTTCTGTTACCCAAGGATTTCTACTAGCCCACGTCTTTTTACCTACTTGATCCTCTGCTGCCTTCACTACTTCATGCCTCAAAGCTACCCATTCTTCGTCTCTTGTATTTCTTTCCCCCATTCCTGTCACTTGCTCCCATATGCTCTCCTTTAAACTCCGTACAACCTCTGGTTCTTTTAGTTTATCCAGGTCCCATCTCTTTAAATTCCCACCTTTTTGCAGTTTCTTCAGTTTTAATCTACAGGTCATAACCAACAGATTGTGGTCAGAGTCCACATCTGCCCCTGGAAATGTCTTACTGTTTAAAACCTGGTTCCAAAATCTCTGTCGTACCATTATATAATCTATCTGAAACCTGTCAGTATCTCCAGGCTTCTTCCATGTATACAGCTTTCTTTTATGATTCTTGAACCAAGTGTTACCTATGATTAAGTTGTGCTCTGTGCAGAATTCTACCAGGCGGCTTCCTCTTTCATTTCTTTGCCCCATTCCATATTCACCTACTACGTTTCCTTCTCTCCCTTTTCCTACTACCGAATTCCAGTCACCCATGACTATTAAATTTTTGTCACCCTTCACTATCTGAATAATTTCTTTTATTTTTAATTTCGGTTAGTACATCTTAAATACAGCTGTAGGAGTTTCATTTTCAATACAAAATTATACCAGCTGATGTCCCACCAACATACAGTTTAAATCTGGATGTACGAAGATGAAATATTACAATTCAATTTCGGTGTGAAATATTACATTTCAATAAAACAGCCTCGATCTGATCAGATGTTTATTGTGGTTGAAACCAGGTTCGGTCTATAATTTGGACGTTCTTCAGGTGGTAAGCTCTGTTACACTATAGTAACAAATATTCAGAGGTATTTCTATAGAAAGAGACAATACGGCTATAAACGTCTAAAATAAAAGCTACTATAATAACAAAATAAAACGATGGCAGCTGGAAGTGGTGAGTGGAGCAACATTCTTTAGAACACGCACCGACGTCAACTGCTGAAGAGGGAGCATTACTCTACAATATACAGGTTGAGTCACCTAACATTACCGCTGGATATATTTCGTAAGCCACATCAAATACTGACGAATCGATTCCACAGACCGAACGTGAGGAGAGGGGCTAGTGTAACTGGTTAATACAAACCATAAAAAAATGCACGGAAGTATGTTTTTTAACAAACCTACGTTTTTTTCAATGGAACCCAGTTAGTTTTGTTAGCACATCTGAACATATAAAGAAATACGTAATCAGTGCCGTTCGTTGCATTATAAAATGTTAATTACATCCGGAGATATTGTAACCTAAAATTGACGCTTGAAACCTCCGACGTTCAGTTGCGTGTTGTAACAAACACGGGCCACGGTCGGCAAGCAGCATCTGCAAGGACATGTTTACGATGACGACAGTGTTTATTAGTGTGGCTGTAGTGAACTGTTGTGGTTTGGTCTAGCTGTCGTAGTGTCCGCATGCAGCACTTGCTGCTATTGTTATTCAGCATTCGTCTCCACACGCAGACCAACTGTAGTACACCGTGTTACCAGACGTCTGTGATAGTGCATTGTTGTAGTAACTGTGATCATGGTGTATTCGAACTCTGAAAAAGCGGAGATTATACTCACCTATGGCGAGTGTCGACGAGATGCAGCTGAAGCCTGCAGGGTGTATTGCAGAACGGTACCCGGACTGAGAGCGTCCAACGTGCCGCACATTGCAAAACATCTACCGCCAACTGTATGCAACAGGTATGGTTGTAGCACGCAAACGGGTCCGTTACAGGCCCGTCACAGGAGAAGCGGGTGCAGCTGGTGTGTTAGCTGCTGTTGCTATGAACCCACACATGAGTACACGGGACATTGAGAGCCGATGGACTGAGTAAAAGTAGTGTCATGCGCATACTGCATCGACACCGCTTTCACCCGTTTCATGTGTGACTACATCAGCAATTACATGGTGATGGCTTTAATAATCGAGTGCAATTGTGTCAATGGGCATTAACAGAAAATGCGTTGCTGTTCTACCTGTTTACCGATGAAGCGGGGTTCACAAACCACGGGGCAATGAATCTACGGAACATGCATTACTGGTCCGTGGACAATCCTCGCTGGCTCAGACAGGTAGAACGACAGCGCCCGTGGACTTTAAATGTATGATGAGGAATCATTGGCGACCACCTCATTGGTCCTCACGTCATTACAGGGGCCCAAACAGCTGCACAATACATCGCGTTTCTACAGAATGATCTGCCAACGTTGCTCGAAAATGTCCCACTGGAAACGCGTCGACGTATGTGGTATTAGCATGATGGCGCACCTGCACATTCCGCAATTGACACTAGCCTGACCCTTGACAGGATGTTCGACGGGCGTTTCATAGGACGTGGAGGACGCATAAATTGGCCAGTCAGTTCTCCTGATCTGTTTGTATAGAAATTACCCTGAATACTTATTACTACACTATAACAGTGCTTATGGCCTGAAGATCGTCCAAATTATAGACCGAAATCGGTTGTTAACCAAATTAAATACTTGCTGCAATCAGATTTCAGATTTCTCCGCAGTACATGATTGATATGGATACAGTGCTGCGCTCCAAACATACATTTTCAGAAATATCTACACGAAATAATAGGAAACATCTCTGCGCGAAGAGTACTCTCTTTGCCCCTCGTGAGCTGCTTCTTATGAATTTTAATTACAGCTTAAGACATGCTCTACCATCCTATCCCTACTCATTGTCGATGTTTCCCACAACTTCTCTCCATGCTCACTCCGCGGAGAACCTGCTCATTTTTTATCTAATCCGCCCATCTAATTTTCAACATCCTTCAGTAGTACCACATCTTAAATACTTCGATTCTCTCACTTTCACATTGTCCTGCAGCCGTTGGTTAACATCCACACAATGCTACGCTCCAAACGTACATTCACAGAAATATCTTCCTGAAATACTACAATACATTCTTCCGCGAAGAGTGCTCTCTTTGCATGTCCTGGGCTGCTTTTTAGTCTTTCCTTCTTCCAACATGTGTTGTTTCGCTTAGAATTACTCCACTTCATCTACCTCGTAGGTAGACAAATCCTATGAAACTGTCATGATTTTTCTTAAGTCTCGCTTGCATTATCACGCATAATGTCAGAATAACATCTCGGATCTCTTAAAATTTCTTCAAAAGACAGTGAACAGCTGACATAGCCTCCATTTTATTTTCCAGATGTGTCTACATCTACATTTATACTCCGCAAGCCACCCAACGGTGTGTGGCGGAGGGCACTTTACGTGCTACTTTCATTACCTCCCTTTCCTGTTCCAGTCGCGTATGGATCGCGGGAAGAACGACTGTCTGAAAGCCTCCGTGCGCGCTCTAATCTCTCAAATTTTACATTCGTGATCTCCTTGGGAGGTATAAGCAGGGGGAAGCAATATATTCGATACCTCATCCAGAAACGCACCCTCTCTAAACCTGGCGAGCAAGCTACTCCGCGATGAAGAGCGCCTCTCTTGCAGAGTCTGCCACTTGACTTTGTTAAACATCTCCGTAACGCTATCACGGTTACCAAATAACCCTGTGACGAAACGCGCCGCTCTTCTTTGGATATTCTCGAGCTCCTCCGTCAACCCGATCTGGTACGGATCCCACACTGATGAGCAATACTCAAGTATAGGTCGAACGAGTGTTTTGTAAGCCGCCTCCTTTGTTGATGGACTACATTTTCTAAGGACTCTCCCAACGAATCTCAACCTGGTACCCCCCTTACCAACAATTAATTTTATTTGATCATTCCACTTCAAATCGTTCCTCACGCATACTCCCAGATACTTCACAGAAGTAACTGCTACCAGTGTTTGTTCCGCTATCATATAATTGTACAATAAACGATCCTTCTTTCTATGTATTCGCAATACATTACATTTGTCTATGTTAAGGGACAGTTGCCACTCCCTGCACCAAGTGCCTATCCGCTGCAGATCTTCCTGCATTTCGCTACAAGTTTCTAATGCTACAACTTCTCTGTATACTACAGCATCAACCGCGAAAAGCCGCATGGAACTTCCGACGCTATCTACTAGGTCATTTATATATATTGTGAAAAGCAATGGTTCCATAACACTCCGCTGTGGCACGCCAGAGGATACTTTAACGTCTGTAGACGTCTATCCATTGATAACAACATGCTGTGTTCTGTTTGCTAAAAACTCTTCAATCCAGCCACACAGCTGGTCTGATATTCCGAAGGCTCTTACTTTGTTTATCAGGCGACAGTGCGTAACTGTATCGAACGCCTTCCGGAAGTCAAGGAAAATAGCATCTACCTGGGAGCCTGTATCTAATATTGTCTGGGTCTCATGAACAAATAAAGCGAGTTGGGTCTCACACGATCACTGTTTCGGGAATCCATTTGATTCCTACAGAGTAGATTCTGAGTTTCCAAACACGACATGATACTTTCGTTTGTTTTAAGAATTAAATTCCCTTTACCGTTTTAATGTTGATGCCTTTAATTTCACCGAAGGTTGTTTGATCTTTTCAGTGAAGTGAGTCAGCCCCTTCTTTTTATATTTCTTCACATTTTTCCTGCTGCCATTTCACCTTGGCTTCACTGCGCTTCCCATTTTTTTTGCCTGAGTGATTTGTATGTTGGTACTTCTGAATTCCGTGAATACTGTTGCCGTTCCTTCTTTCGCCGAACGACTGAAGTATGCATTCTGTTATCGAAGGTTCCTTGGCAGTTATCTGCAGGTGTCAGACAGACGTTTTGGTGTAACCTTCTAACGGTGTCCATTTCTCTTCAGCTGAAGTGCCTACTGAGGTAATAATTACAGCAGCATTTACATCTTTGGGCACTTTAAAAACCATGTCATCGCCCCTCAGTACTTCACCATCCCAGTTCCTTTCCCAATGATTTTTAGAACGGTTATCTCAAACTTTACGTTGTTACTGAATTGCGACCTAAATCTGTTGATTCATTATCGCAATATCTACAGTCTTGGAGAACATCAAAGGCAACTCATCACATATTAGTAAATCTGTACCCCTCTTCTTCCACACTGATTGCCCCAGACGCTTCTCTTAAAAGTTAGCCTATATTTCATCACAACTAAATTGTAATTTGTGTCTGTATCTGCTCGTCGGTACACTTCACAACCCAGTATCCGATTTTGTAGTCTCTGTTTGATTCTGACGTAATATTGCTTGAATTTTCCTGTGTCTCCAAGCTTTTTTGAAGTATACCTGCGTCTGTTGCCATTTTTGAACAGTGTATTCATTATTAATTGTTGAAATTTGTTGCAGAACAAAATTAATCTAAATCATGTTCCTTTCCTATTATCAAGCCCATGTTCTCCTGTAACTCCTTCTTTAAACGATCCACTCAGCTATGATTCTTAGATTTTGACCTCCATTTCCTATGGGATTTATACGTTCAACTGCATACATTTTTTCTCTCTCTCTTCATCATTAATAATTATTATACTTACAGCTCTGTTCATGATCATAACTAAAACCAATGTTTCTAAAAATGCCAGTTAACATACATTTCAAGCAGTAGGTACTATCAGGTGAAGTATTAGGTAAATAATAAAAATGTATAGGTCCAATAAAAAAAAGTGTAAGGTTGGTAAAACACAACATAAGAAAACATATGTGTAAGTTCACGATTACTACCAGAGCACATTGTAAGAAATGGAAAAAAGTGTGCAGTGAGAAACGGTAACGCCTTCTATCTTCCAGAGTTCATCTAACTCTCGTAGAGACATAGAAGAAATGATGGCTTGGAGCTCCTCTGAAACCTGTATTAAAATCATAACATTTGACAACTTTTAAATCTGTAAGGTTGTGTGACACTACTGATGTCGACACGTTCGTCAGATGAGAACATTAAACTGGAAATCCGCATTGGTACTGATTGGACGCTCACACAACCATAGTGTAGGTACGGCGATTAGAGTCACCTGCACTCAACGTATATACATGTGAGACAACTGTCACACGCCACTAAGATGCGAGCAGTGTGTTTGGATCAAGAATACCGTTTCACATTAGTCTGCTGAACTTCTGGAAATCTCCCAGTAACCTATGCCATACGATTTGTTTGTAATGTCTGTGTTAACTGGGAAGAATTCCGTTTCTGACGCTATGGTGGAAATATACTTGGTTCGTTATTTATTTATTCGAACCTCTTTTGACAACAATATTGGACAACGTATGCATTTAGGTACGGACGACATTGATAGTGATACGTACACTCGACAGCAAAACAAAGTAGGTCACCCCTGAATTCCACCGTGTAGACTGCACCTGAATGTATGCAACCAACATAGCTTATCTGTGTTGCGCATAGTCGCAACCCTCCACAGTACAGCCGTTGTAATATACACAATGGGTACCACTAGAGACTACTAGAGAACACCGGTCTTTATGACAGTCCGTCCAGATGTAAAGTAACCAGGGAAGGACCGAACGCATCCCAGTAGTTATCGGAGTATTGCCTTGACGAGCTGTGTTGGGAAGACGTTGGAACGCATGGTCAACCGCCGCCTGGTTTGGCTGCTCGAGACCAGGCAGCTCCTTAGCCCCTCTCAGTGTGGCTTTCGGAGATGTCGTTCCACTATAGACAACTTGACCCTGCTTGAGGCCGCCATCCAGCAGGCCTTTCTACGTAACCAGCATTGTCTAGGGGTCTTCTTTGACATTAATAAGGCGTATGACACTACTTGGCGCCGCCAATCAACTCCATGAGTGGGGCTTTCGTGGCCGTCTCCCCATCTTCATTCGGTCCTTTCTTTCTCACCGCCTCTTTCGGTATCGGGTTGGTAATGTGCTATCGGATTTGTACGTGCAGGAGAATGGTGTTCCTCAGGGCAGCGTTTTAAGTGTCACCCTCTTTGCCGTTGCTATTAACAGTATCACGTCCACTATCCGGAGTCCTGCCCAATGCTCCTTGTTTGTGGACGATTTTGCTGTTTTCTGTTCTTCCTCCAGTCTTGTCAGTGCTAGTCGGCAGTTACAGCTTACGATAAAGCGCTTAGAGGCATGGACTGCAAAGACGGGTTTTACCTTTTCTGCAGACAAATCTGTGTGTGTTCATTTTAATCGTTCTCGGCGTCTTTTTCCCTCCCCTGAATTGCGTCTGAGGGACACCGTTCTTCCTTTTAAAGACACTGTGAGGTTCCTGGGCCTCACTTTTGATTCCAAGTTGTCGTGGTTGCCTCACCTTAAAGACCTCAAGGTGCGGGCCCTGAAGGCGCTGAATATTTTGAAGTGTCTGAGCCATCGGTCCTGGGGAGCAGATCGGGCGCGTCTGCTGCAGTTTTATAGGGCTTTCGTCCGATCGCGTCTTGACTATGCTTGCACCGTGTATGGGTCAGCAAGGCCTTCGTATCTGAAGATCCTTGACGCAGTACACCATGAGGGTATCAGGCTGGCCACTGGTGCCTTCCGTACCAGTCCCATCCCCAGCCTGTGTGCTGAGGCAGGGGAACCGCCGCTCGCCATCCGGCGGAAACTCCTCATGGTGCGACGGGTGTGTCATTTCCTTGCCTGTCCTACCTCCCCTGCGTACCCTACCGTTGCCCGACCGTCTATGGAACGTCTCTTTTCCAGTCGTCCCATGGCAACAAAACCATTTGGGATTCGTGCCAAGCATTTGCTTGAGTCCCTTGATGTGGAGCGTGTGGCCCCCCAACGACAAGGTTTTACTCGCCTGCCTCCCTGGTTGCTCCAGAGGCCCAGCATCCTTTTAGACTTGTCGGAGAACCGGAGGAACTGCACTCCGGCGTTTGTTTTTACCTCCTTATTTTACGATATTTTAAACCAGCATCCGGACCATGTACCTGTATTCACAGATGGCTCTAAACAGGGGGACACTGTTGGTTGTGCTGTTGTTTTCCCTGATCGAGTCGTCAAGTTACGGCTTCCTGCGGTGTTTACCATCCTCGATGCCGAATTGTTTGCAATATTGCGGGCATTGGAGCAGATGAGATGTGTTCCCAGTATTAAGTTCCTCATCTGTTCTGACTCCCTGAGTGCCCTTCAGACCATTCAACACTTGTACCCAGCGGATACGGTCGTCCAGAACATCCATGATGCCCTACTCCACCTGCAACGGCAGGGGAAGGAGGTTTCTTTCTGCTGGGTGCCGGGGCACGTGGGTATTAGGGGCAACGAACTGGCGGATGTGGCTGCCAAAGATGCATGTTCCCTCCCTCACGTTGTTGAATGTGCCGTCCCCCTCCATGCTGTAACCTCCCTTTTGCGTTTTCGTGTTATGCATCAATGGGAAGAGGAGTGGTTGGCAGTTTCTGACAATAAGCTGCGTCTGGTAAAGGCCACTACTCGACCATGGCGTACGTCCTACCAGTCATACAGGCGGGATGAGGTTCTCCTCACTCGCCTCCGCATTGGACACAGTCCCTTCACGCATGGTTTTTTACTCCGGCGGGAGGACCCCCCAATCTGCAGTGCTTGTGGCGTCCAGATTACTGTCCGCCACATTTTACTTGACTGTCTTTTATTCTCTGACCAGAGGGCGGTGGTTTCCTGGCCACCGGATTTGCCCTCTATTTTGCAAGACGACGCAGCGACTGTGGTTAAGGTTTTACGGTTTTGTGTCCTGTCCAATCTGTTGCCTCGGATTTTAGGGAGAAGGTTTTAATGTGCTGCTGGGTGACTGGCTCACCCAGTTTTTAGGTAAGAGGTCCGCCAGTCACGATTACCTCCTTGTTTCACTTCGGTATCTGTTCTATTTTCCTTGTGTTTCCTTTCCTTTTTTAGTGTGTTTCTTCTCCTCTTGTTTTGCCTCTGTATGTGCGCATTTGGAACTGCGTCAGGCCTGTGTCTTTTAGCCGTTCTCCTTGTTCGGCGTCCGTCTTCGTCCCTTCACCGCCTGTGTTCCTGTTTCTATGCGCTTGGGCGCTGATGACCACGCTGTTTAGCGCCCGTAAACCTCAAACACACACACACACACACACACTAAGTGACTTTTCAAATGTTATGGGACAACTAGTTTTCTCACGTAAATCGTTCAGTAATTCTTTGGCACAATTAAATATTTGGGACAGTAAATGGATTTATAAATTTGTATGGCAATTGGAAACAAGTTCTTTGCTGTCTAAGAGGTTTTACCCAACACATGCTGAACTTCGTTCAACGTTCAACGGAGAGTGGGGTCGCATCAACTTTATGTAATACTAAGCAGTTAAAATAAAACGTGATTAACGGCGGCAACAACTCTACGTAAATCCCAACATTAACAGGGAATCACAAGTAATATCATTGTTCACATCACTCATCAACAGTTACTTGTACACGAAGTAGTACTTTAAATGACATGACCAACGTCTTCGTTCTGAATCCGGATGCAAACCCAGAATGTAAAGCCATTGTTAACCAAGCAAACCTGTTGTGTCTCATCGAGACTCGATCACTAGGCAGAAAGAGACGTCAAATATTGACGTTTGCACCAGTATCAGTTATCAATTCTCAACTTGAACGTAAATGACGATAATGTTTGTACGGAAGCAGGAACCCTAACATGACAGTTACTTTCTTGGTAATTAACCTCTAAAGACGTTGTATAGTGTTGCATTGTCAAGGAATAAAGGATACACATGTTTAAAATTGAAATGAGATCATGTAATGCTGGGAACAAGTATGCGAACCAAGCAACTAATCGTATTGTTGAATAAGTACGTAAACTCAGAATGTAGATATCACAGTTTGTCACCAGTAGTGGGGTTGGAACCTTAAATGACGACTGAAGAGGCATTGCCTGACCGGGATTCGAACACGGCGCCTACCGCCAGGAACAGACGAGAAATGTCCAATGTTGGTCCACCATCAGCGAGATGTGCACACGTTTAACTAGAAATAAGGTGACGAAAACGTCTATGCTGACTGAGAGTCGAACGCCGACAACATGGTAATGAAGACACGTTAATAATCAACTTCATATTCAGTAGTAGCTAGGATTACCATGTTTAGTTACAAACCCTAAGGCCTTACTCATCCCTAGTAACGTGTTGCCTAATATCTGCGATATCATGATGTTAATTTACGAGTGGATTGACAGCCGTAAAGAGCAATGTTCTCTAGTAGTAATGTATCATTGAGACGTAAATGAAGTGCCTCAGCAGAAAGTAATTTCCGTCGCGCAGCACGTATTGTTTCAGAGACACTGAGTGCATGTTATAAGTGCACAAAACGTGTATTATATACTAAGTATATACTATTATTTGGAGAAGCTGCCGCCAAACCTGTTTATTTTTACATTCCGTTTAGTTGTCGTGGTTGAATACAGGTTTTCTTAAGGCTACAGCGCTTACAAGAAAGTATAATTTCCTGCGTCCTGCTATTGCTAGCTAGGTGAAATATTTTGTGGTAGCTATGTTACAAATTAATGTATTTTTGAAAGTATTGTTCGTCAAATATTTGAATAAATCGTCAACTGTAGGTGTGCCTGCATATGTTATAGCATAATAGCTGTAGCTGCGTTAGTTTGTACTACAGACTTGGGTAGGTTAGGTGTAACTTTTGATCCTTCAAGGGGTGATCGTGGCTATGCTGCCCGGGTCTGTTCTAGCCGCGGCTCGCGAATACGGGCCAGCCAGGCTGGCCGAGGCGAGACGCAAATGAGCGAGCTGGCGGTGGCGTTGGTGGGCCAACAGCCCGGGACGAGCCAGCACGGCTGCGCCGCATGCCTCTGCCTCTGCCTCTGACGTAAATATGTTTACCTCCTCTCCTGGAATCAGTATAAGAGCGGCAAGCAGAAATCCACATCAGGCTGTCTGCCGTAATGGCTCACTGGGAGAGGTCTATTAAAGGTAGAGTCAAAAAATGGTTCAAATGGCTCTGAGCACTATGGAACTTAACATCTGAGGTCATCAGTCCCCTAGAACTTAGAACGCGGTTCCAGACTGAAGCGCCTAGAACTGCTCGGCCACTCCGGCCGGCCGAGGTAGAGTCGTCGCTCTCATTGAGGAAGGAGTATGTTCCGTCAGCGAAGCTGGAAGACGGTATGGCGTACCACATACCACTGTAACGAGATGCTGGAAGATCTGCCTTGAAAGAGGCACCACCAACAGGGCTCCTGGCTCAGGCAGGAAGAGAGTGAGCTCACAGCAGGAATACAGGGACCTAGTGTCTAAGAGCGGAGAATATCCCTTTCTGAACGGGAAGCAGTTGCGGCGGGAGACAAACTTCCCCGGCTCCAGTGACACTATTCGCCGAAGGCTGATGGACGCTGGACGCCATGCAAGACGATCCGCCGTGATACAAGAGCTCAGCAAAGACAACGTTTTATACCGGCTAACATTTGCGGAGCTCCATCTGAGGGCGTCGTGGGACAGCGTCATTTTCACTGAGGAGAAAGTGTTTTCCACCAATAACGACGGTCCACGAATCGTTTACAGGCCGCAAGAGACTCGCCATCGACGCGAATATGTAACAACGACGAGAAGAAGTGGCCGGCTATCTGTAACCTGCTGGGGTTGGAATTCTACGAGAGGGGCGGGAATTCTTCACAGGATTGAAGGAACTCTGGACAGCTAGCAGTATGCCCACATATTGGAAAATGTGATGCTTCCGTCAGTTAGAATGCTGTACGTAGAGGGGGACGTCACATTGGAAGAGGACCATTCTCCCATTCAAAAGACTGAATCTGTTCAGCAGCGGCTCTCCACGATTGGCTCCAACGTCATGGACTGACCGCCACGGGCGGCTGATATGAACTCCATGGAAAACATGTGGGCTGAGGTCGCCAGAACATTAACAGAGAACTGTCAACGAAACCAACCAACTGCTTCGGACGCTCTTTGGGACTGCGTCCTGGAAGCCTGGGAGGAAGTTGCTTCTTCAGGTTGTTACGTCCGACGGCTTATACATTCTATGCCAAGATGCTTGATAGAAGTACAAAATAAAGAAGGATTCTGGATAAAATATTAGAGTTCTTAAAATGTTTTGTTATGTCTTCTTTTTCGTCATTTGTCCTCATTGGGAGCTAGTGGAAGATCACGTGGCAGCAACAAAGATACAATGTGGGCTAGCTTTCCTTTGAGTAGCCCTTTTAATTCAAGTGGTTTTCTTTTGAATATACAGTTTGTTAAGTATTCTATTTGGATTTAATTTATACCCTGTCTACATACTTACAAACTAATCAGCGTAGGTGGACTCTGTCACAGTAGTTTTTGTTGTTTCAAATACGTCTCTCTCTTCCTCTCCATCCATGAATGCACCATCCGTCCTCCATACAATGCGCCAACGATTTCATATTATGTTTACTCGCCGCGCGGGATTAGCCGAGCGGTCTTAGGCGCTGCAGACATCGACTGTGAGGCTGGTCCCGCCGGAGGTTCGAGACCTCCCTCGGGCATGGGTGTGTGTTTGTCCTTAGGATAATTTAGGTTAAGTAGTGTGTAAGATTAGGGACTGATGACCTTAACAGTTACGTCTCATGAGATTTCAAACAAATCTGAACATTTATGTTTACTCGTTGATAATATCTCTCCTATTCTCTCTCTCTCTCTCTCTCTCTCTCTCTCTCTCTCTCTCTCTCTCTCTCTCTCTGACACTATCGCTGCAAGTGCCCTTCTATTACACTCCCCCAAAACTTTGTAAACAAATCTAGCGGTTTCCAATGACGCTACATTTTCCCTTTCAATTGCTGCTGTCTTTGCTCTCTATCATTCCTCCCACCACCTATGAAACCGCATTCTTTGATCTCCCCTTTCCTATACCCCATTCTTCGTTCTGATAACAGTCCTTCCTTACCTTTCGGTCCTAAGACAAACTAACTGTGGCACACATCTAAGTAAGCAATACTTTGCAAGCATTTCACGCTTATATTTTGATCTTCTGCACTTCTATCCATTCCCAGATCCCGCCCTCCTTCCTGTTACGCGCCCCTTGACATCTACATCTAAATGAATACTCTGCAATTTATAATCATGTGCTTACAGGGGGTTCTGTGGTCTTGTATTGATGTGTAAAACGTGTACGTTCACATCTCCGGTCAGACGTAGATTTTTAACACACACAAGTAGCTCTCCTTCACCCCTAGTAACGCCAACTGCAGAGCGCCAGTAAGCTCCGTTGTTCAATATCCGCAGTAAAGATAACATCCCTTCGCTGCCTACTGTGGCAGAGTGGCATTCGTTTGAGCTGTGACAGATGGAGAAACCCCGTAAGGCAACAAAAACTCTGTCACCAGCAAGACGTCGTAAACTAGAAAACGTATTTCATTTAATGAACCAATGGCCACGTCTGTTCACAAGGCTCTTACATTATTTGAAACTGAGACGTTGAAAATTGTGGTGCAGGACTGGGATTAGAATTCGATTTCACTGTGTTCCCGGGGAATTGCAAACTCTTCTAGGCGTCCTCGAAAGGCACCTATCTGGTTTCGAATCCTGATCAGCAAAAAATATTCATTATTTCATTTCAACTCAAAGCCACATGATGAGCTTTTTATTACAACATTACAAGGTCAAACGTTTCCTTACATCTTTTCAAGTTTAAACATTCCTCTTCATCCTACTGGTGAAAACGGATTTGGGTTTGACGTTGTGTTCGTTGTGATCACTAACGACGACATGTTGTGGATTCAACTTCTGCCAGCAGAGTATTTTCCATCACATCATTGAAAGTACAAACATGCCATTCCTAGTTATTTTTGGAAAAGAATTTGATAGTTAAAGTTTCTTCATGACCACGTGTGCGGGGTTTGAATTCCATTCAGCACAGAACTTTTCGTCGCCTGATGTCTAGCTGAACATGCACCCATCTCGCTACTGGTGAACCGACAATAGCGATTTATCGTCTGTCCCTGGCTAGAAAACGACGGTGCTAGATGCTGGGTTCGAATCCCACTCAGGCAAAAACAATTCTATCGTCAATTAAGGTTCCAGCATTTCGCTATTGGTGAAAACATTTGATATTTAACTTCTGATATTATGTACAGTCGTGCTCAAATGTATCCGAACGACCTGATTTGCATTTCACCTGATTCCCATGCGACCTACATAACGCAGCTGTCTAGCAGGTCCTCTAATAATTCCTTGGTACAGTCGTTTGACTATTGAAAATGGTTCCAACAAGTCACCACTAGAAAACACTGCTATGTATCGCAATAACTCAAAATGTAAAGTAATACCACGATACTACAAATAAGAGGGAACACCTCATCGCAGATAAGACTTTCCTTAAGGCTTGTAAGCTCACATTTATTGCAATAAATGACATACCTGTAATGTTAGCACTCTCATTATTACGTCAGATACGTAATGCACTTAGTAAGTTCGTCGTATTCATGATTTCCTCTTCAAAGTAACATACCATTCTTGTTATTTAATGCAAAATGTCATGAAAAATTTACGTTATTCACGAGCAGCTAGTTGAGGATATGCATGAACTTCATATGACACAACGAACCGCCTCGTCCTGCATATGGGTTCAAACCCGGGTCATGCAGGATAGGTCGGGGTGGCCGTGCGGTTCTACGCACTTCAGTCCAGAACCGTATGACTGCAACGGTCGCAGGTTCAAATCCTGCCTCGGGGATGTATGTGTGTGATGTCCTTAGGTTAGTTAGGTTTAAGTAGTTCTAGGTTCTAGGGGACTCATGACCTCAGATGTTGAGTCCCATAGTGCTCAGAGCCATTTGAACCAATCATGCAAGCTAAGATTTCGTGGCTGACGGAAATTAACAGTCATTCCTGACTAGGCGTAAAGTGAGTGATATACCTCGTAACGTGTATCCACAGGACATGTGGCCTGTAGTTAAAGAAGTGTCATGATTATCTCTCCATTGGCAAAAGATTCCGGAATAGTCTCCATTCGGATCTCCGGTAGGGGAATGCCAAGGGGGAGGTTACCATGAGAAAAAGATTCAATAATTAACGAAAGGATAATGTTCTACGAGTCGGGGCGTGGAATGTCAGAATCTTGAACGTGGTAAGGAAACTAGAAAATCTGAAAAGGGAAATGCAAAGGCTCAATCTAGATGTAGTAGGGGTCAATGAAGTGAAGTGGAAGGAAGACAAGGATTTCTGGTCATATGAGTATCGAGTAATATCAACAGCAGCAGAAAATGGTATAACAGGTGTAGGATTCGTTATGGGTTGGGTTGTTTTGGGGAAGGAGACCAGACAGCTTGGTCATCGGTCGATTCGTTATGAATAGGAAGGTAGGGCAGAGGGTGTGTTACTGGGAAAAGTTCAGTGACTGGGTTGTTCTAATCAGAATCGACAGCAGACCAACACCGACAACGATAGTTCAGGTATACATGCCGACGTCGCAAGCTGAAGATGAACAGATAGAGAAAGTGTATGAGGATATCTAAAGGGTAATGCAATATGTAAAGGGGGACGAAAATCTAATAGGCATGGGCGACTGGAATGCAGTTGTAGGGGAAGGAGTAGAAGAAAAGGTTACAGGAGAATATGGGCTTGGGACAAGGAATGAAAGAGGAGAAAGACTAATTGAGTTCTGTAACAAGTTTCAGCTAGTAGTAGCGACTACCCTGTTCAAGAATCACAAGAGGAGGAGGTATACTTGGAAAAGGCCGGGAGATACGGGAAGATTTCAATTAGATTACATCATGGTCAGACAGAGATTCCGAAATCAGATACTGGATTGTAAGGCGTACCCAGGAGCAGATAGAGACTCAGATCACAATATAGTAGTGATGAAGAGTAGGCTGAAGTTCAAGACATTAGTCAGGAAGAATCAATACGCTAAGAAGTGGGATACGGAAGTTCTAAGGAATGACGAGATACGTTTGAAGTTCTCTAACGCAATAGATACAGCAATAAGGAATAGTGCAGTAGGCAACACAGTTGAAAAGGAATGGACGTCTCTAAAAAGAGCCATCACAGAAATAGGGAAGGAAAACAAAGGTACAAAGAAGGTAGCGGCGAAGAAACCATGGGTAACAGAGGAAATACTTCAGTTGATTGATGAAAGGAGGAAGTACAAACATGTTCCGGGAAAATCAGGAATACAGAAATACAAGTCGCTGAGGAATGAAATAAATAGGAAGTGCAGGGAAGCTAAGACGAAATGGCTGCAGGGAAAATGTGAAGACATCGCAAAAGATATGATTGTCAGAAGGACAGACTCAGCATACAGGAAAGTCAAAACAATCTTTGGTGAGAAACTTCCGGGCAGATTAAAACTGTGTGCCCGACCGATACTCGAACTCGGGACCTTTGTTTTCGCGGGCAAGTGCACTTGCCCGCGAAAGGCAAAGGTCCCGTGTTCGAGTCTCGGTCGGGCACACAGTTTTAATCTGCCAGGAAGTTTCATATCAGCGCACACTCCGCTGCAGTGTGAAAATCTCATTCTGGAACCTTTGGTGACATTGAAAGCAACGGCGGTAACATTAAGAGTGCAACGGGAATTCCACTTTTAAATGCAGAGGAGAGAGCAGATAGGTGGAAAGAATACATTGAAAGCCTCTATGATGTTGAAGATTTGTCTGATGTTATAGAAGAAGAAACAGGAGTCGATTTAGAAGAGATAGGGGATCCGGTATTAGAATCGGAATTTAAAAGAGCTTTGGAGGACTTACGGTCAAATAAGGCAGAAGGGATAGATAACATTCCATCAGAATTTCTGAAATCATTAGGCGAAGTGGCAACAAAACGACTATTCACGTTGGTGTGTAGAATATGTGATTCTGGCGACATACCATCTGACTTTCGGAAAAGCATCATGCACACAATTCCGAAGACAGCAAGAGCTGAGAAGTGCGACAATTGTCGCACAATCAGTTTAACAGCTCATGCATCGAAGCTGCTTACAAGAATAGTATACAGAAGAATGGAAAAGAAAATTGAGAATGCGCTAGGTGACGATCAGTTTGGCTTTAGGAAAAGTAAAGGCACGAAGAAGCAATTCTGACGTTACGGCTAATAATGGAAGCAAGGCTAAAGAAAAATCAAGACACGTTCATAGGATTTGTCGACCTGGAAAAAGCGTTCGACAATATAAAATGGTGCAAGCTGTTCGAGATTCTGAAAAAAGTAGGGGTAAGATATAGGGAGAGACGGGTCATATACAATATGTACAACAACCAAGAGGGAATAATAAGAGTGGCCGATCAAGAACGAAGTGCTCGTATTAAGAAGAGTGTAAGACAAGGATGTAGCCTTTCGCCCCTACTCTTCAATCTGTACATCGAGGAAGCAATGATGGAAATAAAAGAAAGGTTCAGGAGTGGAAATAAAATACAAGGTGAAAGGATATCGATGATACGATTCGCTGATGACATTGCTATCCTGAGTGAAAGTGAAGAAGAATTAAATGATCTGCTGAACGGAATGAACAGTCTAATGAGTACACAGTATGGTTTGAGAGTAAATCGGAGAAAGACGAAGGTAATGAGAAGTAATAGAAATGAGAACAGCGAGAAAATTAAGATGAGGATTGATGGTCACGAAGTCAATCAAGTTAAGGACGCCATTCCTTACTTTATTGTGGTTCCACCTAACGACTACTTGGTAGAGAAGGAATATCATGTTTAATGTGATTTTCAGATCACAATGCCATTATACTTTCTTCACTTGGCGTTGCCAGAAGAGAAACGAATCTGCCTTTTCATATCAAATAACGTCGGAAGAATTTGGAATCGAACCGAGACCATCATCATAAGGAACCACCATCAGTCCAACAGACCACCAAACCCCAACTCCCTGCGACTCATTTCTCTATCATAACTCAGTTGCGGCACACAAGATGAGAATTCTGACACACAAGCTCCATGTAGTGGTTTGCAGGAAGTTCAGTACATTCATTTCCTTGGTTGACCGAATCGCCATGAACTAGCTGCCTTGGCTACCCATTGCATACATTCGACTCTATTTTGTAATCACCGAAATAAAATAAAGTAACGGCTACCTACACAGAACTGCCGACAGTGTAGAATGCAGAAATTAAAATAGGAAGTGTTGCTTTCCATTTGAGCTACTCTATTGCGCTATCTGTTTGTTGAAACCATCGTGCAGTGCAAAAGAAATGCTGTAACTGTCTGTCTCTCAGAAGTCTAGATCCGGCCATATGCATTATCTCACAGCACTGTGGAATACCGAAGTTGTCGAGGAACTGTTGTTCACTTCCAGAGGTGCTATAGCTACGTCACAGCTGGTAGCGTAACGGTAAGCGTCGCGCTGTCACAGTGTTGCCAAATGTTTGTGACGATGTTGCCAATTCTCACCTGTGCTAGGAACAGCTCTGTAGCGTTACAGGAGATGAATCCTGTGCTCGTGTCATAGGAGGATACGGAGAGGAGGGGCGGTGTTTGGTTAATATGCAGCGTTTTCTCCTACCAGCTGTGTCAAACATTCAGGTTTGTAATCTTCCATCACGATTACAGTTTTCCACAAAATATATATGAATAAAACACTTACCTTGTTACTTTGTTACAAAAGATTATTTCAGTACAATAAAAAGTCTTTGGAAATCAACTTTGCGAACCTGTCACGAAAAGTAAGATAGCAAAGACTTTGCACCTCGAAATCGATTGCATCTATGTGCAGTCTTGTGATCATAGGAGTAGAATTTCATGAATTGTACGAGAATGTAGAAAAATGTTGTTGTGAATGGAAGCTTTAAAAAACACAGTTACCTAATTATTCTGTACCACGTAATAATCAATTCATTTGATAATTCAGAAGAGAAGAAACTAAAAATTATGCCTTAAGATAGTGCAGATGCGGGCTCTGTGCAGATCTGCTCCTTTTATCTTCAGAGCTATACAAATAATGTATACTAACCAGCGTATTCATTGCTTTCGTAATATTTCCCTCTTGTTTAGTCTTCTTATGATGAACTGGATCCACACCCATGAGTCTCATTTTTTTTGTATCCTTCTGTCTACTATCTTTGTGTGTTATTGTTCGGTGTTCAGAAAGCAAAATATTATGCCTGCTCCCACCAGGTATTTAAATGAGGTCGCAAAAAGGCTAACGAATTATAATCAAAATACAGTGTGACGCCAATTTGTCTGTCGTCATGGTGTTAAGTTGTCAGAAGTAGTTGGGTGTTATTGCTTACATCACCGGTATCCCGTTGTCGTCTTCTCTTACTGAGATTTTCATATTACCCTGACACAAGACGCCGAGATAAATGTGTATATTCACCGTGACGAAACATCCCACATTCCATTCATCTTGATCCATTCGTTACGTGCATCGGCGGCAAGGAGTGAAAGGAAATCTGTTGTGGGGTGACGAATAACAATAACAATGGTAGTAATTACAAATAAATAATCAAGGATGTTTACTGCATTACCGACGATTAACAAAGTAGCCAAGAAAGGTTGAGTGTTTAGTTGGGCCACTGAGTAGGTGCTCTTACCACTTTGTTATTGAATTCGGTTCTAGTTGTTTTCAGAGAGAAAAAAGAACCCCGTAGCCATACATATCGCTAGTACAACGAGATATTACCTATCAACTATCCTTGCTTACATGACGAGACGAACATGGCGTCACTGAGCTGATATTTGCAATACATTTCTGTTTTGTCTCCCTGTCTCTCTCTCTTTTTATTTTTATTTTAATATTTTGAGGAAAGCATCGAGAAGCGCGATAAAAGCAAGTAGGCATATAACCTGTTTACAGTTATTTTCATCGGTATACATAATGCAAAATACAACTTTTAAGTGTGTTATTGCGTAATTCCAATTATTGACAGTCTATTCGTGAGCTTGCTCGAATTCAGTGGGGTGAAACCTATCACAGAAGCAAACAAAACACAAATATTTCTTTCACTATGCGCAACACATAAACGAAATCTGACTGCACTGACGTGTTGTCCGATATATTGCACGGAAAACGTATCTGATTCATGTTGCTAAATACAGCTCTATCAGATACCAATTCGGAAGCGTACCAAGTGTATAAAAGTATATCTTGAAATACGCAGAAAGACCCATAGAGGTATTCGACTGAAACATAGCCATGACCAAAATTGTAACTGGGGTCAACAGCGTTGTCGTCTACCACCTTGACAACTCGAACGGTGACAGTGCTCGGCCGGTTACTTACGTTTGCTGGTATCAAAGCTACAGCATGAAAACACAGAAATGTTAATAACCAGAAGATCATTAGTTTCGGAACCCATAGAAAGTAAAGCAGTCTACAGTCGCAAGAGTGGTTTTGAACACCACAGTGTTTTAATAGGCACGGTCTTGTTGGAGGTGGTATGCTGTTCCTTTCATCCGACCTTTGAGTTGACTTACCCAGCCAGTTAATAGGGGAACCTACAGTTTAACGTGGCTTTCGGACCACGGTGCAACTAGGCATTTTTCACGTCAACAAACACTGCCTCAGGGGAAATATGTGTAATCAGCACATAAAAATCGTGGGACTGGTGAGGCATCGAATCTGAGACCTTCGTATCCATAGTCTTGCTTTTTATCACCTTGCCACCATGCAGCCAACACTGTGGTTTCTGCTTGCCATTAAAATTAAGGATCTCTTGTTTGTGCCTGCGTTGGCACTTGCGTGTCCCTTATGAGACCTTACCTTTTGGATTACCCTCGTGTACGTGTGAGTAAACGCCTTCCAATGCCCACTCAAAAAAGACAAGGATTCCTAGTCTAGCTTCAATATTACAAATATGCCTCTGTTTGTGGATGAACGCAGACTTAGGTTGCTAATCATTTTGAATATTTATGAGTACTGTACCCATTGGTGTGAAACCCGTTTTCTACCAATGATTCCCACAGCTACAGGAACACTACTTTAATACCTCTTACACAAAATACTTACGCAGTGCTATCAGACGAAAAGATCAACCTGACACAAACTGTGGGAAGTTTGTTTTACAACCTTCATACCTGGAAAAGAGCATTTCCTATTTGAGATATCTGTGAACGTCGCTGCATAAAACGATTTAAGAAGAAACTCCATTCCTTCAGCTACGCCAATGTTCAAAGAAAACGTGTTAACGGCACTAAATCGTGGTTTGTAAATCGTTTACCAGCCGAACTCTGCCGCATTTCGCTGGATCGAAGTCAAAAAGCTTACTGACAAATTTCACAGAAGGAAAAGGGGGACGAAATGTCTCCCACTCGAAGGTCATGATGTTTTACTTAAATGATTACAAAATCGGGTAAAACAAACAATAAGGTTGCCAGTATAAGCACATTACTGTTGTCAATATGATGTTGCACAGCCCAGGGCCTATAATAATAAAGGGCCCGTTTAGGTCAGGCATATTGTATACAGAAGGGTTGAGAGAGAGCACCACTAAATTCTACAATCCTTATGCATTGCATACACACGGAAATTATTGTTACAGTCTACTTATGGAGCCCAGGGAGTGAATTGCATATTTTCCGGTGAGAAAGAGCACTGGCAAACAGTCTTCGCTACATTAGGTTACTTAAACTGGTGTCACTTTGAGCCAGAATTTATGGCCAGCGACTAAGTGTGAGGACAGTGAGTCGGATGCGGGTTTTGCAACTGTGAAATACTTTCCTTACGTTATGGAAGCGGATATTAAATCTGAACTAATACTGCGAAAATGTTGGACTTGGATAGCTTAGAATGAAAATCTTTCTGTTTATTGCAAAGGAAAAGAATTGATTTTCTAAAACAATCTATGTCATACACAGCTTGAAACAGGTCACGTCGACCAAATCATATGAAAGAACCTACAGCGACATATTGGAAGGCAGTAAGATCCCTTGGCTTTTAGTTTGGCAGTATTCAACAGCCATTTCTAGGCGCAAGTAAATGAAGAAAGGCAGCGCGTTTTCGTTATCAAGTAACGTCTTCATCAATTACTTATCTACGAGTAATTGCTGATGTTTGATATTAACATGAAACGGATTCCGTAGACAGGGAAAGAACTTGTCCTTGGGCAACTACTCCTATAATGACCAAAAGGACTTGAATTATCTTCAAGCACATGTGTTCCAGCAGCGGTATGAAGAAAATGATAGTAATAATGACGGTGATAATCGAATTATTCGGTAACTTTACACTTCACAGTGGATCTCCTCGAACTGAATTAATGAAAATTTCAAAATGGCTTCAAATCGAGGCTATGACGCCTAGAAGAGTCTTTACATGCTGCTGAGCCGGCCGGTGCGACCGAGCGGTTCTAGGCGCTACAGTCTGGAACCCCGCGACCGCCACGGTCGCAGGTTCGAATCCTGCCTCGGGCTTGGATGTGTGTGATGTCCTTAGGTTAGTTAGGTTTAAGTAGTTCTACGTTCTAGGGGACTGATGGCGTCAGAAATTGAGCCCCATAGTACTCAGAGCCATTTGAACCATCCTGCTGACATGAGAATAGCATAATCTCCACGTCAGGAGCTTGCTTCTACTTACCCATTTAATAGACTCGCGTTTTTTTCCACCGTAACTGGTTTAGTGAGCTAAGCACATCATCAATTACAGCACACTCCTGGGGCTGGGAAATGTGGCCTCAATGATCTGGTGGAACGAACTATCACAAGTGCAATACGTGGGTTCAGGCATTTACTTTTAAGAGGCACAAACAGATTTACTTTAACCCTGGTAACCTCAAGAGAAAGCTGTTATAATCCAGAATCCGCAATAAACATCACGTTCCTTAATTCCGAAATGGGCAGAGCCGGTTTACGTTGGAAGATGACATAGGAGGAGGTCAGGGTAAACAGAATTACTGTCACTAGTAATCTTACTTACATTAGACAATTTTATTTTATTTGATGAACTCATAGCCGTCTAAAGGAACAGGGCTTTTATTTTACTTGTACTTGATTGAACTAGAGACGATGAAAAATTTGGTGCTGGACTGTGATTCGAATTCGTATCTCCTCTATCGAGGATCTGAATCTCTCGGAACAATATAGTTCAATCATTTCATTTCTTTTTTCAAGACTGCAGTCTTCTCTAGGTCTCCTCCAAAGGTATGTGGGTCCTATTCCTGATCCAGTACAAAAATATTCATAATTTCATTTCAAGCCCTATCACGTGCACACCGGCCTGCTAGTGAAAATTAACGTGCATTTTAATGTCTGTTCATGTTGCCAACAATTTCTGGACAAACACGCACACATCGTACTGTTGGTGAGTGAGCAATTGATACTTAAGCAATATTCGTGGACAATAAAGATGAAGGATGGGAGTGCGGTTCGATTGTTGCTCAGGCACAAATATTTGTGTCCTTATTTTAGATTAAACACCCAGCAGCTGGCAAGGAAAACCGATACGTAACACTTGATTTTACTTAGTTAACAATCCGATTACGTCTTGGGTTCGTATTTCCGTCGCAGAATTGCACATCATGCGCTTCATCTTTAAATTCAAACACACTTCGTTACTTCTGAATTGACGTATATCAGACATCTTTCATGGTTAGTTAACAGCGATGAAAGGGTCTTGATAGCAGTCCCGGTATATTACAAAAACTGTCGTCTTTTATTTTCAAGTTTAGATCTGGTTACTGATATAGGCGAAAATTTCGGTACTTCATGACTCTTCGTCAATAGTCAGCAGTATGATACGATTAGATTAGATTAGATTAATACTTGCTCCATAGATCATGAATACGACATTTAGTAATGATGTGGAACGAGTCATTTTAATGAAAGATTTCTTTACATACCAGTATTCAATTGCATTACAACAATTTTTTAGCCTCTCTCTCTCTCTCTCTCTCTCTCTCTCTCTCTCTCTCTCTCTCTCTCTCTCTCTCTCTCACACACACACACACACAAATTCACATTTCCGTTTTATTTTTATTTCTTTGTTGTGCTCGATTATCGACGAGGCACGAAAACGTCCGTGAATGAGTTTCTTAGTTTTGAGTACAGTTATGAAAGAAATATAAAAAGAACTATGAGCGTTACTGATTTATGATGCTTAGTAGCAGTCAGTTCTGAGTGTTATTAGTAACTAAGCTCCAGTCCCTAAATCTAGTTACAGAAATGCGAATCAGACGCATTACGTAATCCAGGTCGTAGCAGCCGCGTCTTTGAGACGTCAGCTATGGTCACTTACCAGCCCGCTGTAGGATCACAACGGTTCGTCTTCTTCCTACTGGTAATGTAACTGAGATTTGGCAACAACGCAAGGTATTTTGGCAACTCTGTGATCGACGAGTTACTTCCTGGTGTGCAAGGAATTAAGCCTCAAAGTTCACTTGATTTCTCGTGTCATTTCCATTGAATAACCTGAGTTGTTATCGCTTGAGGTGTAACAGAAGGTTGTAAATTTACGGTTTTCAGCCCAGCAAAGTAATTGAACGTGGCAATCGCAACTAATCTCGTCCTGTAAATAGCGGTTTACAAGTTCTAGCCACTATTGGCCTCTTAAGAGTAAAGCGCAAACCATATCTATCCACTAGCTGTGTGTTGACTGCTGATCTGTGGAGACGCGAATGTTATGGTTCGCGGTTCCAGCCTCGCTGAAAGTAATGTTTGTATCCGTTGTGTGTAAGAGCTGCAAGCAGTCAGAGCAAACATCAATAAGCAAATCGTAAGAAAATACTTTCAGCTCATAGTGCAATGGTGAAAAACTTACAATGCTGCACAACAGCTAAGGCCTCTTTCTGCTGCTGACAAGCAAATTTTGGGTTTCTAGGAATACGTAACTTTATTTATGAAATGCCACATTTACATACCTGTTGAGTATGACACAGCATGCCATTTAAACACAGACCCAATCGAAATCAAAGTCAGTAGTGTTCTACTAATTCGTGCAAATAGAGTCACGCTTCTGTACAGTTACTCAGTTTTGTTAAAACAGACTTTCGTCGTTAGGTTATCGTGGGTAGTGTTATTTCATTTCTTACAATACAGTGCACGGTTTTCGTAAGGTTTCTTTTAGTGTTGTTAAAACAATACTAAACAGAAGAGAGAAATTAATCATCAACGATGTATACGAATCCTCTGAAGATAACTGCAACAGTCTGACAATGCACATGAAGTTTATTTATTACATGCATGTAGAAAACTTGTTCTGAGTTAAAGTTGTAAAACAAGGTTTGAAGAAGAGTAAAATGCCACTATCAGACTACAGCTAATGAAGAAAATACTTTTCTGAGTATTTTGGCACGATGTGCTCTCCCCATACATAATACAAAAGCTGCGAGCGCGTCTGCTGCCTGGCCGTCTATTAAACCTGAAAATAACAAAATGACGCAGAAGTTAGCCTTTTTTCCACATGCGACTATTTTGGGTTGAGAAGTGAAGAGAATTATGTTCAAAGTCCCATTAAATTGATAACTTTAGCAGACAGTAGAATTGCGTTTCAAAAAATGTAGTAGCGAACGTAATAGAACACGGGACGGTTTATCAACAGTGCCCGACGCTTGCCGTTACGCTACCAGCCGTGACGTAGCTACAGCACCTCTGGAAGTGAACAACAGTTCCTCGAGAACTTCGGTATTCCACAGTGCTGTGAGATAATGCATATGGCCGGATCTAGAATTCTGAGACAGTTACAGCATTTATTTTGCACTGCACGATGGTTTCAACAAACAGATAGCGCAATAGAGTAGCTCAAATGTAAAGGAGCACTTCCTATTTTAATTTCTGCATCCTACACCGTTGGCAGTTCTGTGTAGGTGGCAGTTACGTTATTTTATTTCGGTGATTACAAAATAGAGTCGCATGTATGCACTGGGTAGCCAAGGCAGCTAGTTCAAGGCAATTCGGTCAACCAAGGAAGTGAATGTACTGAACATCCTGCAAACCACTACATGGAGTTTGTGTGTCAGAATTCTCATCTTGTGTATCGCAACTGTGTTATGATAGAGAATCGAGTCGCAGAGATGAGGGGTTTGGTGGTCTGTTGGACTGATGATAGTTTCATATGATGGTGGTCTCGGTTCGATTCCAACTTCTGCCGAAGTTTTTTGATATGGAGAGGCAGATTCAATCCTCTTCTG